>NC_067284.1:72231939-73431939 GCF_020740795.1 Apus apus | reverse complement strand
CCATGTCAACTAGCTACTCTTGCCTCTTCCAAGCAGAAGGAAGAGGTAGTATCTCCTTGATTTCCAGTAAGTTTAAAAGTCTGCTTACATTTTTTCTTACAGGCATATGAAGTCATGTGTGCAAAACCTGATTTGAAACACAAGGTCATCAGTATGTACTTTACAGTCTCTGATGATAGTGTTCTGGACCACCTTTTAGCTTTGCTGCCAGTGTGAATGAAGGAGTTCATGCCCTACCTTTTCTGCAAGTTACTTCTAATCTGATAAGAACACTATTATCATATGGCCTCTAAAGCCCAAGAACACACATGCCTGGCCCGCTGTTAACAAATATGGTGAGAAATTTCCAGAGTATTCTCCCTCTGCGAGGGTTTGATCATGGAAATTACTTTTGTTATACCCAATTCCATTAAATACATCTCCGATTTTCCCATCTCTACATCAAATGTTACATGCTAAGGAGCCTGGAATAACAGCTGCTGCCACTCATGTTAACTGAGAGGAGCACAAGACACTGAAGTGTCTAGTTTCTCATCACTTACGGGATGGATAAAAGTATCTGTTGTACTGACTAGTCCATCAAATATGAATGATGCAGATAGAGTGGCTGTTTACACATAGTGATCTATTTTAGTTAAATTGAAAACACACTCAGGGGAGTGTTTCAGCTTTGTGGATAGAAAACACTGGAAACATGGGGGGTTTTTTTGTTTCATCTTTTCTGATTGCTGGTGACAATTAACTCTCAGGGGTGCCTCGTTTGCAGCTGGGAGAGGATGAGCTCTCTTCTTCTAGGACAAAGATCCAAATATCACTAATTGTCCAACCAAATCTCACAAAATTGAGGACGAGGTGCCTGTCTCCCTTTCTCATTCTAATTTTACCTGAATACTCAACTCTTTTGTACAGCGTTAACATAAGCATTTACAAAGCCAGTCCCTCTGGAGGTTGAGAGCAATTGTTTTGCTTAATGTTTAATGGTTTCCTCTCCCTCTGGACTCTGTGCCAGTGCATATTGTAATGAACAAGCTCTGGAAGAGTATTATAGCCTCACTTCATCTATTAGCACACTTTACATAGAAATTTATTTTGCACTGCCATGAATTATACAAACACACAAATTAAAGATACATACGCAGTAACTGCTCACAGGGAGTATTGTCTGTGGCAAACTCATTAGGAGAACGAATTACTCTGTAGAAAAGAACTTAACCTTTGTGGATTTCCTGGTACTGTGTTTATTAATGCCCTTGCTTTGTTTTGGAGTGATATCTCTGTGTTATTTGAAAACATGTTCCAGATTTGAAAATTAATGTATGGCACTAAGGTTTCCTATGAACCCATGAATTATGTGGAAAGCAAAAAGTGAGGTCTCATCCTGCTCTCCCTCATCCATGTATAAAAAAGTAAGGATGTGTCCCCTTGTGCAAAGACTTTTGAAACCGGAACCAAATTATGCAGGGCTAAACTTTTTTTCGAGGAGGGGAAGAAAAAAAAATGAAGGGCTTTGGTTTCCATGGGCAAATGTTGGTTACAAACAGAAAGCTTCACTGAATAGCCTTTATCAGGATTTGCCCACAGGGCTCAGTGGCTGACCTCATGCTGTGGAAAATGTTTCTCCAAGAGCAAATGGAGAGGAGGTAAAATAGCAGACTAAATTTTTGTCCAAAGGTCTATTTCAGTTAGAGAAGCAATGCTCAACATGCAGTTGTTTCTGTCAGGAAGACTGCTTAGCAGGAATACAGCACCTCTCATAGTTTTGCAAGTAGTAAAAACAGGATGCATCAGGAATAGCACCCCCACAGAAATGTGCTGCCACGGGAAGCTGTGTGTGTGCAGAGACCTGCCCCAATGGGTATTTTCAGCAGCAAAGCATCTCTGAAGCTTTTTATAGTATCTCTGTGATAACAAAAGCTAGTGATTAGTCACTGAAAATTTCAAGTGACCTCAGTAGCCTGATTTCTGACTTGTTCTGTGGTCTGTCCTGTTTATTGGGAGAGCTGTGACCCAGGTGACTGAGTAGAAGCTGTTGCAGGTGTATGTCAGGGTGACTCACTTGCCATTGTTTTGCTGACTGTATGGACATACAGGACTGTGCAATGAAGGCAGTGGAAAAATTTCATGCAGTATGTTTTAAGTCTCTAGCCTTATTTCAGGGACATACTAACAGAAATGAAAGCAGGTGGTGACTCTGGTGTGCTGGAGCAGAATAACATTCCTTGAATCGGTTATACTTGGGATTTGTGGGATTTGATACTGATTCTGTGGGCACAGAGTTGCTTCTGCCTCTGCTGGAAAAATACGTCATTGCATGCATGCTACATCATGCTTTTATCTTGTACAGCTGCAAATACAACCCTGCAGAGCAAGTTAGTAGAGAGCAAAGGTAATTGACTTCCACTGATGTGTTTCAGGTGATATTAATATAAATAGATTAAAACTTTGGCCTTGAGCATAAAACTTCAGCAAAGGGCTACTTGGAATAATCAAATTTATTGTACAAGCCATGTTGTCTGAAATTAATTGATAAGCAATATCGACCTGACTGACACTCCTCCAGCCTTTGCTCTGGCAGTGACTGAAAAGGCTGGCATTGGGGTGGAGGGGTCCTGAAAGCAAGTATGCTCTAGCAGGCAGCATGTCTGAATCTTGCAATTACTTAACTGTAGAGTGTGTGGCAAAATCCCAATATTTGCTGCTTCTTTATATCAGCATCACCTACTGCTTTACCATTTATATGTTGTGAATTTGGTATAGAATAGCTGCTGGCAGAGGAAGGAGGGCTGGGGGTGGAGGGTGTTGCCCACACTGCCTGTAAAGTGAGTAGAAGGGAGCAGGGGGAGGAATCAAGGTGATGGAGAGAGGAAGAGTTGAACTACTGCAACTTCTGTGCTCTAGTGTTTCACTTCCACCTTTGAAAAGGAAGCAGTTTGGAAGAAACTGCTAATTGAGCTAGGTTACAAATCAACATGAATTAAACAATATATAAAGACTATATTAAACAATGTAACTATGAATTAAATGAATGTTCTTATTTAGTGCTGGAGGTTATAACAGGTTAACCCTGCATATCGAGATCATAAGATTTCTCAAAAGCAATACAAAGTGTTTCATATATGGGCTAAACAACTAAAGTTGTCTAGTCTGTAAAGGCTCCTGATCCAAATGCTGTACTTTGCAAAGACAACTGAAGCCAGTGTACTTATTTCTGGTGGAGAATTACAGGAACATACCTTGTACCTATATAGATTTTTCTCCTACAAGAGGAAAGGGAGAAGATGATACTAAAGTAAATTAGTGGTATGTCAACCCTTTCTGTAAGAAGAAAACATGAATTTTAGAACTGTTCTTTCTAGTAAAACCAAAACAGCTCTGGTTTTGAAACAGGTTTCTTTGTCCTGGAGCAATGTACAATGTATTGTAAGTTGAAACTAAAACATAACTTCATGTATCACGAATTATTATTTCCTAACTAGCACAGCAGATTTCCAGTCTTGAAAAAAAATTCCAGGATATTGAGCATCTCTTTTTATTTTAGGTTTTGCATAATGAAGTCAGGGGACTCACTGTATGTGGATGCGCATTTCCATTTTCACAGTAGGTTGGTAACAACATCTTTCTTTCCTGTGGGATGTTTCGAAGCACAGCTGCTTAGTTAGTGTTTTGTTTTTCCATCAGTGAAAATGTACATACGAAGTTTTGAGGAAGTGGACAGACTGTCAAATCCATTGTTCATATGTTCAGAGAGATAAAAGTTGAAGACATTTTTCAGTGTTGAAAGGCAGCCGCTAGTCTCTAATTCAATAGTGAATGGTGGGCCCTATGAGGTGAAGCTTCTAACTGCTCTTTTGTAAAACATGCATGCTCCTTGTTTTTACAGATGTTTGGTGTTTTGGGTTTTTTTTGTGTTGGTTTTGTTTTGGTTTTGTGCGTCTTTTCTGGTGGTGGTGTTTTTTTCCTTAAAGCTCTTCGACATGCACACATTCTCATCTTCCACGTCATTCTCCCAAATGCAATCATCTCTGTGCTGATTGACCTAAGTGGTCACCATGGTTTCCAATTCAATTCAGGTCCCCAAAGAGGACATTTAATTAAGAAGCTCTAATAGAATCTAGGAGAAAACTTCTATGTCCCCAGTCTTCAGGCTCTGAGCTACAGATCCCAGGGGCATCTATGGCCAACTAGTATGGGACCCTGAACATGTCCTTTTAGGAAAGGTCATTTCCTATTCAGAAACCTGCATAAGTAAATCTTGCTGTTGTGGTTACATCCCAAGGAAAATTCCTAGGGATGACAAAAAGCTGAAAAGCTCTGTGGGAGGCTGCTGTAGTGCCTGAGAGAGTGGTGAGGTGGAAGCGGCCACACACAGCAGTGTCTGCAAGTGAAGCTCCTGTGCGAAGCTCTAACTGCAGTTCATGTAAGGTTCCCAGCCCAGCTCACAGCCAGATTAAGCACCTCTGGCAGACCTGCAGGTGCTGCCACTGCAGGATTCCACTCGTGCTTTGCCATCTGCAAAAGCACAACTTGGTTTTGGTAGCAAGACCCAAAATATTTCAGAACTCATTTTCACCCAGAGTATGTTTGAACCAGCCAAAGGCTTCAATCACCATCACCTGAACTGCAGATTTGTACATGGGGGGGGGTGTGTGTGTGTGTCGATTTTCAAAAGTACCTGGGCTGCTGAGTAAACATCAGCATACACAGCTCTGCATGCGCGCGCACACACACACACACACACACACACAGGGTGGGATTGTGTTCACTGAAAAAAGTATAGACCAACTGACTGAAAAGCAAAGTTCCAGAAAACTGGAGCCACATTAAACTTGAGATAACTTTGGTGAATAGTTCTTGGCTGGAAGACAGAAAGGAAAATTTAAATGTTCTGTGTAGATTGTTTTAGAATTAATCTTGAATGTTTGTTTCAAAATGTTCTCCCTTCTGGCAATTCTCTCAACACTTCTGGTCAAGGAGTATCTTGAAGATACTACTTGAGGACACCTGTCAGAATAATATTTTGTTTAAACTGCAGTTCTTTTAAAGCTCTTTATTTAGTTGAAAATCTCTGAAGATTTCCTTTTGAATGCAGCTTAAAACAATTTAATTTTTTTTCAGCTTATTACTTCTTGGTTAGTTGACTGAATGGAAAGTGCTTTGCAAGTACCCAAGTGGGGACGATGGGAGAACAGAAGAAATTAATAAATAAAAGCTGTGGTTGTGATAAGTCATCCTCTTGACACAGCAGCACTCCAAGGCCAGACCTGGGACACCTTTACCTTGTAGTTGATCCAATGCGTGTCTAATGTGGGCCACTCTGCTGATTTATAGAAGAAGTCATATGTACTGCATTAATACAAGAGGTGACTGGGAACTTCCCTTAGCTTCCCCTCCACAGAAAGAAACCTGGGGAAAAAAGGGGGTTGAAGGAGAACCAAGCCATACTGTGACTAGGGCATGGTAGTCACAGGTGGGAGGCAGACTGCAGAAAGGAACAAAACCCGAGTCGTAGCAATTTAACCAGTTCTGCACAGAAAAAAACACCTCTCTTGGCTCAACTCCTGGCAGACTTGGTTTTCCATCTGGTGAAAAATGGGGATGAAATGCCTCCCTCGCTACCTTTCGAAAAACACTTCAGTATCCTCCAAGGAGATATAAGAACAGCTTCATTATAGCTGGGAAATGAATTGCTCGTTTGCTGGATTTAGCAGCTTCCTGTTTTGGAAACCTGAGATACCATCTCAAATTTCTGTTTGTTGTCAGCCTAGAAGAAGAGACTCCAAGCCTGCAAAGCCTCTGGTGAGGGAGTGCTTCATTTGCTAATTGTCTCTGCCAGACAATGCTGTTTACACTGAACACAAAATCACCTCTAACCTCCACTGACCAGAAAATCGTTATATCCTTGAACTCCCATCCTTCTGAAACAGTACCCGGCACTGCAAACTCAGGCTGCCTTTGTCAGCTCCTCTCTCCAGACAACAAAATACAGGAATACTTATTGCTGATTAATTTACAAACATCCCCTTGCCCAGATCTAATTATGGTATTGCAAGCAACTGCATTATAAAAAGATGTCTGACTTGTCATACAAAATGTAATGAATGTTTTGCTTTAGGGACTGTGCTGTCCTTGGAGGGACAATGAGTGCTGGGCACAGGGGAAGGAAGGGTCTGGGCTCTGGGCTCTCAGGCTGGATTGGGGTCTCTGGCTGTGGCCCAGGGAAGAGGCAGAATTAAGATTCAGATAGGCTGGTGAGGGGCTGCTTTGCATTTGCTCTTATGCTCCCAGACTGTTGGGGTTTTTTTGCAGGTTTCTATCAGAAGAGCTGGTGAAGCTAGGCTTTGCCTCTGTGGGAGCTTTTCAGTAAGGAAAAAGTTTGCTATTTTGCAGTTTTTATTGCTGTTTTGCTTTCTGATGACATGTTACAATGCTTGCCATTTTTGCTGTATAAAATCCTGATGTTCTGTCTACCTGCTTCCCTTCCTCCTTCAGCCAAATGATCACACTGGCTACATCAGTTCTAAATGGGATCAGATCTGAAAACAGCAGCTCTGCACATTCAGGGGACTGACCTTCTTTCCTCCATAAATCAGTACTTTCTTAACTTGAAGAACTGAGAAATCCTTTGCATCTTGCTCTTCAGCTGGGGAGCCTGTAGGAATGTTTTTGGCTGCGAGATGTTGCTCTTTGTTTTGGAGGCAACACAGCAGAAGAAACCAGCTCAACCACCACAGTTCAGTTAAATGCAGTAGTGACTGCTAGTGGCAGCAGAATAAGGAAGTGATGCCTAGGTCTACTTTCTCTCACACCAGTCTTTAGAAATCAATAGGCTATGTGGTTTTGTTTTATTTTCTTGCTAGAAAGAGTGCTTCAGACACATCTGACTGTGATGTGACATCTCCTGAGGGATGTGGTTAAAGACGAAGTCAACACTGATGCTTTAGTGACTCCACAAAAAAACCTGACAGCCCGAGGCTGTCGTGGAAGTGAGTATCTGGGCAGCAGTGACACTGCTCATCTCTTCCCTTGCTCCTTATGGTTCTGCTAAATATGTGGGCTTCATGCAAGGCAGGAATATACTGTATAGATCTGAGTCAGTTTTTCCCATTCTGGAGCAGAAAGACAGAAGTGGAGGTATGAATCAATTATTAATATATATATAATTTATATTAAATTATTTTAAATTATTAAATTATTCTTAATGACCTTTCAAGAGTATTATGTCAAAATTACCACTGAAATATAACTTGGTTCTCTGCAAGAGAAGAGAGGGTTCTGAATTCAAGGTGCAGAGTACCCAAACTATCTGGAGCTCCTCAGCAAAAATGAGGGGTGAAATGGCTTATTTTCTTCCCATCCGAGCAGAAAGGGAATATAAAACACCTGTATGTATCATTTGTGGAGGCACCAGGCCATGTACCAGCATTAGGATGGAAGCAAAGACTAGTGGTCTTCCTCAGAAGGGACCAGACAATTAAATTCTCCAGTTTTTGTTTGGATTCAGCTGTATGTCTCTAGTTGGGCTCCTGCTCAGAGGGGCAGTGGCAGCCTTCTCCCTCCAGCTGTACCCACAGAGACCCCACACCACTGTATCTCTTCTATATTGTTGGAAAGAGGGGGAAAAAGTCAGTATTTCTAGTTTTGAAGACTGTACAAACAGCTGAAGGACTTAATTCTATTATTGCTGCAGAGCAACCTTGTTCTGCTTGAGTTATATTGAACAGACTCATAAACCAAAGCAGCCACAGTTACGAAGAAATGCTCTTCAAAAACCTTGTCCTTAATCTTATTTGTGTATGAAACTAAGGGGCTGGCTTTTTAAGGAGACCCTCTTGAAGCTTGGCCAAAAGATTGATGTGTAAATGCAAAAAATGCTCTGGAAGCTCTTGAATGGAGACATTTTGTTTCCAGATCACCACAGGAGTTAACTGTTTATAGCAAAAAGATGATTAACAGAATTACTAAAATAAGGTGAGTCCCTAAACCTGACAGCATAGAATTTACATATTACCTTGGTGCTAGAGTTTCTCACGCTACCTTTGCTTATTTTTACTGGAAGATGCACAAGAAAAGCATGGTGCTCACTTAAATCTCCATAAATCCAAACATCTGAAGCTACATTATTCCTTTTTCCTGGCTCTGTTCCTCTCTAAAAGCACGCTGCTTGCATGCTCACTCTCATTTTTCCCATGAACTACAGGGTGTAGGCCAAAATACCCTTTGCAACTGGTAACTTGCTAGGCACACTAGGTTACAGTTAATATAACAAATGATCATTTTATAATGTTTGAAATATCCATGGCATGAATACATTAAAAGTCCTGAAATTGGCAGAAACCACGAGGAGCATTTTTGTTTTCCACAGGGTCAACTTTATTAATCTGGTGAAAATATCCTCCAATGACAAAAAAAGTCAAGCTACATGGAAATACAGTTCTGACAGCCATGTTTTTCAATGGTGGGTAGGAAACACCTGCATGAGCACCTCGCTGTGCACTGGGTTGGGGAGGTTCTTACTTGCATCACAACGCTCTGCAATGGTGAGGTGTCACGTCCCTATCAGTGGTTTAAGCTACAGGCTGGCATGCGTTTCTGTGGCGAACTAAGCTGGATCTTTTAGCATCCAGTTACCTGGGAACCTGCCTTGGTTTGCTGGAGCTGAAGGCACGAGCCAGTTCATTAAAGGCAAAGTTGGAGGAACCCTCTGGGCAGCTGCTGGGCGAGTGGTTACCCCCCCTTCTGCCAACACCACTGAACTGACGGATGTTTCACCATCACTTTTCTAAGAAAGTAACTCACTATCTGACCATGCCCTGATATCCTGCAGCACTGGACAACTTAACAGACCATTGCCTGGAGCCAGGCTTAGGGAACAACCAGAGAGTTGCTTAACCCAGCATGAGCTGTGGGTGCTGGCAAACAAGATGGTGCAGCTGGTGGCAGCAGGCACCTTACCGGTGAGAGGCCAGCACCAGGGGTGGTGCTGATGGGCACCCAGATGGGCACTGCAGTAGTCCCTTTGAGCATAAAGCAGCCCTTTTTGCCAATTGTGTGCTGTGCTGGAGGAGGGAGAGATGTCTGAGTTGTACATGCTCGATGCATAATTGTCAAATATGCCTGTAATACAAGTGTGTCAGAAATAATTCTCTCTGCAACATGGTTGCTCTGGGAAGCCATCCTCTCCTAGATGAAATTGCAACTATCAAACCTCTGTTTATTTGGCTGAAAAAAAGAGCATGGTAGTGATGCCTTTTCACTAAAAAGGGTGCTTTCCCCACTCTGCTGTCACTAAAATGAAATATAAACTACCAAACTTTGTCTTCATCAAGACTCTCCAAAAATTGAACATTTTTCTGGTATAATAACTGTAATTCAAACTGGAGCAGTCAGTGCTGTGCCTACTTTGGTACCCGGCCAGTGAATTTTAAAGTAAACACCCTCCAGGACTGTTCTCCATTTGGATTTATTAGTCATTACCAAGAAAAGATAATTAGCACTTCTGAAGCATTGTGATAATCAGCAGCATGAACTGTTACCAATAGAAATGAACTGGGGTACTTGTGCCATGCAGGAATAAGGCAGCTCCCTTGTACTCCCTGTATAGAATGAGTACACTGGTGGGCAGATCCTCCACTGGAGGAAATGCTCCTAAATACCAACAACTCCAGTGGAGCTAATGACAGTTTTCACAGGGTAAGGCAGGGAGAGGGGGTTGTTCCCTGGCCTGTTGGGCTTCTCCTTCTGTTATCCTGGAGGCAAAGTCATTTTTGTTAATAATATACAAACCTTCTTGTTGGTCAAAGGCAAGGGCAAATATTACTCCTTCACTGCACAAGAGAAAAATAGGAGCTAATTATTTTTCTTTTGTATGCACCCTGCCAACACAAAGAAAAATAACCCTGTGGTGGAAAGAGAGGAAAATGGGTATACCTGGATGATTTAGGCAACGATGCCTTTTTTCTCTTTCTAAATTAATGAGATAACTCTGCTGGACCGAAGCCAGTGCTAAAACTCACAGAATTGGTATTTCACTTGTTGTTCCCCAAACGTCCATTACTTATGATCATCTGTAATAATCATATGAGGGATGGGATATAAATCTCATGTTCTTAGTCTCAAACCCTGAGCATTAAGCATGGCAAGCTCTCTGCTATACAAAATATTACTTACTGAGCTCAGGGAAGTAGATCTCTTAGATTTATCAGCTTGTACACAGGCTTGTCCATAGTAGTTGTCTTTGTTTTTTCTGTACAGAACAGAGGTAGGATGTAAGTTTGGCAAGGCTTCTGCTTTGATGAGCACTTTTAACAAATGTAGCTTAGAGGATTTACCCCCCCAATTATGTGCCAATCTGAAACAACCACACTCTTTCCTGCACCGCACAGAGCACTTCAGTTCAATAGAACACCTCTCCAACCACTGCTTTGTAACGCCTGGGAAGCCTACAGCAAATCTGAGGCTTGAGTCAATTTTCCTTGCAAAGTACTTTGTCTGCAACCAGTGCAGGGGCACTGGTGGTGCTGTGCTGGTAGTGTGTGTAATTCCTATTGATGCCGATGGCATCTACTCATGCATGTCTTCCCTGCCACGCCTGAACCAGAGACTTTTAGGACTGCAATTCCTATGCCAGTAATACTTGCTAATGCAGAGGACAAATATGGGACCGTCCTGGCAACATCTCACTGGTTGATACACTTGAAGCACTTGTGCACATTTGCACCTCTCCTGATGTCTGCCGTGGCAAGTCTGATTATTGCTGAGATGAAGTTCACCTGATGGCAAAAATGTGAGGGGCTGGTGGCTGTTTACAAGCTGCACATGCAGAAGTAAATGGGTCTGTGATTACTTGTTTCTCAGATGCTGCTGGGAAAGAGGCACCTTCCTGCCAGGTCACAGACCAGCTATGTTCCAGGCCTCTTAAAGTAGTTCCTCTGTCACAAAGGCGGATGCATAACTTGTACTCATACAGCTGTCAGATACACAGAAGTTGCTATAGCAGCACTTTACAGATACATGTTGCACACAAAAGCAGTTATGTTGGACCACACTGGCTTTTCAGCTTGTGTCTTACACAGAAGGCCCACTCCTACCCTGGGAACTGTGGAGCAGAACAAGTACCACAATATAATATAATATCTATCTATCTATCTATCTATCTGTTTACCTCTACTTAGGTCTATTGTCAGATTGCATCTGACTGTGGAACTGGGTTTAGAACACCTGGGTAACAATTTACATACTATGTCAACAACATCTCCCCCCCTCCCTTTCCCAACTGCGGTGCAGAACAAGCTGACTTCATAGCATCCCTCACAGCAAAATGGGTCTCTGCTGTGTCTTTCTGTCTTCATGAAACTCATTTAATTCTGCTACTTTAACACCTACTCCTTCCTCTGCTGAGGGTACTATTGCAAACAAGAAACACGGCTGGATAACACTGTCTCCTTGGAAACCTACCTCTGGCCTAAAAAGCCGGGTTCCGTGCCTGCGTAGCACTGCAAAGCCAGAGACCTTGTGGGCTGAGCACCTTTCATGGCTGAGCTGCTTTCACTCCAGATCCCTCAGCGAAAAGAGGAATAAGCTGGGCTATTGCACCAGTGAGATTTAACGAGGAAAAAAACCCAAAAAACAAAAAACCACCATATATATATATGGCCTGGGAGTGCAACAGCCTGTGGGAGAAGGGCTGTGGCCTTCCCTTGGTGCAGGCGCCTCGAGGGGAGGCTGGGGCAGGAGCTCTGCCGTGGTGTGGTCTGGGAGCCGGGCCAGGAGCCCACTGCTCCCTCCACTAGCCTGCAGATTTCCAAATACTTGTAAACAACGCTGACTTCAAGTCTGCTGCCAGAGCCTCAGGCTCTTTAAGAAATAACCCCTACTCATTTATTGCCTGAGGTTATTATTATTTCTGGAATGAACTAGCTGCGGATTACAATACTGGGCAGAATTATAGTACAAAGTGTGTTTTAGTGCAAACCCACTGATGAAATAGTCACAAATCTTCTTTGGACAGAAATGGGCACAGAGCCCCAACCTTTTGTGCAGAAGAGTGCCCGCAGCTCATTTCAGCATCATCTCCATCTTGGGGCAGGTCTGGACGGGCTGGCTCCCCGTGTCGTGCGGCAGCGCAGCGCAGCTCTGCCTCGCTGCCGAGGCCCCGGCGAGGTCAAGCACAGTTAAGGAGCAGCTTAGCAGGGGATATGCCAGCTGTGTCCCCTGCCCCAGCCGTGCCAGCCAAGGGAAGGCTGCACGGATTAGGGGCTCTTCAGATGGCTCTGGAGATCACTCTCACATCTGATATGATATGCAAAATGATCCTGCTCTGCTGAAGGCTCAACTCCGTACCTCTAATGTGAAATTTCTACAGGCAACCCGAAGATCTGGTTTCTAAGAAAGTAATTAATATATGCACATACTGCCTTCAGCATGCTTTCCCCTAAAATACCGCTGCCATCTTTCCTATAATGAAAAGATGGATATGAAAATGTTTATTGCCAGGAATGGTAATGCAGTAAAGCACAGAGTTCAGTCACTAGACACTGGTAATCACTATATTCCTCACTAAAAGTGATGCAACAGGTAATTAACAAGAACAAAGTTCAGTTTCTAATCACCTACTTCATGTAAGGCCTTTCAATAAATATGTAATTGGAGATACATATATGTTTTTAATACTAGTACAAGTGTGAATTGATTTAGTCTTTGGTCTTTTTGGTCTGCTTTTGTGAATCATACTGCAATAGCAGCCTTTCAAAAAGTATTTTTAATTTAAATTGGTCTAGGTAAAAGCCACACTAAATATAGTGAGCATATGCAGTATATAAGAGCAAGGCAGGAAAAAGGATTATCCAAATAGCTGAAATAATTTTGTAAATAGAATATACTGCATGTCTATCTGGTTTAATTGTCATTCCTATCCTGTCAGATCTGCATGGAGGCAGCCACATACTTAAGCAAAACTTGGTCAAATCTGTTGGTGCATCCACTCCTGTTTAGAGCAGTTCTGGGCTTTAATTCAGGGCTTGGGGTTTATATCTTTAAAGAAAATGGGGAGGTGCAAGGGCTTAGAACAGCCATACCCTCGCATAATCTATTCTACAGACAGTGACCTTGAACCAACACTTTGAAATAAGCCTTGCTATTAACTAGAAGAGGAGGTGAGCCAGGCACCTGTGAATAGAAAGGCATTCTCTATTTCTGCCTGTTGCAAATTCTTCTACAGTTAGGCTTCTCTCAGCTGAGTGTGTAGACCCGAGCCCATCCTGGAATTATTTTGCCCAGTTCCATGTTACAATGGCACTTTTCTGTTGGGCTTTTCCTTTGTTTATTTTTTTGCTTTTGCTGTCTGTCCGTGGAATGAAGGTCCTTAGTTGCAGGGCAAAGTTTCAGAGCTCCCTGGGTATGACAGTGAATGGGATGACAGGACTGCTGGATTCGAGGTCCAGAGCAGTGAGGAAGCATTCGATGGCTGCTTCATTTTTCCCCTGAGCTTGCAAGACCTCTCCAAGGCTGTTCCAGGCCTTGTGACTGGTGGTCTGGATCTGGATGGCATCTCTGAGGACTTTCTGAGCCAGGTCCCTCCGCCCAAGTCTGCTCAGCACCAGGCCCTGTCAACAAACAAGTGATGAGCAGTTAACAATGGTACAAAACAGGAGGAAGAAATGGAGCGTCCCAATCTCTCAGCAAGCTGGACAGATGTATGAGTGCAGGCACAGGAGTCCAATGGGGGGGATCTCCTCCCATTTCTGAAGAAGACTATTAATTAGCTGTTAAGCTCTGCTTTTTTTGATTGTGATGTGTAAGTTAGAAAAATGTATTTGTGAAAGTACCTTTTTTTTAAGCAGAGACTAATTACACTTGCCAAGTGCTCCTGTTGCATGTTACAGGGAGAGCGCACACTGGTACTACACAGAGAAAGGCTACAGGCCCTATTAAGCATCCCTCTCTCCTTAAGTAGGATACACTTCTAATATATGTACAAGAAAATATACACAGGTTCAATTACACTGAATATCTGAATAGCTCTTGCACATCTAGAACATCCAGCTGAGGTAAAATGTCTCAGCTCCTACATCTTGACCATAAAGAAAGACTTTTCCACTTGACAAATGGGGCTGGAGGGATGTGGCCCAACCCCAGACTTCTAAAGACAGGCTGTATGGGCATGGGGCCCTCTGTCCTCCTGCTATTTGCACTCCAATGTAGATCCTAAAGCAGTGTGGGGGAGAAGAAGGATGGAGGAACTGTGTTTAAAAAGCTGTCCTTAGGGTAAGAAAAGACACAAGTGGGTGTAACCATCTGGAAGGAACAGGAGGGGGAGGATGAAAGAAGTGGTAGGAAGAACATGTTTTCCTATAGGGCTCGCATGGATGTGCCTGAACCCACAAAGCATCTAATGAGCCAGACTCCCTTTTAATTACACAGCAGTTAACCACACTGAGCACAGATGGTCACGTGGGCTTTGCAGGCCACAACGCATTAGTGGCATTTTTCTGCTTCCTCCTGAAGGTGCTGCACACACCAGAATGAACATCCCACCAGCTTCATCCAGGTGTGGCCTGTGGAAGAAACAGTCAACACGTTCAGGCCTCCTGACAAGCGCTGCATGGCCTCTGCCTGCACTCACCTGTGGAAATGTTGGAAGTGAGATGACTGCCAGATTTCATGCTTTTCCTGGGACTACATAGTATGTGGGGGCACACAGATAAAAATACAAGCATTAGATTCATCTTGATTGTGTCTAATTGCCCTTAGTTGATATGAAAAGACATAAGAAACCTGAAATCTCTGGCAACTAGAACCTAAGTAAATTTCTGATGAAAGAACAGTGAAGCTTTTGAAAGTAGTGACCATTCTTCCTTTGTCTTGCTTGCTTTTCCAAAAGTGCCATTAAACATAAAGTGTGTCAGCATACCTAAGACCCTGTAGTCAGTGATAGCACTAATACCTATAGAAACACATTACTTTGAGAGAAAAATTAAGAAACACCCATTTAATCAAGTACTGGTAATACTGTGTAAAGTTTCACTGCCTTCTTCTTGCCCATAACCTTGGCCTGAATAATCAACTCAGTATCAAATCTGATCATCTAAAGATGCAGTGGGGATGTTTTTCTTCAGGTTTTTCTCTCTGTTGGAAAATGGTGAGGCAATAGGACCTAATCTTACCATTCTTTTGCGAGCAGGCACAGGTGTCACAGAGGTACCCTGATGGCAGAGGCTGGTTCCTCTGGAGGTAGCTGCCTGGAGATGACTGCAGGCATGTAATGGCAGACTGAAAGGAATGTCTGCAATTATAATTTGAGTCAGCCGCTTGACAGGGATAATGAGGTACAGAAAGGGCAAGTAGTGTGGCCATAGCAAATCTTCTGCTGAGCCAAGAATAGACAGGAGCTATCTCAGTGCAAGTTTGTCCTCAACCACAAAACCACTCTTCCAAAAATCTCTTCCTGTTGTGCTGACGGAGCAGAGCCGCTTGTGCTCTCTGGTGGCTGGGGACCCATGGCTGTCCTCACGCTGAGGCTAAGTGGCATCAAGCCTCTCAACGCTCCTGGAGGGCCGCTGGCCCCAGAGGCACAGGGGCCAGCAAGCCCCTGCAGCTGCTGCCTGTCATCCCTCTCCAGCAAGGAGGGGAATTCCCTCCTTGGCTGACATCTCGCACCTCTCAACAATGCTGCAGTGAAATCCACCTCATCATAAACTGCTTGTGCAGCATAGCTCCCTTGTCTGCCCCAGCACCCTTCTTGGTCAAGGACTGGCAGCTGGCACGGATCTTCCCCCTATAGATCCCCAGTGTGGAGCCACTGCATTTATTTTGCCTCTGCCTGAGGTCCCTGCAGCTGCGCAGCAGCACTGGGAGGAGCATGTATGCAAAGCCCAGGTACTGTGTTGCCCTGCAGAAGATGCTGAAGCTGATGCCTGCCAGCAAGTGCAGCACACATGAACATTTGCTGTTGGTATTCGTTGCATTCAAGCATCCAAGTTTAGCTAAAAAAAGTCTATGAACCCTCAGAAAGGGACATCTCAGGCACCGCAAAGCCAGGGCAAAGGCTCCTCTTGATGCTGCCGTATACTGCACGAGTGAAAAACTGCTGTTTGCTTTTGGGGAGAAACACAGGAGGAAACATTTGCTAAAGGAGGTAAAGATTCTCCCCATTCCTCCTTGCTCACACACATGACTTAGTGCCAAAAGCTGCACTGGTCCATGGCTGTTCTCAGCCATGGCTACCATCCTGCTTCCTGCTTGTTCGGACCACGAGCAACCAGCCCCATGTGTCCTTCTTGCCCACGTGCCTGGGTTTCTGTGTGGTGTAGGCAAAAGACACTGTGCTTCAGGCCTTAGCCCAAGCAGAGGTCGGGGCACGCCCAAACCACTCTCCAAGCCAGACCTGCCAGTGTTCCCAAACCCCAGGACTGGGACCCACTCCTTCACCCAGAAAGAGCCATGACAGATGGTGTCAGCCTTTCCAGTGAAGCTTAACTGAACCAGCAGAAATGCACTGCTGGATGGTTAAAGGACAGGTTGAACATCATAAATTCTGTGTGCAGGGGAGTTTCTTGCTTTGAGTTTCCTCTCTCCACTCCTTCCCACCCTGCTCCTTGCAAACCACACGCATTTTGTGAGAGCTGGAGGCTGCACAATCCCCAAGCCTCATCAAGCCACAGCACTGAGCACTTCAGTTTTTTGTTTCCCTGAGGTATTTGCACTTGAGAGCCTCTCCTTGCTACTGAATTTCTTATTTCCCCATGGAGTCTGGCTTGCTATAAACAATGCCTGCATATTGTTGCTAGGTAGGTCCAGCTGGAATCTGCCTACAGTGCAAAAGAAAGAAAACCAACTAAAAATCCAGAAAGCCACCCACTGACAGGCAATTTGTATTTTTATCTGTAAGATTAATATTTTTTTAAAGATTTTTCTAATGAAAGTTCAGTTCCTGAGTTTCTATGGAAACTCATCTGCTTGGTGTGCATGCATAATTTCATAAAGTCAGATCTCAGGAAGATGAGCAATTAGTATAAATACAAGCAGGAATGTGATCAAGGGTTTCACCCTCTTATCCCTGAAGATGGAGGGTGGGGCTGGGTTTTGTTGTCTTTCCTTGGTTTGTATTTGTGTTTTTGCCAAAGCAACACAGAAACCAGTGTGCAAGGTGGCCTCGCTCCTCTGCCACCTCCTGGCTACCACCGGGACTTCTGGTTTTGCCCGGGTGTTTTCCTCCCTAAGATGGTGAGAGGCAGAAAGCCCTCTCTAAGTATGGTCTTCTCCTTCAGTGTTGTTGGTACCCTAATGAACAATGAGGACGGGCTTCTTTTTAAACTCAAGCATATTATAAGTAGTAAAAAAAAGCCCAAACGGTGTGGGGTCATAATTTTGCTTTTGAGCTCCTATGGGCAGCACGTCGCTTCAGCTCACACCAGGACTTCCATGTGCTGCTTGCATTAATACAGCTGTGTGGTGCTTGGACACTAACTCGCTCACTCAAGGAGGTCTGAGGGTAACTCGTGCAGATTAATTTAATTTTCTTCTTTAGGTCTGAAGACATACTTCAGATCTTGTAAACAGAGGAAGGAAAGTGAAGGTCGTGCTTTCAAGCTGGACTGTAAAAGATGGCACTGAAAGCACTGGAAGAAATTAATTTGAGTTGCAGGCTTGTGGCACAGCAAAGCTGGTACAGTTTAGCAGTGCATGAAGGCAGGGGGGTGACAGCAAATTTGGTTTGCTGATTTAGGGTGTCCTATGCTGGTAGCTGGACTCCTGAATTAATTTGTTTCAGTATCAGGGGGCAGTGGGTGTGTATGGGAAGCTTCTTCAAAGGTGTTTTTTACCTTATCCGCATGGAAAACAAACAAAACCTAAACCATTTCTATAGTGACACTTGGTTGGACTCCGCTGCCCTCAGTGATATACTTAGTAACTGATCCTTGTGAGAGGCTATTTTTGTTTTAGAATAGGAGAGCCATATTTCAATTTAAGTTAGATGAGCAAAAAAGTGATGTGTTTTCAATTTCCACTAACAAAGAAAGTGAGCATACACCCTGCCTGAAGTCCCACTTCAGAAAGTCGTGAAATTTCTGATTTGTGCCTTTATTTCCTTTGACAAAACCTCTTTAGAGGTTGCTAGCTCATGAAATTCCCAGAAAATAGTGCTGAAAAGAAATTATGGAAGACTACACAATAAGCCTCACGTACATGCTGGAGTATATTTTTAGTAAGGAAAGTCAAAACTTCCTCTGCAAATGTTTAGTTCAAACACCTGATGAGCAGCAGGGAGTTATCCCAAGTCTTGTCATCCCTTTCTCCTTCTACTAAAGTGGTACAGATTTACTTGTTCCTTCCTTTAGGGCTTTCTTTGGAAAGACATGTCCAGAAAAACATTTTATTTCATTCCTGGAAGATAGTTTTTTGTTTTGTTTGTATGGTCATCTCATTCATGGAGAATCTGTAGAGGTGGACTAAACTCTGTCCTTTCCAAATGGACTTCAAATTCAGGTTCTCTCTTTCTTTGCATGAGAGTCCAAAGTGAGGTTGATTCTGATACTTTTCTCAATGAAGCAGAGCATTTTCACCCATTATTGTCTAAATAGCCTAAGAAGTTTCCAGAATAACTCAGACTTTGCAGGCTGTGCTGTTGGGCTTCTGCTAGTGCATTAGTTAATTAATTTCAAGGTAAATGGGGTATCCTTACTGTCTACTCCAAGCTGTAATATGGATATGTCACTTGTGGTTAGTAGGAGGGCAATCAGCAGCTGGCAAGAACAGGGCATGCTGCAGAAAAGTGCTCGTTCCAAAGTGTGCTTATTCAGCAGAATCCTACGAAAAGCCTTTCAAGATTCATTTGGCACTTGGTGATAACAGTCTCATGTAACAGAAAAATCCACACTGCTACAGGGCAACATACGCTTCTGTAATTATTTAGCAATCAGAATAAGTTGTAAGCAAAATCTGTTGCATAAACCATGAAATATCAAAGTCCTTTTTGGAAAATGGCAAAGATTAACCTTGGAAATCCTAGGTCTCCTAGAATAAAGACAGACATGTAGCTAGCTGATTGCTCTGTCATACTTTCCCCCTCCATTAATGGCTTTTGCATTTTGGAGGAGCCAGGGCTTTATTTAAGCTGTGAGCAGTGAAGTGAGCCTTTGTTGTGCTGTCACTTAGCCACGCAGTGGCTGGCAGTGTGTGGGGTTGCTAATCATCTGTTTTGCTGATTCACCCCAGGTTGGGGTAAGCCTGAGCTATACATCTGAGCTTTGTTCTCTGAAAATACACTGTGAGCATAACATGGAGCAGACAGGGTCTACTCACCAAACACAGTGAATTAGAGACCTACAGAATTTACTGCCCTAATGAAGGGTGACTAGGATCCATTCCTGAAGGAAAGCTTGTCTTGCAATGTCTCTGCTGCCTCTTTTGTTGAAAGCAGCTTTTCCTTCTCTTCCTTTCCCCTCTCCAACTCCTCCGCCAAAGCTGCTGCATTCCCTGGCAGTCAGTGATGTTGAAGTGCTGCATGTGAGGAAGCAGAGGAGGGGAAGGAGAGGGGAGAGGAGAGAAGGCAGGCAGGGCCACTGCAAAACGCAGCATGTGTAAAGGAAAAACAAGGGAACAGCACCCAGAAGGGAGGAACGAGCAAGTGGTGGGAAAAGCAAAGACCAGAGTTTGCATCATGATTTGCAGCACTTGTGCACTGCCTGTGGATTTTAACTCAGTAGGTTCAACCCAGAGATTTCAGCTCTGGTACTGCAGACACCAAAGGCAGCCTAGCAGCAGATACCTGCTTATACTTCACTGCAGCATCATGTACTGCAGATGAGTGTGAGGTTAAAGAGGAAATGAGTCTGCAAAAAGGTATTAGGAAAGACAGACTAGCTGAGTGTGAAGACAGACAAGCCCACCACAGACCTGGGCACACGGATATGCTTTACTAACCATACAGAGGTAGATTTAACAGGGAGAGATGAAAAAGTAAAAGAAAAAAAAGATCAAAAGTGGTGAGGACCTGAAGAGAAGAACATCCCTGTTCTTAGCTTGTCAATGTGGTTTTCAAGGCAGTGTATAATTGAAAAGGCACCATCTCACCCAGCCCCCCATGAGGCCAAGGCAACCCCCCCCCGCAGAAGTGAAGCACTGTGCCATGCTGCACGCTGCATGCTGCCCTCTGCCCAGGCTTGCTGTCCCTATTTGAGTTCATCAGATGTTAGCAGGGATGTCTGTACCGTGTTTGAAGCTTAAATGTGATAAAATATTTATTGACATAAAAAGCAAACCCTAAGGCAGCATTTCAACCAGGAGGCTCTGATCTCTTCATAGGGAGGCTCATACAAGCCTAGGGAGAATGTAGTTTTTCTGCCTTGTTGGATTGTTGTCACTTAAGCTTCATTCAAAGCAGAATTGTTTGCAACACGCTGAATATTCTCTAGATATTTCTTCCTTTGCTGAGACCTACATGAAGATGATGCAGCAAGCAAGGAAACCTAACAGGATGCCTCAACCACACGTCTGAGACCAACTAAATGCAGCATTGGTTTTACACTCGTTTTTCTTAAGAAAGGCAAGATTTCTCCCAGCCCTGATCTTAGCAGTTGTCATAGTAATGTTGCAGTAGATCACACAGTAGCTTCAACTAGGACTCAAGCTCATGGTGTCGTCTGTAAAAACATGCACTAAAAGGAGGTCCCAAACTAATATTAAATACTAATTTAGAATACATAATTTAAAATCTAATGTCCCAATTCTGTTATGCACTGCACCTGCTTCCTTGGCAGAAAACCTTGTTGAAATTGAGATTCAGCCTAGATGTATGCGAGTATTTCAAAATACAGGCAGAACTGAGACTGATCAGTATTAGCAACAAGAGAAGAAGAAACAGACATGCAGGATGCTGAAAAGTGGCAGGTAACCTGCTGGCTAAAGCACCTTTGACTAGAAAGCAGTTGCTATGCTTCATTGGCTGCTAAAGTTTTTCACACTGAATCATAGAATCATCATAGAATCATAGAATCTTAGGGGTTGGAAGGGACCTCGAAAGATCATCTAGTCCAACCCCCCCTGCTAGAGCAGGGTCACCTAGAGCACATCACACAGGAACGCATCCAGGTGGGTTTTGAATGTCTCCAGTGAAGGAGACTCCACAACCTCCCTGGGCAGCCTGTTCCAGTGCTCTGTCACTCTCACAGTAAAAAAATTTTTTCGTATATTCACCTTGAACCTCCTATGCTCCAATTTCCACCCATTACCCCTTGTCCTATCACTGGTCATCACTGAGAAAAGCCTAACTCCATCTCCCTGACACTCACCCCTTACGTATTTGTAAACATTAATGAGGTCACCCCTCAGTCTCCTTTTCTCCAAGCTAAAGAGACCCAGCTCCCAATAATCTGCCATTACTCAGGAACAATTCAGAGAGCAGGGACAGGGTCAAGGGACAAGCTTTGCGAGTCAGAAGTCTTGAGTTTAAGTGTTCTCAGGCTGAGCAGTGTTGAGAACATGCCTCTCTTGTGCCCAGGGGGTGCATCCTAACTTCTGGCAAATATTTTTAAGAAGTGAGGGTGGCAATTAACCACCCCCATCACCCTCAAGGGGTAAAACAAAAGCTCTCTGCCTCTATTTTGATAGTAAGCAGGTGCCTATGTTCTCTTGTACATAGCAAAATGTTATTGCAGACAGCTGGGGAATGTCTAAACTTAAGACTTGGACACCCAATTGAGCTGAACGCCCACAGTGTGCTGTGCCTGATGAACAGGGAATTTCTGTCTGCTTAGGTTTCCTCTAGTGCCAATGCTGGATCTTTCCCCAAATTTCAAAGCACTGTTTTACAACAAAGAAGGAGCTGATATGCACATTTCCCATGCATGTTATCTTCCCCTCTCTGTACAGAGTAAATCTTGTCTGAACAATATAAGTCATGAACAGCTTCTCCTATATAACAGCTTCAGCTCTGCTGAGGGTCTCTCTGAGCCCCAGTCCCACAGAACTGATCACTAGAGCAGGCACCACATTTGTTATGTCTCTGAGGAAGGGTGCAGCACAGCAAAGACATGGCTGACAGAAGCACATAGCAGATGTCTTCTGGAAGGAGAGCTGAGACATTTAAAAAATCTTAATGTGCTTAGTTTTCCACTATTGGTAGCCTCTGGGATAGCATGTTATTGATGACATCCTCCACAGGACTACAGCTGGAGCCTGAGAGTGCAGTACCACAGCTGAGCACGAAGCCAGCTGAGCTGCTGGGAAATGCAGAGTGAGCTGGGTAGGACTGCTGTGGGTCCAGCCAGTGCCTCAGGCTTCTGCTCCAGTGTCTCTGATCCCACACAGAGCATGTTTCCTTATTGTCTCTTAACATAAATATCTCTCATAAATCATTAATCTCCATGTAGAAAGAGATTTTGCTGTATCACAGATAGCATTTTCTGTCACATGCTCAAAAAAGAATGAGTGAAGAAACGTGTTGAGAAGATAAATAACTGAAGACTTTTGATAGACATTGCACAAAACACGTTAGTGTAAATGGAAGCTCCAGGGATGCTGGAGAGCTGTGATGTTTTAATGTTTTCCATGATGAGGGGTCTGGAGAACAGATCTTCTGAAGAGAGCCTGAGGGAACTGGGGCTGTTCAGTCTGGAGAAGAGGAGGCTGAGGGGAGACTTCATTGTCCTCTACAACTACCTGAAAGGAGGTTGTAGTGAGGTGGGTCTTGGCCTCCTCTCCCTAGTGACTAGTGACAAGAGGAAATGGGGTCAAGTTGCACCAGGGGAGGTTCAGATTGGATATTAGGAAACAATCTCTTCACAGAAAGAATGGTGAGGCATTGGAACAGGCTGCCCAGGGAGGTGCTGGAGGCACCTTCCCTGGAGGTGTTCACAAACGCTAGACGTGGCACTTTGGGAGATGGTTCAGTGGTCATGGGGGTGTAGGGCTGACAGTTGGACTTGATGATCTTGACTTGTTGGGCAAGCAAGGACTTCTGCTTCCTTCTCTCGACTGTGGCCAGCTCAGTGTATCAGGACACCCTGCTGAAAACTCGGAAGTCTTGCTTGCTTCCTATCTGTGCAGCTGTGTCTTATGTACCAGGAGGCAACATAATCAGTTATTGTGCTACACACTATTTTATCTAATATATATCTATAGTCTTTCACTCTGTCCTGTCTTTGGCATGATAACAGGCAGTTTAAATAGCACAGAATTTAAATTAATTATAACTGGTTTCCTTTTTTGAGAAAAACAGTATTTGAAGGTTGAAGTATAAAGGAGAGTCATTCCATCTCTTCTGCCTTCTGACATCTCCCTGAACACTTTCTGAAATATCACTTATGAGTTCAGCTGTAGATCAACTTGACTACTACAATTTCTAGGCTACTTCTTGACTACTACAACTTCAATTTGATCTCAGAACAAAGAACAGGATAAGGACAATACTGATTAGTAGAGTTACAGTGGTATCTCAAGGACTGTGGATGGAAAACCACAACTAAAGCTAGTAATCCTTTGAAGGATCAGGCTGGAGCTCAATGGAAAGGCATCTACTGCAGGGACACATCAGGCCAAGGAGAATGTCTTTAGACCTGGATGCAAGTCTTACTCTCTAGAGACAACTGAACCACCCCAGGAATTCAAGGGGTTTAAGAAATGTATCCGGTTCTCCTCTGGTAAGGTGTTACACAGACTTTAGAGAAGACATCAGAAAAGACCTGGGGAGTTTTGTCTTTTAGGAATTTATTTTGGTTTCTAAAGTTACATAAACAGAGCCTGAATAATGTGGTAATGAGTACCTCAGGGACATGGAGAATAGCTTAACACAACAGAGGAACGCAAGTGATTGGCACAGATAAACAGGAGCTACTGATTCCCTGGAAATTGGGATAATTCACCTCTGGGAAGAAGAGCATCAGCCCTACTGCTAATGGACTGAAATCTCTGGGCTGCACAGTGGATCAGATTTGCTCCTTTGCACAACCCCAAACATCCCAGCAGGTCGATCTCTTGCTGATTAGGGAAACTTGCAGCTCCCCTGGGAGAGGAAATGGCCACTCATAGTGTCTGAGTGATGGCTCTGGTGTCAGAGAATCACTTATCAACTTGTTTTTGATGACTCCACTGGCTCCCCTGGATGGAGGAAGGAAGCCTGGCAATTGCTGAGGAAGAGAGCCGGCAACAAACCTGCAAAACAACTCTGTCAGCTCCTAACTGCTGCTCAGGGGCCATGATTCCCCTGCACAGCCAGGGGTTTGCTCCAATGGCTGGGCTACTGAAGCTGCCAGCTAACTAGTGGATTTGCAGGGAGGACGGCAGTGGGGGAGGGGAGGTTCTGCAGCCAACACAAATGAGGAGAACAAAGTGTTTGCAATTCCTTGGACAGAGAGTGAGCTGACACACAAACTTATTAATGTGAGTATCCAAAATGCACATTTCTCCTGTGGGAGCCATTGACCAGAGGCAGACAAGTTCTCTCCCTCGAGCTCAGCTGCTTCAATACAAAAATTTGAGCTAAGAGGCTGCTATAAGGATTGCTTTTCCCCAGGGAGAGCTCAGAGCAGTTATTTTGGGATATCTGAAGTGCAGGAACATTCCTGGGATTCTGTAATAAGCCTCAGAGTTGGGAAAACAGAATCTGCTAACCAGCCATGGTTTGGAAGGAGGCTACCGATCATCTCCAAAGGCCAAATGTTGCTTTACCATTGTCTTGCTTGGAGGAGCTGCAGAAGGTGCATGCCAGACAGGCTTAATACCCATTGGGAGAGCTTATCTTAGCTTGTCTCCTCCCCAGCCCATAACCCACCCATCTGGGACTTGCAGAGTACCACTGCTGCACTCACAGACAGAAAGGAGCTGCCCTGGTTTCATTCAGCAAGACTGGGGATGCTTCCTACAACCACATCCTTACACACAACGAGAGTGTGACCACTTGATGGGAAATTCCAGTGGGGAGCACCGTCCTACAGGAGGCTGCTCTGATGGTCCACCAGCACGTGTTGCGCTGCTGACGTGCCATTTTTGGGAGGAGGTGTAACTAGCTATGTCACCCTGCAGAGCAGGCTGAAAATAGGATTGCACTCACTGTGCCATGTGGCTCAGTGGTATGTCAGGACATGTATTTTTAGGAAATTCCTCCTTTGGGCAGAAAGGGTGAAGTGCTTGGCCTGGTTTGCAAGGCTGCTGGCTTTACCCAAATTTTTCATACTAGGGTGTGGGAGCATGTTAGCCACCAGCTGGTCTCTGGATGCCCTTAGAGCCTGGATTCAGAGTGGTTGTGGAAGGGCAAAAGGTGGCTGGTCTGCTGCTGTGCTTTTCTTTGTTTCCATGCATGCTTGCTCTCTCACTTGCTGGTGCTGTGCAGAGAGGGAACTGACCTCCATAAGAGTAGGGATGGAAAAAAAGTAAGAAAGTAAGGAAGATCAATGTCTTGGGAAGAATACGGTCTCTGAGGAGCAGCAATAAAAATGTCCCTTGCAGAGTGAATGTGTGAAGGGAACAGGGAGCTCAGAGAAGATAGCTCATGCAGAGAAGAAAGAGAGAGAGAAGGAAAAGCAGATGGTAAGCAGGTGATTTAAATAAGCTTCTGGAGAGGCAAAGAGGAGTCTGACTTGGCGAGGTACTTTTTGGGTGTAGCATAATGAAAAAAAGCAGTGCATCTCCATGCGGAGCCAGTTCCTGATGCATACAGTGCTGTGACTTGCCTAACCCCAGGAGAAGGAAGAGGTGAGGCAGTGCTGGACTCAGAATCAAATTCTCTCTGACAGACACTTGCCAACATCCTCTTATGCCCAGAACATCTTTCCTATCAGGCAGCATGTGTTCATCTCCAGCATCTGGGTTGTGATTTTTTGGCAGCTGCACAAAATCTCTGCTATTAAATCCCACCTGCCAGTCTCATGCCTGTTCCCACAGACCTTTGCCTGTTAGCAAATGTTTCAAAATCACACTGCCAGGCACAGCACATCATTCTACAATCCTACCACAGGCAACAGCCCTCATGCAAAGACTCCTTGTAACTTCAGTGGGCTGCATGAAGAAAAGGCTAGAGGACAGGCCTCTGGATTACAAGCAGAAAGAATTCATGTAAGTCATGGTTTGTACTGCATTCTTTTCAGCAATTTTTCCCCTGAATTATCTGAATACTACTACTTTGGTCTGTGACATTAAGAAGCTTTCTTTTGAGACATGTTCTGTGCTACAGATGGGCAGTAAGAGAATTTATTAACTTTGTTCACCATAATGTGTTCATAAGAAGTCTTTCTTCCATTCTTTACTAACATTTCCTTTCCCTTCTCTTGCTTCTTAGCAGTCCCAGATGAGCAATGCCACCAATGCAGTGTGTGCATACTGTTTGTTGCTTTGTTGTTGGTACAGTTCACTATAGTGAACGAAATTTGAAATACAGCTTGCTTGTCTAACCTGGATAAGATACCTATCCACAGAAATAACTGCAATTAACGAGGAGAAAGGACTCAAAGTTCCACTTAAATCATCTGCTACACTATTTCACATTCTGACTTTCCCCAGCACGAACCTAGGCAATGAGGCTGCACTTTTGCTGCAAAGGACAGTACCTCTTGGAAATGTTCTAAGCTACTTGATTGTTGTATCTTTAAAATTGCAAACAAAAGAGACAGTTGGTGCTTTCTGATGTGGACATCTGTCAGCAGAGAAACAACTGCTAATTGTCATGTAACAACCACACCAGCCTCTTCCATAGCGGTCATCTTTCTGGAACTCAAGCATGAAAAAAAACTGTTACTCATCCAAGCACCAAGAATATTCTGTCCAGATCTGGCTGCATTTCTGTAACGGTTTAAAATGCCAAAGGATATGATGCTCTTTTATGGATGGATACTTGAGGTCAAAATATGTAACCAAAATCTAGCAGTCAAATAATTGGTTTTGTTGTCGTATAATTAAGGTAATTACCTTTATACTCTACTACTTGCATTTTGGTTTTAGAAGCAATGTAGGTGTACTGAGAAATAGTGCTGATTCTCCTACACAAATATGAGCACATGGGATTTGTAGAGAATTGGCTCAGCAGCAGAACTATCTAGTTGCACTTCACCATTCAGAGACATCCTTGCTCCTAGAGAAGCACCACAGAAACTGTCAGTTTGGCAGGTACATGGCTTATACGTGAGCTCTGAACAATATTCAAGCAGTGCAGCACTGTCTTAAACCATGTGCAGAGAAGAACAGATAATTATCTTTTTATGAAACTATTGACTCTAGACAGCCTGCCAACTATAGTAACAATATACGTGATTTCCTCAAGCATCTGTATACCTCCTTTGCAGGCACAGAGTCATCAGCCTGTCACTTAATTGAAGAGAATGGAAAAAAATAGTTGCAACCTCTCCAGAGACAACAGATAAGGGCATGACTTCTAATGACTAGTAACTTGAACCAGGTTTCAATTGACCGAAAACTTCTGTGAGTATCCCTTGCTTAGATGGCACCAAGCTGCCTGCACTACAGACCAGTTGTTCCACTGGTTACATAGTTTGGCAGTAATCTAATGATAGATACTGTATTTGAAGGAGGAAAAAATTAATTTTCTTGAGAACTGCCAGAAAAAAAACATTACATCATCAGGAAAGAAAGTAAAATAAATCACTCACGATTTTCAGCCAACCAGTGAAAAAACTCAAAGGCATAAATATAATGAACTGGGTAACACTGAAACATACACGTAAGATACATTTTAGTGCTGTTCACAGACCTAAGCAAAAAAAACCCAACAAACCCACAAACTTTGTGAAGCCTTTTTAATCCATATGGTGTGAAGAGGACAGTAAGGAACAGTACAGCCCTAGCACTGCATGTATTCTGAAATCTAGCAAAGCCCTTTCCCTTTAATAATTTGGTCTGCCTTTGTGCTAGGAAGAATGGGCATGGGTACTTTAAATGACATAGCCTGAGATGCCCAGGGAGGTAGCAATGTGGAAAAGACCCACCATGTACCAGTATGACATGAGTCCAGTGCTCGTGTGTCCAGGGAGCTCTGGAGACAGCGAGTGAGGGAGAAGAGCATCTTCTGTTGTTGTTGTGACAAAGCCTCAATAAAACACAGGCTCCTGCAACAGCCCCTGATGGGGATGATGTACTTGTAAAACATTTACATTTTCAGCAGGATGTTTCTAATTAAACTCAATTGGTTTGCATACCTGCTGGGAGTGACTGCTCTGCACCTCATCTTCCTCTCCTACTTGAGCACGAAGAGGATGCAACTGCCTAGGCTACCACATAGCAGTGTGTTGCTTTTGTGCACTGACAGTAATTGAGAAAATGGATGGAAACAGCTGTGGTTTGTGTTTGCTACTGTTCTAGGAAGTGCTTTCTTTCATCTTTATTTCCCCCCCAAGAGCGCAGGATTGCTGAGGTTTTACAGCCCTTTTGTGACAGTGGGGGATTGACAAGGCTTCGTGCAGTTTCCCAACTGTATGGCATCATGATTGATGCTGATAATAAACTCCTCAGGACTAAGGAAAGTACCTGTACAGATCCCAAATACAATTAGATCGATGGGGAATGGATGGTATTGAAGCATGTTATGGTTAGTAGTTATGGTTAGGCAGAACAGTCAGCTGTCACTTATTAAACGCTTTTTAGCCTGCCTTATGAGCACAGCCTGACTTAACCACTTTAAGAAAGGGCTTCACTGATACTGTGTTATACCATCTGAGGTATTTACGGTTTCACTCAGAAAGGTCTAAGACAACCAAACCTTCAGAGAAAGCTGCTGAAATTGTGTGGACAATCAGCAGGATTTCTGGTTTGTGATTGCTGTTCTAGGCTCTCTTTCTGTGTCTTTAGGAAGCCAGCACTTGTCAGCAAGATGTAAGCCATGCCTCAGAAGAATATTTGAATATATTGGCCTTGTTGTACTGCAGCATTGCCTTGCTGTGAAATGAGAAAAATGCATTTACTGTGCTGTGGCAGCAGGTCAGCATCCCAAATGTTCTCCCCTCCAACAAGCTCACTGGGTCAGAATAATTCTGTTTTGGATTGTACAAGACAGTCTCCTGGGTAACACACTCCAGAGCAACGCTTGGGGGGAACACGCCCTTGAATGCAAGGCAGTCAGTGAGATTTATAATTACTGTTTTTTACATCCTCGTTCATTCAGGCAGGAAAGGACACTGCTGAAGACATCTCAAACAAGAGAAACAATAGATTTGCAGCTACAAAAATAGTTGTTGCTAATATGATTTGAAACCTGGCTGGCAGAAGGCGCTCTTCTGTCCACCGTGCTGTCTAGTTTAACACCAAAAAAAATGCACAGACTGATTAAACTCAGCCAGCAGTAGGGTATAAAATTCCGACTTCAGCTACCCTCTCCCAGAGAAGGGAATGTAAAACCCATTCTGTACCATCAAATCTTCTGACTGCATGAAGCAAGGTCTTGGCTCAGGGCCAGGCTCCAGCTGCCCCTGTAGTGATAATGACCACCCTCCCTCCGGGAGGCTCCAGCTGCATTTTCACACACGCCATACACGACAATTGTCTGAACACGGGGCTGTTAATGCTTCTGGGATGACAAACTGAACATGTAGATGTCTCATCAACAGCAAGCTCCATGCGAAATGTGTTTTATTTTCAGAAAAGCCCAGAGGTAAAAAAAAATAAAAATCTCCTGGTACAGTTTATCTGATGCTTTGTTTTTGAGCGTCCTTGATGCATAACAGCACGCTATCATCTCTAAAGATTAAAAACAATCCCTTCTTATTGCTCTGCTGGGTATTTTCAAAGAAATTCATGCAAAGATGAAAACAAAGAAAAACACTGCTCAATGGCTCTGCACAGATCCTGGGCCTCTATAGTTTCAGGTAGTCTGGAGACAATTTTAGACACCACGGACCTCTTAAATCCCTGGCTACAGCTCCATTGAGGACATGTTTGCAAAACTTCAGTAGCTTTAATGGGGTGAGGCTGGTTGAGGATTTTCAATATCATCTCAATTATATGGTTTTTAGGGTATAGCTTAATTGGGATCTAGAGCTTATCATGTGCAATACTCGATTTTCATTCTTTTTTTAAACTGGAGCTTCAAGTTAAGTATTCACACCTTTGTTCAGGCTTGGTTTAATAAAAATTCAGAGTAGCTAGGTTGGTTTTTCTGATGTTAAGGTCTCGGTTTTTTGGTGGCCTAAGTCACTGTATCATGACTGCAGGATTAGGGCCCAAAATGACAGAATTAAATGCAGTATAAACTGAGAGAGCCTCAGGCAGTCATGAAGGAACAGTTCAGCTCGCTTCAGTTAACATGTCTTTTGCTTTTACCCACTTGGCTTTATTGTTCAGAGTATCTGGCCCAGTATGAGAATAAAGTCCTTCCCCCAAGCCCCCATTCTGCTTCCAGCCTCTGCTGCTGGCTAGTTCTGATGGACAGTTGGAGAAGCTTCTGAAGAATAAATCTCTGTTGTGACACTGCTGCACCCAGGAAAAGTCTGAAAAGCGGATTTTTTTCTTTATCTTCACTCCTCCTGTGGCACTAGCTTTGCTCAGACTGAAAAACACTCTGCAGGTATACTTGAGGGTTTCGTTTTTAAAGGCTGGGCAAACTCATTCACAGGATCACTTGCAAGGCAAACTAAATCCAGACAGATCTGGCATAAAATGCTTGTGCCAACCACATGATGCAAGTATTGATTTAGGGGTGCTGGTGGTATGGAGGATAACAGGGATAATGTTGAATACAAAACCATGATCTGTTGCTGATGAACAGCCCCCCAGTGAATTGTATCATAATGCATAGGAAGGAAGCCTCAGCAGGTCATGTTCAGATTGTACCTGCTGCACAGTTTCATTCCATTTTTTGAAATATCTCTCTTATGTTTAAATTAACTTTATACCTGCTATGCACTGGCCACCTGCTTCACTGCAGCTGAAGTTTGTTCTAAAGTCTGTATGCTGGCTGGGTGTTGAAACTGCCCTCAAGTTCTTGGACAGTAATATCTAAAAAAAACCCCACCTCCCATGACTCTCCTCCCCATCTTTAAGGTGTTGGACTTCTTGTTTACTAAATACTTTGTACTTGTTAACCTTGGCCATCCCCTATCCTTTGTTTTAAGGCCAGGGTTGCTGACCCAAACCATTGTTAGTTGCTTGCTTGTGGTGTAAGAGCACTAGCAGAAGCACTTAAGATGTACAATATCACAGAAAGCCAGTTGTTTTCAAAGCCACCTTTGACTCTTCTCTTTCAGATGGGGATTACTGGAAGCACAGTGGCTTTGTTTGCGATAGTTGCTTTTATCTCTTCCCTGGGTCACCTCTTGAAGTGCTGATTTCCCAACATCCTGGAGGAGCTGGGGAAGCATCAGGTTCCTGTGTTTTGTGCAGCGAGGGATAGTAATATTCAAGCATGGTCTTGTTGAAGCTGTATGTAGCAGTTCTAGCCAACTGGGGAAGGGGGTGGCATCCACACCTACACAGCTGCTTCCCTAACCCTCTTCCTTGAGAACAACAAACCTTACCTAACATCTCAAGCCTAGGTAGTGTTAAAGACATAGTGTAAGTGTTCCTTCCTTGCCCCAAGCACTGGGATATGCTTCCATAGGTACCGAAAAGCCATAATAATTCCATGTAATTTGCAAGGTTTCACTTTTTACCATCAGCTCTGTGGTATCTGAGCAAGGGAAGTCTCTTCTAAAGGGAGCTCTCTTCTAATACTAGATGCAGAGAAGCAGTCCCTCTGGTTCTTCTCAAACTGTGACAGGCTCTGTGACTACTGAGATGGAAAAAGTTTGCAAGTCGTCTAGTTCAAAGTATGCAAAAATAGTAGGGCTGCACTCGCAACAAGGCTGCTACTCTGTCCCTGTTCAATGCCAGCTTGTGAGAGTGAAACGGAGTAGTGCAAAACTATCAAGATTTAATCTATTTACAGAATTTCAGTTGTATGAATTTGATTTGAAAGGATTTGCACTACATGTATATCTAATGACTTGTCACAGCGGCCTGCACTGACACAACATTATGTGAGCATTCTTATTCCAGAGACTAGCAGATATTCCAGAGACACTGATAAAATCACAGAGTACAGCTGACCAAGATAAAAATAAATTTATTAAAAATAGGCTGCCTTTTGGCTCAAGGATCTCACATATACACCATTTTTACTTTGTGATGCTGCTATTTTCAATGCTTTTGTTTAATATTTGCTGGTTTGGGAAAGCTGCTTTCAAACAATGGGTTACTTTCAAACCATTTCCTTTGATTGTTCTTCATTCACTATTCAAAGTAAGAGATTAGTTACAAAAGGTATATCCTTCCAGTCTGTCTCTCTTGCTGTGACAGCCAGCAAATAATAGATGATAGAGAATTCCTCAGAGAATGCAAGGTCTACGAGCTGACAAAGTCTCCTAACCACTGGTGACTATGGTGATATTTAAAGAAAAATAATTTCAAGGTACAAACACTTATGTCAAATACTTGCACAATCATTTATCATTAGTGAAAAGCAGTTCTGAGCTTTCAAGGTTGCTTGTTTGACCTATTTGTGGTATTCTAGGAACAACAGCAAGGAATCCTAAAGTGAAGGTTTCTGCTCCTAAACCCCGGAAATCTCCAGGGCTTGTACATTTTATCAGTCTCTCTCTACATTTATTTACTTTTGCTCTCATGACAAGACACTTTTCAGGCAAACAGGATTCCAAACAGTCCATGAACACAGTGCCGAGGATACTGCAGGCAATTTTGCCCTTAACGTGCATGAAATATGTGCAGAATCTCTTCCTCTCACTGAAGCCAAACTTGTATCTGCTTTTACCCATGAAGCCTGTCCTGAACTATCCTCATGGACACAATCTCAGCTCAGAAAAAAATTTTAAAGCTTTGGTGTCTGGCTCGATGTTAACAAGTTCACACATTTTCCTACTGCATCAAGCTTTGAGCCTCACAATGCAGCATGGGGCCATATATGACTTTAGAAATGCCTTACTGTGGCATTTGTTTAATTTGACCTAGCTTCATTTGTCAGTATTAGCCACTCCTGTGCTGTGCCGAGCTGCAAGTGACAGCCTCAAAGAGCAAACATCACTGCCTGCCAATGTGGGGCAAAAATTATAACTAGAAACTCAGAAACGCTAGAGCTTTTGTTTAGATGAAAGAGAATAATACTGCTCTCTTATTCAAAACCATGCAATCCCACAGAAGTGCCAAACTTGCAGGCCATTAGCTGCTCTGGGGAACACCGCCCCAGGGAATATTTACAGAAGGATGAAGCTAACATTTCTCCTTGTTTAAAAAAATAATGACGATCTCAGTGCTCCTTGAGAAATTATTTTAAATGCAGTTTTTAGTTCACCCTTTGCTACCAATGAGGTTTGGCCATGTTGGCACGTTATGCTTACACGTGCTGAGCGAGTGCTACATTTCAGCTGTACGCAGCCTCTTCAGTGCTGGTTCATGTCATGTTCAATGCAGGTGTTAAGCTCTGCAATACACAGATTGGCTTGACACGTTGTGGAGAAGAAGGGGGGGAACTGTTGCTTGTAACACAAGCAGAGATAGAGACCACAAGGATAAGCTTACCATTAAATGGCAATGGTGTTTGCCGTGCTAATAGATGGAGCAGCAGCTTTTCATGACCCCCAGAGTTAAGAGCCCCAGTGTCCTGGCTTGAGCTCTTAACCCTGGGGGTCGTGAAAATTTGAGCTTGTTAAAGCAGCTGATGCTACATTTCACAAACCTTTGAGTACACACATACCCATTAATTTACTTCCCTGCTGTAGGCCACGGAGGATGCCAGAACCTTTCCAGCAGCTTGCTGGTTTACAAACACGGAAAGCAAAAAATCACGAGGTCACACCAGGGTCCCTCCTACCAAAAGTGTCTTACTCCAACAGCTTTCCAATGAGTACTGATTTCCCAACAGGCCTAATTTTATCACATTTCTCTGATTTTGCTCATGTTGCCTTGGGCAATACCATTCCTTACTGTCCACAATGTGGAAAAAAATACTGAACACTGTCTGGCTTTTTGTACAAAGGGCTCTGTGGGTTACTAAAAAATTCAGAGTTGATACTAAAATCTCAGCATAACTCAGAGATGGCAGCTCTGTATTTCATTTAAGCACTGAACAAACTTAATGTTTTACTTATTCTGGCTGTAAAAGTCTTACTTGCTGTAAGTGATCATTATGAGTGATTCATCTCTGGCCCTTAATGGTGCAGGTCTTGCTTGTTCCTTCAGTGCCACAGTCTCACTGGAGCCTTAAGGGAAATCACATTTGCTGAACAGTGAGATCTTGCACCTGGGATGGAATAACTCCATGCAACTGTACAGGCTGGATGCCAACAGGGCATCAGCTCTACAGAAAAGAACTTAGGGATGCTGGTGGGCAACATCTGAGGAAGAGTCAGCAGGGATCCCATGCAGTGCTGAAGGCTAACAGCATACTGTGCTGCATGAGGTCATGCACCACAGCAGGCTAAAATAACTATTCTGTCATTTGTGAGACAGGACCTGGAGCGCTGTCACCAGTTTTGGGTTCTCCAGTATCAGAAAGATGATCGCAAACTGGAGAAGGGTAGGTGGAGGGCCACTGAGATGCTGGGGGTATCATGCTATTATGAAGAGTCTGAGACAGGAGCATATATTCAGCCCTTCCCTCTCCAGGCTAAGAAGGTATCCGATAGTCATCTTCAGGTACCTGATGGGCGACTGAAAAGAGATAGGACTAAACTTTTCTCAGAAGTGCTCAGTTGCAACAGATTAAGGTGCAGAGAGAAAAATTCTGGTTGATTTGCTCTTAGAAGAAATTCTTCACAAGGAATGGTGCAACATCAGAATGTGGGCCCAGAGAGGTGACAGAATTTCCATCCTTGGAAATACTCAAAGCTCAGCTTGACACGGACCTAAGCAACCGGCTCTATATTTGAATTTGGCCCAGCTGCCGGAGGAGGGACCAGATGACCTCTAGGGGAAAGTTCCTTTCTCACCTAAATTCTTTTATGATTCTAATGTGCCTCATGACACGTGCACTAAGATATTAAGCACACTTAATATATCATCACTGGTGTCAGGTATCGTCAAGGCTTTCATCAGCTGGAACACTGCCGAGCTGACTCAAATACTGTACATCTCGTCTAAATGCAAGTAAAAAGGCACATGACAGTTTCTGTGTATCTCAATTAGCTTTTTACCATGCATGTTGACATTCAAAATTAGCTGACTCGGAGGCCTGTTCCCCACTCAGTTCTGAGCTGATATTGAGCTTGCCTGGTTTGTTGTAAAACTCAGTAAGGCTCACAAAGTAAGGCCCTCCTTCAGAGTCACATTAACCACAGTTTGGATTTTGGGGGAATCAAAGCAAAGCCCACACAGTACTAACCTAATGAATCAAACCTTAAAAGACTGTTGTTCCTGAATAAAGCAGCAAACCTCAGCTACAGCTCCACAGACCTGGCTCTTCTTTTACTGCTCTGCTCCTAGGATGCAAGAGGAGCAGTGGGCAGTGATGCCTCTCTCACATTGGCATCTATTATTGTAGTGCTAAGTGCTAGCTCCTATCACCCCCATAATCCTGTCTGGGAAACTCTGCTACAGCATTTACATTACCTTTGTTTAGTCAATGCTGACAAATAAAAGCATAAAAAAATAATCTTCACTGTACAGCTTGGCACTACTGAGATGCTGCCATGTTACAGCTGACTTTTATTTGCAGTCTCTTATGCTGGTGACAATCTCAGAAAGCAGATATAGCCTGGTAAGTGAGGCAATCATAAACCTGATGTTTTTATGAGCCTAACCTTTGTATTAAAATGAATGCTGAACAGGTGAACCCAAGAAATGAGAGAACTGGGCTAAATATGAAAAAACAACAATGCAGTAATTTCTCTGGAACAAATCAAAGTAATTTCACCTCATTTCCTGCTTTAGGTCATGCACCAGATACTGCCTCGTGACTAATTTGAAGGGTATAGGATCTATACAAACATAGACACTCATGTTAATTGCACAGTCTCCCTGTAGCTTCATGGGAAGAACAGATGTAGACACTCCACAAGGCAATGCAGAGCAGGAGCCTAACAAATGGGGCTCTGCACCAACCTGGGAGAAGTCCCTCTCTCTGGGCAACAGGTGGAGAGTGACCAACACATATACCTAAGCTGAGAGCTAGGCAATGTGACTTTTCACCTATGACTTAAAAGAACTGAAGGGAGTGTGTTAAGAAGGAAGGACCAATATATTTTCAGTTGTGCCCTGTGATAGGATGAGGGGCAATGAATGCAAGCTAGAGCACTGGAAGTTCCACCTCAACGTGAGGAAGAACTTACTTACTGTGACAGTTACAGAGCACTGGAACAGGCTGCCCAGAGAGGCTGTGGAGTCGCCTTCTCTGGAGACTTTCAAGACCCGTCTGGATGCATTTCTGAGTGATCTGCCCTAGATTCTGTTGTGGTCCTGCCCTGGCAGGGAGGTTGGACTCGATGATCACCAGAGGTCCCATTCAACCCCTAACATTCTGTGATTCTGTGAAAATGGAATTGCCAGCTCAGACTCTCAGAAGGAAAGAAGTATAAAAGCCCATTGTTTTGTTTATTTCTTACAAAGCTGATGGCTATTAAGTAAAACACGACAGAAAAATTACTACCTACTCAACTTCCAAAAATACGAGTATTGAGGACCAATTTAGGCAAACACTATATTCAACAATGCCAGTGAGCTGCATGACTCCAGAGAGCAACCACAAGACAGAGATGCTCAGGCCTGTTTCAGATTAAGCAGTTCCCAGTTGGTATGCTGTGCCCAATGACTGTCTCCAGTCCGTGCCCTTCCTGGTGGAAGAAAGGCTCAGCTAACTATGCTGGTCATAAATCATGCCACTGAAAGGTGATTAGCTTGAAAATCCCCTGTTGTTCTGTCAGGAAGCCATACAGAAGAGTTGCAAATCCATTAAATTACATCTTGCAGATATGTATCTAAGGAGAATACATGGCATTTGGTGATCTATGGAAACTACTGTGTTATACCTTCAGACAGCTTATATGACAAGCATCTCTTCCGAAATTAACATTCTTGCCATGTGATTCTCATTAGCCTCACTCGACTGTTCCATTAATCTTCCATTTTTCCTCCCAAGGGATTAACATTGATTTTTTTTGTCTTGCACACACACAGGAAGGTCATACTGTTTCCTACAGGGTGGATTCATTCAATAAGGAACTACGGTATTAAACCTGACTTGATGTTATTGTCAATAGAGCTGAGCTGCCACAATGCTGCTTATTATTAAGAGAATTTCAATGCAACTCTCCTGAGTCCAGCTACATCAATCATTCCAGTCCACGATACACACAAGCCACTTGACAACTCATTAAAAATATATATAAAAAATGGAGGTCAGGGCTGTGTTCCAGGGAAGCCCTACTAACATTCAAACTCCACCTCTAATTTAAAAAATAATAAAACTCAAAATAATTATAAAATGTTTCTGGGAATAGACTTCCTTCAGCAGAAAATGGAAATTGGAAGGCAGGAGAGCAGGTGGGCCTGCAAGACATTTTAAGCTGGACAATCTAGATTTCACGTCAGGTGTGAAGACAGTATGAACTTGGTCACTTGTGGTCTGGGCAGGGAGGTCTGCATGCCTAAATCGGCAAGCACTGTTTTGAGTTTGGTTAAATTCTACCTACAGGGACCTTCAGGGCTGCCCACTGCCTTCCTCATAAGTTGATCAAGCTCTAGTATCAGAGGGGTCATATTGTTCTTCCCACATCTTGTTCTGGAAGGCTGCTCCAGAACCTCTCTGCATCGATGACTGGGAACCCTCTTCAATCTTCAGCATCAATTTAGAGCAGGTAAAGCTGCATCCTTTAGTTGATTCATCTTTTCTCTCCCTGCAGCATTCAATAGTTGTTTCCACACATACCTGTAGTGGGAAAATGTACACCCCCTTCCCTGTCTTTGTTTTGCTGCCCTGACAAGACAAGCACTCTCTTGCCTATATGTGACTGTCATAGGTGGTTTGGGGTTTTTCTCCTGCTCTTTTTCCAGCTGGGGCTTCTCTCTCTTGAGCACTTTTGCAAAAACTTAGGCAAAAGTCACATGAGCAATATTACATAGCAACTCTTTGATAGCCTTGGAGCTTTAAGTATGGGAAGGATGAGAGGAAAGGAGCAAGAGGAGTATTTTCAGCACATAAAAAATAAACAAGTTTAGATGTCACAAAGAACAAACAGGAAACGTGTATTAAGTTCCTGCCTCAGAAGTTGAATTTTCCAAAGTGCTGCAGAGTTCCTCCCAATTTCTTGGTCCTGGATTTTTTGTTCTGTTGTTTTCAGACAATGAAACAAGCTTCTGTTCACTTTCAGATTCTTTGTAGTGAATGCTACCTTTCTTGCATAAAATAGCAAATAAATACCATAAATATCCCAGAGCCTTCTGGGGAAAATCAAAGTTGGGCTCATCTACTACAGAAATCTATAAGGCAGAGTGGGATGGAAAAGGAAGATGCAATCTGTTGAACAACTAATGTAAGAGAAAAGGTGTGATTTTACCTATCTCTGGGTGGCCAGTGCCTTGCCTATGTATTTTCAAATAAGCAGCATTCTTCTTTTTCCTGTGTCTTCTATGTCCCTTCCATTTCTTTCCCCTCCCCTTCTCTCTTACACACCCATAGTTCTCCAAATATACAGGAGAAATGAAGTGCATTGAATAGAAAAAAAAACTGTGAAAAAAACTGGTAACAGCATATAGGGATTTCCCCATATCAAGGGAAAACTTATGGGGTTGGCAAAACTGTTTATATGGTTTGTACTATCAGAGTAGTCCAAAAATATCCTGCTGGAAACTAGGACTTTGCAAATTCATCCTTCAGTGTTTTCTTGTACACTCCTTATTAGGTAGACCTAAGACAGTCCCAGAGTCTGCAGCTCTCCAAGCTGCATCACAGATGACGTCACTAGTCTTCCTTTGGGTTGCTAGAATCTCCTGTTGCCTGTCACTATTTCTTAATTAAGAAAGGAGGAAAAAAAAAAAAAAAAAAAAGGCATTTTGTTCAAGGTTACTCCATTTTCGGAAAGGCTCATAACGGCTGCCTACTCGAGTGCTTTTTCTACCTTAAGGTCTGTCATGTCTCTCTTAAAAATCCAACCCCTTTCTCACCCAGGGAAACTGCAGAACTGAACTGGTCCAAAGATGTTCTGCTTGCATGGAATTTGCCGAGCAGAAGGATTCGTTCACTGTCAGAGAAAGGAAGCTCCCTCCCTCCCCCCCTGCAAAAAGCTATTTTTTGCAGGCGTTGTCATATCTTATCCCCAGGAAGAGAAGAGGGCTGTGCTAGAAAGCCCTCAGATTCGCATTTGCTTCTGTTTACTCTGTCCTTCACAGCACTGCTGCGACAATTTATCAATAGAATGGAGGGCAAGGCACAACACGCAGGCAAGGCAGATTCCTCTAATGATTACAAACCTTTGAGAGAGGAAGAAACAGTTCACAGATCTGCCTTCTAAATCCCACTCCCACCGCAATAATGTTTTCATCGCTACTTACATTTAGGGACATAAGGGTACTCGGAGCTGTAAAGCACTTCCTTTGTGCTGAACAGTCGCAGTACTGTGCCCAAAATAATTTGTGGTCCAAAAGCCCAAACGAATAATAAAGCACCACAGGAATCAAGACATATAATTAGAATAAATAAGATTTTGCGCTTACAGAGTGCCTGTCATCTGAAAGTATGCGCAGATATTAATTAAGCTCTACAAACCCCAGATGAAGTAGATTAGTAGCTTCATCCCTGTTTTACAGAGGTTTAGAGTAAAGTGTGACACATAATCACAGCTGAAAGCGCAGAGGAGCTGGCGGTGCCGGGGATGGTGAGAGCCAGGGCTCCACCTCGTCTCCAGCCCTCTTCACTGAATTGCCTTCAATGGAAAATGACTGATCTGCAGATCTTTGCTCTCTGGAGGAGGAAGGACCCACCCTGCCGCACAACAGCAGCAAAGCTCTAGCCTGAAGTGTTCTAATAAAACACCATGAAGTGCTGCTCAGCTTGGGAAGAGAAAGCAGGAGCTCACTCGCCCTCATACATTTGCTTCGGGTGCTCTTTCTGAAACACCAAGAGATCGTCCCTGCATCAGCATCCTCCACAAACAGTCATAATAACACAGCTTGTGGCTTCTTAGGCTTGGAGTACATGACACATGTAATACCTTAAGTACTTTAATCTGCAATGTTAAGTTTTTATTTTTCTATTTCTGTGTATTTTACTATAACTCAGAAGCCGTAGCGACTTAGGATCACACAGACACAATGGAATTAAAAACTACAGTCAATACGTACATCAAAACTTCAAAAACCTCTCTGGAAGCAGATTTTACATACAGAAATTCTGAATAAGAAAAATCATAAACACACCTGATAGTATAAAAATATTTTAAGTAATAAACTCAATGCATATATGTATTTAAGAAAAAAACCTTTAAAAACAGTGCTACTAGTAAAGCTTCAATTGTTTTGTATGTCAAAGAACAGTTAGAAATTAGTTTTGCTGTCATCTACTGAAATTCAAGTTCTTACGACAGCAAATTCTTCTTAAGTATTTAAGGAGCCATTATAAGGAAAAATATTCTCAGTACCACAACTGTCCACTTAATCAAAATTACCCAGACCCTAACTCTGCTTATTACCTTTACCAAAACAAGAGCAAAGGAGCATTAAATGCAGCAAGGAAGAAGTATCTCCAGAACAGATAAAAACAGGTAGCTCATTGTGTCTCCAGATACAATTATCTGCCTAATTGCACTCAAGACAAATGCGCAGTTTTCCTAACTACAGGGAGATACATTTTAATTGTGATGTTCCATTCTCTGTACACAAATACAAAATAAACAAGAAGTGTCTCTAGAAACTGGAAACAGATGATGCCATCCTTACCTACAAAACAACAAATAAATTGGATAAACCATGGATATCAAGTAGCTCCTTAGATGATAAATAACTCTGATAATGTGAAAACTCTGCTCTTTTCCCCCCATATTTTAGCATAGAAAGCATTCCATCTTCAGCTTTTAAGGTAAAAATGCTTTTAATTAGGGTCCTAGCTACCTTAGAAAACATACAGACCTTGGTATGATGAAGTTATGGTAATTTACCCACGCTGAGAATCTGCCCCATGATTTATATGATTACTTCATGGCAGCATGAAACGAATCCCCCAGGAAGTAACACATGTCATCCTTAAAAATATTAAGCAATCAAGCCATGGTTTTATTATGTGAATGGATGCCTTTGAAAACAAGGATGCATGCACCATACTGTGAGGTAAAATGAAATAAATGAACAGAAATAATTCATTTCCATGTTTTAATCAGTGGAAACTGTAGTCTTCAAATTATCCTGATGCTACCGAATGCGAGTCTGGAGACAATAGGTTGACTCTCCTACTAAAAGGAACATGAAATTGCATCCTAAGTACACAATGAAGGCCAAATTAAACAGTCCAAGACTCTTTGTGAAGTCTCTTTCTTTTTATTGAGCCCTTGTGTCCAACTGAACAATTAAGAGAAGAAGATTTAAACAAAGCATCATATAGTTTTTAAATGCTCAAATCTAATAAAAACCAATGTACTCATCTTAGGCAAAAAGAACATTATCTATACAAAAACCTGCTCTCAAGCAAGCTCTTCAGCTTCTAGCATTAGCAGCAGAGAACAATTTGTGTTGCAGCAGCTAAAAGGATGTCACTGGCAAGCCAAATGAAGAATATATATCAAAGACTAGAACTGCATGCTCGCTGGCTGTGTTGTATTCACAGGCTGGGACACAGACATCTCTGCAAGGACCTGAGACAACACCATTACATGGCTCACTGCTATTATAAGTCACAATCCATTAATTAGAGATGCTGACTGTTGAGAAAAAATCTAGCCCCTACAGGCAGGAGGAGATGCAAACAGAGCTGTGGTGATGTGATCACGTTAATACAAAGTATTTGAAATACAACACTGTATTTATATAAACATTTACATATGTAACAATTAGATGAGTAGAAGACCATGGGACTGAGAGGTTTTTTTAACACTGAGTCTACAACACTGAATGTGAAGCTAAGCTAATTTTTCATAAATGCATCTTAAAAAGAACTGCAAGAAGTTCAGAGAGAAGCAATGGCAATAATGAAAGGAATGGGAGTGATTCAATGACAAGATACCTATGAAATCAGTAATGGGAGGTGGGATGAATAAGAACAACGTGCATGAGCCTGGCTAGAAAGAGCTGCATTGAGAACACACAAAATTTAGCAGTTCTTTGTATAGCAGAAAGCAGACCTGTGGGTCTCCTTGTCAACAAGTACTGTGAATGCTGAAAGCTAACACAAGCTCCAGACAAATTCAAGAAGGAGAAATCCACTGACAATTACTAAGCATGTAGAATCTACATCTACTTCAGGATGTCCCTGAGCTATGTCATTACCTCAGAAGTACCATGTATGTCTGCCCAGCTCTCATTCTTTCCTAGGCACCTCCTTATGCTGCTGTTGGAGAGGACTAGTTAAACCCCTGCTCTGACCCAGTACAGTCACGCCTATGCTATGTTTAGTATCTACTTGCAGAAGAAAATCCTGGTATTCAAATTCACTTTGGGGAGATGACTAGATGGAAAGCAGCTTTGTAGAAAAGGACCTGTGGACAACAAGCAGGCCATGTGCCCTTGCAGCAAAGGCAGCTGCTGGTAGCCTGGGCTGCATTAGAAGGAATGTTGCCAGCAGGTTGAGGGAGGTGATCCTTCCCCTCTACTCAGTACAGGTGAGGCCACACCTGGAGTACTGTGTCCACTTCTGGGCTCCTCTGTACAAGGAGGACATGGACACACCAGACAGAGTTCAGCAAAGGGCCTCTGGGATCCTTAAGGCACTGGAGCATCTGTCATACAAGGGAAAAACCAAGAGAGCTGGGGCTGTTGAGCCTGTAGAAGAGAAGTCTCAGGCAGACCTTAGCAATAGGGTTAAATATCTGATGGTAAGGTGTAAAGAAGATAGAACCAGACTCTTCCTAGTGGTACCCAGTGACAGGATGGGAACAAATGGAAATACAAGCAATTCCATTTAAACATAGGAAAAAGCATTATTGATTTTTAAGGGTGGTCAAACACTGGATCAGGCTGCCCAGAGATGCTGTGGAGCTGCCATCCTTGAAGATACTCAGACCCCAGCTGGAGATGGTTCTGGGTACCCTGCTCTAGCTGAAGCCACTTGAGCAGCAGGATGGACTACGTGACCTCCCAAGATCCCTTCCAACCTTAACCATTCCATGATTCTGCTATTAGGCTGATACCTCCCAAACTGCATTTACCATGGAAACTCCTCCAAAAAATAACTAGGCCTGCCTGGGGAAAGGCCAAAATCTACACTAATCTCAGAAAACAAGGGTCACAAAACTGCCTATAGTCAATTCGTTGGCCCAGCTTAGGTGACTTAAACTCAGATGAATGGAAAGCTTGTTTTTCCAGCTTCAGTTGGAAGGTACTGTATGACTGTAAAGCCCTTAGTATGGCTGCCAATCTTATGTTTTGTGGTACAGATGACAGTCTAAGAAAAAACAGAAGTCTTATGATTACTACAACCAGTGTTACCTGCATGTTCTACTTGACTTAATTACAGAACAAATCAAATACATTTTCATTAGATTATGTTCTCCATCCATTTATGTAGTCACAACAGAACACAGAAGACTGTTTCAATTTACACCTTCAGAAAAATTCACCAAACACAACTCCATATGTATTTTGCTTTGTTTTGCTATCAAGCATAGAGATAAAGTAGTGCAGACAGCTATGTGGCATTCTGATAACAACCTTATCATCCTTGCCCCAGCCTTCAAGAGAAGTGAGGAATCATCACTATCTTCCACTGCAATCAATAAGACTCAAGTATGAGTCAAGCAAATATTTTTTCTTTGTTTTTATGTTTTGTTGTTGTTGTCATTAAAGCTGGCACAGTGATGGAGAGGAAGATGCCCATTTCCTTCACTTTTAAGGACACAATTCTCTTCTTCCCTGAATTAAAACATGTTGAGAACTGCTCTAACTCAACCAAGTGCTACGTAAGATGCACAATGGGCAGAAGCCTTCTGAATATCTCAAAGTTTTCAGTGGATCTTGCATCATTATAAATTGAGCTTTAGGACTCAAATCTAACATGCTGGCATTGATTTTTCTCATTCTCTGAATCAAAAGGGATAATGGTACTGAATGCACTGTGGCTGGGAACTAGCAAACTTCAATGCCTTTCGCAAGTGACATAGGGGTAGGTGGATTTGTGTAGTGCTTTATAGGGAGGTGTCATCTGCCCTGGCTTATATTTTCTGACTTGGCTGGGCACATGTCAGTTTTGCTATCACCATCCGAAAGCTGTGTATATCATGATGTTATATAACCAAATTCGGTACATACTGAAAGAACTAAGCCATAGTTAGAAAGTCCTGTCAGAGATTAGCTTCTAGCATGGCTGACTGGTCACAGTGTAAGACAAGGGGATACAGGCTAAACTCTTGTTTCTGGACCAGTGAAGATACCTACTCAGTAGAAACTCTATCAGCTCCCCTGGGAGGGAGAAGTGCTTTATGATCTTTGCAAGCAGAACCCAGAATGAGCCTGTGAAAGGGAAGAAGAAGAAAAGAACAGGGCTGTTCTAGTAAAGGAAGGAAGATGGAAACGAGTGACATAGAACAAGGAGAAATATGGAGAAAAACCCCAACTCCTAGCAAGTCATATTCACTGAAAAGAGTTGTGGTTTTACAGTATGTAGTTTCTAAGAGCCAAGCTAAACTGATTATTTCTGATACAAACAGTTGTCCAACCAAAGGAGTAGCTCCACACCTCACCAGGAGTACTTTGGTACATAAATGTGCCCCCAATAGCCCCAAATAACTGATTCTATGTGTTTTTCCCAAATGAAAATAGAACTCTTCAAAAAACATGCTTCTCTAGATCAGGTATTAGCCGGCAGTACTTTGCAAAGGCCATCGGTGGCTTCTTACTACAGGCTTAAAGTTACTGTGGCATCACTTAGAAACTGCAGGAGTGCTAGGAAGAAGCAGCACAACCACGTGGTGTTTTCAATGTGCCTGTGGTTTGCTTCCCACAGGATCGGACACCTACTGCCAAGAGCCCCTGCTATGAAGCACAGCCACCTCCTCAGATGCAGCCAGCACTGCAGTCCTGCTGCACGGTGCTGCACATCCATGCAGCGTCGTGCTTTATATGGAAAGCACAAGGATTGGATGGCTAATGTGAACGCCCGAGCGTCACAGAAAAATGCAGCCTCTTTCAGCTACGCAGAGAAAGAGCTTGTGTTTATTGTGGTGGTGACTTTACCCTGTGTAAGAGTGAAGTTATTGACACCCGATGGACTCGTTCATTACTAGATCTGTGCCCTTCATTTAAAGCCAGCAACGTTCTTCAGGTTGGAATCTTCCAAATATAGCTTTGACAACCCAGTTCTGAGATCCCAGGGGGAGAGACAAGACTACGTTGCTAATTGATGCTGATACACCAGGGAAAATAGGCACTGGCTACAGCGCAGTTTTCCCTTAAAGTGGACTAGGTCACTTGGATGGCATTTGCACTAAGTCAAACAATAATTCTCATAACCAGATCCTCTTTCCCTAAATGATTACACATCCACAATAATTTTGCCACAGTGGGAAAACTACGGACTCAAATGTTTGGGGAGGCGAGCACTGAAACAGCATGTGTGAATTTAATTTCAGCTCCCTGTGTGTCTCTTGCATAGTTTCAAACCACTTGGAACTAGCTGATAATCTAGTTTGGCCTCTTGCATAATCCAAGACATACATTTCCCTTTGGTAGGGGACTGAACAGACTGTGCTCAAGAACTTGTATTTTTAATAACAGTACAGCTAGAACTTGGCTAATATATACATTTCAGAAAGGAATCCAGTCTTCTGATGGCCTCGAGGAGATGCAGAATTTACCACTTGTTAGATTATATCCTCAATTGCACAAAGCCAGTCTTATGTTCTCCATTGGGATCACTGTCTCATTCAGTACACAGGACAAAATCACTTCCCTAGCAGCAATTCAATATTTTATTTTTGCCCTTTTTATTTGATGCATAGCCCTAAAAGCCTTGTTTACTGCACATTATTCCAGCTCTGTTCTGAAGGCAGAATGATTAATTTCTTTAGAGGCTTTTTCTATAGTGCTCATCAGATGCTTCTAACTTGTTATGTGCAATTTCCTAGCTTTTGGAAAAGCACACAAAGGAATGTCATTATGTGGCATCCTATAACTACTGCCATGATTCATATCAACAGGGATATACCAGACCTTTGCTATCTTAGTTAACAGGTGTGAACCACAGGCTGCCAGCAGTGCCAAGCTAAAAGAGATGAGGCACGTGCTTAAGCAGGTGATTTTCACTGATATTTGCTGGCACCAGGATAGGAAGATTCAGAATTTTAAGGAGCCTGCAGGCTATGGAGTAAAAGTACTCTTGCAGATTCATGCTCCTTGTCTCTCTCGGATGACCAACCCCTTTAATTCATTGTTTCCAACATACCTACCCCTGAACACGTGTCTCAGCCTGCTTCCTTAACCCACCCAGTCTTACTATTCCTATCTATCCAGTCCTACCCAGTCTTACCTATCTTATTCTGTCTTATTTTCTATCTACCCTTATTTCTCTCACTTTGTTACTGAGTTTATCCTTCCTCTTCCCTACATGCCGATGGATTGAGTCTCTGCCCCTAGGTTCCCCATCCCACTGTCTTTTTTCCCTTTTACTCCTATCCCTTGAGTAAGAGATGATGGAGCTTACTGGAGTTTGAGGGGAATGAGCATTCACAGACTCCTTAGAGGCTTCAGAAACACATATCTACTAGGCACGTATGAAATGTGTTTTTTAAAGGTCATGACTTGGATAACCTAGGAAGGATTTTCTCAGGGATACTAAAAAGCAGATTACCATGTTACAAAGACAAGCCATTCCTGACAAAACTTGGAGGCACTAAAGCACAGTAAAGATGTCACAGAGGCCTTGAAGGTCTCTTCTTTAGCCTCATTTTCAGAAACAGTTAGGCCATGCTGAGTGAGATTTTCCAAAGTAAATTGGGCCAGAGCAGATGTGCATCTCAGAAATTTTTATTGTAATTGAATGTAGTTTCAGAAAATTGCAAACAACTGAAATGGGAAGAAACAGTATGTGGTTCTGTCTATAAAATAAGGCAAAAATGAAAGCTATTAGTATCACGTTGGCATCTAACTTGATGGCTAGTCTGGTATCAGTGACTTGACTGAAATCATGACACTAACTGAGCAAAGAACATCATTCTATCTCACCAGGTTTTTGCCAACTGATTTTGTAAAGGTTGTATCACAGCAACAAAGCAGTATTATTGCCTCATATGCGCCTGATATGTGCATACCTGGTTTTGTAACCTTCTCCTGGCATAGGCACCAGCTATTCACTCACTGGTTTCGCATTGAACTCATTAATACCAAATACCTCATCCCGCGCCTATAGGTTCTACTATTTTCTCTCAATTTCACTTTACGTTTGTCCTCTTGTGCACTGATACTCCTTTAGTTTTAGAGTTGCCTGCAAACCTCATCAGGATTAAATTTATGTCAGATAATACAAATCTGCTAGCAAAGACAGAAAACAGTCACATGGATATAGAATTCCTGTAAAAGTAAAATTAGTCAAGAAGGACTTCTAAAATCTAAGGGAGATCTAGTCGGGGCTACAGTAAACAAGACACGTAATTGATGAAATACAATTAACTGTTGTGATTTTGAAAGAGAAATGAGTTTTGGTTCTCCACAAAGCTTCTTGTATTATTATTCTTGTTGTTATTATTATTATTACTAATCTCTAGGGCCTGTGTCTGTAACTAAGATTGTTTTGGGGATGGTACAACAGAAAAATACTCACTGGATGGGAGTGTTACCAAAAACCCCCCAAAATGTGGAGTCACCTTTTCTACAGAAGTTTGGAGCTAAGACAGTTTAAGATAACAACAGATTAATCTTATTATAAACTCACATTTTACCTTGATTTGAGTAGACAAAAGTCAACAGCCCAAAGTTTACAAACCCATCCATATATATCTATATTCTATAGTTATTTAGTTCAGATCTTTCAAACATCAGTGTACTGCTTATTTAAAATGCATAACAGTTAGTAGGGAAAGCAGCAAAGACAAAGCAGTGGATTGACTTCCAAAACTATCAGCCTTTGTCAATTTAAATATTTACTTTTGACACAAGTCTTAATTAGTTTAAAACATTTAATCCAGTCTTAAAATAGAGGTTCAAGCTACCCAATTTAATCTTGGAACAGTCACTTGCTCTCTGGATTAGGAAGACAATGGCATCCAGAGCAAGCATGAGCCCTCTCCCCTTATTACAGTTAATCAGGAACATAAATACTATAATGGAGCTGAGCCCCTGCAAACTCACCAGGCTGTGCATAATTTCCACTCCAGCTGGATTCACTGTGAGCGCTTCATCATACAATTGCTTAGCCTCCTCCAAATTGCCTTTCATCTCTGCAAGCCTCCCACGCATGTACAGTACAGCATGAGATGTGGGGAAAAGACTAGCTGCCTCCAGGATACAAAAGCCTGCTTCTTTGAGATGCTGTTGTTCCATGAAGAGTTCAGCTAAAAAAACCAACAAAACAAAACAAACAACCCCTACCATTAGTTGAAGTAAGTCAGAGACCTTTCTTCACATTAATTACAAATCGTTGCCCTTAAGCATATTAAAACATGAGGCCATGATCCTGCACAGTGCTTACTACTATGGTTAGTGCTTACTATCACAAATGGATTCACTGAATGGATTTTTCTTAATGCTAAGGGCTCTGTACAGATGTTCACGGACATCTTCAGGTGTTATCCTGATAGACAACAGCCTTAAGGATTCCTCAGTCAGGAATGTAAACAGTGCTCAACTGAGCCCTAAGGAAGCAGGGCTGGTAGCCACCTGGAGCCATCATATGTATTTCCAAATATTCTAGAAGAAAAAAGGAACAGAATAAGCCATATAAGTTCTCAGTCTACTGAGAACTTTAAACAAGTCAGAGTAATAGAATACATCTGACTGAGCTGGACATTAGGTAACTTGTTTTAAAAAAAGTATTAGAAAAAAGGATTAGTAGTGTTTCTATATGCTTATTAGTGTAGTTTATGAGATAGCTGTCTCTTATTTTTCAGAGACTATTAAAATCAAAAGGCTTTTATCATAGAGACTTATTTATATTGTGTATTCACACATTTACTTCCTCATATGTACTCTACAGAAAATCAAAAGAGCTCTTGCCCAGTCACTTTCTTAAACTACCACTTAGCTCTACTATCTATGTTTTCTTAGGAAAATAAAATAAATGTAACAGGCATACTCATGTGCTTGACTGTCAATTTGTTAATCAAGTAATTTCTCATGTTAAACATAAATTTTATAACATTGTTAAACTTTAACATTTCTCAGGGTTTGGACTAGGTCATTGCTGGACTAGATGATCATTGTAGGTCCTTTCCAACTGAAATAGTCTATTCTAATTCTAGATTATTACACATTAAATCCTTGAAAAAGACTTCAAAAGTAATAATTTTCACTGCTACATGTAACTGAAAAGTGAAACTGCGTTTTTAGATATATATATATATATGTATGTATGCACATATGTATATAAAATAACTCTCCCCCTTCATACAGCAGCCATTGCTTTTTGGTTTATAAACTGTGTCCTATACATTATCACTGACAATCACATTTTTAACTGATGTGGTAATGCAGTATTAACAGTTCAAGAGTCCTATTCAAAATGACTAATCCAGGCTCCAGATTTAGATAAAAATTTCTGAAATTAGACACAGCCTTAAATACCCTGACTTTTAAAGGTAGTGAATATCCTCAGGAAGTCTCTGTGAGGGGGGAAATCAGCCTGAAAATTCCTTTTAAATAGCTTTGAAACTCTGCCAGTTTCAAAACACTGGGAGACCCATATGGCTGTGGGGCTTGGAATGGTGACCATGGACCTTGCTGGGTAGAGGCGAGCAGGAGAGCATCTCAAAGGCAGTCCTGCTTGAAGATGGAAAGGCTCCTCCTTGATCTGACATGAGGCTGGGACCACAAATAGCACTTCTGTTAGCACACTGAAAACGACTGTGTACTGAAATGACAGCACAGCTGAACACCCACTTCTGAAGTGGTCCTTCTAGAGGAAGGGTGAGACATTGTCAAGAGAATGCTCGAATGTTTCTTAGCCATCCCTAGGTTCTGGTAGAGATAAATGTCATTCTCCAAGGCTGTCAACTTGAACAAAATACTAGTTCCTTGGTAAAAGCTATACTCTTTAAAAACAGAGTGACTCATATACATTTCTCTCTGGTTAATCATTATAAAATCTCAGCATGCATCCTCTCCCTTGGCTCCAAGAGTCTGCAGCTATCTATAATAACAGAAAACAAGACCCTGTACCTTGTCAAGCTGAGTATGTGCGCAGTCTTACTCAAAACTGTAAGGGAGGACAGCATTTTACTTGCATTTCACTAGGAATAGAGCATTTTCCTGCCAAGTGCTGCATAGCAGCTGATGCAGTGCATGTGGCAATAATGAGGATGGGGATGTGCAAAGTGACGATTCACAGCCTGAAGATAAACAATTCATTTGCAAAGTTAGCACAAACTTAGCAGCACAAAAGAAGGGGTGAAATCCTGGCACTGACTCAAGTCAGCAAAATTTCTGGATACTGCCATATTAAAAGCTCTGTTAGCAACTAGCAGCATAATGTGACCTTCTTCATTTCAGAAAAGAATGGGGAGCAAGGGGGTTTAGATGTGAAATCACACACAGCTGGTGTTTCAATGCATACAAAATGGAGAGCACTTACTCTTTCTTTCAACAGTGCCTGTAAATCTTCTTCAGTAATAACAATTATTTAGAGGAAGTGCAGCAACACAGAATCTAAATAAGATCTACAAATTGTATTTTATGGTATGGTAATGTAGCATATTAAAGTTCAGTCCATTTCTTTGCAGGCTCAGTAGTCAATAAAAATGATTTAATGGTGTGGGAGGCCTAATTTGCATTAAAAAAAAGAATGAGAGAGGTGCCTTTGGGTTACAAAAAGAAAGGAGTGTACCCACCCAGCTAAAAATATACATTAAGGGAAATCATTTAGGCCTGCATTAAAATGCGTCTTCTCTAAACTAATTTTTCATTTATTTACATACACATTTTATTTATAGATTAACAAGATACTCTTACACAACACGGAATAAAAACACAGATAGAGGTAGAAATCAAACCCAAAACCTGACGACTCAAATTGGTCATGGTACTATAACTGCCTCCTCAAAGATACTGCAAGTACTGAAACACCTGCCTTTGCATAACCTGGGTTAGCAGCTTCCTGTCTACTGGATTATCCAGCATATCTCCTTACATCATTTAATCATGCTGTAAATAAACATCTACCCAGAAGAGCAGCTCTCACAAGAAGTTTTACTATAGAGATGTTGCATGTGATTCCACTATGAAAGAGGGTCTCTCCTCAGATTGACACACAGGTAGAGAAGATCTGTAATTCTTATCCTGTGAAAGGTTCAGTTCTTCAGGGACACCATTTACAAACCTCCAACTATTGGGCTACATTGTTCTTGGTACTGACATTTGCAGCTTTGAATCCAAAGGCCAAGTTTGTGAGCTTCCTTTCTCTCTCTCTCATTTAACACCATCTTCATAAAAACTTAAACAAATTTACATTTTGTTCTGAACCAAGGACCACCAAAAGCTCTCTGGAATGCTACTGAGCAAAGAGAGACGATCATCCTGGATGTAGCATCTCCTCTATTAGCATCTCTGCAGTAACGCTAGAAATTCTGAGTGTAAATTATTATTAGGAAATACTTCCGCATTTTTACCTATAGGTATAGGCTGAGAGAGTGCACAGCATGGATGGGCAAAGACAGGATGAATCATGCACTTTCATTCACTAATCGAAGCTTGAGCTGGCACCCACTGAGATCACAAGCAGCTATCCAGCTGACTCCAAGGTCCAGCCTAGCTTGATTAATTTCTGTCCCATACCCACCTTGTGCTTTCCATTCATGCTTTCCTGCAGTACTGTCCAGCCTGCTCTGCTGTTCTTCTGAACAAATGTTGTCTCCTCTTATGGCTATGGCTGCCTCTGTCTTGGCTTGTAACTAGACTTCCACTGATACACCAGCCTTAATGCTGGGCCCAGTTCCTGAGAGCAGCATGCATCTTCACTCAGATGATCGTTAACTCCTAATATGAGCTCCTAGTTCTTCCAGCTGTTTCTGCTAGCATTTAAGCTCAACTGCAGTGAAGCTCCTTAATCAGGTAAGAACTGCCAGAAACGTATAATCTACTCACTCTCCAAAGACCAGTAACCTATGCACAGACTGAGGACACGTCCCAGAACACTGACAAAGCTGAATCTCCTGCAGTCAGACTCCTTTCTTCATCTCAAGATAAATTCTTTGACAGACCTCTGTTAGAGTTCAACAGAGGAGTAACAACAGTGTAATCTAGTCATGTCTACAGCACAGTACTAGTCTGAGAAACAGAGCTCCCTGCTATCACCTTGAACACTGACACTGTTCCCCATTTCCTACATGTTTCAAAGCAGTGCCAAGAGTGATTGTGCTTGTCACCACAGAAGCAGCAACAATTGTAATTCTAGCCAAAAAATCAAATGGATTTAAAATGTGTTCTTGTGATGTGAACAACTTAAGAATTAAAATTTCATTCCCTGCAAATCACGTTTGGTGTAATCCAAGACACAGCACTTAACTCCCACAAGCAGTCTGCTCCACATCACTTGGTTGTGTGTGGCCATTGGATCTAAGGAACTTGTCTACTCTTGTCCATCCCAAAAATGCTACTGCACAGTGATGTGGGCCACACAATGCAGCCCGATAACTGGCAGGATGGTACAGTGGGGAGCAGCCCTTCACACTTAAAGAAGGTGAGAGCACCTGCAAGGATGGGTAGGAAGATGATTCCTGTTCCACATCATCTGCCTTCAGAAGCTATCAGTAGCCCTTAGCTAGCTGGAAAGACACGCTCCTCTAGGACAGCTCTGCCTTCAGCAGTGAGTACAGACCTATTACCAGGACAAAGGGAAAAAACGTAACCTGCTACCTTTCCTGTCTGGCAGGTGACAGTTTAGTGGTTGTTCTATATTACGACACCACCTCACACACAGCAGCTTGAGAAGATGCCAGCAGATTAGATGGAAGACTTCTCAAGCTGTACCCTGACTGCAGTAATTTCATTTGATGCAAACCTTTGATACAGAAATGGAGAACAGAAACTGCCACTTGTTCCCATCCACCTGAGCTCAGCTGCTTGCTCTTTTGAATGCGACAATAGGTTTACATCCTCAAAGGCTGCCTTTGCATGCAAACTTGTAGTTAACTGGAGCCCAGGGACCTGCTTTAAATTTCCAAGCTTCAGGTCTCACAAGGGCTGAAATGGCCACTAAGCTTATCTGCAAATGCAGCATTAGAATGAACATTTCTGGAAACAACACAGAACTACCACAAACTAACTTCCATAGAAAATGGTGCAGTCAAAACATCACTTGAAATACTGTAAGATAGCTGATTCCTTTATGTGAAGTGAGACTCTGCTCACTGGTGAGGAAACAGCTCTTTCCCAGATAGGAGAAGCAAATCACCATCTTCTAGGCAACAAGGCCACCACTGAGAAAGGTGACATAAAAATGCTTCTGTTGGAAGTGCAGCTTTTGAGTTTTCTTGTACCCTCTCTGACAACATGTACTACTGGCTGTCATCAAGGGAAGGACTTCTAAGTCTTCATATTCCAGCCCAGTCAAATATAAATTCCTATTCTCTGTCTCCAGTATGAATAAATGTCCTGCTTCCTTCTCATGACTGTGTACACTTCATAACTTGCCCAAATGTTACTGAGTAGCTGAGGAAATGCTGGTATTTGGTACCCTCTGTCATTCTCTGGGTACCACTGGTAGTGACACAGATTTCTCTCTCAGCAAAGAAGCCAAAGAATCTTGACAAAGAGCATTTCTAGCTGCTGCTCACAAGTGAGCATTCACATACATGTGCATGTTTGAATGTCCTAGATTATGAAAAATGGCATATGCTCTTTGAAGACTGCTAATGCCAACAGATCATCAGTCCACAAAGTTTCACTTCCTGCTTCAACAATGAGAAATATTCAGAAGCCTCAAGAATGGGGGAAGCAATCCAAGATGCCCAGTACAGATATAACACTAAGACTCCTTTTAGCTTTTTAAATTAATTGTTGATAGAAATAAAATAAAACAAGCTGGAAAGTAGTATCCCTAGTATCCCCCTGAGGACAGTCAAACAAAGAGAAAAGGGGAACTTGGTGATCCTTAGTCTGAACCAGAAAAGCCTAGGACAGAGCTTGCTAAACCAGGAGGCTTAGCAGAACCACTGCTGGCTTCTTAACTTCACCAGTAACAGTCCAAGGAGGACCAAACCAGCTCACTTTACCATTTCTGTCTCCAGTGTGAAGTGTTCCTAATCCCTCCCAGTAAGTAAACACTGCAAGGCATCCATCACTGCAGTATGCTTTTATTCTCCTCAGTAATAGCTGTGTAATAAAGGACTCCCTCTTGCTATCCCACTCCCTCCCCCAGGCTCCAGCTTTTTTCATGCTGCTTTGTGTCACTGTAAAGAGCCACAAAAATCAGCAGTGCTTATGAAGCTCAAGAACTCAAGCACTGAATGGGCAAGTTCTATATTCGAAACTCTAAAATTTGAAAGGACTTTAAAAAAAACAAACCCAAAAAAACCCCAACACCACCACCAACACAAAAGCAAAAAAGAAACAAAAATATTAGGGAACTGCTTCAACAACCAGTGCTCCATCATGGGGCAGTATGTGATCCCAGCTATTCTGGCAATGTCAGTAAAGACTTCTCCCAAACCTGATAAATGCCTTCAATATCACAGCTAATAACTAGAGGGGGCTTCAGACAGCTGCAAGCTTCGGGAAGGAAGAGCATTAAAAGACCCATCTGCAAGCTCTGCAGATACAGGCTGTGCTGGGAGAGCTGGGGGGTAGCAGGGGAGGGCAGCAGAGGGAGGGCAGCAGGGAGAGGGCAGCGGGGGGAGGCCAGCGGGGGGAGGCCAGCGGGGGGAGGCCAGCGGGGGGAGGCCAGCGGGGGGAGGCCAGCGGGGGGAAGGCAGCAGGGAGAGGGCAGCAGGGAGAGGGCAGCAGGGAGAGGGCAGCTGAGCAGCCCAGGGCCAGCTGGGGTTGGAGAGGCGAGCCCACTGGCCCTGATGACACGTTTTCGTGGAACAAAGCCCTTCTCTTTCTAACACAGCTTTTTCCCAGGAACTAGCCCACGTGGAATAAAATAAATAAATCGCAAGGATTTTTTTTTAAGGAGGGAGTAAAAAAAAGTTCCTGCTGTACATAACTCAGGGGAGCAGATGTTTTTCCATTAGCTCACTGTTCTCTGCTACACTGGCTCTCTTTACATTTCTTGTTCGTGGCATGTTCATTATAATACTTTTTTCCTAAGGCAAACGAGCATGTTACTGAGACAGCAGGTAGCCCACTCTAGATGCACTGTGAGTACACGGAATAGTTATCCTAGTCGTTTTCTTCTGAATGATCCTTTAAATTAGCCTTAGGTCTACCTGGTGAGATCCACAGACAGTGCTTAGCAGGCATTTAGCCAATCTTAGATCAAATTACCAGACCTACTTTTCTCTGAGTGGCCATATTTGGTAAAGTATTGGGTTAGTCAAGAAGCTAAATTGTCAGATATAAAGAACTAGTAAAGACAAACAAAGTGGACATTGTAGTTAAAAGTAAAGCTTAAAATAATACAGGAACAGGAGCTGGAATATTAGAACTCTTCTAAAAACTGGTATGCAGCATTCTAAAATGCTCTGTATAAATAGAGCATACAGTTATTACTGCCTGGAAATATAATCACATGTACTTCAGATAAGAAATCACTCCAGTTAGCCAAGGAAATTAAAACTATTAAAACTATTTCTTTTCAGTACTGACACACTTTGCTGTCTTGGGACAAAAGTGATTTTACAAAAATCTTGAATGAAGGTAAATTTTGCTCATAAATTTGAACGATCAAGTACATTTCCCTTAGCCAAACAGCATGATTGTATTTTCTAAACAGAAAAAGGTGTACTGGTACAAGTTTAAACAGGAAATAAAGGGTAGAAATAGTTCCTAGGTCAGATATTTCTCCCAGTCATCCAAGCAGTATTATCACCAGTAACCTCTAGGACTTTCCCTTAAGCTCTTCCTGCAACAAGAGGTAGAACGAGTCAACAAGCTTTGCCAATGCTGCTTCTCTCAAAGTTGAATTCAAGCTCTCAATCATGAAAAGCAGAAAAAAGAGGAAAACAGGTATATGGATCACATAAAGACCACCTTTTCTGGAGCTGCACCACAGCCACATGTACACTGCAGCACCCTTCCTGAGTACTCTCTGAAATGAGCTGTTTCTCAGGCTTAGGGCCAAGAATAATGTTTTGGCTTATTAATGTTACAGCCTAATTAGACAACTCTCTCCTTTTAAGAAGCCATTACGTTTCAAGAGGACTGTGAGGTTACTGTTAAAAGGGACGAGACAAGCCATATTAATCATAGTATTTGCTGCAGAACACTTGGAAACAGAGTATGCCTATTAGTATTCTTCCAAGTATGCCTGCTGCAGGGAGTAGACAACCTCTCTAGTCTTTGGGGACAGAAGATCTTGTACTCTTCCAAAGCTAACTGTGACTACCTGCAGGGAAAACAGGAAGATATGGAAGCCCAGTGAAGTAATGTGCAAAGTTCCTTGCTGCAGATAACTGCACTCTCAGCTGGTCCTACAAAAGATGACTGAACATAAAATTAACAGTAACAATTCCCAGTTTTATTTGGATGTGTGAAAGAGAAGAGGACTCTTTCTAGAGACCAAAGATCCATCAAGCAGCTCTTTGCCTGCTTACAGGAAGCTCCAAAAAATAAGCTTGCCAAACTTCACTAACCATTGCTGCAGGGAAAGCCAAGCTGCAGCATCCCTTAATAGTGCGGCACATTTGGACTTAGCAGCTACACTTCCAAAGCTTCTGCTTTACTATCTTCCCTACATAACTGTCCTGGTCATAAAACCAGAAAAGTTACAGATAAAACCATGAAGTCTGTGCCCTCTTATGTGTGAGTTAAGTATCTTTATCACAGGACAAAAGAGCTTAACTATCTGCACAGGGTTCAGAGCCTTGCTCCCCTGCAGCCACTGCTACTGCACATGTTCTCATGCACCAATAGTGAGACCCCTTAGGAAAGCAACGAGGGCTCTCCAGCTCTGAGAAACTGAAGATGCTTCTGTAAAAGGCAGGAACTCCTATTACAGCTGCAGGGAGAGGGTGATATAGTAACAATCCCCCTACATAAGCACCATCTGATAGCTACCACACACTCACTGTGCCCTTTGAAGTGTGCTGGCTTTGTGGCCTGGCCTGGCTGCTGGAGGGCTGCAAGAACAGCCTGACATAACTGTGGGATAGCTGGTTTTGTATGCCTCTTTCCAATCTAAGTGCAGAAAGCTCTAACTGGATCAGTCAGTTGGTACCATTAGTTTTCATGCCTTGGGATATGAAGAGGCATGGGAACTGTAATGGCTGTAATGGAACCCAGACACAATTGCAGCCTGGTGCTCTAAATCCATACCCACACACAGATACAGGGCCAGCTGTGTCCTGTTAAGTGTCTGGAAAGGACGGATGCTTTGTTATAAATTTACTGTATTATGAGGTTAGGAAATTATAATAGTTTTATCTAAAGATTTATGATTCACGCTAAAAAGGTCCAAGTGTTAATGACAACAAAAACAACAATACACGAGTCATTTCCCAAAGGCTGATTAACATTTTTTTCCCTTTAGAGATAGGACACCGACACCGAGGTATGAAAAAGTTAGGCAACTTGCCTAGAGTCACAAGATGAGTCGTTGACTGAAAAAGGACAAGTCTAAGCTAAACCTGCTGGAAATTTACAGCATACTGGTGTGGCTCTGTCATTAATATGAAGGGACTCCAGATGCAAGCACCAGAACATTAATGCTGATTGCCTGTTGCTTTCCACAGCTGTTAATTTTGGGGTAAGCTGTAACGCAAAAGCATGTGACTACCTCAGCTGGTTTTAACCACACATTTCTGTTTTATCCTTTTTTAATGGAATATCTCTATTTTGGAAATTATTAACATCTTACAAGTATACCCATTCCTCCTTTCCCCTCCTTCCAGATGGTACAGATTCTAGTACAGAGGGTCAGTTATATCCTTTTGGACTATTCCACTCACCAAGCCCAGTGTAAGATCTGACCTACTTCAAAGAAGTCCTCTAATTATTCAAGTGCTATGCCCCCCTCCACATGAGTAAAGACTACCCCAGAATACCTGCATCTCTCCTCAACCCTCAGGATACCAGAATGCAGAGACTTCCACACTATTTTGAAGAGAATGGGCAGTACTTCACCAAGAGCTCATTAAGCTCCATCCATAGCAATAACTTCGCTAACAAAATTACAAAGCAGTCTAAGTATGCATTTTCAGAATACCAATCCTGATTCAAGTCCAGTTAAAAGTATGCAAGAAAAAAAGCAAAGATTTAAAAACCTATAGAACAGGACAGAAAAGTTACAGCTTATAAAAATAAATTCCATCCAAATGAATCAACTAACACACCTAAGAGGAAGGCACTCGATTTGCACTGAAAAGTAATTGTAGCAATTCACAGCTAGGTCACAGCAAGCACTAGGTCTTTTTTGTTTTTGTCTTTTCACACAGCAGCAAAAATGTAAACTGCCTAGAGCCATCTGCAGGATGATGGACAACAGACACCTGACTTCTCATTACAAGAAACTCCAGGTTTTTTTGCTCCCCACCAGCCTTCTCTGCGGCCTTAAATCAGGAGCATAAAATGATTAAAGCAGTATCTTGCTAGTGATTTTGAAGCCCACGGCAAATCACTGAAATTTACATACACACAAGCCTTTAAGTGAACCCATGAATAAATTAAAGCATAACACATTCAATAAGGTAACTTCTTTTGTTCTTTAATAGTCAAATTGTAACAAAAATAATGTCACATATTTTGTATGTGACAAAAACAGCTGTAAAACTCTTTGCAGAGAAGTAGGGTGAGACTGCCAGGTTTTATGTGAGAAATGTCAATTGTACAGATTAGCTACATGAGAATTTGAAAGGTTCCCCTGCATACAGACTAGCAAATTACCAGCACGGTTCCAGTAGGGTCTGTTTTTTTTTTTTATTGTTGCTGCAAATGGTAACAGGCACCTAAGAAGCAATCATAGTGCTCAAATGTAATTTCAGGTGCGTATCTGCGGGTCCAACTGTGGAAGAAAACCTGTCTCTTAAGACCAAAATTGCAAGGTCAGAACTCTTTCTATTAGTCCTGAAATGCAAATAGCAGGATATGATGTGCAACTCTGTTCCTCATCAAGCGTCCTACATAAAACCCTTTCACGAGTTTGGAGATAGCCTCTGGGTGGAGTTCCTTCTCACTGTTCTCTTTTTTCTTTATGTGCTCTGCTGTAGCAGCTCTGCATGAGTGTCTGAAACTGACATGCAACCTACATGGCCTTGGGAGATTCAAACAGTCAAGGATAAAATGAACAGAGGACTTTCTCTTTTTAATAGTTTTCATGTAAACCTCTCCAAAGATTAGAAAGTACCCAGTCTGCATAACATTTAATATATGGCTTGCCCAGTCTTATTACAGCACAACATGTAGGAAAAGGTGAATGAAAACAATTGTCCTTACCAACTATCATTTGTTAATGATGCACTACCAACCCTCTTGTTTTAAAACCGAATTTTAGCAATGACTGAAATTTTGTGTGTGTTATGGAAAAACAGAGGTGAGCTGGAAAATCGCACTACTCGAGTCTTGTTGGGGCTCTTTGTTATATTGAATCAAATCAGTGATATTTCAAAAAACGGCTGAGACAGACAGGCAGATTTTCCACTGGAATAAGGAGATTTTCAACTACTGATTTCAACTACTCCATTAATATTTCTGTCTTCTCATTCACCACAGGAGGGAAAAAGGAACTCCAGGTGGTCCAGGACTTACCAGCTTGTAGCCAGATTTGTTCAAGAGTTGTCCACAGCTGCATAGGTCCTTGCTTCATTGTGCTGCTCTGCATAGTTATTTCAGACATGGCCTGTTCTAGTCTTGATGCAGCAAGGGAAGAGGCTCGTTGTGATCCTATAGACCAAACAAACAAGAACAATAATGCATTTTATATTTCATTGGGATATTTCTTTGAGTCATTAAGGCAACAGGTCTGATTTTCTACTTACTGCATTAGTTTTCTGTAATAAGAACTCCACTGAATTCTGATGTGACCAATTGGAGAACTGTGTTTTAAAAAAGGTTAATTTACGGAAAAAAAACACTGAATTACCCAAGGGCTGCAGCTTAAGCAAGCAAATTAAGGGACAGACAGTAATTATATAAAGGTCTGCTTATCATTCACCAAGGAAGCAACAGTATTTTGCTCATTTGGAAAGCAGAACTCCACCATCAAATATTTCCCACAAATTCTTCTTAGTAACCCATCTTATAAGGACACTGTCACCACACAATTACAAACTGTGGCCCACTAATGTAAAATCTTAATACAGCATTACAGGGTAACTTGGCACCTTTCACACAGCACACATTACAAGTGACATAAATATTGTTCTACTGGTTTAGAGGCAGTGTGGTTCTTCATTTAATCTTGGGGAGCAGAGAGCTCAGTGATTTGATTATATTAACCTTTAGTATGTGCTGTAACATTTACTAAAAAATAAAGTATTTGGCACCCACATCTCTGAGAACAAAACATCACATCAAAAGCCACTTGCAGGAAGAACACATGGGCAGAGACCACATTCTCTGGTACAGCAAGTGGGTTTATATGGGTGAGCCAAATTCTCAGAGAGGTATCAAAAGGATGGTAACAAAATAAGAAGCTACAAAAATGAGATTTCGGAGTTGCCTTTGTAAAGCTTTTGGAAATAAATATTTTAATATATATAGGTTTAATGTGACTGTAAGAATAATAAGCTCTTTCTCTGGAGAGCTGCTGTGACTGAAACACTTGCACTGATTAGCATCACTCTTCTATATATCCTTACAGGCTGATCTTGCAGACCACAAGATCCTGGAGCTAAAATCCCACTCTTTCTCAATGAAGCCACCCTGAGGGAGCAGCAGAGCCTGGGAACAGGTACTCCAGGGGAGCAGAGAGAGCTCTGGGCAAGGGAAGGGACGGAAGGGCAAAAAACCTGCCACTCGGTATATGCATTAAGTGGTCTCTCTGAGAGGGTGAGCACGCTCTTCCAGCTGGAGTGTGCTGAGGGAGGGGCTGCCACACCACAGCTCCTTGCCAGCAGACCATCACTCAGGGCCAGGGCAGTGGCAGGCAGAGTGGTGTGGTCCCCTGGACATGGTCCTTGGCTCCTCTGAATGCTGAGCTGGGACCCAGCTCAGTGCCAGGGTCGAGGGGAGGCAGGTTTTCCCGCCCTCCATGCTTTGAGCTAACCCGAGGCAGCGCTGCCTGCCCCCGAGAGCAAGGGAGAGGCTGCGAGTGCAACTTGCCCCAAACTGCTGTGGGAAATATTTGTTCCATTATCTCACTGCTAACTAATGTCATTCATTTGAAGCAGGAAAACTTCAAAACAGCCCTGCAGCACAGGCGCCTCCCACGGATCCTTGGAAAATGCAAATGTGCTCTTCCTAGATGCATTTCTTAAATTCCTACATATTTTCAAAGACATCCCTGTTCTTATGTTCCAAGAGATGACAGTGCAGTAATGTAGCGATTACGGCTTTCATGGTACAGTAAAAGCTATTCTGCTTTGCAACCAGAGTTTATTATATTTAACAGTTTATTTAACAGATCCATCTTCAGCCTGTTTCACTAAACAGCATTCCTCCTCCTGCCCTGCCCACTCAACACTCCTCTCCCCCAATCCCTCCCTCCACCTGGGAAAAATTTCGCTGAAACTTCCAGGAATTCCAGTCAGACAAGGGTTATTCAACACCGTGAAAACTACCAGGCACTCGCCCACAGGCATCCAAAACACAGACAGCCTCTTTGCACTGCAGAGGCACCAAGAAAATGGCCACGTGAACAGCTAGTGATGTTATTAGGAGCACTTCGAAGTCAGAGCAGAAGTCTTGCCTTCTAGATTGGCAAACTTGGAAAAAATTACATGGGCTTTGCAGTCAGCCTAACCAGATTCTTTTATTAGTTTTCCTGAGCACATTGGTATGCTTTGAAAGCAACTTTTAGGATTACATTTCTCTGTCAAGACTGCCCTCTTTCAGAGAGGCTTTCAGGAGCTGCACTTCTTGCAAGCACCCAAACATAATGCTGGTCTGATTGCACTAGGTGGGCAGATGGGCTAGTGTTTTATTCACATCCTGACAGAGCTCAGGGAAATCCTCTTTTCCTTGCAAGGCAATCCAAGGAGACTGTGTCACTGGTAAGGCACCTTTATGCATTTTGGAGAGGTTCACACGCTTCCATGAGGCTGAACAGCCACTTAGGACCTACTGAAGCATCCTTCCCTCACAAAGCAGTCTTTACAGGAATATCACTATGAGCTAGTTGCACTCGAAGGAACATGAGTTAGCTTCTCCTCTTCTCTTCATTAGCCGGGTAGCTGCCAAGAAAGGAAAGCCTGCAATTTGTGACTGATCTTGCCCAGTGCTGAAGGCTTCAATCTGCACAGCCATAAAAAGGGAATCCAAATTATTCAGCAATTTACAGCGGAGGCTCTTTGCATTTAACAGCCTTTGGCATTCCAGTCCTTTGATGTTTATTTTCTTTTCCATTTCAGCCTACACAAGGAAGTGTTTCTGCCACACCAGGCAGAGACCAGCTGATCCCCTCCTATCCCTGCCCAGCCTCAGACACAGAAAACGTTCTTGTCCTAAACACACACACACACACCAGATCCAGGCGCCCTCCATCCTAGCTCATACCCTTGTTCGCTACTTCTGTTCTTACCTATCTCTGCTGGACCACTCACAGGAATGCTCCTTAAAGCCTGTCTGCCCAAATATACTAAAAGAAGGTCTCTTCCAGCCTGGCCCTTCTGGACTGAAAGGTCCTCAGCCACAGCTATGAACCTCAGGCAAGCAATATGGTGACCCTGGGCGTGGGCTGAGGGCTATTTGAGCCAGAAAAGGTGTTGTCTCCCAAGGTAGGAGGTAGCCATGTATCACTCTCACCTTAGGGTGGTGGGGGAAGCCAGGAAATCTTCAAGCAACATTAAAAAGATTACTTTGAACACCTCATTATAAAAGATCTCTTCATAAAGAAATGTAGTTCTTTATATATATATATATATGAAAAAACCCCCACAAAACTCGTCTCACGGAAGTTTAATGTCATGCCTCAAAATACATGCAAATGTTGGCATAAGAAGATATCACATCAATTTGTTATTTTAGTGCAGTCTCTTTCTCTTTTAACAGCTTCACTAGACAGAATAGAAACTTCACATTTTACAATAAAGCCCTCCACACGTTTTGGAAAGAAATCATAAAAGTAACAAAATTGATTTTCCCATGATGAGTTCTGCATATAAACCATACAAAATATATCTAAATAATTTTAAAGCACTGTTCTAGGGCTGTTATAAGACCAAGAAGGACCAAGTTTAATATTTCGCATCTATGAAAAAACTGCAATCAAAATAGAAATGTACCTCAGTAGATTTACTAGGCTTATAAGAAACACAGAATTCCCTAGCCTAAATCACTTCAGGCAAGAGCATTATAAGACTAAATCAGAAAAAGAATGAAACAGCAAGGCAGCTGACTGATATCGGTGAATTTAGTTAGGAACATTGTTTCAGTTAGAAGACGAAGAAAATCAAGAGAAATTAATCTTTCTGGCAGCAAAGCTAAAATTCTGGCACAGCAAATAATCTCATTGTGGGCTGAGGGAGAGGCCAGTGTCAAACCCGGCCACAGTATTCCCCCCCCCGCTTTCAGTGAGGTCCAGAGATAACAGAGCGCTTGTGCAGTACAGTGATACTGCTGCAAGCTCCTGGGGGATTTCACAATGGAAACCAGAGCCTCTTCCAGAATGATGAAAAAAATAAAAATATCAGACCTCCTCCCTCCTTCAAAGTAGGCAGCCACAGATGCAGCTCTGGGGAGGCACAACGGCAAGTTGGGATAGAGCTGTTTTCTCCTATCTCTCATCCTGCTGTCTTCAAAGAGGCTCCCAAAGGGGACAACAAACCCAGCTGCCTCTTTTCTGCTGATGGAGAAGTGCAGCACCTACAGCCTGCAGAGGCGTGATCCACAGACCCTTGTTGAAAACATCCAGTGCCAGTCCTGCAGTGAGATGGGTGGTGTGATTTTGGTACAAGTCCCATCCTTACATGCAACGTGGGTGCAGCTATGTTAGCATGGAAACCTAGATTCCCTGAGTGGAGGAGGAATACATTTCTTGGCTAAAAACTAAACTGCATTCAGTGCAAATCACTTTATGTGCATGAAAAGATGGTTTAAAGCTTGTACTTCACAGTAATTTGCTCTTTCTGGCTGGCAGTACCATGACATCCAGCACTTTCTGCTGAACTACAGCTGCTCCATTGCACACTGGCTGCTAAAACTGGGCTGGAACAGGCACTCAACCCAGGTGCTTTTTGAGGAAGGCACTGCACAGAGACCAAACGTGCCTGAGCTTTGCAGTAACTCTGGAGGATGTGCTGCAGGTCTGCTGCAGAAGGCAAGAATGGGGTCTTAGAAGGGTGGCACCCGAGCACATCAAAATATTATGGGATCTGCTGGTGACAAGTTGGTCTCAAAATGTCAAATCATGCTGTGAAGCAGGTGTAGCCCAAAACTGGCCACACTCTTTTCTCCACACAATAACAAAGAAAGGCAAATGATCTCCAGAAAAGCATTAGGTCCAAACCCAGAAAGCCTTTCACAACACCAACTAGAGCTGAAAAAAGCAAGGATCAAACCAGGCTGAGCCCCACAGCCTAGGCACCATAAGCTACTCACTGTTTTAACAGCAGACTGGGGATTGGATGGGTAAGAAACACTGCACAAATAGTATTTTTTGGGCTTATAATGCTTTCCTAGTAATGCCTAGGGGCTGGTGGATTCTGCAAACTACCTACAGTGTTTTCCAAACCATTTTCATATATTCACTGAAACTGAAAGCCCATTTTACTGCCTAGCATCAGGGATGATAGGGGATATTTCCCAAATACAATTATCAGTGATGACTATTCCTAAATGACAAGGAAACTTTCATGCCATATCAACTCCTCTTTTCAGATACTTTTTTAATAAGCCAAACAGAACATAAATTAATTTAGTATATTCTTTCCATCTATCTGTGCTAAATTTGGCCTGTTCTCTTTAATTAAGCTGAAGACTATAGAATACTGTCATATAAACAATGAGAAAAATTACATATATGAAATACAGAGAGTCATCTCAGCAAAGGGTACTAGAAGTGTAACTGAATCAACAGATTAAAAATTACATAAATACGTGTGTATAGAATGAGTAAGATTACATTATCATAAATACAGACCCTAGGGGTTTAGCACTACAAACAAACGAGCAGGCATGCTGAATATTGTTTTAATGTTTGTGTGCTCAAAACCTAATCTTGCAATGCTTTTTAACCATTTACACAAAACGTGTGTGTAAAGCACACATAATTTAATGCAGGTCATGTACTTAACATGTAAGAACTTATCCTTCATCGCAGCCATATATGCTAAGCACGTGACTTCAGTTTTACCAATTCCAAATGCTCAAGATTAAGACTCAGATAAACCCTAATTGCCTAGCCCCAAAGCATGAGGCTTGTTTAAGTATTAGGATTTTTAAAAATTAAGCTTTAATATTCTTCTTGTCTAGTTTCTGAGCCTGTGAGGTGATTTTTTTTTGTTTGTTTCTCTATACACACAAGGGTAGAAATTGCTTCTCTAAAAAAAACCCCAAATTAAAAAGCAAGTTTCTCACATAATCACCTGATTTTGAGAGTTAGGGTTTTAAAGGGAACACCAAGTATCATGAGCCTTATGATAAAATCACAAGTCAGCATCACTCCCTCAAACCCTCCTTTTCCTTTCCTGCCAAGATTAGCTTTGATGTCTCAGTTATTTCCATCTGACTACATCCATTACTGGAATGTGTGTTTACCATTTAATAAAACATTGTAAGGTTTATGTACAAATCCTAAACCAAATCATCCTCTAATAGGAATTGACACTCTTACTCAGCTTTCCAAAAACCTCAATAATATCTGGCTTGATCAGGACATCTAAAAATCATTAAATTGTGGGGGAGACAAGGGCAGAGAATGACGAAAGAGGAAAAAATAAGACCAAATTACACGGTTCTTGCAGAAGTATAGTGAACTCACATCCAATACCTTTCACATTCGTATCAGAGAACTTTGTAAAAGAATGCAGGAATCCATATCTTTTTTTAATGCATGTGGAAGCAGTGGAACAGAGAAACCACAGCGACATGCTGTGCAGCACAGACAGCCCTGGAGACAGACCGGGACCTCCTGACCCCCAGCCCAGCAACACTCCCAAAAGAAAATAAAACATTCTTCTCTCACAAAAGCATGTATTTAGGATGGGAATGCACAAATCTTGTTTCCTCACCAGAATCAGTATCATGAGCATCTGGGAGTGTGAGATGCAGTCCATTATGCTTTTTGATCACTGGTGTTTCAGTCACACTGCTTCCTTTCTCAGAGCCACTGCAAAGAAACAAAACAGTGTTACCTGGCCACTTTTCAGTGGAGAGACATTTCCCTCGAAGCAGACAATAGTCTCATCTAGCTGTCACTGGAATGGAAAACTCAAGCTTTTCAGTCGCAGGCAATCAGCTTCCTGAACGTGTTAAAACCTGCAGCCTGCCTCTGGCTGGAAAGCTCAGAGACACAGTGCCCAGCAGGGATTCCAGGGGGTGTGACACTATCACTGTATTTGACTGTTGGTGTCCTTTCAAACCACTGGACAAAGAACACGTTTGTAGCTGGAAAGCCAGGCCAGAGGAGGCCAACAAGCAACCCCACACCCTGGAAGAACCACTATCCCTTGGGCTTTTCTGCAGAAGGATTTGTTCACAGGTGTGCTGTGCTGATCTTTGTGAAACTAACCAATTGCCACCTTCTTCCTAGGTGCTAATTTAATTTCAAAGGGATTATTTTCTCCTCTTCCACCTTTGTTCTGTTCAGAGAAGGAAGATAAAAGCTACCACATAGCACTGCTTTATGAAAGACTGTATCATCTGCTCTTCTACTAGACATCTGTCCTCACAGCAAAGGTCTTCCAAAGGGAAACTCCAAAAAAAAATCCCAAACCAAATACGTGGCTAATGAAAATCTCTTAACACTGATCTCCTGAGCCTTCCTGTCACCACATAGTCTGCCATCCCCCCCCCGGAATCAGATGGTGATGATATCTCCTCTCACCATCCATTAAGGGACAAAATATCAAAAAGAAAAGTGACTGCCCTGGCTACTTTTTCTGGCACACTTCCAAGCCTGCAGTTCAGCCTTTGGACGATATTCCTCCCAGGAAACAAGCTGTCACAGAGTCATGATTGCGGTGGATGCTCAGTTTTTCATTCTGATCAGTCCTTTGGTAGGGATTGCACAGGATTCCCTTGAATTTGCATTGTTCTAGCAGAATAATTAGCTTGGGACTATTTGGTTTTAAACATGACTATTCTGTTATCACAGAAACCAAGAGCAAAAGCTAAACTAAGTCTTGTCCTTCCCAGCTAACAATCTGGGATTTTTACAATAGCTAATAAATCTTTTACTTGGGCTTTGGGATCAAACATTATTATTTCTATTGGTGGACCTCAAATTCTCGGGCATTTGACCGTTTGCACAAACCTCTGGCCTTGACTGGGCCTCCCCATCTTCCATGATGGTTTCCACACTGATATCTTATTAGAGACTATCACATGGTGACAGATAAAAGAGAAAAGTAAATCCTCTGTCCTGTACCTCAGGCTTGATGAGGTGGCCTCAGTTAACAAAAATGCACCTCAAAGCAGACAACAGCATGGCTTTTTAAGTGGGAAAAGAGACTAAAATCCCAGCCTGAAAACTAAGTGGACTGCAAAACAGCCACTCCCAACAGCTTTATTTATTATGCTGGAGAAGGGCTGAAAATGAACTGCTCCTTCAAAGCTGTAGTACAAGGTTTTCAGCCAAGAAAGCTTTTCCATGCACCACAGAAGGGACAGCAGCCAGATGATTTGCCTTCTGCATAAAATACTGGGAAGGCTGGCAGCGGGACATGTTGCTGCTCCACTGCCCAGGTTTTTACAAGGTAGTTGAGACAGTGGATAAGATGGTCAGAAAAACTGCTGAAGGAAACACTTGATTGTGAGAGACTGCAGAGGCACCAATTTATCTGAAAGAGGAAAGAGTACCTGGGCACGGCCTATGAAGGACTGCCTGGAGAGAAAAGATGTGGGCCTGAATGCTCTTTATTCTAGCAGGGTCATAGTAGGATTGCAAAGCCTGGAAACTTAAGCCAAACAAATGCAACCAAATGTAACTGAAATGCAATTTAATTGTGTGGTCAATTAGCTACTGATTGAACTAGTAGAGTAGTGGGAGAAACAGCTCTCAATTTCATGTCAATACAGGCTTCTTTTTTCAAGAGGCCCTAAAAATGTCTGTGTTCAAATGTCACTAATGAGAATTCCCCCTAAGTTCCTTTGCAAGCCCAACCTGGAATATTTTACATATTTGTTAGCTGATACTGCTGCAATTTGCTTAACACAAGGTGCTTCCCCTGGGTCACTTAATCCAGTCTAAAACTGCATGTACCAAGTTCATTCCTGTTACCTTTCAAGCAGTATTTGCCAATGAAAATACTTTATGAAGTATTTTTTTGGAGAAAGCCAGGAAGTCCCACGGGGAATAGCAGTGAAATACACATTAGAATTCCTAAGAGCAAAAGCAAAGCAATTTGTTTTGTTTAGGCTTCTATGGCTAAAGCTTATCAAAAGCCTCCAAAGCTATTGCATCTTGGGTGTTTAAGTGTAACAGCCAAAGCACAGCTTGGGATCCAAATGCAGTCCAAATGGCTGAATTCCTTATTTGTCTGTTTTCCAATGTACTCTCTTCAATCTCAGGCTTGCAGCCGCTCCATGCAAATATAACTCTTACTCAGTTGTAATAGTGCAGTGTGGATTTGATCAGGAAGGAATACTTATGGGTATAAAGATTATTCATATGAGAGGTACGTGATTGAATCCTTAGCTAAAGAGACTAAAGCCTTAGGATATAAATTACTCTGGCCTGTAAGTGACCATTTCTCTGCTGCTATGTAAATATCTGGATTTTTGTGTTTGGTTTGCTGCTCATTAGCTAACCCAACAAGGAATTACTAATAATCACTCAAGGACAACTGGCATATAGACATGCATCATGCTGTACATATACTTCCAGTGTTTAGAAAGCTTATGTAAATGCATACAGAAACTTGGGAACAATGCAAGCTTTTGTCTTTCTTCTGTCATGACTGTTGACATTAAGGATGCTTGTTCTTCCATCAAACACAACCTCTATGGACATTACAGGTGAGAGATTGAGTACAGTATTTGATAACATTCGCAGGACTGTTGTACAGTGGTTTCATAACCAGGACAATATCCAAAGAGTGTGGGAAGGAAGAAAACCCTACATGGTAATGGTCACACTTCCTAAACTTTCCCTTTTGGAGGTGAAGGAACAAACAGGGAACCTAGCACTGTTTAAATGCTGATTTACTAGGAAAAGGGAAAGGAGAAAGATGCTATATCCTTCACTCCTTTCCTTGCCCAGTTACCACCAGGCTATGCAACTGGCATCCAACCACAGAACATGATAGAGTTTTGGCCATGTGCCTTTCCTTGGCTTACTCTGTTCAGAACTGTGTCACCCCTACACATTTCTGGGTTGTGCCAGCTACTGCAGACTGTGAACAATAGCTGATGGATGCTCAGCACTATTGGGGAAAAAAATCTGCTTTCCCTTCTGGACATCTGAATATGGATAGGGATGTTTAGACATTCAGATCACAAACGCAGTTCATACTGCTTCTTCAATCTTAAACTCCTGAGATTCCATTATGTTGTTGTTGTGGGTTTTTTAAAATCATGGCTGTTAAAATCTTACCTCTTTTTAAAATGACAGCTAGAAATACAGTACTGTTTATTACCCTTTTTGCAAAATAACGTCAGTATTTAGAAAATTAAAGATAACTGCATCTCCATTATGAAACCTGAGCTTGTTAAGAGAGTGGAGAAAGCCTACCTGTGCTGTAAAACATTATATACCATCTGCCACATCTGCAACATATGTCTGCATGTCACCAAAGCTTCTTCAGGTCCTTTATGTATCCATTCCAGTTTTACTTTGGTGAAGAGTAAGCTGCAAGAAGAAAAAGAATAACTTCTGTTTTATTGGCATCTCATCATTGTGGAGAATCAGTATCCCTCTTGCAAGATCCTGGCAACCAGCATTTTTAGTCACTTTGTATGTGCAGCAATAAAAGAAAACACTGTAGCACAAAGCATTTCATTTGGCTCAACTTCGATTCCCCACAAGGAGATGAGAGGATTAACAATATTCCTCAGCTGCAGTCAAATTTGCGTCACAAAGCTGGCAAGATGGTGTTAAAAGCAATGCACTGCAAAGTTAACATGGTGAAAAATACAGGAAATCTCATTTTATTTTGGACAGCATTAAAAACACAATTGCTGTAATACATATGCCAGACTGTTTTCTGAGACTGGCATCTTCCTATAGCCCTGACTTATATAATAACTTACAGACAAAAACCCCAACAAACTTTATACACAGACAATTATGTAATGCTTCACAGGAAGGAAACGCTTTTTCTTAACACCAGCTGGCAATCATCTCATGCCCCAGGCAAGACAGCTGATAACCCTTGCACATTCCTGTTCTAGGTAGTGTAACCGCTGCTACTATTCTTATACCTAGAGAACATGTACTTGCACAGACCACTGGAATTCGGCAGAATTAGGTCAAGCAGAGGTTAGAAGACAGATTGGGCAAATGACACAACCTACCACTTGCTGCTAGCATGGCTTTTAACACCATCCTTCACAACACTAATTTTATTTTTATTTTTTGATTGCCAAAATGATTGACTTATTTTCTCATTACTCATGTAAATCTATCTCTCTGCTTTAAATGTTTTCAGGAAGTCCAAGATCTATGCATTTTCAATTAGCTTGTTAAGGCTAGTGATTAATCCACTGGATGAACATATGTACATACACATGCATACAACATTAACAGTTGAGAGTTTAAAATCCTGAAGCCGGTATTGTGCATGTGACCTGCAAGTCCCTGGGAATCCAACCAGCTTCAGAAAGAGACAACTGCATAGATGATGTTAAGAGAAGACTTTGTGGCTGAATAAGAGTTCCTGCACTTGCAATAATTACAAACCTGTAGCCAAGTCTCTGCGGTGCACATTTACAGTAATGGGCTAAAACAGCAGTCCCATTCTGCAACAACAAACATTAGGGTTTTGGTGTTTTGTAGGTTGTTGTTTTTTGGGGGGTTTTGTGTTTGTTTGGTGTTTTTTTTGTTTGTGGTTTTTTTTGTTGTTTGCCTTTTTTTTTTTTCCGGTTTGGTTTGGTTTGGTTTTTTTGGGGGGGAGAGGCATGAGAGGCAGAGAGGAATCACCAAAATGTAGCCCAGCTGCATCAGCTGCTATATGGAAGTCTGTTCATGGCTCCTGCTACAGTTTGATCTCACACGACGAGATTTAGCTAAATTCCCCAGATACAAACTTAGGCTAGGAAAGGAATATCAAGGTTCATAATTAAGGGAATCTGTCCTTTACTTTTTTTATATCCCTACTCTACGTTTACCTTTGATTTTCTTCTTACTGATCTGAGCAAAACAATACTAATAAAAACATCCCCTGCTCTTGGAGATGCTGACCCCGTAACTGAAAGGAAGTGTCTTTATTATGATTCAGGTAGCTTTTTTTAATAATGCAGTTAAGAGGTCAAGCAACACTTAGCACCCATATATGGAAGCACAATCAAGTAGGAGCTGGAAGATGTGTTTATTCCTGTTCACAGCATCATTAAGAGACTAACTACAATTCTGTTTCTAGTTCTTGCCCTTTAACTCCAAAAGACGACAAAAAAAATGGGCTGAGGTTCTGAAAAAGGTTAGGCAAGTGATCTGAGGGCTAGAAAAACATGTTTCATCCAAGGCTGAAAAAAGCTTATGTTATTTGTTTTAACTGAGAAGCAGCAAAGAAACTATTTTGGCCCAGCCTGCAAGCACCTAAACAGAGAAGTATCTAATTGTGAGTCTTTGATCTAAAAGAAAAGGTATCAGAAAATCCAAGGATTTGCTGGAAGCTGAAACTAGTCAAATGGAGATTTGTAAGCAAATGCAGACATGTATCTATCAAAGCAAATAATCTTTACAGCATGCACAGTAAATTCTGTAGTGTTTAAAGCCTTTTCAGCATGACGGTAACATCTGGAAAGCAATGATAATGCACAAATAAAAGCTATAGGTTTGATGCATAGGCTCGTGAGTAGTCTTTGGAGTCTTTTGAGTCTTTGGACTGTGCTGTGCAGCAGGTTGAGACTGCATCATCACCTTCCTTCTGGCAATTATGTTGTTAAAAATATTATACTAGTCCAAGAAATGGCCACATGGAATAATGCAAGCTATTTATGCATAGAAAATATTCTTTAAACCACTACAGTCTTTCAAAATTACAGAACTTCTAAAGCACTGTATGACCCTCCTTGCAGCAGAAGAGAGGTGGTCTAGGAGCCTAAGGCTTACGGGAAGAAAATAGCCATATTACATCCCTGAATAACTCCATGCTTTTGAACACTGTAAGATACCACTCCTAATATTAATAGAAGAATACAGGAAATAAGACTCTATTAACACTCATGCTACTGTGCAGGGGAGATGTATTAAGGGTTCCTCCTCCCTTTCACATTACTAGGGATACAGATGGCTTAGTTATCAGCAGGCAATTAAAATCATTACATAGCATATTTAAACATCACAGTTAAACATTAAAAAGACAAGCATCAAGTTCTCTCCATCACTCTGCTGTTTATTGCTTACAGTGATTATATGTCAATTTATTTGGATGAAGACACAATGTTTTATCTCAGGAGACAGAATAAGTAGTGAAAACCGGAAAAAAAGCAAATCCCTCACAAAAACATAATGAAGTCTCAGTAGAGTCTTACCACCAGCTGTAAGGTACAGACACACAAAGGTTAAAAAAATAATAAACCCACACACTTTAGCAACTGTCTGCAGTGCAGCATTACCAGATCTTGGAGATACCAAGCGCTGTTAGCTGTTGTGCATTTCATCTTTGAAATAGTGCTGTTCATGGTACCGTGTAACAATACAGAAAATCAAACAAAAAGGCAAATGGGAATAATGTAAGTGGCAAAAGGAATCAAATCATGCTGGCAACAGTAGTAAACAATGCAATTAAACATTACAATTAAGAGGTGAAAACAAAATCAGGACATTAAGCTGTATGTGCTATCAGCTGCTTGTATTTCTCAGCTTCTCATCAGTTTTGTAACAGCAAAAATAGATAAAGAAAAATATAGGGAAAATTAAGTCAAGTATATGACAGCATTACTGATCTCAAGCTTATAATTTTATTACTAAGATAGCACTCTTGTTACAAATAAATCAAATGGGTATTATGCCACATCAGTGTTTGCAACAACTCTCAAGGGCATAAATAAAAATTACATATGCTCTGATCTCACCTTATTATATTTTCTTAATATTAATTTACTGTACTTTCATATGATGCTTGTAATGCTAAGCAGAGCAGACTCTTAAAGAGATTCAACATCTAAAAACAGTCCCAACATTATCAATACAGTCACTGGTAATCCTGTTAGCCTCTGAAAATGAAAACACAGTGATTTGGGTTAACACAAACATATAAATCATTACTAAACATAGGAAAAGAGAGCAAAGAATCCACAAATCATTCTTGTAATGTGTATAATTTCATGGACAATAACAATGGAAAATAACTAGTGCTTACTCTCACACTGGACTCTAAACTCCCTCTCAGATTATTTTCTTTTATCTTGTATATAGACAGCATACAAAGGCTTCTATTCCCTGCTCTAACATCAGATTACTGCCACAAGCAAGCATATGTGTCTATCCTAGTAACATTAACTCTGGCAAATTAAAATCTGTATACAGTTGACATTGCTAAGATATGAAGCTCAGAAAATTAAAAATTAGGCTACCCAAGTATCAAAATTTTAGTAGTATAAATGACATAAATATCACTATAATGTGCCATTCATTGACAAAAAATCAGGGACTGGAAAACTGAAAAGCCTATTAAAATTGTCAGCAAAAAGCAAGCTACTTTGGTTGGTTTCAGGAGGTATTCAACATTTGTCTTCGTATGTCTTCTTCAATGCTACCCATGAAGAAAAGAGGCAGTTCTTTACTATCATTAACAATCTAATTACTGAGGTTTAGTAGTTAATACTTATTATGAGAAGGTTTCACATGCGCATATGGTATACTATAAATGCTTATAAGCACATCTGTGGAAGAAGTTGCAAGTTATGTTTAGTAATAACATATTGACTACTTTATGGGTGCTCTAGGACTATATAAAGATTTATTAATCAGTTAATTATTGGGACTTCTTTTAAGCTTCCTTAAAATGGATTTTTTAATATCAAATGTAGCTCTTTAACTACACATTTATATGGTATCACAATGGGATCTCTGTGCCTTGTCATCTGAAAAGCAATAAATAATGCTAGTACTACAACAAACAATACTACATTTCACTCTAAATTAGAGTCTAAATTAGGAATAAGGAGCATTACGTAGTTATGTATCTATGTTTTGCCATTCACTGGCTGCTTATAAGCCCTCCATTTTTTCAGCGCTTGTCAGCAGCTGCTCAAAGATCTACACGTCTTCAAGCTTTATCAGATCAGGGCCATCATTCCTCAAAGCCTTTCATTATCGACCCAGATTTGCCGACCTACACACACAGCTGCTGGGTTATTTTGGATTTTGAATTCAAAAGGAAAGAAAACGAAACTCCAAAACCGGCAGCAACATGTCCCAATTCACAGAGACAACTGTGTACCTTAGCATGAAGATACTGAACTTCTGCAACTCATATTTGTATTTCGTTTCTTTCTTTCATTAAATGACAGGATACATGTGCCTGTTTGTTTGTGTGTTTACAGACTTTTGCCTGGAGAGAGCAACCAGAATCCTAGTCACAGCCTGAGGACAGCAAATGCACTTTATCCAATGACTGATTTATGGGGTGTCGGAGCTGCTTGCAAGTGCCACTGGACAGCAGAGTCCAACTCACTCTCCTACCTCTTTGAGGCCCAGATAAATATTCCACATCAGCTCCAATGAAAAGCAGGGGAACGTCATGACTTGGAAGGGGTTGACAGCCAGAGGGTACTCTCTGAGGAACTGAGAGGCATGGATTCAAACCCTGAACACTTTGATCACTGAACTCTTGAATTAGTTTCTTCCCTGTTAAGGTAACAGATGCAAAGGGAGGATAGAAGTAGATACAGGACACAAACTCACCTAACAGAACTAGCAAGAGGATGGAGGAGACAAGAAGAATGATCAAAGTTTTTGAAAGCTTTTGATATATGGAGATAGTAAATAGACTTTTCAGCCTGGAAAAAAAGGTTGGCAGAAAACAGATTTATAAAATCATGAAAAACATGAAGAAGATCAGGAAATCAAAGCAGTCTGGGTTGTTTCAGTGAGAGAAGTAAGGAATAACCAATAAAGCAATCAAGCAGTGGATTTAAAATGAACGAATGAAGTGCTTTTTCATACAACACAAAAGTAAAGTGCAAAATGCATTGCTACAGGATGTTCTGGAGCAGACACATAAATAGGTTCAAAAAGGGATTAGATAAATTCACGGATGACAGGCCCATCAGGGGCATTAAACACAACCTAATGCAACCTCTGCCTCTGAAACCACTCAGCTGACAGAAGAGGGGATGACATGAGGGATAGGATCATCCTACTGCCACATTTCTACATGTTTTTTCCCTGTGCATTCACCAGATGTGCTGCCGAAGTCAGACAAGCCCTTAGTTTGATCAAAAATGGCCACTCTTACATTTTGATACAGCAGAAATACGATTGCAGCCCATGTTCTTTTTATAACCCAGATTATCTGGTCTTGTTTTATCTGCCAGTATGAGAGGACAGTGTATCTGGAACTGTAGTATCTTCACAGCAAATTAGCTGCTCAGTTTATCAGTTGCTGAGTTTAGCTTCAGTGGTGAGTCACATATACAAGCCAATTAGTTAATGTATACTCTTTCATCATAACCATTATGGTTTCATTAACTGCCTTACAGCACCTGCTAAAGCCCTGGTCATGTTATTGACAAGAAAAAAAGTTAGCAAAATTGGAAAGCTGCTTTTAATCTCCTGCATTTTCGTTGATAAAATCAACATCAAAGTTGCTGTCTTCTCAAATAACTCAGTGCTTCTTGCAGTCTCCTGACATTTAAGGGCACATTCTCTAGTTAAATTAATGCCAGCAGCGCTGACTGCAACCTCCTTTTATAACTTCATGCTGTGCCATGTTATCTATCACTTTCCCTACAAAAATAAATTGATCATATACTTTTACAGACATACAGTTCTTTTTTTTATGGCTCCCTGCCCATTTACCCCCCAATATGAACAAAAAATTAAAACAAGCAGCCTGTTAGCATGTCCAGAGAACTGCTGACTTCATCTTCCCAGCCCAGGAAAGCTAGCAGACTCAGAGCTGACATCTCCTTTACAAGAATGTCCTATCCAGAGCCCCAGTCTTGCATGACAACAGCAATTCCACTCATGTTGCTCCATGAACTTTGACTGCAACAGCACAGGGCAAGGACAGCTTCCAGAGAGGTCTGTACTAGGCTATTTAAAAGTTTACATGATGAAGACAATTTGCAAGGCTTAGCCTCATGACATAGAGCATCTAGAAGAGGTGATCTGAATCATAGAATAAACTGAGTTGGAAGGGACCCATCAGGATCTTTGAGTCCAACTCCTGTCCCTGTGTAGGGCATCCCAAGAATCATACCTGACGCATCTCTTCCCCTCATGAGGAAGCCATAGACTGCAATGAGATCACCCCTCAACCTCCTCTTCTCCAAGCTGAATAATCCAAGTCATCACTTCTAAAGACAAACATGTCTCCAGCAACCTCATGCACCTCTTTCAGCATTGAGATCCATCAGATTCACTTGTGATGCAGAGGGCAAACATGAGTCAACGTTGATGTGGCCCATGCAGAAACTGCTACTCACATCAGAAGGAGGTCTTGTAACAAACCCCTTTTATCTTCTAAACCCAGGCAGATTGTCACTTGAAGGAAAAGCAACAACTTACTATTGGTCTGCTGAAAGAAAAAGCGCAGTGATTTGTTGGGGGGGGATTGAAAGGAGCACTGAAAGTCTCCTTTGCCTTCACCTTTCTTCAGAATCAAGCTGTATCCAGTCAGGCCCAAGAAAAGAAATCACAAAAAAAAAAAAAAAAAAAAAAAAGGGCCAACAGAATTATTGTCTCCTTCCCTTTTTAGTCAGATAATTTATTTTGAATTCCAGACCTGTGGTATTTGGTTTTTGTTAAGAAGGCAGGAATCAAGCTAACTGTCAGCATAGCTGATAAAAGCGCTTCTCTCAGCCCTGTATTACATAGGATCCTTTGGGTGATGCACCTGAACAGAGCTATCTTCCTCTCACCCTGATGAGAAACTGCAACAAAATTATTTTGTGCCATCAGAAATCATATGCATTTCAGTCCATATCTCACCTGAGTAAAGACAAAACAATTTAAGTTTTACAGCAAAACTAGGAAAATAAGTTTCTGGGTTTGCTCTGAGGAGTGTTTACATCAGCTTTTTATAGGTAAATATAGGTAAATTCCCTCTGTGAGGATAGTGCATTTGATTTTCCCATGTAACATTTCAGATGTTAAACTGGGGTTTAATTTGAAAGTGTTTTGTGAACTGTTTGTTTTCTGGCAGGCTCTGAATACACAGAGTATTCCCTATTGCACTGGACATTGCACAAGCACATCTGAAAGCTGGGGCCAGGTCTCAAGGCAGATAAGAGTTCAATGCACAGCATCTCCAGCAGGTCTGAGCCCTGGCACTTAAATTCAAGTGACTCTGCAGTGCAGGATCTCATTTACGGGTGGAAGAGGACACCTACATGGCAATGTGCAGTTTCAGGGGCATAGTGGAAACTGTGGTGCACTGTCTTTTGCCCAGGGTGGCAGTGTGGCCAACATCCTACAGGCTGGGCTGGGGATGTGGGAGAGCCAGAGTCTGGCATAACGTCTTGGCTAGTCTTCAGCAAGTCACTTCAGCTCCCTATGCTTCAGTTCTTCTAAGTGCAGAGCAGATAACAGGTATGACCTTTGCAAAGAATTCAGAGAACTAGATTCTTCATCATTGCCTTCCCCATAGCCTTTACACTTAATCTCTTAATACTGGTGTTTTCAACTTCAAAGTTATTTGTTGCCAGGAAGGAAAACAGGTTGAGTTACTCTGTAACTGAACATCACTTTTAAAATATTTTCTCATCTGTTGGGCCTGATTCTCCAGAATTTCATTAGATGTGCCCCTGGGTAAATCCAACCAGCCCTGATTAAATAGGAATTCATTTGGAAAGGCAGAGCTGAGAACTATCATGGTGTCACAACCATTGGAATAACTCTTGATTTACAGAAACATAAAAGGAGACCAGGTCCAGGATCTCTAACTGCTGAGCTGAGACCCTGCCAGACAAGAAAAGGAGCATTAACAGGACAATGTTGAAGCACTTAATATGCTGCCAATACTTCCCATCCCCAAATACTGCAGACTTACACTTCTAAGCTGTTGTGTTTTTCAGAAAAGCTTCTAGGACATGCAGCTTAGACAGCTTTTAGAGGAAAGGATACCAGGACTCTGGCTAATAAAGTAACATTCAACATCAACCTCTGAGTCACCTCAATCTGCAATGAAAAACACACCTTCTGTCTGGAAAGGTATGTCAGAATTCTGATTCATGTATTTAAAATAGAGTGAAATACTTCCTAATTAACCTAGTGTCAAAGTAATAAGAAGTAATAGCATACTTATATTATGGTTGTATAAATTATGCAACAAAATAAAGCAGATTCCCCTTCCCCATAGGATTAATAAAAAATTTCTACCCAACTTGACACATTTATGAAATCTTGCGGGTTACTGATACTTGGAGCCAACAGCCTGAAACTGCATCAGCCCCCCACGGTATTAGTAAATGAGAACCACACAAAATTTAGCTTTGCTATAAAAACAATAGGTTTAGTGCAAAAGAAGCTCTTATTTTCAAAATGTGTTACCCAATGCTGTTCAACAGACCTCATTCTATCATTTTATTTTGGGGCAATAGGAGTTATGCCACTTTGGCACTACTCCAGCAAAGCACTTATAAAAAGTCTTCATTTTTAAGCATATGAGAAGTCCTGCTGAAGTCAACAAGAAGTTAATTATTCCTGTCCTTAAAACTAAGCGTGTGCTTAAGAACCTTGGTAGATCCAGCTCCTCATGTGGAGAAGGATTATGAGAGTCTCTCCTAACTGCTTAACTTTACAGAGGACAGAGCATAAATATGAGTAATATAAGAAGGGACAGAGTTTGCCAATATTCAGCACTGTCTGTGTGTCTCAGCGGAGGTTAACAAGATGGAAATCAATCTGACAAACATCACTGAATTTAACTACAGGATACTGGTTCTAGAGCAAGTGCGGTCATGTTTCAACCTATGCTCTGGCTAAGACAGCCCACCATATAGTTATGACAGTCCTGAGGCAGTGCTTTTTATAAGATGAGCAGGCTTCTGTGCCAGCCTGAAAAAAGATGGGGAAAGACATGCTTAAAAAGTGAAAGAAATGATGACAGACGAAATCTCCTCAGTTTCAGAAAAAAACCCTACATAACCTAGAACAAACCTGTGTTGTGTTAAGTAGATAGAAAGCTTCACCAAAGAAAACTGTAGAGAAAGAAATTAATGTTTTGCTACCAGCTGGAATCATATTTTTCTAAGCCTGCAAAGCAAAACCATGATGTAATTGCAGTCTGTGTGAGCACGAGCGCCAGCTGAATACAGCACAGCAACAGCAGTGGGAAGATGCAGGAGCATGACCTTTAATACAGACCTGGGTCTGTACTTCAACAGCTTGACATGTTTAGAGATCATGCTACTCCAGTTTCACTCATTCCTTCACTGGCACGATTAAGTTAACCTAATAAAATCTGCACTTATCATTTGGCTTGACACAGCACTCTGACTTACAAAAATTAGACAGACAAAACTGCATTCACAGTAGTGCTGGGTTGCTTTTTCACTGCAGTGTTATTGGAGATGCACTTGAGTTTCTTTATAAAGTTCCCTTCTCCTGTATGAAGCTAACTGCAGGGTCAGGATTGTAGTCCTTAATCCCTGTCAGGTTTGAGACCACGGAGACTGGCTTTTGGCAACAATGGCACTTCTTGTCATGTTGTTACCCACCCACGCAGTACGGGATCCCCACAACTGTCAGGCCAGCCAGATGAACTGATACCATGATGGTCCTCCTGAACTGCTGAGATAAAAATAAAGCTCAGGATATAACAGTGAGCAGCTCTGTATGTTTCTAGTTGTATTGAAAAAGGGTCACCATAATTTAAATGTACACTGGAAGCACAGTGCAACTGACTGTATTTTTTAGTAAATCCAGCTTCTTCAATATATGTAGAGAACTCTTCTCTGAGTTAAAGCATGTGTGCAGCCACTTAGGCATTTCAGTTTAATCTAAATAATCTTTATTTTCTTGGCACAAATACAATTAAACATAAAACAATTCCTCAGATTTTCTTCCTAAAAATTTCCTGATTCTACACATCAACCCAAGGATACTGCCTGCTTACAGAACCCAGTTCCACAGCTTGAATCCTTCACAACCACTTCAGCCAAAGGTATTCCTAGCAGAGAGCTGTGCCCAGTTCAGCTGAACACTAATACATTTCAGGACCTTGCAGGCTGTATTCTAAAGAAGCTTAATTTCTCAGCCTTGCTGGAAACAGTAACTTCGCTGTTGCACCTATGACTCCAGCAGGTGCACTGTACACTGTACAAATAAGCTGAGTCACTGCACGAGCAGAGTAACACAGAAAGAAATGAGAATTTCTGACAGGTTGAGAGACTGTTAACAAACTTCAGTCACTACAACAAAAAATAAAAGCCTCAAGACAAAGGTGAGAAATATATGCATGGTTAAAAAACACAACAGAAAATAAAAAGAGAATCCATGGCAGATTGAGCCTTAAATCAGATTAACGGATTATTTTTCTGCAATATCTATTACCCCCCCTATGTGACAGATCTTCCAGATGTACTGAGAAAAGATGACACAGTTATTACAGATTCCAAGCACTGCATGTGTGATTGAAGACAATCCTTTGGGAAAAAATGCATAGTTATTCAATTTTAAACCTTCAAAAATAGCATTATTTGGCCTTCCTCAGTAATAGCCTGAAAACACACCCTACTGTAAAATTGCAAATAAAATTTAAATGCTGGATAGAACAAACCAGGCTTGACTGTTGAAGAGCAGTCCAGTCTCATTCATACAGTACAGTGCAGGTGATAGGATTAGTGGTTTTGGATTTACTTTTTAGTTCTTCACCCACAGATTACTGGAAGAATTGTTTATTTATTTATTTAGTTATTTGAGAAACAGTCCAGCACTTAGCAACCACTGACCTTTACATATTTTTAATGCTACAGTGCTTTATAAAACTGAACTCTGCTTCAAAATTTAGAGCTACGAGCTGCAATGAAACAGGTAAAAGGAACTAAACAATCAGGGCCAGACAGTCAGCTGAAGGCAATCAGCTCTGTCCAACTGAAATGAACAGATTTTTGCCTTTTAAAACTAACTGGGGATCTGGATCTCAAGCTCCAAGTCAGGAAAGTTCAGGCAGGCTGTCTTCAGCTAAAGATGAGTCAGCGTCACATAAACACAGAAATTAAGTGCAGGGTCAGTGCAGTTTGATCAGCTTGCACCAGCTGACTTCCTACTTTATCCCTTGGAGTAAACTATTCATTTGCAGAATTCTAGGTTACAATAAAAAAAAAAAAAAAAAGAAAGGAAAAAAAAAAGGAAAAAAAAGAAATGAGTTGCTTGAAAGGTTTCCAGTGACTCACCAAAAAAACCCAACCAAACAAAAAAATAATAAAGAGAAAAACAAACAAACAAACAAACAAAACCAAACCAAACAAAAAAAAAGAGAAGCAATGAACAGAAGTGATGATGAGTAACAAGCCCCAGCCTTTCACAGGGAAAAGCTCTATACTTCTTTGTGGAGACAAACCCCATGTGGAAATGCCTGGCTTCTGTGAAGCTGCTGGCACTGATCACATCTCTACATCTCAGCCAAGGAGGGGACAGAAAGAGGCTGAACTGAACTCCTTCACATCTTCTCCTGCTGACAGGACACAATGAAATCCTCGTGTTTATTCTGTTTCACGTATCCTGTTAATTCAGAACAGAGCTCTCTGCAGAGTAAGAGATCAGAGCACACTAGGATAAATCAGAAGTGTGTATTTTTAATCTCTGCCTTCTGATGGGTTAGCAGCATGTACTGGTTTTTCCTTTAAATAAGTCTGAAGGGGAGGAACAGATGTCAAGGTGAAAGCATAAGAATATTATAACTGTCCTGTGTTTTACCATTAGGCATAAAACCACTTTGCATTGATGTATGCCTCTACTTTATCTCTTGAAAGACCACTGTGCATCCAGCTGTAATTCAGGGCACACAATCTAATTTCTGCTTCCTGCCATTTCTAAACCAATAAAACCAAAACACAAATAAGTATAGAATCACTATACGTTTTGGGTTGGAAAGGACATTAAAGACCCTCTAGTTCCAACTGCCCTGTCATGGGCAGGGACACCTCCCACTAGACCAGGTTGCTTCAAGCTCCATCCAACCTGCCTTTGAACACTTCCAGGGATGGGGCATCTGCAACCTCCCTGGGCAACCTGGGCCAGTGGCCTTAGCTATATGTACATGTGCGTAGCGTGTGCAACCTTGCAGGGGCCGCTACAAGGCCCTCCAAAGTTATCTCTATAGTGTTCCTCTCCATTCCCACCACACTGAAGGCATTGCATTTGAATTTCTATGTCCACGCCTTCCCTGAAGTACCTTGCTGAAAGGATATCCAAAATCACTGTGCAGAACTCCTTACTCCAAGGCAACTAAATTGCTCAGGCTCTCTGCTGACCTGATTGGTAGTTTTATCTCCAGAAGGCTTAACAGAGCCTGTCATTATGTATGTGATATATCTTACCATAATTAATTCCCTCAGGAAATGACATCCAGAGGAAGCACATTTCAAATTACAGAATGCACCTGAAATTTGACATTTTGAATAAGATTCCCAGCACCAAGATGCATCCATGGAAGATCTGACATTTTTATTTTCCTCAACTATAGATACATGGCATAAACTAAATCCTGTCATAGAGAGACTGGCTTAACAACTGTTGAAACATACAGGTAAAAATGAGTGTTCATCGTTCTTGAACAGATTTGATTTTATTAATTAGAAATCCAGAAGGTGTTTAAAATTACCATGTGCCATTTAATATACGATGAAGTAATAGCTTCCTTCAGCCTTAGTGGAAAAGATTCAGAGCTGTAATTCTTTTTCAAATAATTACCCTGTTCATCAGGCTTCAGCACAAGATGACTCCAAGCAGAAGAGAGATGGAGAGACCGGCTTTAAAAGCCTCAGTATATATGTGTACCAAGCTGGATGGTGGTTAGAGCACTTTGCAGGCGTTTGTCAAGTCACAGGCCTGAATTATGCTAAAATTAGAACTGCGAGGGAAGGGCAAGAGCATGTGAAAGTACCAAGTCCACCTAGTATATAAAAGGGTCTTTGGAGAAAAAAAAAGTAGGGAATGTGGGTAGGGATGGTGACTGCATGAGGTAGCTCCTCAAAGCTACAGCAGTGAATTAAGCTTTCACACACATAACCTGTGGTTTTGACTCAGCCATGAGTGGCTCTAGGTGGCTACCTAGGGAAATGAGCCTGTAATACAAGGGAAAATTAGTGGCTGACATAGCTCACCATTACCCTGCCAGAGGAGGCACATATGAATATTCTACTTGGGCAATTCCAGGACAGTGCAACTACATCCTTACTCAGGATAACTACAGTGTTTGCTATCCAGTGCTCAAGGAAATCCTGCATCAGCTTGCACCAATGACTCTCTCCAACAGATAAAATCCAACATGCTGTCTAAATACTACAGCAAATTATGTCCAAAATATGTACAGCAAATTGAGGTTGACTCCAGTGCAGGGCATACAGGACAGTGGTCAATAAACTTCTTGGGCATCTTTTTCCTGGAGGCCCTAGAGAAGTTAGCAAAGCACGACATGTGAGCTGCAATGCACTTTTAGCATGAATGAGACAGAGAATGAATTAATTTGGAGAAACAGGAGCACTGCTGAAAGGTGACAGATTCCTTAAACCATAAGATCTGTGATTGCTTATGCCATGACTGATTTTTTTTCCTCAGTGTGATTTTTTTCTTTCACTTTTTTCCTTATTTATAATGAAGTTCTAGGGTAGGTACATTTGGAAGACCTAATATAGATACAGGCTTTTCCATTAAATTTTCCCCATTCCTCTTCTCCTCCCACTGTGTGCCAAGATCACAGCTCTATCAGCCAGGTCTCTCCAGATACAAACTTATTTTTCCAGTAATACCTGCCATTCAGTCAGCCTCAATACAGAATTTCTAGTCTGATTCCAGTTACCAGTTTCATTTCTCCCCTGAAGACTGTAAATAATAATGTAATGTGCTAAATTCACTCAAATCTGGTCAAGTCTGCTTCAGTAAACCCTACAGATCCATGCATTTCAGACTGTCATATCTTCTGAGCAGTTCGCTGTTTCTAATTGATACAAATTCTGAAATTTTTATTCAGAATTACAACCAATGGACAACTGAAGCCTTAAGTACAAACATACCACTTTGCAACAACCACAGAGCGTAAGTCCCCAACTCCATAAAAGCTATACTCCATAAAACCTATCATCTAGACACTACTTTTGTTGTAGAACACATCATCTACTGTAATACAGTTCTGTGGGAAGTAACCTAGCAAAGACTACCCTGAGAAATGCATTAAACCCCAGAAACATTTCCCATCCTCATAAAAGCTGTGTGTTCCCTTTCTTTCCACCACCCAATTGCATTGAGAGGGTAGCCTGGCATGGCTTGGTACAGCTCTGCACCACTGCAAACTGCTCCATCCTCACTGAAGGTTATCCCACTCCAGCATGGGAAGCATCTGCAGCAGGAGGCAGGGGAGGCTCTGTTCAGATACACCTTGTCCAACAATTGTAGCTGTGAGACTCCCTGTGGAACTGAGAAAGCACAGCCAGGGCACTGGAGTCATCCCTCCCTCTCCTCTCCCATGGGCTGTGCCTCCAGACACATCCATTTTTGCTGCCAGAAATAGAAGTTAAACTGCAACTTACCTCGTCAAATTAGTCATTCCATGGTTTACTATTGCTACTCAGAAAGACGGCCTAAATTATATGAGGGGAAAGAAATACTGTGCTCTAAGTTGTGTCTCTGCTTGAGTCCTCAGTCAAATTTTCTTAAGTTGTAGAGCACAGTCCAGGCCCAAAGCATGTATGACTACCTTTTATGAGCATGGTGAACTGACAGAAGGAGGAAGGGACAACCTTAGCAGCAGCAATTAGAGCTGCATCTCAGGCCCCTGTATCCATGGAATTGAGCTCTGCTGGCTGCTGTATTGCAATGTTTTGAACAATGCCACAATCTTGCAAGGAATTGTGATCTCCAGTTTTGGGAATTTTGTTCTAGAGAATCCAAGGGATGAACCTGTCCAATCCACAAGCATTAGTTTGTGGACTACAAATCACAAGCACAGTTATGCAGGAACATGCAGAAACTCCTGTGCTCTTTCAGCTGCTGGACACCACCACCACAAAGTTAACTGCTCTTGGGAAAACAACAGTGATGTGATGATGTACAACGAAGCCTGAAGCTTACTGCCTACTTTAACTCATCCTCTTATTAATTTATTAAAATGGAGAGAAAGGCAAAAGTTGAGTTCTTCATTAATAATCTTAAACAGATTGCTGTGCAGCAAAGATGGAAAACCCAGCCAGTTCTACTAATTTTAGAATGTTTCTATTATGGGATTTAGTGCTGTAGCTGATTTAGAAGTAAAAAAATATCTTTCCAATCATCAAATGAAAGAGATTAATTCAGTTATGTCTGGCCACCTTTCCTTAACATGTTGAACTAAATTGCTTTTATTTGGGTCTTTAAGATTACATCTGTCCCCTTATGATTAATCCTTTTTAATACCTATTCCATGCCTTGTTAGGATCATTAATTCATTTTAAATGAAATGTAAACACCAAGTTTTAATTAACTGAAGATATCAGGGAGCCTAGGTCACATTTTTTACAGGAATACAGGTGTTGCTCATATGAGATGGTAAAACTCCAGCCCTGGTCTCTACATTCTGCTTCTGTACAACCATCTTGCTGGCTTCAACCAGACAGATTATACTTCCTGACTTCCCAGCCTAACATGACACGTTACTGTTATTCCCTGTTGAAGAGCTGTTCTACCCTTCCCCAGTCACAGCTGCATTTCACTGATGTACTAAGCGATTACAAAATGTTTGATGCATCACAGGGCTGCTGGGAAGTTTCAACAGAGGATCACTGCAAGGTGGCTGGGGCTCAAATGGTTTATTACAGTTACACACCATCTAGGAAACATGCTTTTGCAAAAGAATAGCTTTCTGCTTCCTGTCTACTGCTGTACAATCAGCATCTTACTATGCAGAAGAGGTGAATTAATAGGTTTTCTGATTTGCACAAACAGCACCATAAAATTACATAAAAGCTTCAGATAGATTTTCTACCTACCCTCAAGTACAAAGAACAGATTTTTACTTTCTCTCACTGTTTTCCTTTCTGGTTTCCATACCTCCATTTCCTTGCCTGCTGTTCCAAATACTCCACTACCGAACGGCTAGAGAATTAGCAGGAGCAAGAAGCTGCTGCTTGAAAGAGGAAATGCATTAAATGGGAGAATCCACTCCAGTACAGTAGTGAATTTAGTTTTATTGGAGGCTCATAATGTGAATTTATGTCTCACCCATTTGGACAGAAAGTTACTGAACTTCAGAAAAGACAATTACTCACAGACAATAGAAAAAAGGATCAGGGATCTCTTTAAAAACTTGCGTTTTTTTTGGTTTATGAAGCCAGGATAAAGAAACTCACATGTAGACTGTCCAAATGCAGTCACAGCTTTGGGGAGATGGAGCCAGTGCCCAGTACTGTGCTTTCAGCTTGCTTCAGTAAATGTCACACTTTCCTTAAAAATGTCTTCCGGCTCCTCATAAAACATCAGTTTGGCAACAGAAAAGCTCTCCACTGAAGTTTTATGACACCTTTTTAATAATGGAAGAATAATTCTTTCTGCTGTTGTTAACCAGGCTGTCACTTTTAGGTTAAGATTTCTCTGAAAACCTAAAAGAGGCGCAATTCCCTGGTTTCCAAGGCAGGCTGATTCCTGCGGGCCATGCTGAGACCCCAGCCTTTTACTGCACCTCCAACATGTGCAGATCTGGTTAAGCTGTGCTGATTACTACTTGCAGCATCCCTTATTACCTTCCTAACTCATTCTGCTATCACTTGTTACACATACAAACGAGCATGTAAGTCACAGAAACAAACAGTATGTATTTATATACTCTTCACTTAAATGCCACAAACTGTTCCTTCCCAGGTGGGATACAACCTCCTACAGATTTGCAGCCTCTGCCCCTGCTCCCCATTGCAATCTTTGCTTCCCACCCTTTGCCAGACCTTTTTCTAGAGCTCTCTGGGAGAGCTTATGCCAGTGCTGTTGCCACGTCCCTGTGGGTCACACCCGCTGCACATGTGCTTGCCCTCTGGCTTGCGGCTGCCAACCCTGGCACAGCACAGCTGGGCTCTGCATGCCCCCTCCAGCCTCCCCTCAACCAGCTGCTTTTAGGAAACTTGCAGAAATATAATGATCACCAGGACTTCTGAGACACTGTCAAAATTCGTTTTAAATCAGCCACAATTTTCGAAAGGGCTCGAGGTACAAAAAGCTCAACCGCATAATCCTCATTTCCTTAGGAATGTAATTAGAATATTTCCATTTGAGGGGAAAAGGAGCAAGTCCCTCCATAGGTTTTAGGCAAAAAAAAATCCCATACCAAAAGCAAACAAATGAAAATTTCTAATTAGCTTTGAAAATACAGTAGTAGCTATTAAAACAGCATTGCACACAAAACTGATAAATAAGCATATTTCAGGGTCTGGATCAGAGACTGATGCCCTGCTCACTGGAAATACTCCTTCACTAGCCAGAAACTTTGTTTTGTTACTATAGTTACTCTCACTACAAGTGGCCCTGACTAAGGCATAAGGAATTTGTTACATAAAACCTCAACACAACTGCAGACTTAAACTTCAGAAACTACCAGCTCTGTGCTCAGTCCTGCTTGCAAATCCTATCCCAAGCTCAAACTCAAAATGTTTTAACGTTGATTAGGGCATACACTTGAGCAACGGTTTAATGGCACTGTTTAAGTGCTGAGAACATCATCAACATTGTTCACAATCTACATTAAAAACATGAAAGAATTTAGATGGGCTGGATTGTGCACTGAGCAAGATGAACAGTAACTTCCTCCCCAGTTATGCTGTGTGAAGCAGCTGTCATGTCCACAAGAAACTGGCAATCGAGTTTAATAAAATTTGCTGAGAGGCTGCTGAATTTGATTGGGAAAAAACTGTGTGTAGCCAGTTAGAAGAGCACCAGGTAGAAAACACATATGCCACAATGCTGTGATTTTGTTTTGTTACATTTTTATCAGTTTAGTTTGATAAAGTTAAACATTAGTATGTAAAAATAAATATCCTCCCTTTCTTAGCATTAATGTATGCTGATTTCATACATATTTTTTTTCTAGTTAATCTAGAGGATATTTTCAGCCAAACTGTTATTATGCATCATCTTGGAAAAGTAGCTTATGAGGTCCCCAGTGAAAACAGGTCGATGACAGGACCCAGCTTTTTAAGGTAGTCAGCTGATGCAGATACTCCAGTACTATGTGCTAGTCTGATTTGGGCAATCTGCAACCCTTCTCAACTGTATTTTTTCCCCTACCTGGGTAGAGCAAAACAGCATGGCTTTCCTTCTCTTCAGCTTGAAATCTAGATACTGGCCTTTTTCTTAAGAGGCCAACAGCCCAAAGAGAACCTGTCTGCAAGCAAAGAGAAGCACTCACAAGTGCCAAGGTCACTTGTTTTCTGGCAGTAAGCATCGCCTGGGGCGGGGCTAAGCCAATGACTAGGAATTTTTCTACTACAGTGCTGATACAGGGCTACGTGGTTAACTCCTGGAATGGCAGATGCAGCCATTTATGCTACATAGCTTAAGCTTTAAGCAATCTGCACACTAAAGACGACTTGATGGGTATCTTTCTCATTCCTTTCCTTTCTCTTCCTCCCTCAGTGTTGACACCCTGTACTATTCTTAAGTGTGCAGAAATCAGCAGTGTTAATTTCAGAGTTCACACATCAGAGGAAGCATTTAGAATTTATTCATTCATTTGTGAGAACCTGTATATTATATGGCTTTGTTCTCAATGACAGAGCAATGCGTTGGTTCTTTTTGGGGTTTTTTTTTGGTTGTGTTTTTTTTTTTTAGCATTGCCATTATTTGCAACCAGTCTTACAGCTTATTACAGCCTCCTAAGTGCTGAAGAGCAAATCTGCCCTACCCTGCAAGAAATATGATTTCCTTAAGGTGCTGTTTGGACACAACAGTGCTTCATCGGTTCTTCCCTGTAATAACAGTGCTTGCAGTGACACCTAAAATAATGATTTCTGTCTCTTCCCCACCTTGCAACTAATTCCAGACTAGTGGCTTAGTCCATGTAGGCAAACAATGAATACCTGCTGGAATACATAATTTGTGAACGCTGCTTCTAGTTTCTCATGGCACTGCAACTTTACACTCTACTGTTGCTTACACTGTGTTAGAGTAAAAATAAATTATTGTTCAGCTACAATGTTGTTTTCATCCAGAATTCCCAGATTCAGAGCACGTATTGCTATACCTTGTAAAATGAGAGACCAGCTCTGGCATGCACAGGGGCCAATTAGATGAGATCAGAAGTGGCTGTCCCCACAAGATGTAGTGTTTGCATGAGGAGTTTGCAGGCGATCCAGGCGCAGAAATGAGCAGAGTATAAATACCTGATGTACAACAGATGACAAAAAACCTACTGCAAGGATTAGGTATGTTCTGAGCTGGTAAGGCATCTGAAGAAGTTACTTCATTCTTTAAAGACCACTGTGACATCTAGAACATAAAAAATCTGTACTAGAATTCTCTACATGCTTTCCAATGTTAATATCACAGCTAATGAGCTGAGTAAAATACCTCTGCAGCAGCTTATTTATATAGTGTTCTTCACAGTATCATCATAGGATTTAAACAATAAACACTGCAGAAGTTTAACATTCGTTTCTACATATCCCAAAAATACAACTGAAAGGGTAATTTTAATTCAAGATTACTTGACTCTCTTCCTTTCTATAATTTTCTACCAGTTAGTCCTTTTCAAAAAAACAAAGGTTTGACTCAGATATATTTTGCTTCTTCAATTTTTTATTTTTAAGAAATGTAATGGAGCTTGGCTCAAAAACAGTCTTAGATCCGTGGGACAACATGTGGCTACCAGAACTAAGAAATACACAGTGTCTGGGGCAGTACAGAGAGAAAAGAAATAACATCAAGCACCAGAGGCTTCAGATGCAAGTTTTCTTGTCCTTCAAAACCACAGATAGTGCACACCACACACACATGGACATCATTACCCTACAGGATCTCCTTTCCTCTTCCTCACAGACATTTTGCACAGGACTATGCCCCTGCTAAACAATCCCTTGACATTTGCAGGTGGCCAGGGAAGTAGCAGGCAATTGCTGGTTGCCACTGAGAAAGAAGCAATATAATCCCGGAGTCACCAGTACAGCAGGCTTTAAGCCCTATTATATTTGAAACTCATCCAGTGTGAAGGCTCCAAAGAGTGCATATACATATATATATATATATACACATATATATAAAGGGAACTTGAAAAGAAAATCCTTTTCCAGCTGGCATTTCCAAATTCACAATGTGAAGCCTCTTGATTAAGATGTGACATTGTTTATACCTCTGGCAACAAAGGAGACTCCAAGCATTTCCATCTGCTTTAACACTAGAACTATAAACAAGAAAATGTACCCTGCAGTTTTGTTTCAGAACATTTTTGATCGAAAGATAATTCAGCATATGTATCCTGACTCCTATATGCAATTGTGTAAGAAAAAGCCTTAATTCACACAAGTACTTTGGATGCAAAAAAATTCCTCCAAAATGATAAACTCCAAATACTACCATGCACAGCCCTGAGTAAGTCTTTCTGTGGAACAGCACTACAGTGGTAGCTCAGAGAGGCAGAGGAAGTCTGTGCTCCCCCTCTCAAGAGTCATTCCTCCTGGAGGTGTAGGAAGAGCACAGATTAAAGCAATCCCAGGTAGAATAAAAATCCTCCTCGAGGAAGATGAGCTGAGCTGGCTGGCACCAGCATGAACTTCTCCAAATGAACACTGGCCCCATGCCGCTTACCAGTGGTTTCCTGAGCTGCATTTATGGGTTGTTTTGTTTTGTTTTAATGAAGTATGTGGGACATCTAAGCCTTGGGGACTGCTCTGTGCATCAGGCTGTGCTTGGTTTGTGCAGGCCAGGAAAACCTCTGACCTTTTTACTCCCCAAGTCTTCTGCTGCTATCTAGTGCTATTTACCACCCATATTTCGCTTGCCTTGCTGGCAGCTGCTGCAGCTTGACACGATCAAGCTAGTCGATGCCCAGCTGAACTGCTGCTGTGCAGTCCAAGGTAGCCCACGGGGTCCACAAGGCTCCAGGGTGCAAGCGCAAACAGCTGGGCAGCTCACCTACACAGACCCCTGTCTCTTTGGAGATTCTGTCACCAGCAGCCTGAGGAGCTGGGCTGAAGTTGGCCCAGCCACATCCCTTCAAAGAGCAGCTCCATCAGTGTGGACAACCCTTTACAACTGATGCTTCCTTGTGTGCACCAGCTGTTTCTTTGCTCCTGGTGAGGACAGTCTAGCATCCTTATTTGGCAGGCCCACTGCCCTTGGCACATTCACCTGGGGGTAGGGAGATGCCACACATTCCTCAAGTGTCATTTTTGCAAGGCTTTGTCACAGCAGTCTCTTCAAGCACTACAGCCGCAATGGCCTGAAGAAGGCTGTAGAAGACTCTGTTCTTACACCTGTATAGTATCCCTTTGTTTCCCATTAAGTTATGGCACTCTTACTTTGCTATTTTTCCCACCAAACATTAGTGAAATCTATTAAGCCAAGATGCACCAGACAAAACAACTGGTTGCTGGAATGCACAGGGTGGGAGGTTTGGCTCCCTCCTTCACTCAGTAGTGCAGGTCCTTGCAGCTCCCTTGCCTCCCACCTGTGGAAGGACCAGCTGGCCACCTCTCCTGCTCATTACACAGATTACAGTGGCATGCTATATTCTCAGCTGGGTTCAGAGCCCTGCTGTGCTACACTCTCTACCAACACGGGAAAGGCATAAACCTTGTCCTGAGAAAATACAAGAAAAACTACAGTATAATATCAAGTTATTTCAAGTGCTCAGATGCAAATGGTCGGATTACAGGGAAAAAAATTATCCAGGTATCTTTTCCCCATGAATTTCAGTGCAACTGATTACTTGTATGATCTTCATTTGAGGTGCTGGTTATCATCCTCATGCCACTTCTCCAGCTCATAGAGAATTAGAGTTAGAGGTCACTGCGTTCAACTGCTAACCTACTAGATCTCCAGTAGTTTGCATTTCCAGTCACAATGCTGAGAAATACAATTCTAGGTCATACTTACATAGTTCTGGGTCAAATTTTCTGTTGGTCCATGTAGGAAGAATTCTGCTAACGACTATGACACTTGATTTGACTGTTTAACTCTCCACCCTCATGTTCACCCTTCCTCCTAAAACAATCACAAACTTACTGGTGAACTACATACATAACAGGAAGCTTCAAGTCAAGTTAAAAATGAATAAAGCAAAGAGGAAATTTTTTCATACTACCCTTTTTGTGTTGTAAAAATGTTATCATAGTAAAGAATACATCTGGACATTTTTACAGACATGTTAATAATGCAGCTCTTCTATATTAGTATCTCTGTTGTAACATCTCCATCATTCTCTTTACTAACAGATGAAAATACTAAATAACATGAATACTTACTAATATGAAATAGTACAGCTATGCCTGCTTATATACTTTGTTTTGCAGACATTAATATCAACATTAACAGAAGGAGACCTACCAAGACACAATTATTACTACTGTTTCTGAGAGTGAAGGGCAAGGACTTGCCTTGTTTTTAGAAGGTAAAAGCCACATTTGTGGCTGAAAAATTACCATATTCAGTTTCTGTTCTGTGGTGAGTTCTTGAGAAAGTCTGAATACTTTCACCTCCCTCTCCTTTTTGAAGAAGAATATAATAAAAATCAAAATATTTTCTGCTCTTCTCATTAGATAAATACTACTAGGGCCTTAGAGTAGAAAGCACTTGAGGCTGAAATTTTGAGCTGAAGATAAAAAAACCCAAGCTTTTTCTTGAGTGATCAGAGCACAATATTCATCTGAAAGAAAACATGGCTTGACTGCACTGCAAACTTACTAGTAAGTCATTTACTGCACTAGAACATGATTTGCTAAGCGTAACATTCATGCCTCTGTATTTCAGGACCCGTGTTTTCCAGAAATTATTATAAATAGTAATTATCAATGAATGCTAATATAGCTGATGCTCTTCATTCTGAAAAATAAATTCCCAGTCCTAAAAAGAGACTTTTGATTATGCTTGCATTGGAGTCTTTTGAAAGGTTTCAGAAAATCCAGGAATACATCATAAGAAAAAAAACTCCAACATATCTTCCTCTGCTCCTCTGGTAATCAGCTTCTGAGAGCCTCAGGAAACAATTCCAGATTATCAGATCTGTATGTTTGACAGCAGACTTTCCACAGCCTTCACCTTCACTAGATGTACAAAGATGAAAAACAGCCAAGCAGGGCATTTTGTTTCTTCCTTTATCCATATCCATAAGACAGCCTTGAAGGAGTTCAGTTCAAGAAGATTCTAAACCATGTTTTCCAGCAGAAACTGATGCCTGAAGCTGCTAATAAAAGATGGCATCCTATGCAACCCCCCTGTACACTGGACTAACTCACTTATACGGCAGATACATACAATACACTGAAGTGAGCCAGCAGGAACCAAAAAGCATCCATTTCTCTAACCAGGTGACAAAGTATTGCCAAGAAGTCAATTGTAGGAGATAAATGCAGAGGAATATAAAATTGGCATTATGCTGTTTCAAAAAGCAGACGTGCTGAGTGGTCCAAGTTTACTCTATTAAAGCCTGACTCATCAAGCAAACACAAATTTTAAAGATCAACAAGTAACTTAGCCAGTTATGACTACCACAGAGTGGTTTGTAGGTTTCATTTTCCTCTGGCTTATCAGTAGTCACTAAGTCTTAAATGTCACATCAAAAACAAGGTAGCAGCCCCAACAAATACACAGCAGGAACCTACAGGAAAACTCACAAAATCTGAGCGTCAAGTCTCAAGCACAGTTACTTCCTGCTTTTACACAAATAAATTGCTCTGATGTACAGAGCATCTCAAATCTATCCCTGCATTTTAGAATTTATTCCTGAATTTCTGAAGTGAAGCCTATGCATTTGCAGAACTTGTACTACCTCTCTGATGTCAAAACCAGCATCTAGAAGCACTGCTACTCACTAGAAAGGTCTTAAGTGAATGGAGGCAGTAGCTATTTACTGAGATGGTAGGGGGGGGAAAAAAAAAAAAAAAAAAAGAGATACTATGAAATAAAGCTGTTTTTTCATCTAGAGGAAAGAATCAAGCCATTGCTACTAAGGTTGGAAAATGGTATGGCTGCTGCTTCTTTTCATACCATTGGGGTGAAAAAAAGCTTGCAGTAGGCTTCCTCCCTAAGCTCTAACAACTTTTATTCATATTCTGAACCCTGTGCTATGAGAGAATGGAATTCTCCCCATGTACCACTGAATCCACCCATATAATTTTAAGATAAACTGATGAGTACACTTACAGAAATCCATTCCTGGCACAAAAAGACATCTACCAGCTAGGAGGATACTTGTTCCCATTGCATTAAGATGGTGGATAGAAGGCTACCATGCTCAGCTACTCAATTTTTGTTTTAGATCAGACTGTGATTTTTACAAAGGTGTGAACACATCAGTTTCAACCTGACAAAATGGGAATCCAATCTTGGACACAGTAACTCAACGCATTCCGTTTCCTCGTCATCCAGGGCAAAAAAAAAAAAAGAAAAGAAAAAAAAGCTAAAGACGTGGAAATAGATCCAAGCCAAAAAAAAACCCTTAGATTTCTGTTTCTAAAATTCTTTTAAGCTTTAAGCATCTGTGCTACAAGATTCAGGAGACTAGCTTAAAGCTTTCTCTTCGTACCTTTGGCATACAAATACTCAGTATCATTACCAGTTCCACAGAGTATAACCCTGATTATTGCAATATTTCACCACAATTTTTAACATTAATTTTATAAAAACAAGGATTCATAAGATGCCAACAAAATCAGTCATTGTTACCACAGAAAAATTCCAGCTCATCCTTTAAAACTCCACATAACACAACTCTTTTGTTTAAGTGAATCATGGAAGCCTAATACATGTTTTCTGGTTTTGTAGCACAGTACTGTCACATCATCCAAGTACATACTTCCTTTTTTATGACTTTGTATGATTGTCTGGGGCATCAATACAAAGATAAAAACATTTGTGTGTCACTCTCTTCAGCCAGGGTGTGAACACACCACTACAAAAAGACAACTTATAAAAGCTCCACCCTTAAAGAGTTTTGAATATCCTATTTATAAAAGTTATCCAGCATGATCAAATGCTACAGCCAAAATTCTATTTTATACCTGGTATAGATCCTCTGAACTCTTACAGAATTCAGCAAACAAAACTATATGCTGAGAATTTTAATAAGCTGTTTCATCACCAAGTCTGCTCGCAAGATTTTGCCTCTTGTGTAATGATGAACTGAAACCAAACATGCTGATCTCATTCTCTGAAGTCATACTTCTAAAGCTAAGTGAGGTCATCATCACTTTAATGAGAACAGTGGTATAACCATACTACAGCATACACAATTGTACTACCTGAGGGTGAGGAGGGTGGGGTGGAAGGTACAAGAATCTTGGCACAAAAACTGTAGTATACACTAGGCATAACACAAGGGTTTGCAAACCATTGACTGAGAGATAACTGACTCCTTATTCCCTCTGAAGGTTCTAGGCAAAAAGACAGTTCTGCTTTATGTCTGTCAACAATGTAGTACATGAAGATATTGCTCAAAGGCAGCACAAGTTGTTTATTTTCAACATACAAGAAAAAACCTGAAAAGTAACGAATGGAAAGAGAAATCATACTGGAAATGCCAGTTTAATAATGCATTTTGTGATCCTGATTTTATATTGGGTTTGGTTTTTTTGTTGTTGTTGTGAGTGGAAGCATCTGGAAAATTACATTATAAACCAGAGAATAGCTCTCCCCAGTCTGCACCAGACTATGACAAATAAATCTTGCCAGACAATTACTCCTCAAGTCCTTAATAAAATTAGTGAAGAAGTCAAGGACATTTGCTGTCAGTAACCTGCTTCTAATCTAGAAGAAGACTTTGTATTTTGAGGGCTTGCTGCAGCAAAAAACTTTCTATTAAAACAACACCAAGAAAACAAACACAATTGCCCATAAGAAATTTACTTCCCTTTTTATTTATGATCTCCAAGATACACATTTAATGTTTCTTGGCCGTCTAAGCTTTTTTGCGCTACATTTACAGCAGCTACTTTTGTGATAGCAAATATCTGGGTATAACAAAGGCAGCTGCATTTGACAGCTACATTGCTCTGAAACACCAACTCACCTGCTTTTTTTTGAGTCTTTATGTGTAGAATAGCTGCGCTCTGCAAAAGTTTGATTTCTCTTTAAAACTAGTTTTGAGACTCTGAAAGCAACAGAATAGTGATTTACAGTTTAGGAAGAGAAAGATTATTAGCAGCTAGTAAGAGAGCTATGACTCCTATGTCAGATGCAGAACTGCTACAAATATAAAGACACGATCATTTAATAAAACATTCACTCTCACACTGGGCAGTGATTAGAAGTTGTTGTGTGTTATACCAGAAGAATTATTGTTCTAGCTTAATGGGGGGCTGTCCAGGAGACAAAAAAACAAGCTGGCAAACATCAGGATAGGTTCTGACAAGCCGTGTGGGAGCAACTATAAAGTAATAGAGTATCCATAAAATTGATATCCTATTTCCAATCTCAGGCTAGGTACAGACTTAATTTTTTCCCAGTGCTGGAGCTAACCAATTAGAGCTGGAGGATGACCAGAGATCAAACCAGTCTCTGGAATAGTTGGTGAGTCAGATGTGCTGGAGATAGCACTTTGAAATATGTACCAAAATCAACTGTTGGTACTGCATTCTTTAGTGCTTATAAAAGTGTACCAATGCTGACAGGATGTAAAAACACTAGGTTTTATCCTGCACAGTTTTCCTTCACAGGAGTCAGCGATTTTTCAGGTGATACCTCCTATGTAAAGGTTGCTACTGCTTCTATCTTTCATAGTCTTAGCAAGGAAGTGCATTTCTTCTGATTCACTTCATCTTGCGATACGTCCAACAGAGGTAGGTCTCATTCTTCCTGTATCCAGTCTTCCTCTGTCTTTGTTTGACAGTACATCCAAGTGCTCAAAAATTCAGCCATTCACTGACTGTAATGTTATGCTTTTGCTCCTATATGCTGCTTTTCAAGAAGTGATCTTCCTAAGTTCATTTTTCGGAACAATTTGTGCTTTGAGATATCCATCTGTTCTTTTAACACTTCTCCAACAGCTCAATCCAAAATGTTGCAGCTCATGTCATCTTATTCAGGGTCTAGCTTTCATATCCCTCCTCCCTATGCACCATGCTGACCACTGAAATGTGAAGTAAATGGTCTAAGTTTAAACCCTCCAACAGAGGGCACGGAGCTCATGCCAAAGGATGCTGTGTGCTAGCTGAGCAATGCAGTATATTTTTTCCAGTTGCTTTTATCACTAACCAACTACGTGACATCCTGAATGATTCCTTCTTTAAAACATATAATGAAATAATTTAATATGAAAATAAACCAAGCAGGAACAAACTCATCTTAATTACATACAGTCAGGGACCAACAAAACAGGATGAGATTTCTGAAGGCTGGGCCAGCTAAGACCTTATTATTTTATGTCTTATTTTGTCTTTTGTTTAGGATATATATCCAGGTAATGCTTACGGTTTTTCCCATCTACGGAGCCCTAAGGTCCCGTAATGCAGCTTTCATCTTCTTTTCTTGATGCATGCAATCAAACTACGCTTCCAAAAAGAGCTGTCTTTAGGAAGAGAGTCCCCAGGCACCACTTTACACAGTTGCCTGGTTCATATAAATTTCTGTTGGGAAAAATAATCAATCACTTTTAAATACAGGTTTAAAATATTGTGGTTGAACTTGCCTATACTATTTACATGAAGTATTCTGTTACTCTTCTTGTTCCCCCCTGTTCCCCATTGGATTCAGGTCCTTCTTTTTCTTCAGAAACACTTGTAAAAAGTCTTCTAAATGTTTTTTTTTTTGATCCTGCAACTCTGATACACCTCCGTTCCATTACTTTTCAGTTATTTCCTGGACGGTTTAGAGAAAGACCCAGACTGAGACAGGGTAGTCATAGCAGCAGAGGCAAGAAGCCAGAGCCTACTCCTGAATCCCTGTGTACCTGTGAGAGAGTTTCACTGCCAACTGTGTAACATGCATGCAGGGAGCAAAGCGAGGCTCTTCCAAGAGCACACCTTCTGGGAAGTCTGTGTATAGGAGTAAGCATGAACTTATGGCTTTCACTGCCAACATTGTTCCTACCAGAAACAACCTATTCTGACACTCCTTGCAAAGTATTTTCACACATGAAGATTGGCACTGATAGAAGCATAGGAGATAATATTCTTTCCTGCTTTGGGGAAATCAGATTAGCAGAGAGCATAAAGGAACCTACCCAGCAGCCCTCCAAGCTACTTTGCACACCAAGTTTTCTTTGTATTGTCCTCCCCTACAACAAACTATTTATAGCTGCTGCAGGAAAGATCCAGGACTTGATGGACCAAGTTAGTTCATCTGACATGACGAATACTCTTTTCCTCACATAAACAATCAGTTTCTTCTTCCTCTTTCACCTTTGTCTTACCTATCTTTGGATGTTTGCAGTTCTCAATGAACACCTGACCTCTGACTATATGATGTGATCTTCGAGTGCACAACATGGGTTTAACTATGCATCTCATTTTCAAACCACAAAACATCATTTAGCAGCCATTGGAGTATTTCCTGTTTCATCATACGCATGTTCACACTGAAGAGATATTGACATAATGTTAAGATCTTTTCCATTACTAATCTTTGCTTCTTTCTCAAAGATGTGCACTGACAGTCTTAGCTCCCCAGATATACACAAGGTACCTCAAAAACACAGGGGGGATAGCTATTTTAAATGGCAACATGTAACTCACAATGAAAAGAATTACATGCTGATATAGCACCCTAGTTCTAAAATATCCTAAAGCACTTAAGCCCACATTTAAATAGCCTCAGTCTCACTAGTGACTTTCCTTTGCTCTGGTTTAGACAACGTCCCACTCAGCTGCTGCACTACACCTCTGGAGGCTGCTCCTTCTCTCCACTGAGAAAGAAGGCTGTCTAAAAACAATATTGCACAAGTTTAAAACAGTTAAATACAGGCAATTCAGAGAAGCTGGTCTTCCAGCAATGCAACAGGATTTTTTGCAGTCTGGCTAGGAAGCTCAGCTAGTATGCAATCACCAGGAAGTACCACAGCAGCTTTAAATTTTGCACAGAACAAATTAATTGTTTTGAAAGGTCATGACAGTAAATAGCAAGGAATTCAATTTATCTCCCTTGGATGGATGAAGAACTGAGTCAAACTTAGAACAGTGGAAACCTCTGGCTCCAAGAAGTCTGTGCAGGTTCAAACCTGCTCTTGAGGCAGCCAAACCATCCTTTCAGCTATATGTTATTGCACCTTGGGATTTTCAACTGTTTTTTTTTCCTCAGCTGTGCTATTGCAGCAAATTGTGTCATGAGCATCAAAAGAATGGTCAATACATGAAGAATTTGTTTATCTTTAACCAGGAAGTTTACAAAATGCAAAATGGTGATACAGACAGACATCATTATAATTGTCTCACACTCATTTATCCATGTGTAAAGTGACACATGAAAAAGTACAGGGAGGTATGTGGGAGAAAACACCATGAGCACAACACAGAAAGTCAAATACTTTGAAAGCAAATACGCAGAAGGATTAATTTTAAAAAAACAGAAAGACCATAAAAAAAATAATACCATAAGCCTCACATGTTTTAGCTTCATAGTATATACCTAGGAGGACAGTGCCACACCAGTAGCACACTTGATTTAACAGGCTCCTTGCATGTAACTGAGAACAACAGAGCTAAGTGAGCAGATCATTCCTGATTGGATATATTGCACCATGCAACAACTCTTACCTAAAGCTTTCTGGATATTCAACAACAGCCATGTTGATGACATCCAGCGCATGTTGATAGTGCTTCTGAGCTGAAAAGAGGAGGGCCAGTAGATGAAGTGAATTCATGTCATCTTTGCATAGTTGTAGTGCTTCTTGAAGATGTTCTATAGCATCAGAAATCTGGGAGAAGATGGGGTAGAAATAAAAAGAACACATTTCTACTATCTGAACAGTTTAGCAAAATTAACAGACTGCACTGCTTGAAAAAAACACACCTGCTAGATAAAGGAGTCTGTGGCATTACTAAATCACTGCTTATAAATGGAGCAGCAGACCTGATCCAGTCAATCCCCTCTTACTTTGGCATGGTGCTTCCATGCTGTAAACATACCCACTATGGAGGCCCAATTCTCTATTCCATTTTCTAGGATGGGTGGCTGGATCTTCACCTGGGTCAGACATTACACATTTCTGCTGCATTTTGTCTTTTGTGATGGTTGCACAAGGGCCTTCATGAAGAACAATCAAGAACATAAAAACTGAGTTTGAATTGTTCAAGGCTAAAGTCAGGATTCAAACGCTGTCAGAAAGAAAATATCTTTGCAAGCCATGATGTAAAGAGCAGCCCTAACACTCACAGCAGCAGTGTGTCATTTGAACCAAGTCTCTCTTGGCAGAAAACTTAACATCTATAATGCATGCAAATATATCATATGCTGTTTGTGATCCAACATCCTATTTTAGGCTATCCATTCAAAAGGGAACTTCTTAGATTTTTTTTCCTTTAGGTAGCAGTAAATTTTATATGGAGGATTTTTAATTTTTTTTTTTAGATTCTCTAGTGCCTGATATTACTGTTACTTCAATTATTCCAGATCTGTGTTTGACCCTGAAAGCCTGCAGCAAACAAAACCAGAAAAAATGTAGAAAATTATTTTCCTCATATATACATTCCCCCTCCTTCCCTTTTAAGCAATGGAGAATGTAGTACTTTCTTTTCTACTACAAGAATTTCCTACCTAGCAAAGCTCTGAAGATGTTCTCCTGCCTTGAAATACCACCAGTGTCAAAGTCCCACCATCTCCACAGATAATTCAGGAAAACAGGTCACTTGTAATTAAGGAGATCAACAATTACACTGTCTGCAGTTGCAACAGAGGTTGCTGATTATCTGGATCCCAGGTATACTTCTGGGAACCTGGTACATGTTCTGTTTATGGGACAACTTTGTCCTAATGTCCAAATGACATTTCACTCTTACTTGAGCATATGCAAGCCAAGATACTTAACTACTCCATTACTGGTGACTCCATGCAAGTCTGGAAGATTAGTACAACTGCTCCACAGGCATAACCCTGAACTGGCATCTGGCCCACAGCTTCAAAACTGCTGAATGTCCTGGCCTAGATTCAGACTGGGACATATGACTGAGTGCTTAGCTTTAATGAATTACTGCTGGTCAGTGAAGCTACTTTAACCACATGTGTTATTATAGCCTACTGCAAAGAAAAATACATTGGCTTAAATCACCAGTGTCTCCTCAGCAGCTTACTAGGACACGTTATCTTACCATGTAAAAACGCTAGCAATGACAACTTGGAAAAAGGACAACAGACATGAGACTGTGGTGGGCCCAGATCTGCCTGACCACCAAGTTCTTCAGTAGGTATATGAGAGGTATTTAAATTTGATTTGCATAAACAAAGCTGCTATCAAGAGACTTCTTGTACTCAGGCTAAAAACATCCCTTATTTTTTCTATTCCTCTGTCTCAGGCCTGCACAAGTGCTTGTAAAGAAATTCCAAGTTTGGGAAAAAAGAAGTTCATCAGAAGAAAAAGAAAATCTGTAAAACAAACAACTGGGGGCGGGGCTTCAAGCCATCTGTTCCAGCTGATCATGCTTTGAAGTGAGTGACCTCCAGATGTCCCCTCCAAACTCAACAATTCTATGATTCTATTCAAAGACTTGGGAAGGTGATCCTAATTTGCTAGTATGAATCAGACAAAGAATAATACTTGCAACTAGTGTCTTTACTGAGGGGCTTAGAATTTGTAAGGATACTTGATCTTTTTTGCATGTGAACAAGCAAACTCAGTCATTGAGACTTTGCTTTTTATGTGCAAAACTCCAACAATTACACAGTTCCATACCCATAATAAGATGCCAGCTACCAAAGCAGCTCTCTGACTCTGTTGCAACATACACAAAATAAAGCAGCAGAAAAAAGTCAGTTGTGGTTGCTTCTGTCACATACTGTTGAAATAGATGTAATCTAAAATAATTTCACCCTGTTCTAAAGCATGGGGCTTGCAGTTACATCTCATTTCAGTGCTTTGCTCTAGTACCATCAGAGTCACAGGTAATGGCTGCTTTTGGAAGTTAATCATGCTTCCCTGACAACTGATTGTTTAACTTGAGCTCAGAAAGATTCCTTAGTGCTGTAACACCATTAGTAGCATACAGACTGCTGCATAATTAGAAACAGAGGACAAAACACAATAAGAAAGAATACCCTTTGATAATACAAAGAGACTCTGTTCCTTTATGTGAAGCATTATACAAAACAACAACCTGCAACAGACCAGGTGCAACAAAATACAAACTAAAATTCTAGAACAATAAAGGCAAGATATTTGGCAGCAGTGAACATAAATGTATTTTGAAAAGCAGAGATCATCAATCTACTGACGGATGCCACAGCTTATTTATTTAAGTAACTATGTAATAAGAGAAAGATGGAAGAAGGCAGGCCAGATGGCACCCTGAAACTTCAGGGCTGTATCAGAGGAAGGCTGCCAGTTCAAATTCCCTACAAGTGCTTTAAAGTAATCTTATTTCAGCTGGACTGCAGGTCTGAGTGGGGCCTGCAATTAGAAGATGCTACCTTTCCTCTGATTCATCTTTCTGTTAATAAATATACCACGTGTTCTGCATGGCACACAGGTATATCAGATCACACTGATTAGGAAGCAAAGATCCTGCAGTAAGCCAGAAATAACATCTTGCAGCACTACCAAAATAATGTCACAATATGGATTGTTTAGGCTGCCTCTTATATAATTTTATTTATTTTAATGCTACACTCTTCCTTAAAAACAATGCTGGGATGTTGCAATTGTAGGTATAAAAAGGAAAACATTACTAGTGTTAAAAATAATTCTCAACAGTAGAATGCACTTGCATATTTAGAATGGTAAATGAAACAGGATCGTGTAAGAGAAGTTTCCAGGCCTTATCATTTCACATCAGGTCTGAGTTACAGTTAATTAACCATTGAAATTATCCCCACCACCTCTTTGTAGCATATGATTATAGAAAAGAGAAAGCTTTAATGACTGGCAAGAGCTTCCATTGAAAACAGACTTCCTACAGTCCACCAGAACTTCAGGAAAGCAGATATGGACATATCTGAGAGTTAAATTATTACTTAATTCTTACTACAAGTTGGTTTTGATCACCAGAAAAAATCTAGGCCAGGACCCAGACAGAAAAGCTGCACATTGTTGTTTAGCAGAAAAGGCACTAGCTGGTCTGGGAGAAACACAGACCAGAACTAGCCACATCCAGCAATCATGGAAAGAAGGACCTCTCCACACCTGCTAAAACAGAGCTCCCTTCCTAGGGCAAAGAAAAGTCAGCAGTCTTGCCTTCTGGAAACCAGAATAAAAACTGTGGAGAAAACAACTAAAATATTTTATCTGCTGTCTTAACTGATGTTTATCTTATTTTTACATCCAGACAATCTGGAAGGTGGAAGGTGTTTTTTGGTTATTGCCACTTGAAACATCAGGTCTGTCGGCAGCCCACAGGTGAAACTGGTAAGCGAGAACTCTTAATTCTCAGCTGCTGGCCCCTGGCTGTTTTTCCCTTCCTGTTTTCATGCAAAGAAAGGTCAAATTAAATAAAGTATTAAAATGGCACAACACCCCCCATGTTGTTTTTATGTATCCAATACAGATTTATATGGTATTCAAGGTCAGAAACAATACAACCACCAAAAATGAGAAGGGAACCAGCACGTAAAAATAACAAGAGTGCTGACTCTCTAGAGTCATTTCCATAGAAACTGGCCTGCTAAATAAGTAGGCAAGGCATTAAAACCAGTGAGCTTTAAAATGTTAATTCTACCTTGTTTTTGCTGATCCAAATGCTGTTTCCACAGAAACAGGAGAAGCAGCCGAACCAGCCGCCAGGAGCTGGGAGTTACAAGTCTCATTTGTCGATCGGCTCGGCCAGCTGCCAGCCGGGCACTGCAGGTGGAGATAACCACCACAGAAAATACTGACTTTGGCCTTGTGGCACTTCAACTCTGGAGGAAAACCAGACTGAGACACTCCTTAAAAAAGAGGGTATTCTACTCTAAGCTTTGCTGAAAAATCCACCTAAAAGGCTGTGGGGATGACCTAGAAACACTCCAGGAGCGACTGCAATCCTGCCAGTGACTCCGGTGGTCTTTATGACATAGAGCCACACACATACACTCAAGCACAAAGCAGATCACCCTATTTCATTTTGGTTGCCAGTGGTTTTCAACTGTCAACTCTGTGAAAACCTTTTATAATAATTCCTCCTCTTGTCACGTCCTCATTGTGCGTCAGAGAGAAGTTTATGCTTTTCCATTTCCCCTCTCCCTTGCTCAGTGCTGACAGAGACAAGAGCTATTGCAAATATTGTACACAGACTTCTAAGGAAGATGAATTGCTCCAACTTTGCTTGGCACTCTACCAGTCAGCTGCCTCTCTTGCTTTGTTTCATAAAAATGCTCTCTTATCTATGCAAGCTGATACCTAGATTTTTCAGTGTTGGGTAAGGTTACCTCATTTATTGACCTTGACTATGGAAAAAAACAAAAAAGCCTGTTTGTGGAGAATAACATTCAGGTATTATAATATAACCTACTGTGTAGGAACAGCCTGATTTGCTGGTCCTGCAGCATTGTCTGATGAAAGCCCTAACCATGTTGTTCAATAGTTAATGCACTCTATCCACAAAAGGTATCACTTATCTTTCAGTTAATCAGAAAGAGAATATATTAGATACTTTAAATAATTAAGGATATTAAAAATGCATTACCAAATGTTTATCGTTAAGTAAACTGGCAAAAGAAGAGTAGGGTATTTTACAGCAGTCTAAAAATAAAGATGTCTCAGGTATCTCCTCTGTCCCAAAGCATGCGTTAAAGATTTATAATTCACTAGATGGAGAAGAGCAGGGGTAGCATCACAGGGGTCAGGCTGACACTACACAACACCCTTGGATCACACATCTATGGTAGCAGGGGCGACTGGCAGAACATCAAGGAAGAAAATACACAGGTGAGGCAGACAAAAGAGAAAGTGAACATGAGGACAAGAGACCGAATGGAAAGAATAGGAGGGCAGGGAAATGATGAAACGAGACATACAAAACAGTGGTGTAAAGACAGGCTACAGCTAGACGAAAAGAAAGGGTAATGAGTTAAAATGCAGTGGAGCAGTAGCAGTGAAAACAACAAAGAACCAATGACCACAAAATTCTTGATTTTAAGGATGGCAGCTGAAAAGCTGTAATGCTTTTTACTCATGGCAAGAAGCAGAAAAGGCAGCAGATCAGACAACCTCCCTAAAAGGCAGAATCTGTGAGAGAAAGAAGGGTAGCTGGATATTTTTTAATGAAAGAGCCTGAGCAAACTGCATCATAAAGCAGCCAGTAGGTAGACGAGAAAGTTAAATAAGCCATTTTAATTGTACTTTCTTATTGCAGGCTTCCTCACAACACACTGCTCTCATTATGAAAGGGTTACAATAGTGACATTATCAAGAGTGTTCTCTCATGGAACAATTAGCTTAACCTAATGAACACACAGCTCCCCTAAATAGCTCAGGGAAGTAACAGGGATTCAACTGTTTGATTCCATGGTGTAGACTAAGGAGAGAAGACTGCAGCAAGCAGAGAGCCTGCCAAAGAAGGACACGATGATGATGAAATTTTAAAGCATTTGAAAAATAGGGGCTGTTGCAATAAAGGCTTTGGCTTTTAAGCAGAAAGGACAGAGAAACAAAAAACATCCCAACTATAAAGAGAAGGGACAGAAAAATAAAGCAAAGCCCAAATGTTATTCCTGAAAGGCAGTGAAGTGTATTTGCTGATCAGCTTATTTTTTATGAGTTAACACCTGCAGCAGCATTCAAACGCCAACTAATCCCACTCACTGCAGAGCTCCAGCACCCATCAAAGCCTAACGCCGAACGTGCCCAAGTATGGAACAAACCAATCCCAGCACAGACAGCGAGCGATCTGGCGTGATACAGAACCAGGCAGTGACAGGAGAGCCTTTGGAGTGGCCTGCAGCAGGACACAGCGTGATACTCAGGGAACAGGAATCAACACACCTCCCTGGCCCCACCCAGACAAAGTCCCTCCAAGTGGGAACAGCACTGCTCACCACTTAGAGCTGAATGCACGCCCCTGGGAAGGTTGTCCCATGTGCTATAGAATATACTATTGAAAAAATAATAATTACAAGATATTTTACATGAACATATTCTGATTAATTGACATCTGTTACAATGTAGGAAGGAAGGGACCCTGTTTAGCAAGGCTGGGTCTTGTTCAATTGGACTGCCCTTCTCCCACCCTCTCATGACTCAGTGGTTGCCAATTATTGCACATACCTGTCTGACAAAAGCCAGTTGCAGTGATAGGTAGAGGATGATTTGGTGATCTTCTGGGGCCAAGTCACGTGCTCTTTAAGGATGACCACACAATACAAAAGGAAAAGTGACTGTTAGATTGTGTTTTGCAGAACTGCTTTGCCACAAGTCACACACAAGCACAGAACAAAACTCAGACCTCTTTGAGAGAAAATTCATCCTGTAATGGGGGAACACACTGAAACTAGACAAAAAGCACATCACTGCTGGCCTGGCTAAGCCAGGCTCACAGAACAAATCCGACAAACACAGCTGCCAGGATGTTATACAACTTCCATGCTCCTTCATTAAATGCCACTTAATGTTTTGAAACTTATAAAGTAGCTCTTAGCTCATGACAAACCCATCAAACCATTATTTTAGGTAATTTAGGTGAGGGAGATAGTTGTCCTACTTGTTCCTATACTGCCACTTTTCAAACAATAGGGTTAGGTTAGTGCTGAAAAAGTAATAATTGTTTCTGCTATTATGATGACTATGAGCATGTAGAGAATTAAAGACCAGGAGCTCAGGATGTCAGCTGCTGTTCAAACACACAAAACATCCTCTGCTCTGCAGCTTCTAGTCTAATTATCAGCAGTAGACTCCTAATTTGGAAAGGGAAGACATTGAGGAAGGAATGAGAACTTGATGGGAGGAGCTGAGCCTGCACCAAAACCAAAGCCCTTACTTCTCAAGCTTGAATCTCTTAGATATCACCTTCTAGTCCACAGCAGGCACCAGCATGCACTGAAGTGATCCCCTGACTAGTGAAGGCTGCAGTGTCTCCAGAATCAGATGTGGAGGTTCTTCACACAGGCTTGTGCAAGGCAGGCAACAGGGATGGACAACCAGAGCAGAACTGTCCCTCTCAGACTATGCTAAACATGAAACTGCAGTCTGAGCTTGCTAGCCTGTGGAGAAGCCATTAACCAAGGCAACATGAAAACAGTGTTTTGGGTATCTAACTAGGAACAATGGGGGGCACAGGCTCATGCCACATCAGCAGCCCAGCCCACGAACCAGTGAAATATCCCCTCACTGACCCACAGAGTTCTGTGGCACTGGGAAGTCATTTCACATAGGAGAGATGGCGAGGAGGAAGGTCCCTCATAGCCAACCAACATTCCTGACCTCTTTCTGGGCTGCATTCCAGGACACCAAGGAAGCCTGCACCTGCATTGCTCTGCCCAAATCAAGCACAATTAACATCCTTATGAAGGAGAAATGAGACTGGCAAGGCTGGTGGTTAAAAATCCTGCCAAAAGTGTTAATTTGCTAATAATAAACAAACAAAAATCAAAATAATTACTTCAGGAAACAATCCACACACCATTTTAATGGCAGCCACCTCTCAAATGCCATCTTGGCCTATAAGCAAGAAACTGCTGGAGTTGACAGTATTAATTAATTTAATATGGACTGAATGTGTCTTGTAACTCTGCAAGTGAAGGATTCTGAAGCAATGCCAAAGGTGTTAAGGTGCACTTAGTACAGGCAAGTCACTAATTTCTCCTCCACTATAAAAAAACCCCACAAATAGAAAAAACAATCCAACAAAAACCACACAAACAAAAAACAACCCCCCCAACAACAACACCAAACTGAAACAAAAAATCCACAAATCAACCAACAACAAGAAGACAACAGAAGATAGAACCCAGCTTTGGCCTAAGCTAGGTGAGCAAGGTGAGCCACCTTTTTAGCAGGCAGCTCCTGTGAAACCTTCAGTAGCCTCTCCAACAATAAATCATGAGGGAAGTTCACATGGGTGTATGGGAGAAGAGCTTCATGGTGCTTTTGGAAAGAAACAAAGGGTTGCTACTTTACTGTTCAGTTTCCTCAAAAGGTGTAAGAAAAATATTTGATCCAAGCTTCCAGCTGAAAAGGTCACTTGCAAAGACTGGTTACAGGCCAAACCACAGCCTGAAAGGTCACACCCATACTTTAAAAACAGGTGAAAAACAAAGAAGATAAAAGAAAAAGAAAGAAACCAAACTCAAGCAGTTAGGGTGGCTCTAGTAACCAGCTAATAGTCACTGTTGGCTGAAGTTTGAGTACCTAATGTTTGGCTAGAAACTTGTCTGCTTCCTAGCTAGAGTTAAGATACTATGAAAACAAGACACAGCCAGTGGGAAAGGTCAAAGGATAAAAATAAATGGAGTTTCAAAGCACTGCAGCTCCCCAGTTACATCAAAATAGGGCAGTAGTGAAAGTACATCCGAGTCCAAAAACTAGTGTGACTTTAAGTATACTCCTGGTCTCAAAAGTGACCAAATTTTTAAAAAAATTATTTTTCAGATGTCTATAGGGTAAATACCCAGAACTACTTACTGCATGCTGTTGCAACTGCTGCAAAACCAGTGCAAGACGAATGTGCTGGACTCCTTGCTCAGCATCAGAAAAACAGCTAAGATCCATTAACATGTTCAACCTGCTACATCTGCACTTTAAGATACCAAAGAACTCAAATTTTCTTCGCGTTTGTAAGGTATTTATGATCACACCAAATCCAGAATTACATACTTCACCCCAAGACTTAGACAAAACAAGCTTCCATTTAGTTGTCATCCGACACCTGTAGGCATCTGCATTTACAATGTTAAATGCCCAAACACCACTTAAGTGTATTTTGGATGGTGCAACTTAGTTGTTACAGGATCAGGAAGCTCACATCTCACCTCTCTATCACAACAGTACTGACAAAAAATGGTTTTTAACCCAAGCAGTTCTGTAGTTCCAGAGGAGTTTAATTCACAGATACTTTCAGGGCAGAGCCATTGGATCAGACTACCCCACAAAATAGAGTGGTGAAGTACAGGTGAGTGGTGACTACTCTGTACCACTAGCTCCACAGACCTTTTTTCATACAACAGCTTATGTAAACACTCATTAGAACAGCAATTATTCCTCCCCTATGCCCTTGCTAAGTGCGCCAATGACAGGTCACCTCATAGCAGCCTAAAGCCTGGTGGTGAAGGTACTTTCCCACCATGAGGAAAAGTGGAGTTTAAGCCTGCTTCACACAGGAATGGAGACAAAACCAGCTTTCCACATTTGCCTGCTGGCATCATGTGAGGAAGCTGAATCTTCCAGCACTGTAGATCACACTGCAGCTAATCTGGGGCTAGGGTTATTTCTGTTTAATGGCAGAACAGGTAACCTTGGATATTCAACCAAATCATCACTGCATTTAGCCATCACAGGAATGGTTTTGACATGACTATTGCTGAAATCTACTGAACTGTTTTTAAACTTCCAGGCAAGGAAGCCATACACAGAAGATAAAATGATTAAAAACACAATTATTCTGAATTAATCCAAAGAACTACACAATGAAAGATTCCGCAAACTACTCACCTCTCCAAAGTCTGAAGTGCTTTCCTGTTTAATTCATCCTGAGTGCCCTTCAGAGTAGCTGTAGGAGAAGATACAATGCCATTTAAGAGTTGAAGTCAATGTTTCAGATTAAATAAACAGTTACACATGCACAGAATATTTCAAACTAGCTGCATAAATACTGTGGAAATCTGGTGCTGCAAGTGTTCACAGCTAGAAAATATGCCATTTTGTTTTTAAAGAGCACAAAAGCACTATTTTAAACTGAACTGTCAATTTAATTTTTCTTAAAGACTCTTCTGACTCCCTTGTCTGAAATGCCAAAGCATTTTTTACTTATATATGCCACTGAAGAGATCTGGAAGGAAAAGGGGACTAGGCTAACTAGATACTAAGAGTATAACAGGCCCTCTGCCAGGTTGGTGTATATGCTAAAAGCAGTAACCAGCAGAATTTTCTGACTCAGATACAGGCTGTTTCCACCACCATCTTCATGTAGGAGGGTGTTGCAGGTTGAACAGGGAACACTAGGAGCCAAATTTTCAGCTCTATGACAAATCCCCTGACAACACACAACCTCCCTTAAGACCACAACAGACTTTTAGGCTACTTCAAGTGTGGCATTTGCCACTAATGCTCTCCTTGGCGCTTCTAATTGCTTGACTGAAGGATCCTGCCCACTATGCTCACTTCGCCATGTGCGAAATAATTCCTAGCCAAAACCACAAAAGGAGAAGAATCAAGTCCTTCTTATGCCAGGATATCACAAGATACCATCATCAAGAGCAAGGGGAATGGAGGAAGGGCTTGGAGAAGCATGGCTTTCTCAGATCCGAAATATTTGGAAAGCTAGCAATAGTTTTCAGAAGTTCATTGGCTGGCTTGTTCTGGTTCTTGGTTTTCAGATTTTGCATAGAAGTTGTTTCTTTTTCTGCCTATCCTGAATTTGAGAGCTGCTGATCAACAGCATAAAGAAATGTTGAGTAGAATCCATCAGCAAACATCCACCTATGAATATACTTGACTTCATACATTATGTCAGTGTAGGCTCCAGAATAGAAAGCAGTAGAACAGCAACTAGTATATACTTAAGAAACAAACCCAGATAAAAATAAAGTATCCTTAAAAGTTATTAAGAGGAGAGTTGTGTTCCTCTACAAGATGTACAAAGGTAACTACTTCCTTTGGATTCTGCAACACTCTAGTGAGTGAAACTCTGAAAGTAATTTATTTTGCCAAAGTAGTTACAGTGATCAGATCTTTTTTATTTCTATATCTTTCAGCAGCTCTTCAAAACAACAGGTTCATTTGGGAGGAACAGGAATCTTCAGGATTTCTCAAATCATTTAGATCACAAAAAATTGCTTATTCCACAAAATCTACTCTAAGTAGTCAAAACTGAACAAAAAAAAAATCAGTTTAAAGAATAAATTTGAAGACATAGGCTTTCATGCAAAATGCAGCATTTATTAGAAGTAGCTGTAAATACTTGGAATAGCCTTAAATTGAGTATTGAGATCCACTGCTAAATATTGCAAAAAGGGTAATAGAGAAAGAAAATGTAGAGAAAAAAATTAAGAGTGAAGATCAATGTGAACACAAAAATGCTTAAAGAGACACTGGAAAGGATATGATCATAGTTATAAACCTTCATCCAGAAAAATACGTCAGATTCTGTTTCTCAAGGAAACTACAAGACTCCTCACGTAAGTTACAGAGCAGTTCTGAAGATGCCACACAATGAGGAAGACTGAAAGAAATTTTACTATTTGCCCCCAAAATAAACATCCAATGGAAAAGCTAGGATAACTTCTAAGTTCCACCTGATAAGACATTTGACTGGTGTTCAGTTTGTAGTCAGAAAGAGTACAAAATATGTCAAGGAAATGAAGTAAGTATTCTACAGCTAGTCAGCTCTGTCTCTGCACTACTGGGAAATAGCATGAGTCCTAATAAGCAATGTCTACATTCTTATATATCATTAATCTGTGCTATCAGTATACAGACTTCTTATAAAATCAACAAGGACCTATAAAAACAGTTTTGAATGCAGTCCCTGATCTGTGCCTGTATACTAAAATTCTAAATGGAAACAAAGATAGAGCACACACTTTTATCTCTGAAACAGTGAGGGTCTGTTAAATCTACATAGATTTCACAGGATATGAGGTGGTGATGTTAGATATGAAGAGCACTTGTATTTCACAATGCATTCTCAAACTGGTCTTTCCTCTTGGCATTTGTTAATGCCATCTCACCTTCCCCTGTCTTCAATGGATTCTTCACCAGACCTAAGGGAGCCAAAGCTGACAATACAGTTTATGTCAAAACTGCAAGTACAAGAGGAAGAGAAAGGTTTGTTGTTGACATTGACCCACTGGGGAACAGATCTGCAGAAAACTGAGCAGAGCAATAGATGGTCATTCTGTACAAACAGGAGATCTGTGTTTCTAAGAGTGAGGCAAAAGTGGCAATGACTTCCTCTGAGGACACATCTTTCAGCTACTTCAGTGAGACTTATTTCAAGAAACATGTAATTAGACATTAAGAACAAGGAAGCTACACAAACTGCTACACAGCATAAGTTTCAGGAAGTCTTATTTCATCCAGGAATAAATCTAATAGTTGTAAAGCGACTTTTTATCAAATGGTCCACAAGTTATTTAAATTGTAATTCAGCAGGATTCTCTCTTCTGTCTCCGCTGTTTAGTAAGTGCTGTTTTGCAGGTCACAAGGAAAGGCTTTAATACAACTTCTCAGGGATTTGGTCACACAGGAGAAAAAAAAATATATATAGAAAAGGAATTATTAAATAAGAAAGCCTAACACTGGATGGAAGGCATCTTGATATAGTGCTGTAAGCTTTACAAGGCAATTGGTCAAACATCTCTGAAACACAGAACTCAGAATTGTCATGGTTGGAGAAGATCTCTAAGAAGACAGAATCCAACTGCCAACCCAGAAAAAACCCACCATGCCCACTACAACATGTACTGAAGTGCTGCATCTACAAGCTTTTTTAATACCTCCAGGGATGATGAATGACTCCACCACCCCCCTGGGCAGCCCATTCCAGTGCTTGACCATTCTTTCAGTATAGAAATTCTTCCTAATATCCCATCTAAACTTCCCCTGGCGCGACTTGAGGCCATTTGCTCTGGTCCTATCATTATTCACTTAGGAGAAGAGGCCAACACTACAGCCTCTTTTCAGGTAGTTGTACAGGGGAACAAGGTCTCCCCTCAGCTTCCTCCAAACTAAGTAATCCCAGTTCCCTCAGCCTCTCCTCAAAGGACTTGTTCTCTAGACCCTTCACACTTAGCCACCATTGAAAATGCTGAGTCACTGGAAGTCAGCTCCAGTGGAAAGTTACAGAAATCACATCTATTCACAGATGTTTGACTATGTGTCTGCATATGTTACTATGAACTGGTATAAACACAATGATAAACAAAATGGACAGTATTAGGCAGGATTACATAGGAGAATTGCTCTCTTCCTTTCAGTATGCTTTATTCCTGCTTCCTCACTATGAAAAGCTATTTTTAAATGATGCTACTGAAAAATGTCTCATTAGTGCAAATTTGACATTTTCTATTGAAATGGTGCTCCATATTCATGATTATCATAAGTATGCTTTTGAAGGACTTGATTAATTTTATTAAAATACAACCTGAAAGATGGATACTCTTCAGATTTCCCCCAAATAACTGAGTGACTGTCCCTACTGACTTAAAGGCTACAGATATGAGCAGAGGGAAGATATTCCACTGTTTCACAATATAAATCAGATGCTAAACTGAAACAAAAACAAAGCAGTTGTTATGAAGACTTGTTTCTTTTACATTAAAAGGGACACCTATTGCAGCATCTGAACTAATCTCTTGAAAACTCAGAGATGACTTCACTTCCAGAAGAAAAGTTTCCAACTCGCATTTTGCTGCACCAAATTATGTTTAAGGTCAGACTACAGCACATGACTCTATACCACCACCCTGCTCTTTAGAAACCACCTTCTTTCCATAACAAATAGCTTGTTATGGGCTAACAGACAATCGTCTAGCTCTGAAAAGGATCTCTGGGATCTTGTAGAGCTTTAGGGACAACTTAAAAAAAATCTAGGAAAAATACCTAAAAAGCTAGGCTGTTAAGCAAACTCAGTGTATAATGAAATGTAAATACATATATATAGGTGAAAGCTCAGATTAGGAAGGACATTTGTTTGCTTGACATGAACTTTCTAGGGGAAACTATTCTGAGGCAGAGAAATTAAGAACTGAAGAGAGCTACAGTGCCTGTTAGACTCCATTTTGGAAAGTAGTTCTCAGAACAGCTGACCAAATATGTCTGTCTAGCACTACTTCCACTACTGAAGAGCACAAGCCACTTCCTCATATACATGCCTTACTGAATTCTGGTGTAACTCGTATCATACCTCCATGACACCATGCAATCATTTTAGCTTTGTTTCAGGCTCATTTGCTGGAAGAAGTTGGTTCATTTCAATGGGACCCATCTGACACACAAGCCATTGCCTGCATGTGGGCAGGACTGCCAGGTGGATTAGGAAACACACTAGCTCAGCCATTATTTAGATGTTAGAAAGACTACTACCTACTATGTTAGAAGAAACAAAGACTTCCCACCTGTCAGCTTGATGAAGATCAGAGCTAGAACTCTCTCAAACACTGGGACTTCGAGCCCTTCTTTCTACCACGCACCAAATCTGCTGGAGCCCATTGTCCAGTCATTTAAAACCCAAGCAAGTAGCATAAAAAACCCCCAACTTCTTGCACTCAGTGGTCTGTGTCTAGTCAACATTCACACGTACCAGTGAGGTAGATATTTTTATCCTGTTTACTTCTAAGCAGAGAAAGAAACGACATCACAGAGAGGCTGAATCTCTGTGGGGAATCAGTATCACGCCAGGAACTGAAGTCAGGCATTTCTGACTCCAGTTCTTGGACTGTATTTCTTTACATGATTTATGAGTGGGTGACAAAAATATTAAAATAGATGGAAAATCTGACTTTTTGTTGTGTAAATAAGCAAAAGAAATGAATTAAAAATATCCAAGTAAAGCCCCCCCAGCACTGTTGGCTACAGAGTATCACCTCCTAAGTAATTATTCACATTTCTTCCTTTACCTAAAAACTTCACTTTTATTTCCATAGAAGACAGTTCTCTGAGCAAGTGAACAGTCCCCATTTGTCTTGCAATCTGATTTTTTTCCGTATCCAGTGAGCACTAAAAACAGAGTTTCTAATAAATATCCACTGCTTGCACCGAAGACCGCACAGATGTTTTCTGTACAACATACTTGACAAACAGGGTAACTCACCATCAGTAGCCTGAAGACTGTATGTCAGACCCAGTGCCAGGTAACCCTTTGCTAGGAACTCTCCAGCATCCTCACCCAGGTCTATCACCATTTTAGCAAAGTTTTCTCCTTCTTCCAGCTGCAAAAGAGACAGGCTGAGACTTACATGCATGTCCTCTGTACTTGCTTCAATAAGATGATCCCATTAAACTTACCTGTAAGAGTTCTGAGAGCCATTCAGTGATCACAGTAAACAGTGCAGAAAGGAAAACGCAGAAGGTCAGATTAGCAGACCTTGGTGCACATGGTACTGTTTTGAGAAAAGTTTGGGCTTTTTTTTAAGCATCCATCCTAAACTATTTCCAGATGATTATGGTTAATGAAGGACACAATCTAATTTTTACAATTCCCTTCAGACATGCTTCAATCATGAAACCTTAAATACAAAGGTTGGACCAACTGACTGCTTATACACTATTCTAGCATACATTGAAAGGTCTAACAAGCTTCTGCCTTCAAAAGGAGGCCCTCTAGTTTTGCTGTACAATGTTTTTAAACCTTAGCAAATTTTACTTCCTTTTAAAATGTTAGAAGAGTAAACCAAGAAAGTACTTCACTGCAAGTTGAGTTCAGCACTGCTTGAAATTCTGCTGCCACAAGAAACTTTTATTACATTAAAACTGACTTTCTGGGATGGGGTTGTTGAATTTTAAGGAAATTTTGTTTGAAATCCAACTGTTTTAGACGCAAGTACTGCAGATGTAACGGAAATGCACTCTTTTAATACTCAGCTTTGTCAGGATTCAGCATCTTCATGTTCCTTAACATCTAAAAGGAGTCACCTGTAATGAATTGGAATCAAAGCATACCAGCAGACCAGAAACTGCCCTTCTGCAGTGATCTGTTAATATGCTACCTAAGAAACCTGACTTGAGATAGTGTCCTGTCAACGGACTTCCTTGTTACATCACTTGAAGACATACAGGTGACAACATTAACCAACAGCTTCATGAACAAGGGAGTCCCTGGTATTAGATGATATCATACTTAACAAAAAACTATATGCCCTTGGAGCATACCTGGGGCTACTGACTAAACTGCAAGGACTGTCTTCAACAATATAATCTAAAGTCTGCTGAAAACACTGGAAATAGTCGTACTGACTTCAATGAAGCTCAGATGAGACCCTTTAAATTCTGATCCCATCAGAAGGATTAAGGTTTGTTCCAGGAGATGTCTTAATCCCAGCAGTCAGTAGCCCTACTGACTTCTCTGCCACATACTGCAGTGTGTTCTGGAGCAGAGCCTAGGACAATGGAAGAAGAAAATGTCCCATGACTTGCCACACAGAAAAAAAAAAAAAAATAGCCCAACAGCAAAAAAATCTTCCCCCTGAAACAATAACTGAATTCTTCAGCTCTCAGGAACTTTTATGTAAGACATGAAAGCTCTGTAGCCAGAAAATAAATTATACACCTCTTTTGCCACCATAAGTGGCTATAATTCCCACTCTCTTTCTTCATTGTTTCTCCTCTTCTCCCCACACACACTTTTGTCCAAGAAGTCTCCATTAGATGAAGAAAAGAGCAATACAAAGAATTCTAATGTCTACTGAACAAGACTAGGGGTGTGTAGAGTGTATGAAAAAAGAGATCAAATGAAAGGTTTGGAGTTGAAATGGAGACATTTAAAATGGAAGGGATTTTGCTCCATTGTTTCTCTGAATGGTCACCTGATGGTGTTTCAAGTCTCTGATGGCCTATGCTGCATAAATCAGCAGCACACCATTCAGCTTTCTTGCCTCCCAGTTATCCAGGGCCACCTGTGAGTGTCAGATTAATCTACTGTATGAATAATTAAAAACATAACTTTACAGAATGGCTAAAAGAGCACTTCTAGCACAAACATTCTTGTAAACATTTATTCATGTGAACAGTAAAGGCACTCTGACCAGCCACAAAGATTCTCCTGAATGCAAACGGGTAGGCTGAATACTGCTTTGAAAATAAGTAGCCTTGCAAACTCCAGCGCAGCTCGTTCTGTTTATGAGTGCATTTACTTCTCCTTCTTACAGCACTCAGCCTCTTCCCCTGCCAGCCCTGCTGTGGCTGCCATCTGCCCCCTCTTCTCCCATTCTCCTGCTCTTCATTCAGGGCAAGTGTAAAAAGCCAAACCTTTCACTCCCATCACCCACTGTGAGGTTTCAACTCTCCCATGTAAACTTCTCTTACTGGATTGTAGTCTGGAAGTAAACTCCCTCTCCATACACCCAAGGGAGGGACCAGTAGCAAGTCTGAGCTGTGATCTGCCACTAAAGCTGTGTCCATGGGCGTCCTAAAGCATTTAAGATGTCTCCACTCTGTGCTGTAGTGATTCCCACTGGATACAAGCCATTCCCAGCTGCAAACAGCTCCTGCAGGCTGCCACATGACTTGAGGCAGCAGGAGCTGCTTCCCCTTTCTCCTCCCCCTATGTGGTACTGGGTATGTGAAGTCTCATCCTGTGGGACTCCCAGAAGCTGTGAGCTTCTGGTACACAGAAGTGAGCTAAGTGGCAGAAAGCTTATCAGGAGAATGAAGATGTCCATTCCTACTCTTAACTGCATAGCCAGGGACCAGCATCAATATAAAAGGAAACTAAATGGTTCTTTCACTTCGGAGGGGAACTCGAATGTTAAGGTGACACAACATTGCATTGGAAGGGCAAGGAATGTGGAGCAAAACTTCTGGTTGCAACTTACAGGCCCTTGCTAGTAAGCTCTAAGCCACAGGAGGCCACATGTCTTCCCCCACAGTGAGCATGGCACAGCATCGGCTTTGATGAGGAAATGTACAGCGTACTGCTGTTACCTGGTCACTAGCCATGCCAGCTCCCACCACCACAGAAAAGGTATTTCTTTGGGCATTGAGAGTGCTTGAATTCAGTTTCCTTAAAATAATAACTTGTTATTCTCTCAGAAGATATACCTCTGATTTGACTCTTACTTTTCCTCTATTCTTCTGCATACTTTGCACTGAAGAGCTGGTGGAGAGAAGGGCAGCACCACAGGCTGCAAGGAGAGGTTCCCTGCCTCCAAGACCTCCATGGAAGAAAGCTCAGAAAGCAGGTGTGGAGGAAAAATAATCTAAAAGGAACTGCTGTATAAATTGTTGGGAGGCACCTGGAAGCACTAGCTAAGCCACCTCTCCACCACACCATAAACAAGCACGCACCTGGAGAGAGACAGGCTGCCAAATTGTGATCTGACACTGATAAGATTGTAATACCACGGGGTTGAGGGGTTTTGTCCCCTTCCACTCCTTCCATCATCTCTGATGGAAAAGGAACAGTTGTTAGCTTCGTAACCCTGAGGGATGTTTTCCCTGAAACAGAGAGTGGCTGCTCCAGCCACCCCTGTTATTTGACTGCAGGTTTTGGAGGGTGCTCGAGTCAAGCCCAGGGACATACTGACAAGGGAGCAGGGAACAGCAGGTGCTGTCCTCTGACTTATGGCCACCCAGCTGGCTCCCAACTGCCAGCCAGCTTGTTTTCAGAAAAGCTCAAGCCCTACCTCACTGAATCAACACCCTCCAGGACTGTAAGTGGGAGCTGCAGTTCTCACCAGCATGAATTTACAACAAGCAAACTGATCATGTACAGCAGCATGGAAATGGCAACTTACTGCACAGAAAAAGAGGAGTGCACAAGGGAGGAGGCAGGAAACACATCAAGTGACACTGGACTTAGGACAGCAGACAAGGTTAATGAAGCAGGGGAGTTTAGACACCAGTGAGACTGAGTGATACTCAAGCACATCAGAGACTCAAATTCTACAGAAATAGTATCTACACAAAATTATGCATGACATTAATTGGCTGGATTGATCTCTTCTAATAATTTTCATTATACTGGGTTGTAGGTATAGAGACTAATTCAAAGAGGAGAAAAAAATTAAATATTGGGAAAAGAGAATGAGAAGAGAAAAAAAATGTATGGGAAAAAAGTGGCCAATAAGGCATAGTAAGGGAAAGGTTTTGTCCCACAGCTGTTTACAGCATACAAAATTAATCATGTTACCTATATCAGGAAAAAAATCCTGTGTTTTCTACCATTGTCTAGTCAGCTTTTTCTGCACGTGTCATCAGTGCTAAGATCACCAACTTACTCTGCATGTAAGCTCAGCCCCACCATGTAGGAAAATTTGGGCCTCTCCTCCACCCTAGCAAGAGTGGTTTGTTCACAAGGAGATGTCTAGAAGACAAAATTCTTCGTCATTTTTGTGTCTAAAACCCTTGGGACTGCCCCAGTAACAGTAGCTGTGAGGTAAATACGAATGTCTTAAAAGATGGAAGAAATCTCTTGTAGCTCTTTACCATTCACTGCTTTCCCAGTAGTCTCTTGACCTAGCGATGTCAGCCCTTTAGACCACCTGCTCAGCAAGCAGAATAACTCCAATAATGAGACTAGATTTGATCTTTCAATAGAATTCACACTGCAGAACAAAATAAGCATTTCCATGCCACTTCAGGGCTCCTAGGTGACTGGGTACAAGCACATGCACAGCATTTATTATCTATAGTGACAGGGTCAACAACGGACAGGAGGAGAGAGAAAACCTCTTGGATTACTGTGAAAGTAATGAATGATAATCTGTTACCTCAGAAGCATGCAGCTCTAAATCTTCATCCTGCAAGCACTGCCCCACCCCTGATGCACTATTCTCATGGTATGTCATACTCACTTTTTATGACTCCATGCATGGTCTGGCCTGGCCCAACCTCACTTTTTTCTCCCTTTCCCTTAGTAATGCCATGATCTTGGTCTTCCCAGAAAAGTGCTGGAGCAGAGCACTTCACTGTGCACACTAGGATTGGTGAGTGAACAGAAATGAGGGAAATGTCTGAGAGCCACTGCACCACCTTGCACAGCAGCTTTTGCCATAGGGTGAAGCCTCTCCAAAAGCTCATACCAGCTGATAAATACCAGCATCATTTCATTCGACACAAGTTTAACACAACAACATTATTTTTGTGATATCAACTGTGGGGCAATGAAAACGGTGAGAAAGTGCCTCGTGTCTCCCTATTCTCTGTTAGACTAGAGTCCTGGAAGATTCAAGCCTATCCTAGAACTACAGTCCATTTTTCTCTGTGAGTATTTACAAAGTTTTCGATGTGCCTTCATTGAAATCAGTGGAGTAAAAGGCACAAGAAAGCATCATAGTAACCCAAAATGCCTTTATATAAGGCTCCTAAAATAGAGAAATTCAGTATTTAACACTTGTCTGTAGGCAGAAGTTCTGGTTTTAGTAGTTTCACAACACCTGCCATTACAGGGTCCTGGAGAAATTAACAGTAATGTACTATTAAAATATTAAAAAGAACAACTCACACTGCAACGCAAAGTCCCTGCCAAAATAGGCAAGAGAGCATTCAGCTGAGGCCGTGCCAGGGAAAGCTGAGTGAAAAAGGAAATTGCAGCAAACTTTTTAGTAAGTGGAACTCTGAAATTATAGTGGACCCAGACAGGATATCCTCAATATGCACATATTCTACTGTAAGCTGCATCAACTTTCCAATGAAAATTTAAAACAATACTCTGAACTTCAAGAGTAATAAATTCATAGTGCATTCTAGAAAGCTTAAAGACAGCTGGCTAAACAGTTCCAGGCTTTGTGTTCACTTGCTAGTTAGTTCAGCAAACTGTTGTGCTGAAACCACAGCAAACTGTAAGGCTAGGCAGCACAATGCCTCAAAATTAATTCTGAGCTCACTACAAAGACATTTAAGACACCTGTGTTATGGGCTAGATACAGTATAAAAGTTTCAACTTTACTGAAAAAGGTAACAAAAACATTGCTTCTATCACTCAGTTGTTTACTGCAGGCCCAGTCCTGAAACTAGTGGTTCATGCGGCAGATCATCTGCTGATGTAAGTCAGCATGGTGCCAGTAATATGTCTGTGGAGCAGTGCCAACTTACATCAGCTAATAATCTGGTCATACTGTCACAACAGAAGCTAGGGGCATTTAGTTCTTTTCCACATCAGGCTCTGTTATATATTGATTTGCATGGCACAGTATGAACATATGCATGTTTTTTACTTTGATTTGTTCTGCATTGAGAGATTATTTCATAGACAAAATCTGAGCATCCTCAATGTTGTAAATCACTATGGTACAGTTCAATTATTTTTTCTGTTTTCCCTGGTTCTTAAAGTCAGCTGAGACACCATGTACAAACCCAGCAAAACAAGTTAAATGACCACTAGATTAATCAGGAAAAACACTGTTCTGTGCTCCTCACAGCACTCTGAAATTATCCAGCTGCATAAATGGTTTTGGGTTTGTTTATTGCTAGCAACTGGAGTAGGCCTACAGTACTGCTTGTCCATGGACCACAGAGTACAATACTGTACCAGAAGCACATAGCACATAGATGCAGAATATATACATTAGCTATTTCATTTGGATAAATGGTGATCTTATTTCACCCTTTTCCTGCCTAGCCAGAAATTAAGTACATAGATGTATTTCCTAATTGATAAATTAATCATATTTTATTTGTTCTGAAAAGCAATATATATTTGAGTATTTGTAGCTGTTAATATTTGTCTGTTAAGACTGTTCCCATGCCACATCTATCCGCCCTTCTATTTATACTGGCATTGATCAGCTTGTTCACTTCCAGTTTAAATGACTCAATTCTGATTTGATTGCCGTGTAATTTAAATGCAAATAATTACTGTAAGGATGACATTTAGAAAAACAGCTAAGCAGGAAGGTCTTTATTAGGCACAGGAGTTTGCCCATAATATCAGAAGCATCCCTTTAACTATGAGATGTAGGAACCTATCATTTCAGTTCTTTTAAAAGATGCTCCAATTTCATTCGGACTCCCCTTAATTAAAACTCTTCTACACCATCATCAGGTTTGGTAGAGCATAGGTCATAGAGTGAAAGTACAAGGGGGAGGAGTATTTTTAATTTGGTTTTAGTTCATAGAGTTGTACTCTAGATAACTGCAGTAAAATTACTCTCTTGTGAAATCAGGTTTGTATCTCATACTGCACCCCAGTTCTGAGCCTGAAAAACACTGAAGTGTTTCACACAATGAAAAAGCAGTAGGTATAGGAAAAAACACTCTTATTTTGCAATAAACAAAACCATTTTCCCCTTCTTTCCCCTATGTTTTAGGGTTAGACTGTTGCTTTAGCAGCTCTGTCATGTATAGTAACTGGACATACTGGACTGCCTGAGGACAGAGTTGTGACTGAATTAGTCTCACCTTTTCTAAGCGTCTCTATAACAAGGCATTCTTTATACGCTAGCTGTGCTAGCAGATCCAAAGAGATGTTGGGAAAAGCACCAATGAGAAGGACAAATTCTACCTCTGCCCGTTTCCTGACATAGAAGCATCTGGGCTCATAATTGGACATTCAAGTCCTTATCCATGACAATCTTTAAATTTGGAGTTTAGTCCTCAATTGTGAGAGCTACACAAACACCAAGGTAGCCCATGAAAGAAAAGGGATTCTATGACATTTCTTTTCTCACAGTACTGAAATATTTTTCTTTCATCTCAACACACTTCAGTGTTTGGTAGAGTGCCTCTTCACTACCCCTGCTAAACACAAAAACATCCCAGGTTTCTTGATTTTAGCATAGAGTCTCACAAGGTGCATTCAGTGTATTTCAGTTTTGTCCAATGGCTAGGCATGGTAGAGGTCACATTTAGCAAGTATCAAGAAATGACAGCTTTACTGAAGTCAGTGTTTAGAAGTGGTCAAAGTCAGAGCACATCTGAATGGAACATTTTGCAATTTGCCTTGCCACCTTCTCTTAGGATCCTGGACTTCACTACCTCCTAGTCATTGCAGTCAAGGCTTCCCCCAAACTTCGTATTTCCAGATATTCTTCCTTGTTTTTAAGTATTGGGTCCAATAGAGTGTCTCCCCTCACCAGATTCCTGGCTCTAGTGCCCAGAAAACCCTTGCTAGTTTCATGGGATTCATGTCCACAGAGCAAGAAGGCAGAAGATTAAAAGATTTATCTGTATTATGGAGATTCCAAGTTTGCCTCCTATAGTAAAATTCAGGCTCCTAGACAAAAACTAGACTGATCTCTGAGAAAGATTTTCCTCACATTTAAAACAACTGTTCTGCTGGGTTTAATTTTATTTTTTTCCTTCTGTCAGTCACTGAGACAGCAGAACTGCCAGGGCAAACTGTAAGGGTCTTTCAGTTCCCCACTATGTCTCCAAGTGAATGCAGGAATTTATCCCATGAAGCTCCTCTAGCTTCAGGCCCTACAGAGTAAAAATTATCAATATATTTGCTGATGTTTTAGACTAATGACAAGATGACCTGGCTTTGAAAACTTCATCAGAGATACTAATAAGAGTGTTCAACACAGTTGTAATGCCTGACATTCATATTGTTTTAACATATCTGAGAATCAGGAAAAACATTATGTGCTTTATTAAAAAAATAATAATATTCATAGTAACTGTTATTTTATATTACTGAATGACCTTTAGACCTAAACATTTATATACTGAGCTAAGGGTAAAAGAGGGTTTAATTGCTCTATATAGAGAATATTGGTAGGTTGGGTAGTTCAGCAAGGAATCCCTCAAGGCCCTCAGACCTAAAACACTTTTCCTAGATTAAGATACTTTACGTTTTTGCTGACTTGCATGTGAGTTTAACCATTACAGACTGAACAGTATATTTCATTCAAAACCATACATAACGGGATCTTCCTTGCTGAAAGTGGGGTAAATTGATACAGCTCAGTTAAGTTCAGCTGAATGCCAACTTTCAGCAGATCAGGATGTAGAGGACAGGGAGGCAGGAAGAAGGTGCACACAACAGCAAACCTAGCCACTACAGTAACCTTTAATCAAAATCTGGGTAGATTTTTCTAGTATTTTCTTTCATGCTTTCTTGCATCTTTGTTTTACTTAGATTACCAATTATAATCCTTCACTGACTGCAGGGACACCTCGTGGTGAAGACAGGTGAAAACAGCAGGCTGCAATTCTATTAATTAAACCAAGCAGCAAAATACTGACAGATGTTTCTGTCGGAATTTCACAGGCACATACTTCCACTCCCACTCTGCTTCTGGAGCATACACTAACACATCCAGAAGCAGAGAAAACACTGACAAATCAACCTAAAGAACAAAGGACTGAGTTGTCCAGCAGATGTGAGCTGTCTAACAGTCCACTTAATTATAACTTTTGTCTTCCAGGGGCTACAAGAGTTGACATTTCAACTTGACGCTCACTTGAAGCAGCAGTCCCCAGAAAGGCTGTTATGGCTTTCCCCTCTCCTCTGTTTAATGTGCCAGCAAAACACATTTTAGTGACTCACCACAAAATTTCTTGATGGGATTTTATTTTATTAAACCGTGCATTTATGATTTTTAACAGGGATCCCCCTTCTCTGCACTGCAACTACACTGTAGCACTGTCACTGCAGCACCTGATCCATTACACAGTAAGAATTGCATCAGCTTGCTTACCCAGTGCAGGGACCCAATGCAGACCTTGGCAGCCAGAAGAGGAACGGTGGGATCTGTAGGTCGCAGCTTAGCACACTCTTTGAGCACTGACACAGCATATGCTGACTGGAGGAGGAGGAGGGGGAGAGAGAAGGAGGAAATAAAAAGGATGATTAGACAATGCTGTTAAAGAGTCTGAGCAAGATATTTCAGTGAAATCTACAAAGTAGTGCTGGGAAATAAAGAATCACATGTCAGCAACAAGTTAGCAACTTTATTCCCACCTCCACACATGCAGACACATGGGTGTGCACCTGCACATGCAAACACACGCTCTTCCCATGCTCTGAGGAAACATGCCAAAGAGCCAGCCCTGGCTGTGCACTTTACAATAAACAGTTTTCCTTGGCCATAAACACACTGATTTTTTTAACTCTGCCCTCCCAATTCACAAGAATTTGGCCGTAGTTTTCCATGCACACAACCATCTTCCAGTAACCCAGAAAAGATCATAAAGAGCTTATCCTCCAGTACGTTAACATTTTAGGCCAACTCTTCTTAGAGAGAGGTTTGTGCAGCTAAAGTAACTGGCTCTGTAGATTTTTTTCCTGTCTTTTCCAGTTTCAGAACGTACAAGAATACAGCTGGGATCCCACCATGCAAATGGCAGAGCAGGCAACTGCAAAGCAATACACTGGTAGTCCAAGTAGCATGCAGTAGAAAGAAAGCTCATAAAACTCTTGCTGTGTTGCTGGTGTTAGGTTACCATTAAGGAATGACGTTTACTAAGTTAGCAGTTACATAGGCCCTTTTGGTTCAATGTGCTTCACAAACATTGAGTTTTACAGCTTATTCTCAAGGCTGCCATATTTGAGGTTTAAAGCAGAAAGCTCTGGTCTGAGATGATGGTGAGAAGGTCTGATTAGCTGATGTGGAGGTGGCAGAAATTGCCTTGTCATAGTCTCCTAGCCCATCCTAGCTGGACTACAGTTTCTTTCACATTTTTAACCCTCCCCACTTTGGATCCCCCCAAATTCTGGTCATCCTTAAGCTCAAGATGAAGTTTCTTCTCCCAGACTTTCTCCTTACATACCCTACTACTTCCAAACTCTTCCACACAGTCACAAGACACACACACAGGCCTCTGTCACTCAGTGTTCTCTCTCAGAAGCACATTAAATAGTCATAGCCTTTCCATATTAAAGGAGAGCAGCAACATAATCTTGCATAATCAAACTGCTATTCCTATCAAGTCCTGGCCATCTCCTCCTGACCCTGACCTCCAGGGGCTCTCCCCCACCAGAACTCTGATCAGCCCAGGCGCCTGGGTCTGGTGCCTGCTCCAAACCCCTGCAGCCCCACATTGCAGCTTCATGTTCCCACCAGCCATCAGCACCTCCCCTCTCACTGCACCAAAGTGCCTGCCACCTCCTTTTGCCACAGAACTGAAGGTCCCCTTTTTGCTGTGGGATTCAGAAGCCTGGATAGGAATTTGCTTGGAAGGAGCCTGGGAAAAAGGGGAAAAAGAGATGTACAGCAGCCCTGCCCATGCATAGGCAAAGATGGATTTTATAGCCAAAGATAAGAAAGCTCCACAGCAGCTGAGAGAAAACTCTCCTGCTTGAAATCCTTGGGTACCTGCTGTGTGGTGTGAAGAGGAGAACAGCATGCCCTAGTTCTTCAGGCCACTCCCACCTACCTACAGCATCAGGTATCATCCATACAAGTAAGGAAGTATTTGCTCTTTCACAATTCCAAATGCACAACTTGCCTAAAGCCAGAAGGAAGCTTGTCTCAGAGCAAAGATGGGAATCAATAAACTTCATCCTAGAGCTTAAACCATTACCTTACCCCTCTCAGAAACAAAGACTTGGGTAATTCAACCCTGAGGTACAGGAAGGAACACATCACTGTGCTCTGCTGTCACAGGGTGACTAGAATCCTGCAGAATGAACCTCCCTGACACCTATTTGTTCAGAGGCAGTGTGTTAGGTTTTAATGGCATCTCATTCCTCTCTCTCACAGAAGGCTACCTGCACTACAGGCAGCTGGTATTCCCAATATCACAGCTGGAAATGCTGGAAATGCAAGCGTAACCCCTTAAGGGTCCTAGTCTGACACATAATTGTCCTGCCCTTCTGCCTATATTTCAGCCCCATGGGTGTTCCCAGACAAGAGAAACCCAAAGAGTAGAGCAGGACACCATGCACCTTGCCGGTTGGTATATCTGCAGCTGAACCCACTCCCTCCCCCCACAACTCTTGTCACCTCACCATGCAAGAGTGAACTGAACAGGCCAGGTATGTAAGAGACTGTACACTGTCCAGTGCCAGCAGTTTCAGAGACAGGTACAAACCAAACCTCCTGGTGGTTTCTCAGATCCCCACTGGCAGTGCAACTGCAAGGAAAGCAGGAGGCACCTGGCAGCTGGTGAGAGCCTTCCCATCGGCCAGCACAGCCAGCACTAGCACACACCAGAGCAGTGAGAGGTCTGTTCTAATTTGAGCCACAACTGCAAGACCTTCCAGGGTCTACACATACACCAGAGGAGAACTGACACAACCCAGCTCCCTGCCAGCTCCCCCTGAACTCTGATCCTTCCCCGCCCACAGCCTGTCCATTGAGTAAGGCTGGCTCTCAGGACACAAGTCAGCCCTTCAGCCTCTGCTAGCTTAAAACCACAGAATCTGTTCAGAAAGCAACTGCAAAACAGTGACTACTAAATACCACACAATGCAGAAAATCCCACCCTGTGCCTATGCCCAAACACATCACGCATGGAGTCACTTTATCATTTGCACTCAGGAGCTCCTGAACATTCATTTACAGAGAGCCACAGTTTCCACACTGCTTCTAAAACATTCACAAAGTTATGTCACTTTAAAGAAATCTGTAACATTTGCAATTAAAGATATAGAGCAGAAGTGATTTTAGAAACAGAGTAACATGAAGCCTTTCTCCCTAGCTGCATTTTAAAAATTCAAGAGGTCTGTATAATTCCACCTTAAAAATTTTACTTAGCAGAAATTATATATAGATGATGAAAATGTTACCAAGGAATGATGGTAAGAAAGAACACCCCACTCTGGCACTGACCCTACTTAGTGGAAACTGGCATGGTGTATAACATCAAGGTGTTTTAAACATACCAACTATTGATATTAACATGCAAGGAACAAATATAATCCATTCGATATTGAATACAGATGTCACTGGTTTGTAAAAATATTTAATATGAAACAGTGTTTGTGTAATACTGAAATAATCTGATAATTAAAATGTACATATTATTTCACTTAGAGTGGGTGGACCAGGCAGCCAAGCACATTGTTTGTGAGATTCACTGCGAGGCAAAAATAATTAGATTAATTGGTGAGGCATGTTTTGAGAAGAGGAGAGCTTGCACTCCAAGTGAGTGCATGCTTCCTACTCATAATTCTGAGCTTCAGAGGGGCTCAAATAAAAACTGAAGCCGGGGTTTAAGTTCTTTCTGTTTAGCTTGCTAATTGATGGATTATAACAACTGTACTGGAACCAGTTCCTAAGGATTTCAGAAAACTAGGGATTTGCTTCTGGGTATCATTTGGCCTCTCTCTGGGAAAAAGGCTTTTAAGCCCCTCAAACACATACAAACCCGTTAAAAAGACATGGTTTAAAGAAATGGCAAGCCTGCCAACAGCTGCCTCATGGGAGTTCTAACTTTGTTTATGGGAGGTCTAATTGGGAGTTCTCAGCCTTGGAATAGTCATCAGGTTTAAGGAGATTCATGACTGTCCTCTCTTCGTTACGACCAAAGCACAAAGCTCAAATCAGGTTATGGAGTGAAAACATTGCTTTAATGGGAATGTTCTGGCATTCAAAAAAAAAAAAAAAAAAAAAAGTGAACTGTGTAAGGGACTTAAGAAATTCAGTTACCCCAGTTGAACATCTCCATCTTTCACTTACCAACACATTTGTGATTTTGCAATGGAGATGGGGGAAGGATATGGTACTACTGTTTCACATGTAAATCCAGTATCTAGAGGAAGCTGGTTTTCTCTGGCAATTTTTTCCTCATCTAATCTTCCTGCATATAGTATTTTTAATTCTGCAGACATCACAAAGATGATCCACAATACTTTATGAAAAAAAATTTAGGCAAGGCACTTTCTGGGAGGTTGCAAGCAATACTGATAAATGGCTACTTTTGAGATGGTCTTCTGAAAGTGCTCTGTGTACCACATCCAATGAAAGTGAGGGGAGGTGGGGGGGAAGCATCTCTCTATCTGCACCGAGAAATCACAAGAAAGCAATGGGGAGAAGGAGGAGGGAGAGGACAGTTCTCTCCTTAAGTCATTACAGCAGCCATGGTTTTGAATCCTGTAAGGGAGTAAAATGTAAGGAAAAACTTCTGCCCAAATATGAGACACAACTCCCATTTCCCACTTGCTAATTATATAATGAAGCATGCAGGCATACTCCTCAACGATGCTTGCACATGAGCAGTGCAGAATGAAGAACAGTCAGCACTTAATTATCTTTCTTACTTTTCTGAAAGGCTTAAGAGATCTTTGCATCAGTTATGGTAAATGCATAAACACTGCCTGAATGCTAGTTTTCCTAGCTCACTCCAACACAATTTTCATTCTTTCCCCTCCTCTTCTCTCCCACCATACCAAAATAACAAAAGAATGTCAGAGATTCATTTCATAATTAGAAGATAAAGAAACCACAAATGTAAGTAAAAGGAAGAAGAATTTTCAGACAGTAAATCATGCCATGCAGACTTGACACACCATACACAGTTGCTCTTCTCTTGCAAAGGTTCCAAAAACCCTTCTACTTATTTTCTTCTTTGGTAATACAGCCAGAGGGAAAATGTTTCTCAAAGTGGTGGTTTTGGTAGACAGCCTTATTCCCAATTCACCTGGCAGTTCAGTAGAGAGATGAATCTCCACAACTAGTCCTGATTTAATTTCTAGTGTCAGCTGTCTGATTTTAAAAAGTGTACTCTTTCAAAGGGAGTGTGGGGGAGGGGAGGAAAATCTTTCATCATTATGCAAGAATTAGTATTCCTGTATCTTGGGATTCACAGCTATCCAGCTATAAGTGACCTTCAAACAACACAGGAAGATGACACAGTGAGCGAGCAATTGAGAACTCAGAAATTGGTTGTTTTGGCGTTAGCTTTCCACTGAATTTCTTGATTTCTGCAAATCTCCCAGCATGCACATTATTCCCTGAAGACATTTACTTTTCACAACACAGGGACCAGTTCTCCTCCTCCTCTTTTACCCTGTGTTTAGCAAATTAGAGCATTGGATTTAAGCAGCTTGAAATAATTCACTTCTTTTAAAAGTACCTCCTAAATTCTAAGATCTATAAGCACAAATTTGTCCTTGCTAATGTGACAAACATCCCACTTCACACTTCCTGTCAAGAAAAGACAGCTAAGCCTGTAGACAATTATACAGCCCACCTAGGTATTCTGCTTGACAGCCAGGCATCTTTGGAAATTTCCATTTTTTTGTACTATCTACAGCACACAGACACTCTCCCTTCTAATCTTTCTTTTGCACCAAGGGAAACCAAACTATTGCATATTCCCTAGATAGCCAACCTTTGTAGCAGGATCTTTAACCAATGAATGTTCAATATTTTAACTTTCATTCCCCAGCAATGCTATTTAAGGAGCCATCAGAGGCCTCTGCTGCTCCCAAGGTTCCTGCCTGCAATGCAAAGAGAAATGTACTTTTTTTTTTTTATGCCAGTTGCCTAGTAACCAGCCTAAGCTTTTGTAAGGAAACCAAAAGCAGGAACAGCCTAAATAATAAAATTTGTCTGCTGTTGCTGCGGAATTATGTATCAAATATATTTATAACTTTCCTTCTAACCTTCTGGAAAGCTGTATGTTGGCAGTACAAGCATGGCTGAGTCAAACTTGAAGCTCCTCAAAACTGTTAAGAGACATCTGCTTCTGCTTCACTGCTTAAATAAGGGGAAGCATTTATTTTTTTGGGTGCAACACAGATATGAGCAGCTCAGACATTCGGTTGTCGTTATTTGGCTATGACCAGTATTTATCAGCAACTTGTAAAGGGCTGCAAAATCACAGTATGTCTGTGTAAGACTGGTTTCAAAACCCTAAAAATGCTGCCAGCACAAGCCCTGGGCAGGGTTGTGCAGTATCTCCAACTGCTGAGAAGCCAAGGGGAGCACAGTGGCACTGCAAGACTGGTTCTGGGAAGAGCTGGATCCAGCACCCCCAGAAAAACAGCTGAATGACAGATGCCAAGAAGGACAGGATTATTTCCCTTTGTATAACACCTGACACCTCCTAAGCATTATGCTATTAAGAAAACCATTCTGGCAGGCAAGCATGACTCTCCCTCTTTGCGTTGAAAATATACAAACATGGGATAAGAGCAGAGAGGAGCATTTTGTGTAGTTGAAAGCAGCTTTAACTGCCTGGTTTTTCAAGGAACCATGTTTGGAGCTCAAATCCCCCTACAGCCAGCCTATCCTATGCTGACCATTGTCCCTACTGTGTCCTCAGCAGTGGCTAGCAGTGGCTGGGGGAGGATCAGCAGCAATGCAGTTATTTCTAAAGTAATTCAATTCTCTCCTAAAGGAAAGCACTGGGCTGATGGTGTTATGTAAAAACTGGACAAGAGGGGCTGGACACCATCAGCAATCCCAGCACAAGGCCTGCTGAGCATAGCCCTTGCCTCTAGGTAACTGCTTCCAGCTCCACTGGGCTCTCACAGAGGCTCTTCTCCATAGCTCCTTCAGTTGCTCCTAAGCTCCTCCTTTATGCACATTTTGCTGTACTTCATCCCCTAAATGAGTGTAAGGGGTAAGAGTAGATTATCATCTCCTAGTAGATGAACCAGACTTCATGGAGCTCAAGGCTTCTCAACTGGCCTGAGACAGTTTCGTTCCCTAACCCTTCTGTCAAGAGACACATGCTTAAAGCTTTAATTCACTACGCAAGCTGTGTTGTGGGCTTTTTTTTTTTTGGACAGAAACATTAAATAAGAGCATGAAAATGGTTCTATGCACTGCAGACACTAATAATAATATGAATAAAAAGCATCCACTGGATATGATAGATTAGTGCAAGACTGATGTGAGCTGAATAGCTCTACGACAGTGCCCAGCACTTTAATCATAGTCTCATAGAATGGTTTAGGTTGGAAGGGACCTTAGAGATCATCTAGATCCAACCCCCCTGCATGGGCAGGGACACCTTCCACCAGATCAGGTTGCTCAGAGCCCCAACCAACCTGGCCTTGAAGGCTTCCAGGGATGGGGCCTCCTCAACTTCCCTGGGCAACTTGTTCCAGTGTCTCACAACCCCCATAATGAAGAATTTCCTCCTAATGAGGAAGTCAGAGGGGGAGAGGGACGGAGAGGGGTGGGCAAGGAAAAGTAAGGGGTGGGCAAGGGGCAGACAAAAAAGGTCAAGGAAAAGCAAGGGGCAGGCAAGGAAGGTGAAAGAAGGTCATTCTCCTTCATTAAGGCAAGGAAGGGCAAGCAAAGAAGGGCAAGACTAAGTAGACTCGGTGTTCAGAGTAAATTTCACAGCTATCCTTGAAAAATCACTCCCTCACTACCCTTAAGAAAATAGCACATCATTGTCACTAAATACAAATCTTGTCTCCTTGGCAGGTAGGGAAGAGAGGCACTACTAACACTGCCTCATGTTGTTCAAGGCACATATTTTATCAGTTTATTTTTCCCTTTAGCTGTATGACAGGTAAAAAAGATACTCATGATGCAGATCTAGAAGACTTTCTGAAACACTATCAATTTAAGCTAGAGCCCAGTCCCATGGTGCACTTCTTAGACTCTACTCTTGAGAGAGCTCCAGCAACAATTTGTGACACCCAGGCTTGGTCCTGTGTGAGGCTGTTAGGTGTGGAAGGGGACAGAAATTTGAACAAGGGAATGTGTAACTGATCTGACTGGTCCAAGGCCAGGGAAATACTTGGAAGTGCACAAGGACCCTATTTTACATCCCTTGTGCATGTAATACATCATCTAGACACTATGACAACTTTACCTCCAAGTTCAGATACCTCAGTAGAGCTACCCCGGTCTGCAGGGGTGGTGTGTGCTGGTAACCTCCACAACCCCCAGTGGAAACTGTTCACCTGAAAAGCAGCAGCAGAGAGCAAGTTTGCTGCAAACAGTTGTTTGTCTCTGCACTGTTGTGAAGACTACAAAATCTTCTCTACAACAGTTTGGTCCTTCGTTCCCCCATGCTGCTGAATACAGGTCACTACTTTTTCAAAAATCATGAGATAAGCAGACACAACCTACGGCACTCGTTAAACTCTGGCAGCACAACAGTGGCTCATCTCATTGCCTGAGGACCCTGCCAGATGGCATCTGGCTATCATACCACTCGCCACTCAGACTCCAGCCTGTCTATGCATAGCAGCAGAGGCAGGGAGCTATGCCCACTCGGCCTCTGGCTGTCTTATTTTCACATTGTGAAGGTTATTACCAGCAGAAGCAACTTAAAGCAGCTGTCAAGAGTTCAGCATTCAGTTTTCCAGCATCCGTTCAGAAGAACAGGGGTGCTGTATTAGACTGATTCAAAACTTTCTCTTGCCTATCTAGAACTGCACTTGGTGACACAGGACATCTCTCAGTACTTTCTTTAGCAGGCACATATTTGCCACTGTCTAGTCTTTCCCAGCATTTAAGCTAAGATTGTCTAAGAACAGCCTTTCAAATTTCATGGTGGATTTTAATTATTTAAATAAGCATTCTCCTTTTGTTCAGAAAATATACAGCTCAGTATACGTGCATCCCCAAGAAAGGGTTAAAAAACAACCAGACCACACCATCTTACTCATTACGCAAGTTGTGAAGAAGCACAGGAAAGTGAAATTGCTGCCACTCCATTATTTCCACCACTTAAGACAGGCAGGAAGGTTATGCTTCTCTGAGCTTCTTCATTCACTGTTTTATGAAGCCCTAAGGCCTCGCTTGCTCTGTGAGAACTTACTGAAGCAATGTGCCTATTTTTGTTAAGACACGTGGTTTTTAAAATAATGTGTAAACTCAAGCATTCATACAATAAACAGCCTAGGTTGCTGACCTGACATTCAGACTGATTACTTGTGAGAAATGACAGTCACCATTCTGCAATTTTTTGGCTGGCAGAGGAAGAAAATAATTTGAATTTCAATCTGATTGACTTAACCCGAAGATGATGAATATACAAAATAAAAGTAACACTAGTCAAAGGCAGTGTAAAATAGAGGGCAAGATTAGATTTTGAAGCACTTTTAAGAAGATGAGAGTTTGCAAATCCTAAAAATGCATTTAAAAAATAAAAAGAGACCAACATTCACAGGTTGATAAACCTTTCCTGTCTTACCCAGGATTTACAACCATGATTTGCTGTACTGCAGAACAAGTAATGCTGCAGGATGAGAGATTTCATTGCCAAGAAATTAGAACAGGAATTGGCAGTGACTTGAGACAGGTGAAAATGGATATTTTACCTATAAAAGCTCAAGTGTGCTCTGCATTCTGCAGCCCAGACAGACCACATGGTTTTCTCATCAGTTCTTTCTGCTACACTGGAGCACTTACTTTTAAATGAACTCTGTCCTGCTATCAAGCTGCTAAGCAGTATAAAAATGTATTCCACATTTCCCATTAGCAAGATGACGCATTGCAGAATACACAACAGGAATCCTCAGGGAATGCTTTGGGATTAGAAGTGAAATAACTGCACAGATGGGATTGTTGGGTAAGGGAATTCCCTCTGCCCCATATAGGGCTCAGAACATTTAAAGCTTTTACATCAATAGGCAAGATGAGGCTTTTTACCTTGTACATATTTAAAATACAGGCAAAAAGACCTGACATACTTGAAAATATGAAAAGATAGGACAGTTATAGAGATACAGATACTGCTGTTTCTCTCTTTTTCTCTTAAGTACCAAATATTCAATAACTTCTAGGGAAGCTGAAGAGGTATGCAAACATATGAGGATAAGGACAGAGTTCTTATGCAAATTGTCAGAAACTAAAGATGAGGCCCTGTTTCTCTCCTTCATACTAACCTAAGATTGAACCACATTTACTCTCTGGATATACTCATACTCTCAACCATCAGTGGTTAAAAATCTAGATTTGTTCTCTGACAGATCACAAGAGCTACAGCAGTGTCTGCTGTTGAGAAACAGGTTACAAAACCTGTAAAGTCAATAAAGCTCCCAGATAAGTCCTCTGAGTGTTTACGGGAAGACACTGCGCTTTTCCATCACAGCCTATCTAGTCATTGTTGTTCTCAGCATCAAGAGATCAGGTATCGGAGGATTTGCAAAGGCACAGAGGGCAGCAAAGTGCTAACTCCAGCTGGACCTGACTTGTAAACCCCCCCCATCTGACATAAGCCAGTGCAAGGTTTTAGCACCATAGCACCAAGCTCATTGTTCAAGTATTCAGGTTTCTCTATACATGAGTGGGTCTAACCATCATTTTGATACTTGGATTTTGAAATGCTTGTACAGATCTTATATAGGAATCTGTGAGCCCCTTTGTCACTAAACATCTCCGTGCTGATCAAATATCCTTTGTTACATGTTTAATGTCTCCTTTTGATTGTAACAGATCTAGCTGATTTATGAGGTAAGTATGGAGTTCCAGAACAGAGTCAGAGCTTGAAAGGTCCCACCAAGCACACCCCTGGTGCCTCCCAGTGGGGTCACTGCTGACTGACACTTGCCTAGGGTGTTCCACAGAACCCCAGTGATGCAGGCTCCACACAACCTCTACAGGCAATCTTTCTTCAGTGTAGCACTATCATTTTTTTGCCTTTTAATAGGGAACATGGACTTGTGTTGCTGCAACTGGAAGCCATCATGTCTAGACCTATCCACCACAGACATCATTAACTCCTTCTTCTAAGAGCCCCTGAAGACTCGGACTTTTTTCTCTCCTTCAAGGTACAAAGAATTATATTCTTTTAACCTTCCCACAGTCCTGCTTACTATGCCCTTAGCCATCCTCAATGTTCTTTATTAGGCTCCCTCTTGTTGTTCTCCCATTTTCTTGAAGTATAATGCATAGCAACAGACAGAGTTTAAAGACAAGGCTTCGCCTATGATCACAGAATTGAAGGAATCCCTTCAGACATCTTCCAAGCTTTGCTGTCACTTATACATCACAAGATGACAACTTCTTTGCAAAAGCATGCCACTGTATATTCATCTCCAAAAGCCACTGTTTCCAAGTCAGCTTATAGCCATAAAAGACCAGTAGTAAGTTATCATTTGGCAGATGGCTGCTAGCTGGAGATTTCTGCCAAGTTCTGCATGGATTCCCCTACATTCCATGTGCACAGAATACAGGACCATATTAAATGGTCTACTGCCACACAGCATTAATTTGCTCACATCTCCTGAAAGCGTACATGGGGACCCTCAGAATTAACAGGCTAAATTCTGTACCATCCACATTCCGTGCATGAAGCTAACTCTTTGAAAACTAATAAATAAAGGCTCCCTCTGCCTCTGCCTATCTTCTCGAACCAGACTTCAGTCATCTCAGTGGTTGACTGGTAACTTTTGACAAATCCTTTACTAATTTAAAAAAATGTATGCTAAAACACTTGTTCATGGAAACATTCACAAATTTATTTTTCTACCGTATCTTCTGCACCAAGCACTTCAAAAATATTAGTCTCTGCAAGCTGTCTATGAAAAAGCATTAATATTTCCCTGATCAGATGGAGAAACCTCAACTAAAAGAGAGGTTAAGTCAACTGCATAAAGACAGTGAGTTAATGACAGTTTGATATATCAGTATCTTTCTTATGCTAAACACATTTATGTAGAACCTGCAGAGCATGGACAGTTGTATAGTGATTTTCCATCCACAGCTATGTACAAAATTTGTTTGCTCCTTGATTAACAGGAAGCAAATATTACACGGAAAGAACAGTACTAAATACAAAATGCACACAACTGATCACAAAGTGCAATCAAAGTCTACAAGGAGAGCACTGTCCTTCCACATAGTTGACAGCATCCCAGCCCCACAAAATACATGACTCTGCATAGTCAAACAAGTAAGCTATACAGACCCTGCCAGATGAAAACACAACCTTCCTAAGCCCTTTGGTTTGAATCTTACCTTTCCACAAGCCACCATGGACAGAGCAAGCTGGTACCAGAGGTGAAATTCATCAAATGCAAACTTCATGGCTCTCTCTAAGCACTGAGAAACAAATGGTGGGAGAAATATCAGATTTTTTTTTTTAACTGCTTTTGTCAAGACTGCTAACTGGCTCAGTAATCAAATCAGAGGAGACAATCTGTTGTGGTCCAGGACCCACGTGATTTTTTAATTTTTTTTTTTAAATAATGACATCATTTTCATATTTTCAGTTAACGGGGCTTGCCAGTATACACCATCACTTCAAATCAAAACTACTGTGTTCAAGTGTCTACATACAAATTATTGTAATGTCTCAAACGGTTCTGTGTACATTTCTGTCCTGTGCTGCAATAGGTCTGTAGCTGGTTTCACTCATTGCCAAGTCGTGCCCTTTATTTTCACCTTCCCCAAAAAGTTACGGCAAAGACAGGCTTTGCTTGCACGTTTCAAGTGGAAGTTTAAGCAGAAGGCAGGAGCAGGTACCTCAGAAAGCATGACATACTGCCCTCTTCTGCCCAGCGTGATACTGAGGAGGTCGTAGACTGCAGAAGCATCCCGGAGGCTGACAGCTCGGTCAACCTGCTGCTCTGGGGCTCGGCTGATCACTGCGTCCCGGTTTGCCTGTGCAGAGACACAAATGGAGCATCAGACCCCAAAAGGGCAAGAGAGAACCGACTTCTCCATAGAAAGTTCCACCCATCGTCCATGGCATTTTGTTTAAAATAATATTGAGAGTTTTCATTTAACTCACCTCGACATAAGGTATTTTCGTAGTTCCTTTTTTATCCACATGAAGCATACTCAAGAAGCTAACTGTACATACAGAAAAGAACTGCTAGAATACCTCGTCTGGATTTGTTTCAGACAGTTAAAGCATTAGGAAACAGACCTACCAGATCCCATTTCCTCAATAATTAGAAATTCAAGGCCATCCTTAAACCACATTCTTTATTACTCCAATTGCCTGCAACTGTCAAAACTGCTTCCATGGTTGACATTTTCTTCTGTGTGTGCACCTGATTTCTTCCCAATAGCATGTGGTTTTGGTCTTCTTCTCTGCTAGTCTCTTTTTATTTTTTAATTTGAGCAGGTTGCCTTAGTAATCAGATTTGCCTGTCATAAATTTAATGCAATTAGAGGTGTGGGCAAGGCAATACCAAGTCGTTTTGGTTTGCTGTTTTTTGGTTTTGTTTTTGTTTTTTTTAATACCTAATCAGTACTAATTTTGCATAATCTATCAGTGCATTGCTCTGCCTAGATCAAAAAGAAACACTACTTTTGACAGAAAATTATCAGGCTAGCAATTTGCGAGGAAATCCCAAAATACCTTATGTCATAGACTCAGATTTACCTCAAGATTCCATCCTCTCTGTTTTCTGAGCACAAAGAAGAAGATTTCAATCCCAGAGTAAACGGAACAGTGCCACTGATTTTTGAACTCAGAAGACTTCACCCACACTGCCCAACTTCTGGGAGAGGTAGTGCTGGATGCCACTGAGCTCTAGCACTGACTGACAGCACAGATACAGCTGAAAGGGGTGCAACATCAGACATTCAGGTCTAGACATCTACAAGATCAGAAAAATTAGAAGACTGCCAGCAGTTTCACCTGAGGCAAAGACAAAATACTCCCTCCCTGAAGCAGAAAGGTTATGAAATCTATTTTATAATACTTACTCCTGTAATCTTACATTTATTTCTTTCTAATTACAGGGAGATTTTTTTTTCCTAAAAAGGTTAAACATGGGAATTAAGTGCAATAAAAATTTCCTGAATATGCAGCCCTTAAAGCTGACACATATTTCATTATGATTAAGCTGCAGCTGTTTCACCATGATATAATCTGTGTAAAGCCCTAGTTCCAAGCACTCTTCATCACAGCCTCTGCAGCCCAGACTGCAAACACAATTACTTACAACTAACACAATCACAACCAAGAGCTACACGGTGACTGCAGTTAAAGGCAAACTGTCAGGTCAGACTCAATCTAAAGTTTGTATAAATAAACTTACACCAACTCTTGTAGCCACAAAAGTATCTTCTTTGGCATGTTACTGCTAAAGATGCAATTTGTGATTTTCAAAAATAGTTCAGAACAATAGGTTGCATGAGAGAATGAAATCAACTTCAGATGAAATCCTACAACCTGAGTACAGAAGCACAGATTGTCTACCTTTATTAGCAGAACTAAACAAATAAGAATAAAAAAGATTGGATTGTTTGGATTTAACCCAAGACTCCTACTTTAAAAGGAAAAAAGGACTTAAAGGCATACACAGAACAATTCTGAGATTGCTACTTTAGAGAGTTAAAGAAAAAGCATATAAAGAATCTTCCTTATTGCCAAGTGAATCCTCCTACATACATAAAACAACATTAACTTTTTTTTTTTCAGCACTGGTTACATTGTTATGACAATTGTTTGTAGAAAATAGCTGCTGAGATAGCACCCCCATGCTCTGTAATATCGTCATCAACCTCCCATTACAGTGACCCAAAAAAGCACCAGGCTACAGCTTTCCATCTAGTACCAAGCAAGCTATAATTTTTAAGTGTACACATTAACACAGAAAATTGGTAAGAACTGGTGAGTGCCCATTAATGTCTGCTAACAGATACTGGTACTAGAGGGAAGAACATGCCCAAATACTGGAATAAGAAAGAATATGAAACATATTATAAAGATGTAACCTTCTAAAATTGCAGTCATACCAAACATATCATACTTTGCCTAAGTAGACAGCAGTTAAAAACAACATATGCATAGGCATAACTAATATTCTTTCCAAAAAGATCATAAACCTGCTTATTTTGTTCAAGCTTTCAAATCTCAAAGCTACAGAAGGCGTCTACAATCGATCATTCCCTAATACTTGCATGCATAAAAGTTGCCAATGAGCAAATTCATTGTAATTTCTATTCCAACAATTTTTTTAATATTGAACCTATTTGTAATTGCTAATTCCGGCTGCTCACAAAAATCAAGGAGTTCTCACCTTAACACAGAGATATAAAAAACCTCAAAACCAAAAGGCATAAACCTCATAAAAAATTGACTGAAAGCTAGCAAGAACATGGAGAGTCTCTAATGCAATAATGTAAATCATTACTCCAAGGTTCAAGGTATCATTTCCTACTGCAATGTTACACACAAAAAGGTAAAGAACGGAATGTGAATCAGTATTTGTTGAAATAGACTCAAAGAAGTTGGCCTCCCTCTCGCAGGAGTAAGGGTGCTGCCTCCAGATCACCACAGACATTTTTTTTCTTTACATTTGTTCATGTTTTTGTAAACTTCAGAATGGCAGTAAGAAATCCTCACAGTTGCTGGTTAAGTACAGGAGTAAAACAGTTGTGGAGTTACTGCAACACGACATACACCAATTCTGTTGGATGGAGAATTCTACTTACTTAAACGTACATGGAGAGAGCAATTAAATTTTGCATTTGCAACTGCATAAATTCTAAGCCATTTACACCAGCATTTTTTTTCAATACCTGTGGTTTCTGTTGTTTCAGACCACTAATTTTCCTGAGCACAAATAGAAAAAGGGTTATCTGTAGAACACTGATCTCCAACCAGTGTATCAATCACATAAAGCAGCAATTCCCAGTTTGTCCTATGGCAGCATTACTTCCTCCTCCTCCACTCTAAGCAGCAGTAAAACACAGCTACAAATACATTTTCAACACCCCCAGCATGACTCTTCCCTTTAAGCTGTTCCCATTGTCACAAAGACATGCCTCACAGCACACAAACGGGATGCAGAGAGATGGTGACTCATATCATTAGGAGAACCTCTGTTCAAGGCTGTTGTGTGGGATGGGGAAGGTCACTAATGCTACCAGCAGAGTTTCACCATCAGTTGCTAGCATAACTTGCATTAAACAGAGCAAAATATACAGACAATGCTCCTTCATTTGAGGTACTCCCAGGTAACGGAGCAACCCATAGGTGCATCATATTTTGTGGCCAGCAGGTCAAGGGAGATTCTCCTCCCCCTTTACTCTGCCCTAGCAAGACCACATCTGGAGCACTGTGTCCAGTTCTGGGTTCTCCAGTTCAAAAGGGATAGGGATATCCTGGAAAGAATCCAACAGAGGGCTACATGGATGATTAAGGGACGGGACACCTGTCATATGAGGAAAGAGACCTAGGGATGTTTAGACTAGAGAAAAGACTAAGAGGGGATCTTATTCATGTCTAGAAATATCTGAAGGATGGATGACAAAAATGGGCCAGTCTCTTTTCAGTTGGTGCCCTGTGATAAGACGAGGGGAAATGGCACCAAGCTACAACATGAGGAGAAATATATTTACTGTGAGGGTGATGGAGCATTAGAACAGGCTGCCCAGAGAGGTTGTAGAGTCTCCTTCTCTGGAGACTTTCAAGACCTGTCTGGACGTGGTCCTAGAGGACCTGCCCGAGGTGTTCCTGCTGCAGAGGTCCCTTCCGACCCCTCTGATCTGTGCATTTTGGGATGCATTAGACACAGTTGCCTGTGCAAGCAAGTAGCTCAGACATGACACCAATCATATTTGGGCAGATAAGGCACATTCTGTAAACAGCACAGACTGAGGAGCAGACAGGACAGCGAGCACCTTCAGCTCTCCCTTTTTGCAGCCCATGGAAACAGGCCACCTGCATGCCACACACATCCAAAAGGCTCCAGGACAGGCTGGTACCCCTGTGCTGATCCTCCCCTCAGCCATGCTGATGTCTCTGTATCATGCTTGAAGCCAAATTCAGGTGTTCAATGTGATGGGGCACAGAACCACCTGGGGTTCAGCTGGGCTTCTAGGTCTGGCTCCAAATGGCAGCAATATATATACAACAGCATGGTACATTCAGACCCATGCTGGTTCTGACAGCCAGATCTGCCTTTCTGGGGATCTGCAGTTTAAGTAACAACCCTGCTGAGCTACGGACAGCTTGTGCCTTCCTATCCACATATACAATAATATACTTACCTACAAACTAGATGAGCCACCTATACAGGGAGGATTTGCTATACATTGATGACCCCAAAATTACAGCTTATTTATGGCATGTTTATTACGCATAGAAAGGAAGAGAGCCACCACAAATCCAAACAGCCATTACTTCAGCAGGTATTAATGCACGCAGTTACACTGCAGAAAATTAAATTTTACCACAGTCCAAAGATGTGCTTCCTAATTAAATGTCAAGCAACCATATGAATTACAACAGAGCATATTCCATGTAGCAACCCCTTCTCACAGCAATTAGTTATGAAGTATCCTTTAATTGCTATATTTGAAACATGGCTCCCCCTGCTTTTTTTTTTTTTTCAAAAAAAGAAAAAGAAAGCAATTAAAATCTTTAATGAGTGCCTGCTGCCTGCCCCCTAATTCATGGGCATTCTAATGTTCAACTTGTGTCTCTTCATAATAGACGTAATTGCCAGATCCAATGCAACCCATCTATATAGAACAGCAGTGTGTTTTACAAAGTGTACTGTAATAATGTAATTGGTGCGATTCAATATTAGCATTAAAAGAGAAAAACAAATGCTATGTGTTTAAGATTGACAACATGCCTTTGAAATCATGCAATTGATGCCTTTACTGCTAAGAGCTGGGAAACATTTAGCCCGTGCCCTTTGGCTCTCCATTCTGGCTGTTTTGCCTGTACTGCCAACAAAACAAATTCTTTGCAATGACAAGGACCCACTCATGTGGAAGAAGCTACTGACTTCTCTCCTAAGTTGATGATCTCTAGGCAGCACTTTAAGGTTCCCCTCACTAACATATGCAAAGAAAATATTCAGTGTTGACTGTAAAGCTGCTGTGAAATTGGGAAGCAGGTGAAACATGGAGGAAATACCATACCTTGGCTACTCCCAAACTGCTCCTAGAGAGATCATGCAACTTGCTCTATTTCAGACCAGAAGCACAGCAAATGAAAACTTACTGCCTTGTGAACTGTGTGGCATCTATCTCATTTTTGATAGGCAACAGATCACAAGTCACTGGTACTTCGTTCAGATGTCTCAGCAAAATAGCCCATTATTAGTGATTATCAAATATGACCATAAAGATATATCTTATCTCTCACCAGGTATGGTGAGGAACATCTGGAAACATCACTGAAAGAAAGACAGACCTATCCCCCAGCCAAAACAGCCTAACAACCCCATACAAAAGAAAGAGAGGGAGAAAGTAATGAAGTTTGTTTATGTATACTGGCTTGGGTAATGAAATCACATATTTGCTATCAATAATCTGCATTTAGAAAGCTATTTTCCAAGAATTTGCATCCTCCTTGCAAATTCAGAAACAAGACTTCCTACTGCAAAGCAGAAGGAAAAAAGCCCTGTATCCTGTCTCCACCAACTCGCATTAGATCTATTTATTAAAGAAGCAATTAATAGAGGTGGTGTCTCTCCTCTCGTAGTGCACATCTCACAGTGCACCTCTGCAGGTCCCAAACACAGCTTTGCCTTGCAGACCAGTTAAAGAGGCAGTCAGGCTTGCTATCCTAAGTGCATGGTGGGCTTTGGCAGGAACCAACAGAGCAGGCAGTCCTATCCCCAGTTGTCTCTTTCAGCTGCCATAGCCCTGTAGCCCTCAAGAAAATACTTATGGTCATCCAGCTGTTGTATCATCACTGGGCTTTGTGTCATCAAAAAAACCCAACAAAATCCTACAAAAGCAACAAGAGATTCTTGTCCTTTGCCAATCCATTTGCTGGACAGCATTATTTTAAGAAGCTAGGAACTGCAGAGTTAACTAGTTTTAATTACTTCTGTGCTTAAGAATACAAGGGTTTAATCTTCTTCCATTAAAGGCATGCTCACAGCCATGAGTTCGCTCTCACCCATAAAAAGAATAGGACAAGCCCCAGTATCCTGCTTCCCCCCTCACCATCTGTTCTGTGCTCTCAGGCTCTCCAAGGTCAAGTTGCCTTTAGGGATTCAAATCAGAGATAAGATGAAGCTGACATTTCTAATCTTTGTTATACACGCAAAGAACTTATTAGTTTTGGATACAAGGAGCTTCATTTTCAGTATGAGTGAAGTGAACAGAGCCCAAAAAATTAATCCGTGTTACCTGGTATGTCTGGTGAATCACACCAGCCAGAATCCCCAATTGGAGAAGCCAGCATTGCTAAGGGCTGAATAAAGGGATTTTATATTGTACACAGGATCTCAGGTTCAAGAAGGCAAGGTTTCTAAGTGTAAACAAAGAACTCTTTTTCTTTCTTTTTTTTTTAACCTCTAAAGTTAACACAAAAAAGGAATAGCAAGTGTTCCATTCCTGGCTCTGAGAAATTTCTGGGGCAGTGCAGTCAACTTGGAATACTCCTGAGAATAGTTATTAAAATAAACAAAACTGCAGCTAAGGGTTAGTCCTGTCAAACCTCCCTTGCCCTGCAGCACAAAGCACCAGAGTCCCTGATGGCAGAACCAGTGCCATTCCCGCTGGTAGCGTGATGCAGAGAAGCCACACTGCAGCAAGCCACAGTATGCCCTTGGTTCTCCTCACAAACACAGTGCCACTGGTTTTGAAGGGTTAAATGCAGTAAGAAAAAGGACTAGTGGTTTAAAAATAGGCCAGTCCATTTCTTCCAACATGTGATACGAACACATCATTCTACCACAGCCTTAGCTTGGTAAGGCTGTTACCAGCTGGCTGTCTCCTTGGTCTGAAGGAGTGCATTTTCCTCCTCTCACAAACACAGTGCATCCACATCATAACTCAGGCTGTGCATAAGGCATGAGAATTTAACTAGGAGGCCACAACCCCCCTAAAGACAGCCCTGACTGTGGGTAATCTTTAGGCTGCCTGATTTGTTTCACTAGATTCCTTCATGAGAACTCTACAGCCAACCACTGTGACTAAGTAACAGCTGGCACAGAGGAGGAGCACTTGCCAAATTCAACAACTGGGATGCTTTTCGTTGTTTACTGAGATGCCTTAGTTAATGAAAATAGGTTCTTATTTTCAACAGAACAGAAAGAACACAGAATCTAGCTCAGAAGACTGCCATCAGGAAAGAGGCTCTGTAAGTGTTAATGTACCCACAGAAACATCTTCAAAGCTATGAAAGAGGCTATCATGTTATTTGTCCATTTGAAAAACTTTTACATGCTTAGGCTTAGAGGCAGAGTGAGCAAAATACTGAAGAAACCCTCAATTACCCCTTTAGGAGATATTCTCATTTCATCCCATCAGGACATGCAAAGTGGCTCCTTCCTAATGCAAAGTAAAGGGCTATGAAGAAAAGCTGGGGCAGCATCACAAGCCAGATTCCAGCACCACTAAGAGCCAGAGGTGTGTTGGAATGTATAGTCTGGCTCACAACACCTTAAATGCAGCTTATTTTCTTCCTTTCCCCTTACAGGATCAGTTCTTTTAAACTGAAGTCTGGTGAAGTAGATGTTAGTTTCACTTCAGGAAGGCAAGACAAATAGAAAAATAGAGTTAATTTCAGAGACAAACTACCTAGCACTGATCTACTCCTTTCATGTATGGTTTGGGGAAAAAAAAATGTGATCCAGAGGTATACTTCTTGAAGAAGCTACTATGTTGCCTTTTCATCAAACGTGTCACATATTTACTTTGAGGTTCTCTGATGATTTATGCTCCTCCCCAGTACATCTTTGCTCTGTATCCCCTCCATATGTTCACTAAACTTCTGTCCCTCCTCCTCCCTATTTTGTCTCCCTTGAGCTCATTTTGGAGTGGCAAAAGTCAGGAACAGGCTTATGGAGCAGCTGTTTGACTTTACAGACCTGCAAAGGAGTAATAATGGCATGGTTGCTCTTTTGTCTCTTTAAAAATCAGACAGGAAAAGAACCTTTCTGGTGAGTTTTGCTCCAACAGAGCAATGAAAGTGTCAGAGAAGCTGGAGAGCTCCCAGCAAGCCAACCTAATTGTGTATTTCTGTTTCATTTTAAGGCATTCATAATTGTAAATACTGAAAGAACACCTAATCCAGCCAAAATCCAGGAACACCAACTATGTTGCTTACTGGCCTACAGAAACATATCATTACCATTTGCCACTGACACTCTCTGCAGGAAGGAAAACATGTTTTATTCAGTTGTTAACATTATATCATTAGGGAGCCCTCAACAGAAAATCTGCTTCTTGTTAACTCATTTTCCATGAGCTTCAGCAACTTAAAAAAAAAAACAAACAAACCACAAAAAACTTCAAACAAACAACAAACCTGTACTTAAGAAAACTCATTACCCTGCAACAAAGCTGTTATGGAAAAGATGTTTCATGTCATAAATTAAACAAAACTTCCCCTTCCGAGTACCGTAACAGTAAAACTACAGGAAAATATTTATGGATTGCAAACATACATAAGAATCAGATTGTTTCCTCTGTTCCTTCACTTAAGAAGCACATTCCTGTGGTTCCTAAGTGTATTTCTATACACAGCTGTATTCCTATATACCTGTCCTGTGTTTTTGTTAAAGAAAGAGTCATGACAAGCCTATCACAGATGCAAGAGGAAGCCTCAAATATTCCAAGAAAAATGGAAGACAGTTATGGTTCCTGCAGTGCTCTACTACAGGATCTACGATTACTTAAGTACTTTATATGCAGCAGATGAAAAAGCCTTGCATGTACTTTCAGAAAGTTCCTATATTTAAGAGACAACTCTTAAAAAAACACAAGGTTACTTACTTAGCCTTGAAATCAGCACAACAGTATGGGTCCCATCAATAGCATTTTCTCACTGTTTCATTCATAACTAAGTGATAGGACCAGTTTGCCATTTTATGCACTACTGGATAAAACAGGGATAACTTTGAATCACCTCAGCAGAACAAAACTAGAGAGTTCAAGGTAGCACAAGTCCCTTCTGACTGCAAGTCCAGATCCAGAAAAGGCTGGAGAAGCCAGTACTTTTGCTGTTTCAGACCCCTGATCCTCCTCTTTCTTGCATCAGCCCTGACAAGCCTCACTGATAAGAATTCTTCTGATTTTAATAGAAATGCCCTCGCTCCTGGAGCCTCCACTTCCAATTATGAAAAGCTCTTCTAACTGCAGAAAAGCCCTTGAAAACACAAAGTAGATGTACTGTAGAGGATTAATTGAGAAAGCAGTAAAAATAAATAAATAAATAGATAGATAGATAAATAAATAAATAAATAAATAAATAAAAGAGAGCGAAAAAAGTATGGTAATACTCAGATGTACATGATTTTTAAGTCAATTTAATATTTTGGGGTGGTTCTACCTTTTCAGTTTTTCCCAAAATTTTAAAAGCAAATAATATTAAATTGCCATGTTCTGAAGAATTTTGCAGGCAAGGGGAAGGACTTGAGCCAGAAGAATCAAAGAAAAACTGAAGGAAGCAAAAAAACAACGCAAAACAAAGTTTCCACAGGATCTCTTTTCAATTTGCCTGAAAGCTGCTTAAAAGTTCCTAAGAGGGTCATTGATGCTCCAAGGTTTTCAAATCTCACAAGTGACCACACAGCATTAAAGGCAAAGTAACTTTCCTTACACTTTTTCAGAAATCATTCCTTACACATTTTCTGTATGGTTGCATCTTTTCAGAACATGAAAATAATCAAAGGTTACTGTGCAGTTTTCCTTGCAGCTGTTTTTCTCCACCTGACTGCAACAGCTAAAATATTATTCCTGCAGACTAAGGAATGCAAGCATGATATTGTATCCTGCAAATGCCAAAGAGTGAGTACCACCACCATGCCTGGCTTTAGGCAAGGCTCCCCCTCCTCTCATACTTAATCCATAAATCCGCAGATGTTTTGAGCAAAAACATCTGTATATTGACCATATAGCTGGATGTCAGAACCTGCATGCAGCTCTGGTGAATGCAGTCAACCCGTCTTGACAATTCCCAAAACGCTTCACTGATGTTCCCTTTAATAAAAGTGATGTCACTAATAAAGGAATAAATAGCATTTCCTGTTCAGCAGCTGAATCCTTGCTTCTGTTTATTGAGGGAAGATTCTGTAAACAAAACCAGCCAGAAGACTTGACATGGAAAAACTAGATATTCCTTTGTGCTATTAGTATTACAAACTCATTTTTGGCTTACCATGGATTCACTGATTAAGAGGAGAAGAAGAGCCTCTTCTACGTTGTCTTGTGGGCAGTATGCACTGAAAGACAGAACACATTTTTCTGAGGAAGGTCAAGAATTATCCTGTCAGCCTCTTTCTCATTTCACAAGAGGAGCAGTAACTTGAAACATCTCATGCATAATTCATTTGCTAAGCAATACCTTTCTTTACAGGTTCACACAATTAAAAGCTCTGCAATATATCCTAGATGAGCTATACTGAACTAGAAATAGATTATTTCCATTTCATAGCAAAGACAGCTATTTGGCTGGATTTTCTTTCTTCCTGGGAAAAAAGAAACATCAAATACATGGAGTTTGATGTTTTGTTTTTCCAGCAGGCCTTTTGATGGCAAGAACACACAATACTACATGAATCAGTGACACAATTAGCAGTACCGAAGAGTGTTCAAACACTCTCCTTCCTCCTGCTGATAAACTGAAATAAGAACAAATGCTTACTTCTCTTCTGTGTACAGCTCAGGCCTCCGACAAAGAAGATTGCTAACATAAGACTGATCTTCCTTGTTCATGAACTCAGGAAGTGGATCAGATAAAGGGCTCCAGTAACAGTCTTCACTGAGAGAATGGAGAAGCAGTTGGGCAAGCTGTTTGGCTGCAGTCTAGAGATCAGTGAACAGTACAGAAAAAGACACATCAGTAAAGCCTTCTCCAACACAAAAGATTCACCTCTCCTTATGTTCCATCTTGGAAAAGAAATGTACCAGGAACATGACAGTACTCCTTTTCAGAAAGCTAGAGTAGGTAAAAGAGCTGCTAAAAAGTCTCCTGCAGTGGCAGTTTCTTCCCTTCTCTCAAAAGACCAACAATCTGCATTTACATGGTCTTGTTGCAATGCTGTAGGAAAAAGGTATCAGAAAGCCCTGACAGCAAAGGGACTATGGACCACTGAGACAATCTTACAAATGTTACTATATTAGACCATGATGGCACTCCACTGTGTTCTCAGCCACACAATTTTGTATGCAAGTCTCAGCCTGAAGGCTACTTTTGTATTAGGTTTAAGAGATCAACCCTTTCTTTGTTAATATTCCTCTTCCTGCAGCCTTGTATAGCTTTGCCTTGGTACCACTTCTCTCTTTTTGTTGCAATAATGGAGGGACGAGAGAAGAGGGTTAGGAAGTTGGTATGAGACAGCAACATCACATGCACATTTTTGATCACAGAGTGGTCAAGGATCCTTAAACACTTGCTTTCTGGTTCACATGCATAGCTGGCAAGGCGGTGCCAAAAGGGGGCAAGTTAACATGACTTTGCAAAACTATCTTTGGCATTTGACCTGTCCCCCACTCAACAAAACCTAATTTTTGCACTGTGAATAGAGGAACATGCAAAAAAGCACATAGATGTAAAAATGGACAGTATCTTCTGTGAATTCTAGGCAGCACAGCACTCTTAAGTTGTAAGGTAAGTACTGCACAGAACAGAGGCAGGCTGAATCATAGAATCATAAAATGGTTAAGTTTGGAAGGGACCTTAAAGATCATCAGGTTCCAACCTCCCTGCTGTGACCAGGGACACCTCATGCTAGACCAGGTCACACAAGGCCTTTCTGCCCTAATGCTTGTAAATATTATTTGGGAATTTCTGACAGCTGCATATGTATTTTATATGCAATTTATATTTTGAGATGTGTTATGAAGTCACCAAGAATAATTTTCTTTTAAATACCAGGATAGTTATGATTGATAAACTGAGGAATCACTGCACTTGAGGTATGACATCTACTGGACCAAATAAATCATACTGAGGTTAAAGTTTCTGTTACCAGATTCTTTTGATGCAAAGTCATTTTCATACACATCACCAGACATTAATTAATTGAATTAGGTCTAAAATACAACCACAGTAGCATGCACTGTTTTCTTAAACACCAGAAGGGGAGGTTTCATAGATGTACCTAGCAAATGGCAAAGCCATTTGAATGAATTATGGTGCCTCAAAGTGTCACATACAAATCCCTGGAAACCCCGAGACCTTCCATGTGCTCCTACTGACAAGTTATAGAAAGCCTTCTGCTTCTAACTAGGCTTTTCTATGCTTTTTATAGCAAGTAACCATGAGCAAAATGGCCTAAGGCACTGCAACATTAGCCAGTATAATTTTATCGTTTCAGTGTGTAATTATTTAGTCAGTTTTACCCTGAGGAGCCAACTCTCCTGTATTTTTTCCTACAGTCTGAGAGGGGAGGGAAAAATAATATACCAGCAACAGAAAGATCTCTACTGGTTCACACAGAAGTAGGAGTACAGCTTGTGATAAGCCTTTCAAAAGGCAAGCACCAAATACTTTTAGTGTCTTTGATTTTAACATACAGTATAGTAGTTGTGTAAATTAGCTTCACTCTTGTTTTGAATAAGATCAAACAAACCAGAACAGGCCAAGACTCTGATTTATGTTATTACAGCCTTTGGCTAAAAAAAGCATTATTATGCTTGAAGAACACTGTGCTCCCACAAATCGGGAAAAAAAAATATGTATAAAAATAATCACGTGTTTCATTTTCATGCTTGAAAAACTTGTTTAATTAAGCATGTTCCTTCCTTTGCCCTCTTGACAGCTCTTTAACTAAGAAAATGAAAATGCAACCTCCAGTAAAACAGAAATCCCAGGAAAAACTACTGGATGAACACCTGCAGATTTCCCCTTTGGGTTAAATTCCTCACAGGTGTTGTACAGCTCTCCCTTGTTGCACAGGGACAGGAGCATTTGGGTGCCATGTTCTGTCATGTTATAGGGAACAGCAGATGGTTAGACTCATTTCAGCAAAATGATAAAACAGGAGAGCAAGAAAATCCCCTGAACCCTGATCTCAATCTGGAAAAGGATGCAACCATTTTAGTGTGACTGTTATTTAAGTGACCTCTTCTAATTACTTCCATAAACTTTCATATGCATCTGTATTCTCAATTAGGCATATAAGGCAATCCCAAGGCAACAAGAAGATTCATTTCCAGAACACAATTCCCAAAATACAGAGATGTGAGGAATGTAGGCAAAAAAGCAGCCAGGGTACCCTTTCTACTTGCACTTTCATTTTAGCCTTGCATTTGTATGTGAGCTAGACACAGTCAGTCCACCCATTGGAATCTGGCACTCTCCATCTCCAAAAGGCTATCCAAACCCATGCCCACCTCCCTTGCTAAACTTCTCTGGAGTCACACAAAACACAAAGCTGAACCAAGCACAAAGCAAGGTTAGTTGTATCAACATCAGTGCTTTTAGAGCTGCAAAGTTCTCATTCATGTTCTCAAAACTGCTACTCCCCATGCTGTTGACCTTGTAACCTCCCGAGTAACTTCAGGACAAGATCTCTTACAGGGAAGACAGGGAAGAACCAGTGAAAGGTCTAAGAATTTAAACAGGCACATAAATAACTTTCTCCATTATTTATTTACCAGAGATACTCAGAATAACAGGATGCAGAATGCCAACACCACCACCAAAAAAAAACAACCAACAAAAAAAACCAAACATCATTCTGTACTGTTTTGAAGGGAGTTTTACAGGAAGAACACTCAAGTCTGAAAAAGCACTGCTTGTTGCAAAAGCCAGAAGTACTTAATGCTTCTACCTGCAAATGCAAAAAGTTGTGTGTTCAGACACCAGAAGATAAGGAAGAAACCGAGACACCATCACCTCAGGACAGCACTGTCAAACTAAACATATACCTATTTCTACTAGGGCTAGAAAATGCACTGGGAAAAAAAAAAAAAAAGCCAAAAGTAACCCACATGCTCAGGTCTGAAGATGCCTAGGTCTGAAGGCTTGGAAGTTTCAACTGGGCAGGTCTTTCAATTAAATGCATCACTTGACACATCACTTACAAAAGTGGAAAGAAAAAAAACAAGTTTAAAAAAAAAAAAAAGCAGCAATCAATCAAGTGAGGACAAGAACATTTTAGTCCTAACTGCACTGGCTAAGAAACAGATAATTCCTGTCTAGCAGATCACCCCACCTTCCCACATCCCATTCCCCTTACCATTTTGAAGGTCTGAGTAGCTTTTGTTTCCACAGTCCGTAGTATTTCTCGCAGGCTCCTCATTCCTTTCACAATATTACTATAGGGTAGGCAGAAAGAAACCAACAAACCACATTATAAAAAAACGGCACATTGGAAACAAAATCTTTTTATGATGCACCAAAGCTTGGCAACAAAATTCACATTCAAACAAGCTCATGGAACAATCACTAATATTGAGTGTGCAGGAGCGAGACAAGTCACTTCAAGGCACCGCGCGAGGCAGCGACTGTGGCATGCCTACTCCAGATGGCTTCCTAGGAGAAGATCACATTCACATTTGACAAACAGAGGGGGCATTTGGAAGCCTTTCATAGCTCGTATTTATGAAACAAATGCTTCTTAAAAGCATCCACATCTCCTCTTCATACACACAGATTGTACTTGTTTCAATCATATTGAGTTTACGTGATGCTTTTAAATGATGATTCCTTTTAGGTGGTTCTTAAACACCTTGTGTCTGATGAACCAGACACATGATGAAATTACAGTGGTTTAAACAGTTTATTATCAGGCAGCTAAGTTGCAGTAACTGTCTGCAAGCACAGCTTAACCTGCAATAAAAGAGGGTTAGGCTTTAAAAAAAAATTTAAATATCACATTACTCTACATGCATCATCAGCAATTAAAGCAGCCTAGTTGCCAAACGGTATCTTAATCACGGGTCTGAGCACTAAGAGAGATGAAAAAAGATTAAACACTGAACATAGAAGCCTTGAAGGTGAAGGACATGCCCCTGCTACCACAGTACCTACAAAATGGTTCAAGCTCACTTTCATTGCAGGGTGGAAGCCACCCAAAGAAATACAGGCTATCAGAAAAGGAGCAATGCTGTACCAAAATAAAGACAACTAGATAAGAAGTCGTACTGGTACATCAACTGCCACTTCAGCTTATTTCAGGACAATTTTCTGTGCAGACAAAACCTAAATTTCATTTTTAGAAGGCTATATACCATAACAACCTTTTCTATCAATCTTATGACATTTTGAAGGTAAGCAATACAGACTGTGCTTGTGCCAACTTTCATGCACTGCAAACCTTCTTGCACTCCACAATCGATGGCAAACATTTGAAGAAGTAAGTTTTTTCCAATCAATACTAATCTCAAAACATTTAAAATCTGAGGTAATCTGTAGATTACCTAGTTGTGGGCAAACTACAGACAAGCAACAAAGCCAGGCGAGAGCAAAAGTGCTGATGACTTGCCCCTGTAGAGAAAGTCAGATGCTGTCTTTTTTTCCTTCCACTTTATGAAGGTGTAGGAAAGAATATATCCACAAAGATAAAAGTTCTGGACCTCAAACTGAGAAAAGCAATAAAGCATGTAGTGATATTTATGCACAGGAGTAGTCACACCAAATTCAACAGAATTGTTCACATGCTGTTTATTATCAGATAGTCAAAATCAATAAATTCACCCATCTGAACAAAATCATTGAATGTTAGGGGTTGGAAGGGACCTCTAGAGATCACCTAGTCCAAACTCCCTGTCAAAGCAGGACCAACTAGGCCAGGCCACACAGGAATGCATCCAGGCAGGTTTTCAAAGTCTCCAGAGAAAGAGACTCCGCAAACTCTCTGGGCAGCCTGTTCCACTGCTCCCTCACCCTCACAGTAAAGAAGTTCCTCCTCATGTTGAGATGGAACCTCCTCTGTTCTAGCTTATACCCATTGCTCCTTCTCCTACTACTGGGCACCACCAAAAAAAGAGACTGGCCCCTTTCTCTTACACCCACTCCTCAAATATTTCTAGACATGAATAAGATCCCCTCTCAGCCTTCTCTTCTCAAGACTAAACAGCCCCTGTTCTCTCAGCCTTTCTTCACAGGAGAGATGTTTAAGTCCCTTAATCATGCTCACAGCTTTCCATTGGACTCTCTCCCGTAGATATCTGCTTCCTTAAATTGGGAAGCCCAAAACTGGATACAGAATTCCAAGTGTAGTCTCACCACGGTAGAGTAGAGGGGGAGGAGAACCTCCCTAGACCTGCTGGACACTTTTCTTAATGAGCCCCAAGATACCATTAGCCCTCTTGGCCACAAGGACCCATTGCTGTCCCATGGATAACTTACTGTCCACTAGGGCTTCCTTTTTTGTGTGTGTGGTTTTTTGTTTTGTTTTCTTTTCTTTTTTTTGCTTGGGATTGCCCCAACCCAGGTGCAAGACCTTTGCACTTGCCCTTACTGAACTTCAGAAGTTTGGCATGGGTCCACCTCTCAAGCCTGTCAAGGTACTCTGGATGCCATTCCTTCCCTCCAGTGTGTCAACCTCACCACACAGTTTGGTGTTGTCAGCATAACTTGCTGAGGGTGCACTCAATGCCACTGTCCATGTTGCTGATAAAGATGTTAAACAGTACTGGTCCCAGTACAGATCCCTGAGGAATGCCCCTCACCACTGGTCTCCACTTGGACATCAAGCTGTTGATCACTACTCTTTGAGGGTGACTATCCAGCCAATTCCTTATCCACTGAGTGGTCTGTCCATCCATCAAATCCATATCCTTCCAATTTAGAGACCAGGATGTCATGCAAGATAGCATCAAAAGCTTTGCATAAGTATGCATAGATTACATCAGCTGCTCTTCCCTTGTCCACCGATGCTGTGATCCCATCATAAACGACCATCAGATTTGTCAGGCATCATTTGGCATGGTTGTCACCAATGACCTCCACATTTTTCATGTGCCTTAGCAGAGCCTTCAGGAGGATCTGCTCCATGATCTTACCAGGCACAGAGATGAGACTGACTGGTGTATAGTTCCCTGGGTCTTCCTTCTTTCCCTTCTTGAAAATGGAAGTTATCTTTCCCCTTTTCCAGTCAGTGGGAACTCACTGGACAATGATAAGTGTCTAAATAAAAGCGTCAACAAAATCCACTAACGAGCATCAGAAAGATTAGTGGTCACTTGCAAAGCAAATTAACTCATTTGGCACACGTGTGTCTAGCTCACACCAAGAGACTGTGCTAAAGAGAGACAGGTTTGTCCCCAGAGAACTGGAGCACCATTTCGGTTCCACTTTTTAGACAAGTTAAGCTTCATGGCAGAAACACCTTGTTCTGGGGGAAAGGGAAGAGGAAAAAAAGGAAGGAATATTGACACGTGAAAGAATGAATAGCAAATTGCTGCCCATCTGGTTGAAACCATGAACTGCATGGCAAATGCATAGAAACACCATCAACTGAAGGCAGGAGTGCAAAATGGGTGGCATGGGAGGAGCACCCAGCACTCACCACTTTCCAGACAGATGCTTGTGTGGTCAGGGTCTCTCAGAGAGCACCTGCGCCACACTCTGAGCTCTCAACTCTGAAACATGCAAAGCATCTGACAAGAATACCAGTTCTACAGGACTGAGGATTCGGTTTGGTAGCTTTTACACTTTGAACTTCAGCAAACATTATTGACAGAAGACAGATCACACCTGCCAGCAGTCTGCAAACATACCTCACTACAGGAATTTGTCTTTCCACTCTACTGTTCCAAGCCAGGAGGCCATCTGAGCACACACTTAGTTTTAAGAATCTGAATTGTTCTACTTATAACGATAAGGAACTTACTGTTTCATTAACAGCTGTCCTTCATATACTAAACATGCACTAGATTTTTATTTAATTAGGACTTGAAGAAGTTAACAAAAAGAAAATAATGTATTTGAACAGAAATACAGTGCCAGAAAAAGAAATTAGGAAGAACAGGAAGGGAAAAGCACATGGTCATTAAACTGCACTGGTTTTAGCCACAAACATGGCAAGGGAGGCATTCAAAAAAACATGATGAAATGCAGCTTGGGATCCTATTATAGGTAATCTAATAAAAGGGAACACAAAATCATGGGCACAAACTGTGACAAAGAGCACCCTGAGTCCAATCAGTCCGGCTTGGCATGAAAATCTGCTTTGTTTGTGCAAGTACCCTGTTAATACAAGGTAATGAATTATCAGTTCATTAATTAAAGCAGTCATATCACACTTATGTCATATTGTCTAGCTAACACTACACAAAATTTTAAATTTTAAATAAATAAATCACTGTTTCCTATGTAAACTGCTGGTTAAAATATTGATAATGGACCAGAGTCAACTGTGGGTACAGAGGTCTGCCAAGTCAGTTCCGCAACAACATGGGCACCAGAAGATCATTGACTTATCCCTGACTCATCAACTGTTAAAACAATTAGACTCTAGCATATGGAGGAGACCACAATGAGATGACTACATGGCAGTCTGCAGAGCCACCACTCCAGGGCAGAGCGGTACCCAAAGCACACAATGGTAACACCATTGCCTCTGCCTAACTTCTGCATCTTTGCATCTTGCACAAAAATTCATACTCTCCCTAGTTGTTCATGAATAGGCATAAAACACACCTGAAATAAGTCTCATATTCCTATGAATGAAGATATAAGACAAGTAACTACAACAAAGCATATCAGAGTTTCCTAATGCCAGCCTGTCTAACAGAAGAGGGGTGCTCAAAAAAACCCAGTACAAAACAAAAACTTAGCAGTTTTCTAGATCCATCTAGTAGGCACTTAGACTCACTCCCATATTAACAGCTGCAGTGTCCTAGTGCCCTGAACAAGGTGCTAGATTGTAAGGATTGAAGAAGGGATAAATGACAACAAAGCCTACATAAATCCCTCAAAAGAGATTAATAGTCAGGCAAAGACTGTCCAGCTTGCCCTTGTACATTAAATTCTACTATAAAAAAACCCAAACATATAAATGAAGTTAATCTTTCAAAGTGCCCTTGCAACAGATGCCTAAAAAATTTCAAAAAAGGAACTGTGCACTTAAAAAACCCTACTGTTCTAGAGGAGAAAGGAAGATAAAGAATTGTGTAAGCTTTCCCTACTAGGCATTTTAATCAGCGTATCCTGATATAATTTAGGTCCTAACTTGAGGGATCGTAAGGAAATAAATTTCTAGTAAGTGCTTAATAGTTATTTTTTAGAAATCCCTTTTTTTCAAGCATCCAATCTAGAGCTTCTAAAACCAACCACGTCCTGTAGAAAGCTCATTTTTTGTATTGTGGCAAAACCCCACACATACTTCAAGTGCAGCATACATATAACCATTACTTCAAAAAGGTGAAGCCTGTTTGCCCTGAGGAAACATTAAGAGCATCTTGACCAAAGTCCCCATGACAGAATAAGGTAGCAATACCTGTTCAATACTCTGAAAGGAAAGGCAGTAAGAAATAAGCCTTATCTTCACACATTCACATCAGGAAAAAAACACAAAAAAACCCACAAAAACCCAACCAAACAAAAAAACCACAAACAACAATTTAAAACAAAACAACAACAACAAAACCCACAAATTTAAAAATAAAAAAAAACACAAACAAAACCCCCAAAAGCCAAAAACCAGTGCATATGCTAGCACAAAATACAACCTCTTGTCTCCTATAGTAAAACATTGCTCACTGAAAGAATAAAGAAATCTTTCTTGGGATACAGCAGGGCAAACACTGCAGGAAACGTGTCTTCAGTAACACAAATTTTTTAAGTAAACATCTTATTAAAAGCATCTGGGACTTGCACAACTGCAATACTTGCTGGTCCTTACAGCTTGCAGCTCAGCATCTGAAAGGGAGACCAGGTATATGGTACCAGATATATTCTTTCCATTGCACACTGCAAGAGAAAAGGGCAACCCTGACCACGCTCCGAGAGGAGCATGCCTGTTCCTGCTAGCAGGAACAAAAGCATGACAACACCATTCATATCCCTCGGCTCTTCTGCCTGGCAAGACAAGAATAAATCACTTGCTAGTTCTTTTGCAGCTGTGTGCTGCCGGGGAAGGACATCACACCTGACAGGACCTACCCCCTGTCAGCTTGAGCATTCATCATCCAAGGCTTATTTCCTACCTGGACACACTGGAAGCAATAAAGAGAATAAAAGCATTCCTTTGAGCTGTTCAGTATCAGGAGGAGAAACTTTTTACACACATGGAGCACCCTAAAAAGCTTCTTCCCAGTTCCCTCCTCTTTTCTTAATATATCACAAAGCTGCTTATGCCCTCTCGTGGCAGAAACCACACATTAATATCAGCTTAGGGGAGGGGGTGTGCAGAGACAAGCTGTAGAGTCCCACCGGGCTCCTTTCTCCCCCACTGAACCTTCCGTTTCCCTGGCTGATGTTTCTCATTTGCACTGAAGGAGGTGAGGAGCATGTGGGGCTCTGCTCCTGTCTCAGCCACAGGAGCCCCATCACACTGACCAGGGTGCTCCTTCACCTGAAGATGGCTACAGACAGCATTTAGCTGCTATTGCATCTATTTGGCTTTTAATCAAAGTGCTGCTTAATTCACACACGTATTTTGATTCCAAATTGTTTTTCTGTAGGAATTTTGTTGTGGTGTTTTTGGGTTTTTTTAAAGGGTGTCATTAAAATAACAAGAGAAGGGGGCAAGCAGGGCCTAAAGTAGTAGCTAAAACAAGCCACTGGATATCCTGAACTTACGAAGACTGAGTTTAAAATGTTGCTGAATAAAATTAAAACGACTGAGTTTGACACTCAAAAGGTGCTTAGAAGACATCAGCACCATATGGTATGAGATTTTATTATACTACACAGTTAATAAGCTTACTAGCAAGACCTGAGCTTTTTGCTCGCCATGAGAATAGCAAAAGGCTAGTAAAGCACATGCTGTGCCACAGTTGGTCAAATACCACCTCCTCACCTGGGAAAACCACATACCTGCTGCCAAGGTGATACTGACACTATGCCTTATACTTCTAAGTCCAGACTTTCTCTATACATAAACATGTATCCACCTGACTACAGGGCTCATTTCATGACATCTGGGTTTTGTACATTTGTAAGCCTTTGGGTTAAACAAGACTAACCTGAAGGCATCTCTCATGCATATGCTTACAAGTACACCTTTGCTGTACACTCAGGCTTTTAATGAAAGAATAAAGAACAGAGGCTATTCACAGCTGCATTTAAAGTCACTCCTGGGGGGGGAAAGAAAGCCTTGCAAGAAAGCCCTGAACAAGAAACAAGGCCTCCTCCAGAGTAAAAAAATTGTATCAGCTTTCTACAAAAGAATTTAAACTGATAGTTGCTGTGAAAATTTATTTTCAAGTTTTTTCTTCAGTCCCCTCATTTTTTGCTTTCTTCTCCATTTTACTCAACAGGAAAAAGAGGGAAAGTGAGGAAAATGAGGTAAAATTTCTTTGACTGAAGTTGAAAGTAAAAAAATCACCTGAAATTAAATACTTTCAAAGATGGTTTGCTTAAAAAAGTTTATAAAACTTTGACCAGTAATACTACACAGAGCAGTGAGAAATTCAGTATCCAATGCCTTGAGAACAAATGTTGTAATATGGGGCAAGAACAGGACTAGGGAAGGATGGATTTTTACAAGTACTGTTTACACACAGTGAGGAGAGGCTCTCTCTACCTGGCAGCATCTCCATTAGCTAAACAGAGTTGATTACGTTTTGAAAACACGGCGTATTTCAGGGGAGAGTGTGCCCTCACTGATGGCCTCTGGAAGTGGGCATTTACAATGTCTTTTTAATTGCACTTGAGAAGGTTTTCCTGAAGTGAAATTATTTGTTGGCTTGCAGATACCAACTCCTCTTGCCCTTCCAATGTTCATCAGGACCTGTATTTCAGAGGCATAATAAATACCCTGGAGAAGCACTGTTGCTGCATGCATTGTCTCTAGTAAAACCATAGATTTGGGATTTTGATTGGGACATTTAAGACCTTAAATAAACAAATAAACAAATAAACAAATAAATGGAAGGAACTACCCTTAAGACAGAGCCAAACCAGGCTCTGTGGTTGCACACTTCAAAAGCACACAGTAGTGTATATTCCACTCCCTCTTGAGGATCTAACTCCCTTCGTCTCCACAGGGAATACAGCTGAGTGAAGACAACAAAATTTTTCTAAACCACTCTACTTGTAGGTCTGGAAAATGAGGCTTAGTACTCTTTAAGAGAGACAAGGTCAAACAGGAGGAAGGGAGGGACTTGAGGTAAGCCAACAGCAAAAAAGTCACAACAGAACATGTACAAAGAAACAAGCCTTCATCTGTTCTGAGACAAAACAAGTGACATTATATCTTTTTATTAACATCTGCATCCACCTACCCCTTCTTTAAATGAGTCACATAGGCACTCTGTAGAGCTGCTTCCAGGAAGTAGGGAAGTTCAAACTCAGAGTAAGTCACATTGCTGCCCTTGATACTCCTTGAATGTGTGTTGCTTAAGGTCTGTGTGGGGAGGAAAGAAACATCTGGGATTACAGAGAACTGGCTCTGGTTCATGAGGAATGGTATCTCCAACAATAAAACGTCACCATCAGATTCCTCCTCAGGCTTCTTGAAAACTTACCTTCATTAGCTGTTCAAAAACCTTTCAAAGTAAACTTTAAAATTAACTGTACAGGGACTCACATGAAATATTCTGCATGCAATGCATTTTTAAGAAGTATCCTTTATTACTTCCTGATCTTTAATAAAGTAATCAGAAAGCTACACATTAATAACAAGGGCTTCAGAAGTACTATACCAACTACATAGATGAGCACCTTGCACAGAAATATGCATGCAATGTTTGAGTAGGTATATCTAGCTTAACATAACATAAATGTCTTTTAAGAGTTAGCAAGCTATAAGGAGTCCTGATAGCAGAATCTTAGTCTTTCCTCTGTTTGTCCTGTCAAACCTTTCTTGCCTTTGCTTTCTTACTGGTAACAAACAGATTTTACTGCTGAAAGCTGCCCTGTGTGGACAGTCCAAATCACAATTTTACATCCAGGACTGGAGAACACCTATAGACTTATAGTACATCTATCAGTAATTCTGTGTCCTTGTCTCTGTGTCCAGAAGATGAATGAAACACAGTTCAAACCCTTTCCCTTCTTCAAAGACACAAGCTGTCAGTAAAAAATTTTACAGTACCCAGTACTGGCAGGAACTTCCCCACAAGAGACGGACAGTACATGATTTTAAATAAGAAAGCTATTCAGCTTTCTCCTACAAAGAAACAGACCATACGAGTTGTTAGCTGGCTTTCTTTATGATTTTTTATATACGTACTAAGCTAAAATTTCCTGGTTTAATGCACTTAAAATGCAAAACTTGTCACACACACATCTTTGCTGCCGAGATGAGCAGAAATACCTGATTCAAAAGATTAAAGGCCATTAAGCTACAGAGGAACAAGTAACATGCATTGTCACCAGTGCTGCTGGTGTCTAGCATAACCTGTGTCTAAGGAAGGCATGGAAGTGCAAGGTGTGCACTGTTAAACTCAGCTAGGCAAAATTACAGAGATAGAGACCACTAAGCACGTGCCCAGCAAAGTAGTGGCACGTATTACAGCTCAACAGAGGGCTCACAGTAGTCAGCATACTCAGCATCCTAGCCAACTAAGCAGCTACTTGCTACTGATGATCCAGGCTCCTCCAGCTTCACTTGGAGAAGGTTAAACACTGACAGTTAAAACTGCTATGGCTGACCCAAAAAGTTTACTTTCAGCTTATTAGAGATCTCAATATCCACTACCGTGTATCATTTACACTGCAGATATGGAAAATATCTCAGGTCTTTCATGCTGGCACTTGCTATGCAAAGTTTGTAGCCTCTCTTCAGTAAGAGCTAAATTTGGATACAACCTGAGCATATCTGAAGTGTTCAGTGCTTTACCACAGGCAAAACTGGTTTCTAGACTTCATTCTCAGAGGAAACAGGGAGAAACCAGATGAACTGCTTTTTGCAACTGCTTATACCAAGGCACCTCACTCCTTCAGACTTGTTCTCATACTCCTTAGTGCTTATGATCACTTGGCATTTCCCTGCCATTTTGCTGTCAAAATCCTGGAAATTCTACCCAGGCCACCAGGTAACACCCTGAGCACATTTCTTCTTACCTTTTCAAGCTCCTGCAAGTACACCTGGGCAATGACACATGCTGTCTCAAAACAAGCCATGACTTCCTCCTCTCTTTCACACAGTCGAGCACGTGAGGCAATGGAGTTGGTTGAGCGCTCCAGTGACAGACCTGCAAAATAGCAACACCTTCTTTAACTGGAGCCCACCAACAGCAGCATGGCTGTGTTATTCCTTCATTTACCAGCTGACAGGGAAGTTCCCCTCTTGCTTTAGTGATTTCAGGAAAAGACCCTCAGGAAAATATATTTCCAACATAGCAAGGCCTTTTTGTCATGCTGCTCTAACACACAGTGCCACTGGATGCTTCTACAGTGCCTTCCAAATATTTTATGAAGGATATACAATCCCTCTGGTAGGGATGATCAAGCAGAGAAATTAAGGCCTTATATTTCCCATGACAGCTACAGATTTTGGGTGCTGTCTCATAAATATCCTGGCACTGGGTTTGAGAATTTCTGAGCATTCACTATTCCAAGTGAAGCTTTCAATAAGCAGCAGTTTTGAGGGGAAGAAAGAAAAACAAACTGGAAAACGATACCAAAACAAAGTCGGGAAAATCTGAGCACATGCAAATTGCACATGGACACATAGCAAGCTCTTGGCAAGGCACAAGAGACTCTTAACCACAAGATCATCTCTTTTTCCTAAGAAATGAAAAAACCCTGGATTTTTGTACTACTCAAACTTCTTGTATCACTATCCAACTCCTCTTACAAACTAAGAGCATGTTAACTGCAAACCTACAGCTACTGTCCCTACATTAGTATCTTCTATTATTATCAGAACCTTGTCTGGCATCACACTACTGCATAATTTTTAATCTCGAAACTTGTTTGGAGAGGTTGCATATCTACATACCAGTTCTACTCTAATCAGTGATGCACCAGATCTCCGCAATACACCACTGCTTGGAAACTCTGGTCTTCTACATCATACACAAATGCACAGATGCCCAGTAGCCCAACACAGGTTCCAAAAAATTAAGCACATACTTCCCCAAAAATTTTATATATAAAAACATCAGTGGACAAGGGAAGACTTATGGATGTCATCTATCTGGATTTCTGCAAGGCCTCTGACATGGTCCCCCCACAACATCCTTCTCTCTAAGTTGAAGAGATATGGGTTTGATAGGTGGACTGTTCAGGAATTGACTGGGTGGTCACATCCAGAGGGTTGTGGTCAATGGCTTGATGTCCAGATAGAAAACAGTGACAAGTGGTGTCCCTCAGGGGTCCGTACTGGGACCACTGTTGTTTAATATCTTCATTAATGATATTGACAGTGGCATTGAGAGCACCCTCAGCAAGTTTGCCAATGACACCAAGCTGGGTGGTGCAGTTGATATGCCAGAGGGATGGGATACCATCCAGAGGGACCTGGACAAGATGGAGAACTTGGCCCAGGTGAACCTCATGATGTTCAACAAGGCCAAGTGCAGGGACCTTCACCTAGGCTGGGGCAACCAGAGATATGAATACAGGCTGGCGGAAGACATGCTAGAGAGCAGCCCTGTGGAAAAAGATCTGGAGGTACTAGTGGATCAAAAGCTGGACATGAGCCACCAATGTGCAGTTGCAGCCCAGAAGGCCAACTGCATCCTAGGCTGCATCAAAAGAAGTGTGGCCAGCAGACTGAGTGAGGTGATTCTGCTCCTCTTCTTTGCCCTGGTGAGACCTCACCTGGAGTACTGTGTCCAGCTCTGGAACCCCCAACACAAGAAGGACAAGGACCTGTTGAAGCATATTCAGAGGAAGGCAACAAAAATGATCAGAGGGCTGGAGCACCTCTCTTCTGAAGACAGGCTGAGGGAGTTGGGATTGTTCAGCCTGAAGAAGAGAAGATCCAGGGGGGACCTTACAGTGACCTTCCAGTACCTGAAAGGGGCCTATAAGGAGGCTAGGGAAGACCTGTTCACTAAGACATGTAATGACAGGACAAGGGGTAAAGGTTTAAAGCTAGGAAAGGGTAGATTTAGGTTGGACATTAAGAAAAATTTATTTAATATGAGGGTGGTGGATCACTGGAATGGATTGCCTAGAGAGGTGATGGAGGCCCCATCCCTGGAGACATTCAAGGTCAGGCTTGATAGGACTCTGGTACAAGCCTGGGAGGTGGCTCCTCACTCTCCCAAGCCAGAGGTGCATGGCACATTCCCTCAAGGAACTATAGCTTGAAGGTACACGTTAGTGTGTTCCTCACCTTTCATCTTTGAAAATTCAGATCAGAGTAGAGCAAGGGGAGTGAATTTCAAATCGACAATGATGGGGAACAGGGACGATGGTAATTTTGCTGGTTTTAACCAATGCCCATTATGTTCTCTCCTTTCTATTGACATACACCTTGTATAGCATCCAACACGTAGCAGATTTTGTCTTCCAGTCCATGTATGAAGTCTTTGGCTTTATATCAGGGGTTTTTTCCCTAATATTTCAAAGCCTCTATTTCCTAACCCTGTCGCTATGTAATGGCAGGGAAAAGAGGATGTTAACTCTCTATACAGAGAAATAAATCCTTCAGCACTGCAGCTAGAACAAATATTCTTCTTAGCTCTCAGTTTTACCTACCTCTGAATTTCCAGTCATTTCTCTTAATTGAAAATAAATTTTAAGAAGTGTTGCATTTTGGAGTCACCATCCCCTTTAGTGCAAGGTGGGTCCTGAAAGAAATCCTGTACAATATGCTGACATTCAAACACATGCAGCATCTAATAAAACTGCAAGAGCCATCCTAGCACAGTCTGTATGAGGGTGTTTATCGTGGGAGATGTCACACAGAGAAAACAGGCTGACAAAAAGCCATTTACATACATGCTGCAGCCCACTGCAAGGAGCTACTATCTCTAAGCTCTGACATGGGGGAGGAAAGCAAGCAGCCTTTGCCAGCACCAAGTACTTGTACATTTCTGACAAGAAATGTGCCCATCCATGTGGTCAGAAAAAGAGAGCTGGGGCTGATCTGAGATGGGGGAATGAACACCTCCAAAAAGGTTCTTGCCACAGTAAATACAGAGCAATATACAGATACTATGCTACATTGCACACATTTTTTTATTTGTAAAGGGCAAGAAGGAAAATTGACCCACATGATGTTACATTAGTCATCATTCTTTCTGCTAACACCATATGCACTGACCTGATGTCATCAGAGTATAAATCTTCTACAGAAGCTTAACAGAGCTATTTTTCTCTCCACAGAAACACAATTGAAAATAAAAATTAGAGCAAGAAAACTGCAAATACAGTAGGCAAAGTGAAGAACAGAAGAATAACAACAGAAGCTCCCCACTTTTGCAGCCACCAATTCAGTTCTCACAGTGCAAAGCCCTCATAACTACACATTTGCTCAGGGTTCAGTTGGACAAGACTGTTTACAAGCCCTGCAGTCTTGAGAACATAAATTCCACTAACTCTTCTCCATCTCCTCAGCACAGGAAAATCTTCACAGCACAACATATATTTTAAATTCAGCTCAGTTCCCAAAAAAGCGTCAGAAAGCTAAGGAAGTGCATGCCCCTTCCAAACTGGATTTTGAAAGAAAAGTGTAGCTCTTGCTAAACCAGAATTAGCTTCAGAGTAGGGCACAAAGCCATATGCTTTCTTGGTAGCTGGTTAAGGTAAAGAGATTTGAGTATTTTTCACAACCCGTTATGGTAAGATAATGCCAACTTAACCTATTATAAGATTCTTCTCATATGAATTGAGAAGAATCATATGAATCATATTTAAATATATGCATACATATATACCATAAGAACATTTCATATAGTGAGGACACAGATTTATAATAGAGTATGGCCCATGATCAAGATTTAAAGAGAGACATGCTTCCAGATTATTCTTTTTAAAAGAAGAAACTCTTTTCTATCCACATTAGAGGCAGTAACTTTCTATGTATAGAAACACTGCTTTTCTCTCCTGCATAATGATAAGGCTTCCATTTACCTCCTCTGGTTCTACCAAGATTCATCTCTAGCTCTTGATTTCTCTATAATCTATGCCCCATCTTCTCCCCTTTGAAAGCTAATCTGCATTTATGTCATAAAAAACCAAACAAACCCATAAGGTTTGTAATAGGTATCACTGAACTAATTTCTTCCTAAAGCTGAAATGCACTGCTCTCATTTAGGGAAATCTGAAAGGGGAGATTTTATTAAGGCTTATTTCCACTTTCATCTCACTCAGTCCTTGCCAAGAGAAGACAACATATCATGTAGCTCCAATGCTCTGAGGTGATGTTATTACCAGAACTGGAACATATATGTGCATATGGACATGCAGTAGCAGATTCTCAGAAACATAAATGAGACAAGCATTCATGCTAGAAGGGATATCAGGAGGTCCATGGTCCAACTTCCCACTCAAAGCAGAGCCAACTCAGCGTGTTATCTCATCTGGTCTTGAAAGCCTCAGAGCATAGCTGGAGACTGCCGAACTGCTAGGGAGGAGGCTAAGGTAGCTTTTATATTTTCCTCCAGTTCATAAAGTAAGTTCACCAAACAGTAGCATTCCTCTGAGCAGGAAGAATATACCAATCCACTCACAGGTTCTTCTTTGCTTTTTGCACACACTTCCAGCCTCCTGTATTTGGATGAATTTACACAACTGGAGAATGGTGGGCTGATAGGGGCAAGAATTTAGGGTCAGAAGCAACACACTACTTTCACCAACAGCATTAGCCTGCAGAGGCTAAAACCCCACAGCCCAGGAGCATCAGAGCTATGTGGCACTCTAAGGAATTCATCAAAGAAACACAACAGCACACAGAGTGTTCAGTGTACCTGTTGTGTTGTGTTCTGGTGCTGCACTTGTGTTGAATACAGCTATGAGAACATAAAGCAAAAGACAGCTTTATGTGGAACTTACAGCCTTGCTAACAGCATCAGCCCCAGTCTGCAGAGCAAGGTTACAGCACCTATGTGCCACACAGACGGGCCATCCTGGCCAGAAGCCAGCATGCTGCTAAGCTGAGAGCATGCCATGGTTTTACTCTAGCCACAGGAAGATACAGAATTTGTCTTGAGGTAAGCTGAGTGTGAACATGTCTCATGGCAAGTGCTGCAAGGAAACTGGTTGTGTACGTGTCCCCACCCTGTGGTAAACACCAGGTTATTCTGGGCAGCTGTACCCAAGGGGAAGATGCACTTCATTTCTAGCATGCAGCCTTCAGCCCAGTTCAGAAGTGTAGCTCTAGAAAACCAAGTAGCATTGGAACAAAGCTATTTTTAAGACTAGCTCTTCCAAATACATACACATGCATGTTGGCTAATCAAAGTTCAGCAGAATATTAAATATATTCAAAGGCACAACCAAACCATTTTAGAGATGGTATTATGATCAGCCTGCCCCACTGGCTAAGGTTTGAACCTAACAGCAGGACCCTCAATTAACCTGTTATAATTCAGTGTCTTGGAAATCAAAATAGCCCTAATATCAACAAGCCAAAGCAACAGTTGGGATTATGCTGACATAGACAAGACGCAGCACTATGCATTATTTCTGCCACAATTCACAGCAGTTTTAATAATTCATATAATGAGTCTTGACACTCATCTCCCAAGCAAACAAGTTATGATTTTTCAGTAGGATTTATCTGCATTTCAAACAGAAGAAGAGGGGGAAGAAAGGACTATAAGCCCTTGGTTTTGAAAATACTGCACCTCATGAAAGGTGAGGAGAAGCAGAGAAGTTTCTTTTTGCAAGAAAGCCCCACAAACTTCTTTCACCATTGCTTCCTATTACACAGGATTATTGCTTCACAACAGCCCAGAATATTGACAGCAATCTGTTATAATCTTGGGGTATTTTTAATGTAAAAGTCTCAAAGGTAGAAAGGCAGAAAATTCCAGTAACCTTAAAAAATTATCTTAAGGCCTTTTTGTCTGTAAGCAGGGAATGAAGCCTGAAAATGTAAGTAACCTGAGCAAGGTTGCCCAGCTGCATCAAAGCAGAACTCAAGACCCCTACTCCCAGCCTTCCCATTAGATGCAATGAATCAATGCTAACAATGCTACTCCAATTATTTTGAAATTAAGAACTCTGTCAGGCTTATAAGTACAACTGACTGTTACAGCTGACTGTTAAAACTAGGCCAGCTTTTTCACTGAGTGGCTGTGAAGCCAGAAGGTGGCAAGCACTCCTGAGATGCATTCTCAATCACCTACCTCAGATCAATGCTGCTCAAGCATTTCAAGTAGTTTAAGAGAGCAACATGTAATTATAGAATCATTAAGGTTGGAAAAGACCTCCAAGATCATCAGTTCCAGCCCTTAACCCAATACCACCATGCACACTAAACCACATTCCAAAGTGCCATGTCTCCATGTTTTTTGAACACAGTGCACAGTGGTCTCCAAATCTGTTTTGATCATACACCCCATAAGCGAAAAAAAAAAACAAAACAAAATTGAACATGCCCATCCAAGGTATGTATTATGTATACAGTTATGTACACACACTGCTTTCCTATGTATTTATTATATATGTATTTATTTTTTCAAAGATACCTGCTGGGCAGCATTTTGCTGACCTGTCATCACAGAAAAGGTCAGCAAATGCAGAACACTTGACTTCTTGTAAAAGCAAAAACACATAACTCATCTTTGAGTTTGACAGCTTTTTAAAACACTTCGACACAAGACAACCATTGGTGTGGTACAAAAGATTTCCATGGTCACTCTCAAGCTTGTTACAAAGTATTGTAAAGATTCTCTTTAAAAGTCTTGTGTTTATACAGTAAAACCCCACATCCAGGTTAGAGAAGGTGAAGGCACGGACATTGAAAAGGAAGATCTCTCCCCTGTAGGAGAAGAGCAGGTTTATGACCATCTGAAGGACCTGAAGGTGCACAAGGAGGATTAATTCATGGCTCCTGAAGGAACTGGCCAATGAAGTTGTAAAGCCTCTGTTCATCGTATTTGAAAAGCCTTGGCAGTCTGGCAAAATTCCCACTGACTGGAAAAGAGGAAACGTAACTCCCATTTTCAAGAGGGGGAAAAAAGGAAGACCCAGGGAACTACAGACCAGTCTGTCTCACCTCTGAGCCCAGCAAGATCATGGAGCAGATCCTCCTGAAGGCTCTGCTAAGGCACATGGAAAAAAAAGGGGTGACTGGTGACAGCCAATATGGCTTCACCCAAGGGCAAATCCTGCATGACTAATTTGGTGGCAGCAATGGGGTCACAGCATCGGTGGACAAAGGAATAGCAACCAACATCATCTACGTGGACCCGTGCAAAATTTTTGACATTGTCCCACACAACATCCTCGTATTGAAACTGGAATTATATGGATTCAATGGATGGACCACTCATTGGGTAAGGAACTGGCTGGATTGTCACACTCGAAGAGTGGTGATCAATGGCTCCATGTCCATGTGGAGAACTGTGACAAGTGGTGTTCCTCAAGGGTCAGTACTTGGATCAGTGCTATTTGTTAGTGACATGGACAGTGGCAATGAATGCACCCTCAGCGAGTTTGCTGACAACACTGAACTGTGTGGGGAGGTCAACACACTGGAAGGGAGGGATGCCATCCAGAGGCACCTTGACTGGCTTGAGAATTGGGGTCATGCAAACTGAATGAAGTTCAAGTGCAAGGCCCTGCACATGGGTTGGCGCAATCCCAAGCACAAACACGGGCTGGGTGGAGAATGGATCAAAAACAGTCTGGAGGAGAAGGATCTGGGGGTGATGGTGCACAAGAAGCTGAACATGAGCTGGCAATGTGCACTTGCAGTCCAGAAAGCCAACTGTGTCCTGGGCTGCAACAAAACAAGCATGGCCAGCATGGACCATGAAGATGATCAGAGGGCTGGAGCACCTCTCTTACGAGGACAGGCTGAGTGTGTTGGGATTGTTCAGCCTGGAGAAGAAAAGGCTCCGGGGAGACTTCATAGCAGCCTTCCAGTACCTGAAGGGGTCTACAGGAAGGACTTTTCACAAGGGCTTGTAGTGAGAGGAGAAGGGGTAATGGATTAAAACTGGAAGAGGGGAGATTCAGGTTACACATTGGGAAGAAATTCTTTAGTGTGAGGGTGGACACTGGAACGGGTTGGCCAGGGAAGTTATGGAAGCCAGACTGGACAGGGCTCTGAGCAACCTAGTCTAGTGGGATGTGTCCATGCCCATGTCAGGAGGATTTGAACTAGATGATCTTTAAGGTCCCTTCCAACTCAAACCATTCTATGACTGAAAATTTTTATAGTACTATATGGAGTATCACTTTACTTCAAACATTGCTGATTAGACTGTCACTGCTTTTACCTCACAATGTGGCTGATAAAAAGCTCATGTTAGGAATCAAGTAAAGCTTAATTTTAATTAATTTCATTTTAATTTTTTAGAAGAAAAAATAAATATAAGAATTTCTAAACTTCTTCTCCTGCACCCCAGTAGCTCATCTTGCACACCCCATGAGGTACACACACTACACTTCAGGGAACACTGCTGTAGCATATTAATTGTCTTGATACAAGAGGCCACCTCCATTCCATGACATATCTGATAGGAGTTAAGGAGATACCTCTGCTAGAGCAATGCACTGGAACACAGCAAAGACAGAGGAGAGCGGCAATCTCTTACAGCTCCACATCTAAATGACTTTGTTAACACCACCCACCAACCATAAACTTTCCTGGCATGCTGCAAGAATTTTATTTTTTCCCTGGTCTAAATACAACAGCAGAAGCAGAAAAGAAAAAAATAATATTCTATGGGACACAAGGAAGCAAGATGGCACTGGTGACCAAGTATTGAGATTTATTCAGCTTGAGCTCGAATGCATCACAGTCAGGCAGCATCAACAGTGAGAAAGTTCTCTTCTAGCTGCAGTCAGCCATGAAATGAGACCACACCACCTTCACGTGTACTTTGGGAGCAGGAGGGAGAAAAGGTGGGGCAGGAGGGTGATGGGGGGTGTGGTGTGGTAATTAAAATTTTACTATGCTGATTCATATCAAGCACTCAAGTCAATTCTACTTACTGTTTGTTAGAACAGACATAGCCTCCAGGAACTAAGAGTCTTGTTGCCCTGTCACTTAAAACATGATCAAACACATCCTGAGCTATTTCAGGGTAAATCAACATGTGGAAATCTTCCCATAGTGACTGGACATGTCATGCTATACAACACAGCCCCAACATGGGACAGCATCATAGCTACCTGAAAGCTACCTCTATCTCAGGCCATCTGAAAGAACATTTATATTTGTTTTCTTTCAGTGAAAATCAGAGTGTAGCATGTTGTCTCGTGTTACCATGCAAACTTTGTGTGCTCCTTCTGCTTCCTCTGAACAGGATGGGCAGCTGTTTTTGTATGCCTTGATGCTGCTGACCCCACAACTTTAAATCATAGTGCAAGAGGTGGAGAAGGTTTTGTGCGTATGTGCAACCAACAATGCAATTCTGTGTGGAGAAGGGAGTGGAACACTAACAAAACCTTACCATCATAGAAGCCAAATCACTTTAACAGAATGAAGGAGAAGGTATCTTCAGTTATTTGCATTTAGTGGCCCAAAGATAACTCTCCCCAAAGGTCTAAAATCACACCCATAGTGCATTTGTGCATAGATGACTGTGCAAAACAAACTACCTCTCAAATGCAAACAGGAAGAAAAAAGTAAACTACCGTATCTAACAGCAGAGAAGAGCTCATGGTGTGCAGCAACAAAACCTGCTTCCCCAGCTGCCTCAGGAAGCCTAAGTGCATCAAGAACAGCAGGGCTTGGCAACTCTTCCACGCCCCAGCTTAAGAGCAGTGGCACTGACACACACAATTCACCAACATGCACCAAAGTCATCACTGTCACAATCTAAGTACAACTCCAAACTCTTAAATTCTATTCTGAAAACCCAAGTAAGACATACTAATACTAGGCTCTTTTATCAGCATCTACAAACTGAGGCTTTTACCTATCAGACAGTTACTCTGATGGCAACATAATTAAACAGCATGCTTTCTGTCTAGCTGGCAAAACTGAACACTAGCACTTTGAAGTCTATACCAGGTATAGAACAAAGTCTTTCTCTCTCTTATGCGGATTAACATTTAAAAGATGCAGTTTTTGTCAAGCACAAGTGAAAACAAGTTCTGCCAACAAAATGCCTTACTCTCAGTTACTCTGTTTTTAATGCTATATTGCATCCTATGTCCTTATGGCTCAATTTTCCTAACAGTCAGGCAAGAAAACTAGTTTTATTATTTTTTTATCTGTTCAGAGGAGTGCAGCTCCCCACAGACCTTAATGCTTAGAAATATTAATCTCAGCTATTTTCAGTCATCAAAGAAGGGTTCCAATATAAAGGAATTTGTGTCCTGCCCCAGCAGACCCTTTTTTTTTAAAAAAAAGGCAAACGAAAAAGCAAACAAACTCTTTCTTCCATTGCAGTCACAGCAGCAGCTGAGAATACTGATCAAAGTAACCTCATGGAGGAGCTGCCAGTAGAAAAAACAGCAGTTAAGGAATCTGAGGAGACTAATGCAAGCCAGTGTATAATCTCAAAAGCTTTGTTAAAACTTAAAGGTTAACACAGCTGCACATTGTCAAGTGTCAATCAACCCCCTGAAGCCTATTACCACCTAAGAGCAATATATTTGTACAAAAAAAGTGAAACCAAAGTTTTAGATAAATTTAACCACAACTTTCACTGAAACATATGCTCTTCTTAACTTTATAGCCAGTATAATTCTGGCTCTTCACAACAACCTTTCCTAAAGACTACAAGAAATGCTGGTGTTGTCTCTAGGGAAGTCTTAGCTGCTCTCCTGAACGCTACAATAATTCAAGCACCTCAGCTAGCATTGTCACTTCCCAGGTGGGCAGGATCCAGACAATAGTGAACTGGGGCCCCAGACAAGTCAGCACTCTTTTAAGTAACAAGTCTTCTGGTTTAAATCGGATGACTAGGGTAGAGAACATTTAGACTCTCAAGTAAAAGCCTACAGTAAGCATGCCATGATGTCAACAGTGCCTAAACGACATAATAGCTGACACTGAAATTAATGGGGAGAGGTAAGGAGAGAATTCAGGCTCTAAGGATTTTCCTTGCCCCTTACAGCCTACTGCCCATTTCTGCCAACAGGTACATTATAGCATGTTGTCCCCGTGTCAGGCAGTAATAGCAGTGTGGGCGGGATGAAAACAGCGTTTTCACAGAGGGGTAGCTGTGCTAGAAGGAAGTGAGGAAAAGCTGGGTTCCCCTCCTATGTTATCACCAGCAAATCTGGACCTTTTCCTTGTAGTTGTGTGGCAACTGAACAGTAGTACAGAAATGGACCATCTTTATCTTGACATGTGTAATTACAACATGCTTTTACTCTCCCCTATTAGCACCCAGAAAGGACATAATGAAAATTATTTGAATATAGAAAAATACCATCAACCTTCTATTAATCAATTTCCTACACTTGTCTCAGTTGACAAGAAAAGTTATGTCCTTACAAAGTAAGATGCCTCCACTCTCTCTTTTTAGATATTACAGCAGATTTTTTCCGAGAGATCTTCAAGAACTCTTAAAAATCAGCCTGTGGAAAAGATTCCAAGAACAAGAGTATCCATAACCACAGGGAAGGGTTTTTGGCACCCAAAAAGGCAGTATACTATTCCAAACACTCCTCTGGAAAAACAGGAATGCACCTTGCAAAACGTTTTGCCCTTTGAAATGAGGAGCAGGCTCAGAAAGTTCATGTATAGCCTCTTAACAGGTTTGTAAAACATAAATTGATTTAACAATGCTTCCTGAAAAAAAGAAGTTAGAAGTGAAAATTCACTTTCAAAAGAAAATTATGAAATAAGTTACAACCCTGCAAAGATAAATAATGTTTCCAAATTCAGTTTATCTGTACTTGGAATCGTTCAAACTACTGGCACTCAAAATCATTCCAAACAGTCTGTATTCCAGTACAGACAATAGTTTTGCTATTGCCATCTCATTTATCAAAAACTAAATGGACAAAAAACTCATCCCAGAGAAGCCAACTGGAAATCTGTTTTCAGAAGGGCTCTATTTAAAAGTATGGCTGCTTAAGTTCGTAGCACACAGTAACCCATTAACACTATCTGTATGGAATGTATATCCTTACACTATGGGATCAGTAGCATTAAAAAAAAAGAAAAATGAACTGAAGAAGTTACTGGCTTAGGATCTGAAATGAGTCTTTAAAATAGAGGCACTCTCTTCCAGGGATGACAAAAAGCACTCTCCCTTTTAGTTCTCTCCACTAAGCTAGTTCAATTATTAGCTTTTCAAAGCTGATCAATCAACAAAACTTTGACTAAATAAAATCAACCAGGAAACAACAGTTTTCCCATTTTAATCGGTGAATTAAAAGATGCACAAACAACAAGAAATTTACCAGTTTTAACATCTATCAGAAACACTGAGTTAATACACTGTCTGTAGCAAGTGAAATTAATGTAACTGAAAATATTTTCTTAACCAAATTATTTAAAGAGAGAAGAAAAAAGATGTATCAGAACTCAGCTTTGTAATAAAGCTATCTCTAACTGTACATTTTATTCTAATTTCCAAACAACTGCATTTGAATACAAATCTTACCTAGCAAATTAATCATCCTGTAGAAAAATAAATTAGAAATATGAATGACACACAAGCAAATGTCAAAATTAAAGACTCCAATGAAGTGTATGAACAAGTGGGTGATCTAGCCTCTGATTAGCTAGAATGAAAAATTTTAATACTAGATTTATGTTTACTGAATGCAAACCTACATGTTTTAAACAGTTCTGAAAACCAACAAAATAAGAAATTACTAAATGGTACAAGCAAAAAGGAAGACTGAAATAGGTCATTCAAATTTCAAGGCTCCAGTTGGTCAATTCAAAACCATGATTAAAACCAAACAGGTAGTTTTCAAACTAGCCAAGTAAAAGGTCTGTTTTCCTGTTTTTAATCTCTGTGTGATATTACCATTTTCCTTTCACAACACTACCATAACCTCCAAACAACCACACAACCACTTCCAGTACTAAAAACCCAAGACAAAGATTGAATGTGGGGAGAAAGCAGAACAATACTTCCAAGCAATACTGACCTCATTATCTTTTAAGTTTTAAAATATACAACCACTAAAAAAACCTCGTAAGATCAGCCATTTGTCCTAAAAATGAAGAAACAAAACCCCCTAAAATCCCACAAGGAACTGGACTGAACCCAGAACCCCAGATGCAGGGTCCCAGCTGTTTAATATTACCAAGCTCAGGAAAAACCCTCCTGTGGTGGATTCAGAGTTTTGCTGTCAGCAACAGCATTCACAGCTCTTAGTGGGACTCTAGAGACCAGTGGCTTGATCCAGCAGAGTTTCTCATGAGCTTACAGTTTTTCAGAAACGTCACATGACAGATCTTGGACGTCTTTGAATTACTTAAATAGGTTTAAGATGAAAATAAAGATTACTCCAAGGCACTGACCTAGTGAAGTCTCATTTCCTTGTCTGTGTGACTTGTGGTTGGCCTTGCTACAACAAAACAGACTATAATCAAGGTTTCTTGATCATAGACAGAGTTATCATCTTGTTCTCTTCCAGATGGATTTTGCTAAGGTCTGAAAAAGCCAAGCTCAAACTGCAGACTTTTGATACAATGGATCTCTTTTGTAAAGTCAAAAAAAAAAACAATTTTAGAAACAATGCACAAGATAGTCATCTCACCCATCTTTAGACACCTGCAAAAAAAGCCACAGCCTGCTCTCACCGTCACCAAAGAGAAGGCTGTACTGTACAACAGCACACACCTCATCTGTATCAGATATCATTTGAAGAAGTGATGAATCACCCCAGAACTTCCAATTTCTGACTGTACAGAGAGTTCATACTGGAACTGCACAAATTAAACCCATCCTGAGTTGAAAATGGCCAGTAAGAAAACAAAAATTACTGCAGAATGAACCGGGAGGAAAGGAGGAAAAGAAGCCATGGGACTGCTAAAGTTTTAACTCACTACAAAATCAGGCAGATACCATATCCAATCCTATGTCATAGCTACACGGATTTAGATTGCTAGCTATTTGCAGGCTACCATCCCTCCAGGCAGAGGGAGTTCAGTACCTGGCCTGACAGTTGGTCTGATGGACAGAGGCAGCACCTCTATATGGGGCTGCCTCACTTTGCAGCAGCTCTGATATCACACACATCCTGACTGCAAGCACTGCTGCACACCAAAGTCTTTTGAAAGTAGCTCCATGAGCTCCTCTCTGCTGCCAACAGTCTGAGTTAACACAGCTTTCACACAGAGCAGCAAGTAAGGCTGTGCAACAAACATTGCAAAAACACAGAAGCCTTTCTACAAACTTGCAATTTAGGTATGTTGAAGCCCTGGCTAGAGCTATGCTTTGCTTTGTAAAGAGTTAGGTTGTGACATACTCCAGTACCAGGAAGATTTATCCTCTGGGAGTGGTCACACCTCCACAGGGTGTCTGCAGCAAGCACAGCCAGAGGGAAACCAATGCGCTCTGGCAGTTACACGTGTTGTTCTGAAATCTTTCTTGTTTGCTTGTTTTGAATGGACAACAACCATGTAACAAAGCCACAATGTGTCCCAAGGGAATTAGAAGCAAAATGAGAGCAAATTTGCTTTCTCAATACTGTTCTTTGCAAGAGACAGAACTGCTTGCATCAGAGATTACCTGCAGTGCTGTGAACAGAGCAGAGGTTTTAAGGAGGAATAAACTTCATGGAGGATGGGGAGGAAGGAGACAAGTACAGATCAACCACCTATTAACTAACCATTTGAGGTTAAAATTAGTCATAATGAAAAAGCCAGCTGTTGTCAGAGTTCCACTCACAATGCACACAGAACTTCTCACAACACAGAGATTTAGAAACAGGACAAGCAGAAGCAGTCAGTTGAGAAACTGAGTCTTTCCCTCTGTGCAATTTCTCCTGTGACTTGCCAACTGCTCAAGTCCCCTCATTTATAAATAACTTCAATGCAATAAGCATTGAAGTTATTATTGATACTCACATGGGTGGAAATCTACTAATGAGCAAGGCAAGCAAGAAACTGTTCAACTTCTGCAGTCCAATCACAAGGGTGGAAATCCATATTGCTTCCCACCATAATATGAACATACTACATGCAATAGACCTTCAGATGAAAACCCCAGAGATTTAGGTCAATGTCCAACCTTCAGTGTTGTGAAGATGAAAATGTGCTCTAAAAAAAACAAACTCAGTTTTGCTGTTTCACATTTCATTTATACCATTGACTTTATCCATGCAGCTCCTCCCAGTGTATACCGTATCTTTCTCATTACGTTTTTGTTCGTTTCCAACAGTAAAAAGATAACTGAGTGCCTGTGATTTGACCCTTCTTTCTTCCATGACTTTTCCAGCATAATCCTGAGTACCTGAGAACCTACGCTGCCATGCTGCATAGAGACACAACCCACCAGTACTTGCTACACAAAACCAAGGTGGTTTCAGGTTCATACTAAGAAGTGATAGAAAGTTCTGGTGTTTAACTAATGCAGGATAAAGAGGGATATGCTATTAAACCAACTGCTTTCTCCCATTACTGAAAATCAGTTTAAGAAATTAAGCAGGGAACCCAAGCTCTGCCCTGAAATAAAGACGGGACTTGGGCTTTTCTGGTCTGTTGCCTAAATAATCCCTGCAAAAACTTTAGTTCCAGGAATGTTCAAGAGTGCCTTTAAGTAAGGTTTCAGCTTGCATAAGTTAACAGTTGTTCAACCAAAAGCAGTAATATGGATGGATCAATAGAATTTCTGCAAAGATAACAAGTGAAAAAGGGAAATAAGAAAAAAACTTTAGCATAATATATAAAATAATTTTAAATAATTCAACTCCATGCTGTTACTTACCCTGCAGAGCTAGCCTGTACTGATATGCTTTGAAATGAAAATTTAAATCCACACCGCTATTGCCATAACTACCTGTACAAATTTCTAACATTTAAGGGCTTATTTCTTCAAGACTGGAAGGTCAAGCACATGGCATAGGGGAACAGCAATCCTAGCAGTGAGTGCCCTCTCCAAACTCAGCTGGACAAGCTCCACTCTCTCTTTTCTCTGTCAGAAACTTTGGTAGCATAATAACTTACTACACCCTTGATATCTTGGCTAATCTGAAAATAATCATCATGGAGGATAATAACTGTGGAAAAGTAGTAACACAGAGGTTGCTCTGCAATGGCAGGGGCTCCTTACGGTTTACACACAAATACAAGGGCCACACGATATTTATGTTCTGTGCTAAATCATATGGGGGGAAAAATTATGGCTTGATCCTCTGAGGCAAACATCTCCATGCCCAATATCTTCATATGCAAAAGTTAGGTAGTCAATACCATAGAATAGGTCTTACAGGAATAGGGTTATTTAATCAGTGTTCATGCATACCTTATTACATACACACGTCACCAAGGGCCTTATTCAGTTCCCAGTGAGGACAGTGCATCTCCTCCAGACTCTGGAGTGCACCAACAGTTGCTCTCAAACACACTGCTATGAATGCACTCTCAGTTACTCACTCCTTGGCGCCATGCAAATGTTGGTGTGAGTTACAAGTAAATTAGTCCTGCTCCACAAAAACTCGTTAACGAGGAAGATTCAACCAGCACCACAGAAAACAAAATCAAAGCAAGCAAAGCAGCACAAACAGGTTTTAAAAAAGCAGAATGGCTGTGTGAGATCATGAAATGATTATCAGTAATAGTAGCAGCCCAGTCAAACAGTATTTTGGGTTGATTTGGTTTCACTCTTTTACATACCAGTTGAAGGTATCTGATCATCAGAGTTCTCATTCACCTAATTAGCTGGTGGACATGCTGAAAAGAGTAGAAAGCAGTAGATAGGTAGCAGTACTTGAGCAACATTTATAAAGGAACTGAAAGAAATGAAGGAGAAGATTACTGATCTTTTTCCCCCCAAGTCAGAAACTGACTAGGGTCTTCCTTTCCCCCACTCAAAAAAGGAAATGCAATTTCACTATCCAGAGAGGCAGTTACTATGAGGATCTCTCGAACAGCACAATGGCTGTAAAATTACAAGGGGAAGGAGAGATTCCTGTTTGTACATAAGGTCTGATACTGTGTGACATGCATTGCAAATATATACTACCTGCTTCAAAAGCACATAAACTCTATTAGTCCAGAGTTTAAAACTTGGAAACATCATTACTGCTTAATACATAGAAATCACTAAAATTTACAATTAGATGAACTCTTACTAATAGAAAGCATAGCCTCTGATTCATCTGTGTTTGATTTAGATTTTCCCAAAATGGATTCACAAACTCAAGTGTGTTGCTGACTTACAGCCAACAGTTAACACAAGATTTCCAATGTAAAGCTTTTCTTTACAAGCCAGCCAAGTTTAAAAACCATGGACTAAGACTCCATAATGCCTTTAAGTTTAAACTACACATAGCATACCCAGTAGGATTTTCTAAAGCATACGAAGTTGTCTTAACTCTGCTCCAATCAAATCACTTGAAGAAACACCTTCAACTTCAAACTAAACACAGCATATTTCAAAAATGCATATATGGTTCTTTACCTTTAATAACGAAGGCTTCAGTTACCAAACGCAGCATGTACAGGGGTTCACCTTTTGTTGAGAGGTCATCAATTCCTGCTCTTGCATACATGCTGATGGCATCTCTGTAGGATCCTTCCACATAATGAAGCTTTCCTAGGATCAGCATAGCCTCTGTCATATACTTAGGCTGAAATGGAGTGAAGAAAAGTGTGTTTACATGGTAAAACACCAGACAGCAAAAATGAGATACTTAAGAACAAATTAAGCAGATTCATAATGCTTTCCTCACTACATTGCTAGCTCCACAGGCCAAAGTAGGAAGGATTTAAGTGTCTAGAGATCTTAGGGCTATGCTCATGAGAGCAGCAGCAACAAAGGTCAAGCAACTGCTTTGGAGCTGTTTGGAAATACACAGCTTGCAAGCCACCTCTTTGGTTTCAGCTGACCTGCTCTATTGATTTATCAGTCACAGATAGCACATAAAAGCCTGGCACTGTCAGAACTACCTACACACACACCAAGAAAATCCCCAAGTTTTAAACTAGGCAGAAAGCTTCACACTTTAGTAAGTGCTTCCCTCTCCTCTGCATATTTAATTAAAAAGCAAGAAAGCTCCCAAAAATCTCTTAAAGTTATCAAAGAATGTTCAGTCAACAGGAGAAAAACAGAAGGCATGCCTGCTGTGCCCAAGATTTGAATGGTGCCTTAAGGATTGAAAAACATGTACAAATCTGTGTAATAAAAAAAAAAAAACCCTCAATAAAATACATCCATTCAAACCCTTTTTATGATTTGGAAAGCATGAAAATGTTCCTAAGCCTTCATGGTCATTTTTAAAATACATGCTGCATGAACAGCCAAGCCACCACTAACAAAGAAGTAGTAATGGCAGTTTATGCAACCAGACTTAACACCAAGACCTGTAATAATTCAGCTGTTTTGGCAATTACTGGGGCTAAAGTATGAAGAAAGAGGGTTGGATGGAGTCCCCTTCCTTCCTCCCTCATTTTTACTTTTTAAATATGCTGACTTCCAAGAAGTTAATTACAAGGAACTTCCCCAGAAAAGACACTGCACACTTGCTCCCTGGAAATCAACATGATAAAAACTAGCCTGTAAGTTTCAGGACAAAAAGAAAATTAATCATCTTTTTAAAGCCAGTTATGCAACTGTGTGTCCAAGGACACCAACACAGCAGCAGCCATTGAGGCAGCATTAAAGCACTCATACAGCTCTGAACTGAGTTGACAGGCAGCTACCAACAATTCACCCAAACCACATAATAAAATAAAGGAATAACTTTGCATAACTTCTCTGACAGAAACTGAAAGCAATGCAAGGCTGTAATCCTGGACTCACACCACAACCTCAAGTGCCTGACAGCAGCTTGCAGCATATTTTGCCTCTGACCTGGAACTTACAAGGTGTACACCTCAAACCAGGAAGAGCAGTACGTCACTCAGTCATGCTAGCCTGACAGCACTGTTATGTGGCCATGTCCCACAACCCCAGAGAATTCATTTTTAGTGCTTCTTTTTAATAAAAACAAAAAAAAAATAATCACAGAACCACAGAAAGGGTTGAGTTGGAATGGACCTTAGAGATTGCTTAGTTCCAACCCCCTTGCATAGGCAGGGGCCTATCCAACTTGCCCTTGAACACTTCCAGGGAGGGGCCATCCACAACTGCCCTGGGCAACCTTGGCCAGTGTCTCACCACCCTCACACTAATGAATTTCTTCCTGTCTAATATAAATCTTCCAGCTTAAAACCATTACCCCTCGTCCTATCACTACCCTCTCTGGTGAAAAGCCCCTCCCCAGCTTTCCTGTAGCCCCTTCAGGTACTGGAAGGCCGCTATAAGGTGTCTCCCCAGAGCCTTCTCTTTCCAGACTGAACAATCCCAACTATCTCAGCCTGTCTTTGTAGGAGAGGTGCTCCAGCCCTAGGATCATCTTTGTGGCCCTTCTCTGGACTCACGCCCCAACAGCTCCATGTCCTCTCTGTGTTGGGGGCTCCAGAGCTGGACACAGTACTCCAGGTGTGGTCTCACAAGAGTGGAGCTGAAGGGGAGAATCACCGCCCTTGACCTGCTGGCCACACTTCTAGTGATGCAGCCCAGGACACGGTTGGCTTCCTGAGCTATACTTGTAGAAAATAATTGGTTTGCATATGAAAAAACAAGTCTCCCAACAGAAGACACTGCAAATGGGTATTTAATTACCAGTCCATTAGTAATACCTACAATACAGTACTGTTCATACAGGGACACAAACAAGCAATACCAACACTCTGTATCAGACTAATAATCATATGGAACCAGCATCCAGTCAGCAGGAATTATAATGACAGAGCCCACTTACACGTAGTTTTCCTCTGCTTAAGATACTGGTCAGGTGCTGTTTAGCTTCACTCAGTTTAGGATCATTCTTCTCTGTCAGTGGAATGGAGTCCTTCAGTTTGGCAAAGTTTTCTTTCAAACATTTTTCCAGCAGAGCCTCTGCAAGCAGCATACTCCCGTAGTCCTCTGAAAGCACATACCAACCAACAAGAAACATCGCTTAGTGCCATCCTGTTGATAAACAGCATCAAAACACCAAATCATCACACCTTTGAGACACACATATTATAACTCAAATGAGGGGGTAAGGAAGAACAAGCAGACAGAAAAATGTTTTGTTAACTTCTAACTATTGGAAACAGCACGTTTCCTGTGAAAAAATGAACATATCCTTGAAGATTTTACCAAAAACATCCTTTGACAGCACAATTCATTCTTGTACTGTCACTGATATGAAAGTTAAGAGTTCACATCATAAAACTCACTTTCAAAAGCGTAAGACCAATCTTTGAAAACATTTAAGTTCACATTTTAGATTTACAAATGTACAAGCATGAAATGTGTGCTTTGGCCTACAAATAAGCTATGACTTTTCACTGCAGAACAGTAACTACATCAGACACTTGAGAGTTTCCAGAAAGTTCCCAGAAAAAAAAAATAAAAATGGAGAACTTGAACACATTCTACGCATCCATTACTAAAGACAAACAAGGCCTGATCCAGAGACATAACTAACATGCCATATAAAATAATTTCTACATTAAATGCTACTCTTGCTTGCAGTTCCACAGAAGAGAAGCTCAAACATAGGTTGTAGCACTAGATACAGCATGAAGCATCAAGAGATGTTGCAATCATGAGCTGAAAAAAAAAATTTCATCTGCCAGTGTACTTGCAGTTCTTGCACAACGGGTCTAGTTCTGTGCTTCATTTATTCACAAAAGTAGTACCTCAATCAGCTGACTAGCCGGTCAAGCTGGGTAAGAAAATCTTTGTATGTCAAAGAGCTGAGCCCTGCATTTCATATATATTTCACATTTCAAAGTCTGAAATTCTAGAACACAGGAGACACGATAGCATAACTACTTCTATATTTTCAATCCGTGGGACAACTTATGCCCACTTACTACCTATATGTTACATACTGCATCAATAAACAACTTGTGGGGGTTTTGTTCTGTTTGGATTTTTTTGTTGTGTGGCTTAAGTGTTCGGCTGCATATCATATTATAACCATGCCTCTTCCTGATCAATTACAGGTCTACAACTAACTGGCATGAACAAAGTATATGTACATAAAATAGGAAGCGTAAACATTCAAGTATATTTCCCCCAAACCAATCATTTCTACTCAACACTGAAGAGCTTTCAGGTAGCTGCTAATCTCTTCATCAAACTTAAGAAATTATATAAGAGCATATACAATTCAGAAATAAATACACAATCCCTCAAGGCAAATACGACTATTAAAAAATTCCCACTCAGCCACACTGTTGTTTCTAGGAACACAAAACTGTATCTAGTCCCTTGCTGGAAGAAAAGTTCTGAAGGAATAACAAAGCTTTACTCTCCTAACTAGCAAGTTATGGTGACATAGAAGCAAATACTGGGTTTAGAGTAATCATACTGTTGTTATGCTTCTTAATTACAAGGGAATAAACTAATATGAACTCTTCAACTATTAATGCTTCCAAATGGCACGATGATCTCTGCACCGGAGGAGCACTGTTGAAACCTGACTAAAGTTCAAAGGTTGTCACTGTGGTTCTCAACACAGGGCTCGTTCGATGTGCATGACGTACACACTTGGAAAGCCTCATAAGCCAAGATGTATTAGGCTTTCAGCATCTCCCCCCACCATGCTTTCCCACTGCGAAGTTTATCACACTCTAGAAGCTTCAGTTAACTCTGGGGCCACATCCTAGAAACACTCCTCTAAATGAGCAGGTTTATTCTTGGAGATAACCGCTCTGACTTCAACAGCAGACTTGCACCAGTGCGGTGGCAAGGATGAGGTCCTGTCCACAACTTACTGCTGTTGACTACAGACACAGAATTTTTTATTTCTAACTCAGGCTGCCTCACTTCTTACAACTGATCTATTCAGAAAGAAGCAAAGTCGTGTGTTGTAACAGAAAAAAGCCGAACACCGCAAGAACACATTTGCTATTTACGAAACCTGTCTTACATGTGAAAGGATATTTGGATGAGCCCAAAGCCTTTAGATGAAGCAGTCCCCTTCAGAAGTGTATGGAGATCATCTGGGGGCACCCAGGACGCGTGGGGAGGGGGCAAGTAACACACGTATCAAGATGTTCAAGAGAGACATTTCAAAACACGGAAGATTTCGGCCGGTAGCCTGGCAGCAGACCAGCCGAGCCTTTGCAAGTCAAGGAAAGCACCGAACTCAGCTGCCACCTGCGTCCAGGGGCTGAGGCGAGAGAAACGTCCCAGAGGCGCGGAAGCCACCGAGCAAGGGCTGCTGCTCTTGCTCCCACTGACAGCCCCGAGCGATCCATTTCCCCCCGCAGCCCGACGCGCTCGGGTAAGCTGACTCGAAGAGGAAGCTCAGGGTTTTCCTTCCGAACGCCGGCTCCCGGCGCAGCAGCGGCAGCCCTGCCTGCCTCCCTCCCGCCGGGGCAGCACCCCGCTCCCGGGCACTGCCCAGCCCTCCCCGCAACGCCGGCACAGGGGGCAGCCCCCCGGGCCGGGGTTGCGGAGCCCCGCGCGGCGGCACGGAGAGCCGAGCCGGCCCCGCCGCCCCCCGCACGGGCGGCCCGGGAACGCGGCCCCCCCGCCGCTCTGCCCCAGCCCGCCGGCCCCCCCCGCCGCTTACCCGCGTCCTGCGCGCCCCCCGCCGCCGCCTTGCGCGGGGGCCGAGCCGCCGGCAGCAGCTGCAGGGCCAGGAGCTGGAGCTGCCCCCACTGCCCCTCCGCCCGGCACCGCTCGATCTCCCCCTCCAGCTTCACGTGCGAATGCGAGCCCTTGGCCGCCATCTTGCCGCCGGCCCGGGCCCGCCCGCTCGGCGGGGAGTCCCCGGCGGCAGCGCCCGGACGATGCCTGGAGCGTGTGCGGTGCGCGGCTCTGGGCGGGACCCGCCCGCCCGGCGGGGTGTGCGCGGGCGGAACGAGTGCCCTGCCCCAGGCCTCCGACCTGCGGCCGCGGCTCCCTCGCAGCCACTCCTCCCTGCCGCCCGGGCTGGGGAACCGTGTCCCCACCAAGGGCACCGCGCCCCTCCGCCTGCCGCACACAGCGGGGCCCCAGCTGAGGCCGCGGGGCTCTCCTCCTCGGCGGGGCGGGCCTGGGGCGCCGCTCCCGTCCCACGGCCCTCAGAAGCCGCCTGGACCCCGGGCCCCTTCCAGCAGCCGTTCCCTACAGCCCCCCTGCCGCTGCCGAGCTCGGCACTGAGGAGCCCGCCGGCGCCCGGGTAACGAGGCGAGCGCACCGCGCCGCTCGGGCTGGGATTCCGCTCGGCGGGCAGCACCGTGACAGGCAGAAGCAGCCACTGCTGAGATGCCGCGTACACGATAACAAGGCCTGCGGCACTCGGTGCTGGGAGAAGCGAAGAGAACGGTCTGTAAGGGTAACAGCGGCCGGGCGGGGAAAGCACCGCTCGTGGAAAGGGCTGCCGTGGGGAAGGCGCAGCGCTGGGCCGGCCGGGGACAGGCCGGCCGGGGACAGCCCTCCCGGCGCTGCTCCGCCTCCTCCCGGCACCGCCGCCCGGGTCCCCTGGGAGCGCCCTCCGGAGGCGGCTCCTCTCCCGGGCGCCCGGGCCGGAGGGGGCGGTAACGGCTGCCGGTAACAGCCGCCCCCGCGCGAGGGCGCCACGTGGGGCGCCGCGAGCGGGGACGCGCCCGAGGGGCGGAAGGCGCAGCCAATGAGCGCGCGGGGGGCGGGGCCGGGGCGGGGCGGGTCAGAGGTGAGGCCGGGGGTGGCCCCGCCCCGCCCCCAGCGGCCCCAGCCCGCGGCCCCGGGAGACGCGGCGCGGCCCAGGGTGCGGAGCCCGGCGCGGCCCGGGCGGTGCGGCGCGGCCTCCCCGCCGGGCCTGGCAGCCGAGGCGGGGGTTCGGCGGGGGCCCGGCCGGGCGGGAAGGGGGCGGCCGGCGCGGTGGCAGCTGTCAGAGCCGTGCCGAGCGGGTTGCTCCGGCAGCGGCTGCTGCTGCAGGCGGCGGGAGGGCACGCTGAGGAGCCGAACGCGGCGGTCGGTCGGCTCCCCTGCTCCGGGCCTCGGCGTCTCGCTGGGCTGGGACGCGAGCGCCGCGGGGCCCGTCGCGCTTTTGAGCGGCGTCTGGCGGGCGGGCTGCGCCGACCTGCCGGTTCGACCTCTGCTCCCGCAGCGGCGGGGCAGGCCTGGGTAAAGCCGGCACGGCAGCGCGCCCGGAGGCTCCGTGGAGAGCCCGGCCTGCACGCTCGCTGCGCTAGAGAGAGAGAGAGAGGTCATTCTCTGAAAACTGCTGCGCGCGGCTTGGGAATGGGGACGCTCAGAGAGATTCTGAGTCGGAGCTGCCTGGTTGTACTGCTTGCTAAGTGCTTGAAACGAAGCGAGTCCTGCTGTTCTGTAACTTAGGGGGGTTCTTTCTAAGCACTCTGTAAAATCCGCTGAAAGTAGATTTCATTTTTCATGTGTGTCTTTGTTTTGTGGGAATGTTTTTCCTTTTGTAGGCGACCATGGTGGCCCAAAGGATTTTTAGAACACATCTGCTGTTAAGCTTTCTGGCTGCATTCTTCATCTCCGCCTTAACCGAGGAACATGGAGGAGAGAGTCAACATGCAAATATTCGCCTTGATAAGAACTTGGTACAAGATAAAGAGTACGTGTTCTAAAAATGTCAACTTTATTTCTTAACGATTTGCTTATCTCTTAAGTCTTGTTACGTGAGTTGGACTTAAGCCTAGGGCACACTTTTCTCAGGATGTTTGTATGACTAGCTGGAGTCAGATATGGGACCTAGAAAGGTCTCTCTGAAGCCTTTAGCCATACTCATAAAGAATTTCTTACAGTAATCCTGCTTACCTAGATCAACAGACTTTAGACAAAATCATATTCTGAGCAGGTAGAATGTTTTTCTCACTTGCTTGTTCACAATGATGGCAGCAAATAAAACTCCCTATTCCCTAGATGTGTTTGGCTGGGAAAAATTCTCCTACAGTTCCTGTGCTTTGGAAGACAGCCAAAAGGAAGATTTGGGCATTGCTCCTGTTGTTTTGATAACCTGCTAAGCAGGCCAGAAGAAAGAGAAATACCTGTATAACACAGTAGAGACCACTGCAGCACCTACAACTAACCAGCCTTTGCACTGCCCTTATCTTGGTATAAAACGAAAACTTACGGTTACCCAGGGTGCTTTTAGAGATACAATATTTCCTGTGCATTTGGCTGTCTGATCAAAAGACTGAACTTGATGTAAACAGAACGTGAAATATAAACTGATAAGGTGTATGTTTTCTTTCTATGTTTGTTTTTAGCCACATTATGGAACACTTGGAAGGTGTTATTGAGAAACCGGAATCTGAGATGTCTCCTCAAGAGTTGCAGCTTCATTACTTCAAAATGCACGATTATGATGGCAATAACTTGCTAGATGGGTTGGAGCTTGCTACAGCTATTTCACATGTCCACAAAGAGGTTGGTGGAATTTTGTAACAGCACATGCGTTTGGAAACAGGTCTGACTCCCTAAAAGCAGAGGAGAACAGTTGCAACACATCTTAAGTTCAGTTACAGTCTCGCTTGAAAATGGGGTTATTTTTTGCCCCTGATAGTTTTGACTTCTAAGTGTGCTAGCTTTATCACAGCTTTTCGTGTCACGGTGCAGTTTTCAAGAAGTCTCCACTGTACTTTAAACTTTAGAGTAAGGACTGTAGAGTAAAAATTACTTGACAAAGGGGATCCTTTGTAGGCAGGGATGGGGAAAAAGGGCAGTTATCCAACATGAGATAATGCTGATGAGGGTTTCTAGAAACAGCATGTGATATAATGCTGTTTGAGGTTCTAAGGCCGCTGTTTTCAACTTCAAAGTTTTACTGCCATGGATACGCAAACTGTAAGAGACCTCTGGCACAAAATTAATATTAGACAAACCAGTTACATTCTGCCTTTTTTGAAACACAAATTCTCTTTCCAGCTAGGAACACTAAAGGACAAAGTAGAGAGATAGAATCAGTAGGAAGACAATACTAAGACATTCTCTTGTACTCACCTTCCTGAAGTTACATACTATAACTCCTGGCTAACACCTATGGCAAAAAATACCTAGCTGAGACCAGAATAATGACTTGTTTCTTGTGCAAATGCACCTCTTTGTATTCCCCTCTGCTTGTAAGGGGTGATACTGACAATTTTACTGACTTTAAGCTACAGTGCTTGATTTTTTCACTACTCTGTTACTGTCCAGCTCTGCATTTTGCAAGTTCTGACAGACACAGAAGTGTTTTTGTTCTGTATAGAAACTAGACTGTCTATACTACATCAAAATCCATATTAAGGAATACATTTTAGATTATTATCCAGTGCTATTCAGCTTTTAGAACCTTTGGCTAAGAATATTGCCTGGATAAAGAGTGCTTGTTCTGAAGTCCAGAGGACTTGGACTTCCTAGCTTGTACCTAGGAAAACTTGCTTATGCTGGTGTAAGTGATTGTGTAAAGCCTGGTGCCAAGTTAGGCACCACACATGAATATTAACACAAGATAATAAAAAATTGTCGGTAATCTGTCATATGTGTCACTATATGGGGAAACACTGCTAAACTCTTCAATGTGTTTTTGTTTTTTGTAGGAAGGTGGTGAGCATCCCCAGGCAATGAAAGAAGAAGAGCTGATTAGTCTAATAGATGATGTCTTAAGAGATGATGATAAGAACAATGACGGATACATTGACTATGCAGAATTTGCAAAATCACTGGAATAAGGTTTGGCAGGGGGCTTGTTTCTCCTTCTAACTACATGGAAATGTGAACCAGCATAATGTGATACATTACTATCTCATACCAACCTCTGTGCTGTAAGAAGGAGAGGTGTACAAGTTCCAGGTGCATTTATTTCAGTCATATGTGTTAAGGGACTGGCTAACTCAGAGCGAGGGCCACGTTTGACTAGACATACCCACACATTTGAGTCTTGATGCTTGGAAACATCAACAGTATTCCCATAGGGTACAGCTGGGCAAACCCAATCTAAATTTCGGGTTTTCTGTCATTGGGTTATATAGTACTATTTTGCTTACATCATCTATTTAAACTTATAAAATACCTAGAAAGTAAGAAAAGATTACTGCATATACTTGTATTTCAAGGATAAATGTCCTTACCTTACCACTAATTTCAAAGGAAATCTGCATACAAGTACAGGTGCTTGAAAGAGTAATTGTAGAGGAGAAGCATTTGAATGTGGTTTATGTTTGAGGTCTGCATGGTATCATATGGACTTCAAAAAGGTCTTTGAAGAAATTGAGTATTTTTAAATAAATGTACTTCCTAGCATACCCTAACATTTTACATATATTTATACACACACACACATTTTTTCAATTTCTTCTTGGCCTTCACAGATTTAATTGGTTTTTTTTCTCCCTGCATTCCATGGTGTTTTCTTAAGAAAATAAAAGTATTATTACATTTATATGTTGTATTAATGCTGTATAGCATTTACTAGAGGAGCTTCTGCTATCTCTATTTGAAAGGTCATGTTAACAGCAAACCAGTTTAATATAAAAGCTTCTGTTCAATTTGGTTTTAACAGTATTAACCAGCAGGATAATCTAAGTGAGCAAGTAATGCTGCCTAAATTAATATTCCTTGACACTTAAATTATTGTATTACTTTCAGAAGATACTTCATAACTGACGGTTTCAAGATACCTGAATGTTTGCAAATTAACATGGTTCTAGGAATGTTATCACTGTCTTGACTCAATACTTGGTAAGTCAAGCAGTTTATTAGAGAAGTGATGTATTGCTGTATTATCAATATTTGGTGACTATGAAACGAATCTTAAATTGCATTCAATCATTATCCATTAATAGAGAATCTAAATGTTAGCAAATTCCTGTAAAATGTATAAAGAGCTATTTTCTGTACAAAATTATTCTTATAGAAGAGAAACATTTGCAAAAGAAATTATTTCCTCTGTTTAAATGTTTGTGCAATGAATCCTGAGTGTCGGACTTTTTTTTAATACTAACTACTTATTTTGATACCTTTGTGGCCAGGGTTTTGACAGCAATAATATGAGTTGGGGTTTTTGCACCCTGGAGCTAGACACACAAAGCTGGACATCCTTGGGAGAAATGTACCTGATTTTCTAATGCATTTTTAAGCCTGTCTCCATTACTAGCAGTTGTCTGAAAAGAAAGTTCTTCTTTCAGTTAAAGGATTTTTTAATTATCTCTTTGGAGGGTAATTCATCTGGAGTGGATGTTGCATCAGGAGAAAGTATAGAAAATGCTTGCAGGTAGGAGGGGAGAAGAGGTAAAGCTCCTCGGCTTTGAGAACTTAAAGGAGGAATGGTTAAGGTTGGAAGGGACCTTAAAGATCATCAGGTTCCAACCTCCTGGCAATGAGCAAGGACACCTCACACTAGACCAGGCTGCACAAGCCTCATCCAACCTGGCCTTGAACGCCTCCAGGGAGGGGGCTTCAGCAACCTCCCTGAGCAACCTGTTCCAGTGCCTTACTACCTCACAGTGAAGAATTTATTCCTGATGTCTAACCTAAATCTCCCCTCTTTCAGTTTAAAACCATTACCCCTTGTCCTATCACTGCCCTCTCTGATGAAAAGCCCCTCCCCAGCTTTCCTGTAGCCCCTTCAGGTACTGGAAGGCCACTATAAGGTCTCCCCAGAGCCTTCTCTTCTCCAGGCTGAACAGCCCCAACTCCCTCAGCCTGTCTTCATAGCAGAGGAGCTCCAGCCCTCTGATCATCTTCATGGCCCTTCTCTGGACCCTCTCCAACAGCTCCATGTCTTTCTTGTGCTGAGGGCACCAGAACTGTACACAGTATTCCAGGTGGGATCCCACCAGAGCAGAGTAGAGGGGCAGAATCCCCTCCCTGGCCCTGCTGGCCACACTTCTTTTGATGCAGCCCAGGATGAGGCTCGCCCTCTGGACTCCAGCACCCACTGGCGGCTCCTGTCAAGCTTCTCATCTACTACCACTCCAAGTCTTTTTCCTTGGGACTGCTTTCTAGCCATTCTTTCCCCAGCCTGTTGCTTATCCTTACCAAGTTGCACAGTCTGTAAACTTAGTCCAGCAACCACTCGCAGGGCACAGTTATACACATACATTTATTAACTACTATTGTATGTAGCAAAAGACATGCACCACAGAAGCTTTATATCAGAAATAATTAGGATAAACACAGGTAATGTGAACATTGTCCACCAGCTATTTTAAAATTGTGATGGTTCAGAAGTATGCATAAATTGAAAAATTATTTACCAAAAATGGAGAACAGAATTGGCACCTTTGATTTCATGGTGCACGAAGAAAGAATGAAATACAATTTCTGCTTTCCTAGAAAGAACAGTTCAAGAAATGCTACCTAAGCTGAAATCTACATCATCATGTCTTTACTCAACCTCCTAAAACAAATGCACATACTGAATTTAAGTGCACTTAAAGATAAATGGTCTAACAGCTGTCTAGGGAGCTTTCTCAGTTATTAAGTAGAAAAGTGAAAAATTCCTGAGAGCGATGGTGAGTCAAACTTATTTATTTATTAAATATAAATAATTTGTGTGCTAGCTATAGCTCATGCAGTACCTTAAATATGCTGGTACAGGTCATATACATACGGTATTTTCTATTTCATAAGATAGAAAATACGACCTTTAAAACAGAAGTATTCATCAACTATAAAGCTCTTTTAGCTTCCATAGAACAGTGCTGTCTCCATGTCACAGATAAGATAAACAAAGCAGAAGGGGTGTATTATGTACTGAAGGTCAATCACAGCCATGGCAGAAACAGGTAACTGGGAGAATGCTGTTGCATGTGATCTTCACCTCTTTCAAGTCTATGATCTCAAGGGATGGGGATTAGTTTTCCCCTTCAGAGGAGAATACATCTGGCCTTGCATCACTGCATATTATGTTCCCAGTTTAAAGTGTCTATATTATCTGTTTGTACCTCACAAAATAATTGATTAATCTAGCAGATAAATAAAATACTTAGACATGGTCTTGAAGCACTTCGTAACTGAGTGGGTTTTTTATTAGTTGATCTAGAACATAGTCTATATATGGAGAAAAATCTGAACTGCTTGTCCAGTGCCTGTCAAAATGTTGGTAATGTCAAGAATGACTGCCTAAGAACTTCCCAACAACAGTTTTATCCTCATATTCATGTAAACTTAAATACATTTTTATTATTATTTTTTTTTTTATGAATCACCTATAACCTCAAAATTTGTTAGATTCACTTAGGAATGGTTACAGACTGACAAATCCTGATTTAGTCTAAAGTATTTTTGAGCACTACATAAATTCAGGAATAATGTCATAATCGATGCAGCCACTAGATAGCGTATTGACACTGCACATTGGTTCCCTGCAGGACGTAACTTGGAGTGCTTTAACAACCTGGACTTCTCTGAGTCATTACCATTACTCTGATAAATAGGCAAAGTTTGCTCCCCTGTCTTCCAACACCACATTGCCAGTATGATGTCCCAGTTTTTATTAGTTTATGTCTATCATAAAAATTGACCATAGCTGGGATTGGTTACTGGTAATTCATTCTCATTGTTTAGGAAATCCAATGACTTGAAGTGATAGTAAAGGAACTTGCATTGTAATCTTGTCAGTAAAAATAACTGCATAGCAGGAAGGCTTTTCTGCCTTCCTGCCCCAGGCTTGGCCTGACTTTTTGACCATCTCTAGTTGCCCTATGAGAGGGTCCATGAGGTATCTACAGTGGCCTCGACAAACGTTAATGAATATGAGGGGATTTTAGTAGGACCTGAAGTCTTACTGGTTTTGCATTAGATGTCAGTAAGAGCTTCTGTCACTGTTCCTTAAGGTGAAGCTTTTTTTTTTCCTTCCTCTCCCACTCACGGTCTCACTGTCTGCCCATTCCACCACGAAACAGCTGCATAATGTGCTACATTTTCAGTGAACAGATTTGAGCAGGAATCATTTCATACCTTATTCTGCATAATTTATGATCACAAGGAATTTGTGTTCTAAAATTTCATCAGTACAGATCTTTTGACAACATAGAATGATCCATTATAAGGGCAGTTATCAATGCCTTACGGAAGGTTTCTCTGAAGGTACATTTTTTTTCCCATTCTTCGTGCTAAATTCTGAGCAGCAGCCTCAGTCTAAAGGGCTAATATACACTGTAATTGTCACTGCCTTCCTCAGCTGAGTGGCAGTTTTGCACGTAGGTAGAGGGCAGTGTAACATATGTCTCAAAGTCTACTGCCAGGTATGACATTTTACAAAAAATCAGTACTTCAGAGAACACAGTGCCAACTTCTGCCACTTGATCCAGCTGCGTGACTGACAGCACTGAAGGCAGATGTCAATAAAATCAGAATGGGTAGGGAAGATTTCATAAGAGGCAAATCTAAGGGAAAAACAAGTTATGGAGAGCTGTCAGTTCCTTCAAGACATGCTAATAAGAAACCAAGTGCAACCTATACCAGTTTAGAGGAAAGTAAAGAACTTCAGCATAAGTCAGCTAATTCACAACCTTATAATTGACCACAAGCATAAGAGAGAGAATTATCTGTAAAGTAGAAACTAGGTCAGCTGGTTGAGAACCAAGCACAATACTCCATTCTTGGGGGGCTAGAGGGGTGCATACAGTTAGTAAAGACAAAATGCAAAAGATGCAACTAGGAAAACTTACCAAAAGTAAAATAAATTATACAGGTGAGGTTATAAGAGAACAACAAAGGGAAGTTTGGACCACTACTCACAGATGAGGGGTTGCTATCAGCAGAGGATATTAAAGAAGCCAAAGAGTTTGATGCCTTTTTATTCTCCCTTTTTCATCAATCTTTACTAAAAAGGTCAACAGTAAACAGTGTCATTATTACTCAGAAAAAGGGGTAAAATTTCAGCTTAAAATTTGCAAAACCCGATTAGAGAGTAAGCAGTTAATTTAGGTATTTTCCAGTTGCCTGAGCCTGATCAGCTGTAGCAGTCTTAAAGGGAAGGTGAAGTAGTGGTTGCAGGTGTCTTATAGCTTGAGCTTATTTATTTAATTTTTTTGCAAGACTTCTAGCAGTATTTCCTTCAATAGTCCCATGAACAGGCTGGAGAACTGTGACCTAAATGAAACTACTGTTTGTAAGGGGCAAGAGGTCAAGTCTTGTTGGATAATTGGATCCACAGGGTAATTCCATCGTAACCTATTCATGTGTTTTGCATGGAATCCTGTGGGCCTTGGGCCTATATCAGGTTTTACTGCTTTCATTGAAGGCATGGAAGATGGAATATGAAGTATGATTATTAAACCTGCACATGGAGCAAGGAAGAATTGCAGAAGATCAGAATTTAAAATTATTTTGGCATATTTAGTAATCAAAAATGGATGGAATGTAATAGTGCAAAATACCATGCTTACACAGAAAAACTCACCTGTACTTGCAAAACTGTCTGGGTGCCAGTTCACAAGAGAAAAATTCAGAGCCTGTGATGGAACAAGCTTAACACAAATGGCAAAGCTCTCACATTGGGATGTCTAAAGGGTCTTAAAGAATACCAATATAGTCCATGGGGGCTGATCCTCACTGTTAAAGATTCACTTGGAAGACTGTGTCCCGTCTGGAGCACTGAACATCAAGAAATACAGGAACTAGTTGGCAAGATGCCAGAGGAGATCTGCAAAAGTGGACAGAAGTCCAGAAAACATGAGGGAAGACCGCAAGAAATATGGTTTGTTTGTTGATTTTTTTCTGAAGAAGTAACAACTGAGAAGAGGGAAGGTTACTAGTTTTCAACTAAAAAGCAGTTGCAGAGAATAAGGACCTCATATGTTCTTGGTGGAGAGATCAAAACACCAAAACGTAACAAAGCATAAACCAAACAGCTTGGGAGATTTAGATTAGACATTGGGCAAAAATTCAATATCAATTATAAGATACTTTAGCTTGGAGTGATGTGATTGTAACTTGGCCTTGGGACAGAAAGGATGGAGTTAATGACTTCTGCAGATCCCCTCTGGTGAAATCCTGTCCCTCAGTGGGTCTCTGACTGTCAACTTCTGTGCGGACTTGTATCAGCAGGAGAAGTCCCTTATGGTGAGTTCCACGGCCAAGAGCTGAACACAGAAACTGAACACAGGAAGCCTGTGCTCAGCTTCAGGGGTCAGAGAAGTTTTCTCCAAGATCACAGTCCATTCTCCTCTTTCTCTGCTCTAAGTCTTTCTCTTCTGATCATCTCTGTAGACTCCTGGTGAGCCAGCCATATTCCAGGTTTCCCTTAATCCATCTAGATATGTTTTGTATCTCATTTTCTTACCATCACAACCTGTTTTCCCCTCTTGAAAACCCTTGAAAGCTTGTCCATCACTTGTGCCTTCCAGTCATAGAATCATAGAATCATAGAATCTTAGGGGTTGGAAGGGACCTCGAAAGATCATCTAGTCCAACCCCCCCTGCTAGAGCAGGGTCACCTAGAGCACATCACACAAGAACGCATCCAGGTGGGTTTTGAATGTCTCCAGTGAAGGAGACTCCACAACCTCCCTGGGCAGCCTGTTCCAGTGCTCTGTCACTCTCACAGTAAAAAAATTTTTTCGTATATTCACCTTGAACCTCCTATGCTCCAATTTCCACCCATTACTCCTTGTCCTATCACTGGTCATCACTGAGAAAAGCCTAACTCCATCTCCCTGACACTCACCCCTTACTTATTTGTAAACATTAATGAGGTCACCCCTCAGTCTCCTTTTCTCCAAGCTAAAGAGATCCAGCTCCCTCAGCCTCTCCTCATAAGGGAGATGTTCTACTCCCTTAATCATCTTTGTAGCTCTGCGCTGGACTCTCTCAAGCAGATCCCTGTCCTTCTTGAACTGAGGGGCCCAGAACTGGACACAATACTCCAGATGCGGCCTCACCAATGCAGAATAAAGAGGTAGGAGAACCTCTCTTGACCTACTCACCACACCCTTTCTAATGCACCCCAGGATGCCGTTGGCCTTCTTGGCCACAAGGGCACATTGCTGGCTCATGGTCATCCTCCTGTCTACCAGGATTCCCAGGTCCCTTTCTCCTACACTGCTCTCCAGCAGGTCAGCCCCCAACCTATACTGGTGCATGGTGTTTTTCTTCCCCAAATGCAGAACTCTACACTTGCCCTTGTTGAACTTCATCATGTTTCTCCCCGCCCAACTCTCCAGCCTGTCTAAGTCCCTCTGAATGGCAGCACAGCCTTCTGGTGTGTCAGCCACTCCTCCCAGCTTAGTGTCATCAGCAAACTTGCTGAGGGTACATTCTATACCCTCATCCAGGTCATTGATGAAGATGTTGAACAACACCGGTCCCAGTACCGACCCCTGAGGGACTCCACTGGTCACACACCTCCAACCAGATTCTGCCCCATTGACTACAACTCTCTGACTCCTTCCTTTCAACCAGTTCTTGATCCATCTCACTACCTGATCACCAAACCCATACCTGATCAACTTATCTACAAGGAGTTCTTGAGTCCCAGGAGACAGTGGCTGGACAGTCTTGCTGCACTCAGTTCCCATGCTGCACCACAGAGCAGTCTGCAACCAGCAATGTCCTGCTCAGTCCTGTCAGGGTCTGCTCACTGTCAACAGCACCTATGTGCAAAAACCTACTAAGCTTCTATTGAGCACATTCAAAATGTGATTGTGAAGAACCAAAAGTGAACCCTTTTGAACCAGAAGGGGGGGTAAAAAAGCATATCCCTGACTCCAAGGTAATGCTTCACTTAGGACTCAAGCCCTGTCTTCGGAGCACAGATATACCGAAGCTTATTTTAAAAAAGAGCAACAGTAAAAAGACTGTTAAGATCTTTAAAATTACAAAGTTAATTCCTAGTCCTGTTTTCAGCAACCAGACAACTATTTTTGTTGACAGTCAGAATATAGTATAAGGGCATCCACACTGAGTCAAAACAAAGGTTGGTCTAGCTCAAGAGCTTGCTTCAAGTAATGGCCAAGATCAGATGTTGATGGAATAATAAACAGAGAAAGCACGGTTCCATACTTCTCCCAAATGCACACACAGGCTCCTGCAATTTTTATGTCAGGGATTTGACTTCAACAACAACAAAACTAAGTGAAGGAAAGAGCTCAGAAAGATCAAGGCTTAAATGTTAAAGCCTGGCAACATTATTATCTAACAGCAAGGTCTTGTAGGACACCAGCAACCTCCCATGGTCAATGGTACATGTCTATTAACATTGCTACACTATAACATTGAGGACAAACTAAGGAGGTGATGGAGTGGATAAGCAGGGTAAGCAGTGATCTCAGGAGACAGCATTAATGCAGCGGGATAGCACAACTATACTATTTCCAGATGTCACGTTCTTCTTACTTAAAGTGAGAGACACTGAAATTGCCTACAGAATGTGTTTGCCTCTGGTTTTGGTCACACTCCAAGAACCATCTTTAAAAATAACCCAATTATGAAAAAACCCTAAGCACATATTTTCAAATAAATGCTCTTTAAGAATAGAGTATTATGCCTCAGAAATTATTTTGCCATAAAATCAGAAAGAAGCCACAAACATATATGTTGAAAAATAATATTGACTGAAGTCTCATCATGTGTGGCTCGCAGATGTCAGAGACAGACATATTGACACAAATCATGGCAGGTATGAATTTTTACTCAGGAAAGAGCACTGGGGTGAGTAGAATGAGATTTGAATGCTGTTTCCTTTGGGAGAGGTCTCCAGGGACTGTGCAGAAGGGACTCTAAAGCCATGCTGTCAGTTTCAGCATGGATTGCAGTGGCAGTCAGGAAACACACAGGTGAGGATTTTAGATAGCAGTACATGCAGATAGGACTAGTCACAGAGAAGGAACATGTCTGTTTGGGATATATGAAAAGCCACTTGGAAACCTTACAGATGCCACCAGAAAATTTATGAGCTCATTGGCACTGACTAGTTGAGATCTCCAAAGAGCACATAACACGCATACATAAACACACCGAGGCAGGAACCACTTTCAGTAACCAAATAATTCTGTCACCAGACAGCCTGAAACTATTCAAAAGCGCCATTTCTAGCCAAGATCAACAGATTTGAAATATTTTTTTTTAATCTCTAGGCAAATGAATGTTCAGGATTTGACAAGCCAAACAGTCTTTAGGAACTTCTCCAAGCAGATGATCTCATTTTTTTTTTAGCCATCATCTCCCTTAAACACCTTGACCAGTTTCCTTCAACTCTTCCAAAAAATCTGTTCCAGAATAAGTTTGTGCCTGTGAAGTTGTAGGTGTATAGAGCTAATTTTGGCAAAGGGAGGAACAGAAATAAAATCAAATTTAGAATGGAAACTTAAGGACATCTGCAGCTTACTGAATACTCTGTAGTGTGATCTATATAATGAATAATCTTTCCAAGGTAGCAAAAATGTAAAGCTCTTTTATTATCACCAAGGGGGAAGCCCACTTCCTCCATATGAAGTTCTGCCTATGAGGAAAAATTTTAAAAAAAGACCTGGCAGGTCATGCAAGTATTTTTTGCTTCCTCTCACTAAAATGTTTATAGGATCCAGATTAATTTCCTAAGGTTTTGCTTGATGATTTGTGTAGAGTATTACACCCAGTTGGCAGTGCAGAATGATGACAACTTCTGACTGCAGATGTGTCTCTACCCCAGCCCTTGTTAAAATTGCAGCATGGCACTGACATACCCAAGTAGCTTTAAATTATCCAGCTAAGGTACTGCTAACACCATGGCAATACCAACACACAATACAGCACAACTGCAAAATCCACTGTTAAAACAGAGGACGGTAAATGGTCAGATTTTTTTTACAGGCCAGGCTGAACACTGTTTTCCTGTTATAATATTACTAATTGGACCCAAGCTGTCTAGTTTAATGGGAATTCAGGTTTGTCAGAGCCCTAAATTGTCTGAAGGTCCAGTAGTGGTTGTAGTTACATGGAAATATTCTGGGTCTTAAAAAGTTTGCCTCTAGGTAATTCCTAGCCAATAGGTCCCACAATTCACACTGATGCCCGGTTTGGAAAAATGTAGCACACACAGAGTTTTTACTTGAGATCTGCAAATTTTCTGGGTTGTGCAATGGTTAAGGAAAAACTCCTATAGGGACCTTACACAAGCCTTCTCAGATTCCTGTGGCAGTTAGAGGTCCTTTCTAGGGGTTTGTAAAGCTCACACTAAAAAAAATAGGAAAGGGAAAGGGTTATATAGGCTTCAGATCAGAGACCACATTTCCACCCAATGTGCAATTGAGCTGTCAGCTGTGGATACTATTCCCAGAAACAGCATATAACCCTCAAAGTTACTTTAGGTCCACTAAACCCCATCTAACTTCTGGCCTGCACCCATGCCGCTTATTTCTGGTCACCAAATGGTTTCCCAATACAATCACCTCACCCGAGGACAACTTTGTCCAGTCTGAATCTCTTCCTATTGACCACTCTAGTATTTTTTGGAAATGAAGAGGAAAAAAATTGGATTCAGTGGACAAAATTAAAGTCATTAAAATCTGCCAAACTAACTTAGCTCCTGGAACTAGCAACTTCAGTTTGGACCTCATACCAGCAAGGAGGTCTGAAACACTGGCCCTGATCCTATAGGGCAGGGATTACTGGTCAGAAATGTAACAACTGGACAGCAATGGAGAAGGTAAAGGGTGAGCAGACGAGAGCTATGAAGCCTTCACACACACTTGAAAACAAAGATGTGCTGAAACTTAAGCCATTAGATACAATCTTCCCAAATTGTGCCCCGTCAGCATAATCCCAGTCTGCGTAAAACAATTTCTGTCAACAATATGGACTACAATATGGCACTAAGTATGTCAGCTGATCAAAGCACAGCCTCAAAAGACATTGGTCATTTTGGAAAAAGTTAAAACTGTCAAGAGTACCTACCAAGCTGAGAGCCTTGGACATGGAACCTCTTGCACTCAGGCTGTTAATCTGCAACTCCAATTTCAGCCTGAGCACTGACCACTGGGGATCATCTAACTCCAGATGTTTTTCTTGCTTCCTCAAGAAATGAGAAATGTACAGTTACTCTCTGAAAATTTGTATTCAAGTGACTTTACAGTGATACATGACTTTGGAAATGCCATGACCATTCATCTATGCCCTTCCACACACATAACTTCACTTTCTGGTGACATATGGCATGAGAAATTTCAGCCCTAGCAGCTGAAGCCTGGCAAAATTATAAACAATCAGAAACAAGGCCGCCTGATGGAAACTGTTAAGACAGCATTAGCTATTGGGGCACTGTCATCTTCACAGCCAGAGATTTAATCTGTCAGTTATGTGAACACTAGGAGTGATGAATAGGTCTTTGTATTCATAGACAGCAAGTACGCACTCAGAATGACATACGACGTGGATTTTTTTGGTATGATAGTCCATTGGATCTCTAAAGAGCATGAAAGTTGGCACAACACAGCTATCCAAAGCAGTACCACAGAAGATACTATCCACATGGAGAAAGAGAGATTCCCCAGGTGGCTGACTAGTGTCCTTCCTCCCCAGCGTAACTTGACCATTGTCACCTATGCTACTTAAAAGCCTCATGTAACAAAGTTGCCCAGTTTTTCCCCCAGCTTTAGCCATCCCTAATGGCAACACTTATAACCAGGTGGCACAGGTGCACAAATGGTGCACCTCAGCTGCATCCACAGCTGCCAGCACAAGGTAGCACAGCCACAGGGCTCCTCTGCAGAGCCATGCCACCTAGACCTGCCAGGGTAGCAGCCCAGAGTTTTTGGGTGACCATACTCCCAGACATGCTCAGCTGTGCTGGCAGCACAGGGAGCAGAGCAGGGGCACAAAGCTGCCCAAGCCAAGTGACTCCTCTGCCGAATGCTTTCTCCACACTTTATCAGTGAATATAATTTTCTGACTCATTTTGTTGCTGTGGCAGCCCAAAAGAACCAGAACAGGGCCAGCAACTCATATCATGTTTTTACCCGATATAACTGAGAGCAGAGTATGCTCTATAATATGTTCAAAAAACACCTTTAAACAAAGCGGGTTGCAGATCTGCCAAGCTCTGGTGGACACAGAGGTGCACTCTTCCCTGGCATATGCCTGGACTGGAAACTGGCTGAATATAATCCCTGTGGAAGAGAGCCACAAGGGGACAAGAGAGAAGCTTGCCATCCGGTTGAGGTCATTTATTATCTTGGATTTTCTAATCTTTGGGCAACTAGTCCTAAGCCAAATCTCTTCTCCATTGCCAGAGATAGAAATCCAAATGCACACCAGTTTGACCAAAATGAGATAATGGTAAAGCTTCCAAGGATATTTCCAAATGCCAGCCAAAAACTCTCTGAAAAATCTCAGTTTTAAATAGATTACTACCTGCTGCCCTACCCCTCCTCCCAGGACAGATACAGCTTCTGAACTAATCTGTTTTGTAACTGATATGAAAAATTGGAGTTTATCACTGGCCACACTTCAATGCATCCCATTTCATTTTGGCACTACCCCCAAAGATGATTTATATAATTCAGATGAATATGGGGTATTTATTTTTCTTTTGTTCTTGTGACCAGTTATTTCTTAGCACTTAATCTCAGTGTGGACAAGGTGCTCAGACTTTGTTAGCTCAGTCAGACCCTAAACAACACAAATTATGTTTCTCTTTTCTCTTTTTGCTTCCTGAGCTGCCTTTAAACACACATACTCTTGACTCTTCAGGGTGAGCTAATCCTGGAAGGAAGTACAGCAGAGAAGAGGTTTTTGTGGGTTACTGGGGATGGTAGTACAGGATTTGGAAAGGATAGGGAACAGATGCCTTCACCAGATGTGTTCTAGGGAATTGAGATACTATGGCCACAGCATGAAGGCTTGACTCCCTGCTGTGCTGCTGGGGTGCCCTGCTCCAGCAGAGCATGGTCCTACCTGTGGGCCACAACCAGAGAAAGTGTGGGAACCTTTCTCTCTCTCATTTTCCCGCTGGTCAGACCTAGGTTTCTGGAGGGCACCTTTCCTCTGTCCTCAGCAAACAGCTGGAACCTAGGGCCCTGTCAATCTCTACTTTGGAATATCATGAAAGGTTTGAATGGTGTTGTCCATCACTACCAGAAAGCAAACCATTCCTCCAGGTGCAGAACTTCCAGGTTCCTAATTTTTATCTTATCTGGCCACTACAAAAGAAACAGTTGGAGTCCTGAAAAGCCATTAACTAGTGTAGGCACTTAAATCCACCTCATCAATGAAATGACAGGAATTAAGTGCTTAGAGCTAAGTGTGTGCTTAAGTGCTTCACTGAGATGCATAAAGCTTGAACAAAGGCAGTTGTCAGAGGGTGGTAGATAAGGCGAAGAGGGAACAGTTCACCTACAGCCATTACATCTGAAGGCACAAGAAGGGGTCTACTGTTCAACATGTATGAAGCCAGCTGCATTTGGGAACCATCAGACCAGAGGTGAAGTTAGACTGGAACACTACACAGGGGTAGCACTTGCCACGTAAACATTGCAGAGAAAGACCATGCAGTACCATACCTGCAAAGATGCAAGTCCCTTCAGGCAGTTAATAGGTTCAACCCAAATTATTAGAGAGAAGGTACCAGCTTCTCAGTGTGTTCTCTCCCTTTCTGATAGATGACTCCTAGAAGCTATGCATGATTTTCATAAGGTGAGATAATAAGCTGTCAGTCATAGGAAGCCTAGAGTGAACCACACACAAAATCATTACCGTCTGAAAGCAAGAAACATGTTAAACAGCAAACCCAGTTTATTTCTTTAAAAATAAAATAGTGATTTGAACAAGGAAGCTTTGGCTTACAAGTAATATTCTAGCCATCAACAAAATGGGAGGGAAGTATCTATTTGTGTGATTCCTGAGTGATACGATAGGAAACATGCTGGAATTAACTCTTTGTGTGGCTTTGCCCAGTGGCATACCTTGCTTTCCAAGATGCATGACTTCATCCTCGGCTCCTCTTCTTCCCCATAGACATCAAGTCTGAGAGAACAAGGAGCAGAAAGGGAAATCGCAGGACAGTGAGGTGGGAGGAAATCATAGAGGAACAATGAATAATGCTTCTGTACATTATATCACATATATCATACATTAATTGACTCTCAATATACTCACGTATTTACTTATGTGACAGGGAAGACTCAGATGGTCATCACGTCCTGTGAGCACAGGACATCACCTGGAACAGAAAACACATGAGGAAATTAATGTAGTCCATGGCCATTGCCAAGGCACTCCATAGTCTGTGGGGATGGAACAGGCTGTGGGTGCTGTGGTGGGCATAGCTCAGTGGTTCCCACAGCCAGGCAGGACAGGGCTGTGGGGAGCTGGAGCCTGCCTCTGCTGCAGCATTGTTTCAGCAAGGGCTGATGGACTCAGGGGGCTGAAATGGGCTTCTAGGCCTTGGGCAGGGTGAGCAGGGGGCTGGACAGGGACATTCAGGCCCCCCTTAGTGCTGCCAGTGCCCTGGCAGACATGGCCCCACTGCCAAAGATACTCCAGGCCTCTGTGAAGACACATGAGTTAGAGGCAGGTTGTGCACCTCCAGCTGTTTGGGCTAACCCAGCAGTGCTGTTAAAGGAAATATGTAAACTCTACAATCCTGATCTACACAGTGGAGTTGCCCCAAGTGGGGCAGACACTGCTAGCCATGAAGAGACCCAGAACCTTCATTCCTAGCAATGTGGAAGAACAGGTTTTTCATGATTGAGAGCCTCAGCAGAAGAAAGGACCACCTGGAGTCCACCACTGTCATCCTCCCCTGCTCCACTCATCCTACTCTGGGACTGCCCATGACAGTGCTTCCCAAGAGGGGAGAGGAAAATTGAGGCTATCATTGCCTTCTCACCACAGTATTTGCCAAATGCCTGGGCTTACTCAGGTGGAATACTCTGCATGAGGCCTTCATTTAATGTTTGTTTTTGGCTTTTTTGGGTTTTTTTTTTTCAGCAGAGAGAGTAAAAATATTGTCAGCAAGTGACAGTTTAGGTTACTGGGTTTTAGTGGGTTATATTTTTCTCCCGCCAATGATTTGTGCCAACTGGTACTTCACGCGTATGAAACACACAACTTCCAGCCTTGCCTCACTGGTGTGAAGTAAGAGTTTGGCATGTGTTGAAAACAACAAGCAGAAATTAACTTGCTCTCTCCCATCTTCAGACTCTTTCCTGTGTTCATTTAAATGTAACCCAGGGTTTAGATCTGGGGTATGTGTCAATGTTAATTCTCTCTCTGGTGATGGCTTAGCAGAAAGCAGCAGCTGCAAAGCACAGCTAGATGCCTTTCCACCAGTTGTGCAAGAACATCTCCATTGTCTTCAGTGACAAGGAAGTCTGATGATGAGAAGGGTAAGCTGCAAAGACATAGTGTCTTATTCCTCTTCAGCTGACTGTACATTGGAGAACTAATGCTTCTTTCATGCAGAATGACACAGAATAAAAGTCTGCTGATTGCTAGTCATCTGAAGGCCTGATGAGATACTGAAGCCAAAGGCTGTTTTTCTTCTGCCTTTATAGGCTTTGGATCATTGCCTTACTCAAAACACTAAACCTTTGAGTATTTCAAGCTTTGGTGTGAAACCCCCTTATTTTTTCTATTCATTGCTTTTAGCTGTATCAAGTCTAGGCCAGCACCACATGCTAGATTTGATGGCAAATAGTTCTGTGAATCAGTACAGAAACAATAAGGTACTCCTGGATTTATTCCCTTTCCTTTCTTCAACTTCTCCATAGAGGGTATAAACCCACCTGCTCCAGATAGGACCCCTCTCATGCCCATTGGAATTGCAACTTCATGTTTTATTGCACTAGAGTGAGATAAATATATTAACATGGTCAGCAGATAACTTCTACTAAGACTTACAAATGTTACTGTTTGATTTTAAGCAATCATTTCATGTTTCTTACAAAAAAAAAAGTTTCTTATCTACTGTAAAGAAAAATACCTGATGAAAACAGAAAAAGATAACAAAAAGATAACTATATTCTGATTTTTCCAAGACTAGATGATAAGTTTGATCTCCTGTGTACATCTTCTTATTAGTCTGAGTTGTGTGTCTTTGCAGCCCATTTGGAATTGCTTGTGAAGGGTGTTGGCCTGAAATGTGAGGTAACTGAGCTCACCCATGTATCTCTGTTACTTCTACAGCACAGAGAGGGAAAGGGTGCCTGGCCTTGCTGTGGTTGCAGCACTTGCTTGAAGAAGTCCTAAAGGACTGATTGCTGATGACAGCTCTGAGTGCTGCCCACCATCAGGGTTTTCACAATGCAGACGTGCACTTAGGGTACCTCACGGGGACTTCAGAGAGTGGTTAAATGACCACAGCATTTGGTTACTGCTGGTTGAGGCCACAGGTAATCCAGAAGTGGAGGTACCTGTACTCTGCTGATAATCCACTCTCTATTTAGTAGACAAAAAAGAATCTGAATGCCTTGTTTCCAGAGTTACTGATACAGCTACTCACTGTGACAAATAAATGTTCTGGTTACATCTGGTTTATACTATAGTGAACAGTTCTTGACTGGCAGCATTTGGCAACGACCACAGTGGGTCTAAAAAAACCCATCCCTCTTAGTTTTGATTTCTGTCATTTGCTGCTATATAACTCTTTCGCCCACGCAGTCACCTCATGACCTGTTAACCCACATTGATTTGAGAAAGCTCAGTTAAGGAAAATTCAGTATAAAGCCACATTTTTTCCAGTACCTTTGTGTTCTGCCTACCACAGTTGTAAAAGAATGGTGTTTATCCAGCTGTAGAAGTTATCAGTAATATTCAACTAACAAAGCTGAACATTCAAAGTTTCCCTTGAAAAAGTCTTTGTAAGGGGGTTATTTTTTGTTTCTTCATGAAAACCTGATTCTGTCAGATGCTTTGTTTTATTTGCAACAGCTTCTGACTTAAGAACAGCTAAGCATTCTCATGGGAGGAACACACTGTACCATGCCTCAGTATTCATTAAATCAATTAAATGCACCCAAAGAGGAATTAATTGGTCCTAAACCTGCATACTAGCATTAAACAAGTAGCATTTTGTCTGAAGTTGTTCATAGTAAGTAAAAACTATGTGCATACATGTAATCTCAGATTGAAACTCTGTGTACTTTCCTAAGGAGTGATGGCTTACAGGAGATGAGCTGAATACATAAAATTAAAAACCCAATCCTCAAGTGACAATCCACATGGGTAGCAATAGCAGCTTGTGCTGCCTTTGGGGGTCTTCACACCTAGAAATGTAACTGCAGTAACTGTCCATTAATAGCAACCATGCTATTATGTAGTGTGAAAAAATCTTTCTTCAACCCCCCTCCCCATCAAAGACTAAAAGCTTCTACCTACTCAGAGCAGATACATAAAATAAAGGAGAATGCCTTACAACAGAAAGGACTCCTACAGACACAAAAGTAGTGACTCAATATTTTGATAATATATTTTTTTTTTCTTCATTTTTACACTTTTCTAAGATTTGACAAATGCTGATTTAAACATCTCAAATTCTGCAGCCTGGTTTAATGTGATCTGTATGTAACACATCCCACTGGTGATGTGAACTACATGCTTCCCCATGCCAATACGCACAGCTTTAATTCAAAGTGCAGCAGCTTGTACTTTTCCATTTAGAAATTTTGCTTTGCTCCCCAATGTCAGGCAATATTGCAAATATTACATTAAAAACGTCTCCTGTTCTTTAAAATGCTGATCCTGTACAAGTGAAATCCTATTAGAACCCTGATAAATCAACAAGAGGCAAAACAATCAGCCAGTGGCCCTTTCTGTAGAATATTTGTGACTTTCATTTTTAGACCAACATCATGGACAGGGTGAAATTGGCAAGCCCACACACCTGTAAAAAAATTTCAGCCCCCCTAGTTTAGCTACATGGGATTCAAGATACCACAAACAACTTCTGACCTCTCTGAGCAGTGATCACACCCAGTCATGGCATTCTGCAAACTGGAAAAATAAACTAAAAACTAAACTGGTTTTATACACAACAACAGACAAACCATCCAAAAAATGTTTCAAAGGAAGAGACTGTGACATACATGCATTAATATATCTGCCTCAGAGAAATTTCCCACCCCACTTAAAAAAAAAAACAACCCACAAGCAAACCATGCATTAATTAGACTTGAATGCCTTTTCTGCAATGTTTTGCTTTTAAAAATGAGGAGTTGGAGTTTAAAAAAAAGAAAAAAGGAGGAGAAAAATCTCACCCTAAAGTGTTGAGGGATATATTGCTCAGTGGGAAATGTATTCAGAGAGGTTCCTTCCATGGAAGTTCCTCACATTAATCTTGTTGGCAGCTAGAAGAACTTGTGTTGCAGAGCTTTTGGGCTTGGGTCTTTGAGATTGCTACCAAACACCAGAGCAATGTCTGGTTTAAGAATAGAAAAAACAACTCTAGAGTACATAGAAGTGAAACTAAAGAGAATGATAAGCTAGTTTTAAAAGCAATATATCAAGAGCAAGGCAGAGGCAGTGGAAAAAAATGGAAACAGGAAACCCCTTCAGAACCATAAAGTGCTAAAAGATTCAGCCACAAGTGTCTCCTCCAAAGCAAAATATCCTTATTGCCTCACTTCATTGAGAATGGAGTTTCCATAGGGTGTGGAATCTGGTCTGGCACATGTGATTTACAGAAGCTTATAAAATGTATTTACTCTAACAGCACAGAAACAGTTATGTATTATGGATTTTATGTGAGTGTTTTATTTTTCCACAGAAGTCAATAAAGTCGTGCCAGCAGAAAACTTGGCTTTACATTCAAATAAAATATTTCATCCCAAAGAACAATAGAAACTAATCAGACTGCATCCCTTTATAGTTAAAAATGGCAATTAATCTGCTCAGACTGAAAAGCCATACTAGTTTTTGACTGAAAGGCATGTCATTAAGTTTCTGAGTTGTTTACGTGTAATCTAACATGACAGAAATTTGTAGAGAGATGAGAGAAAACGAGCTGTTTGGATTCCTGTCTGTTGCAGTCTACAGTGCATTAGCAGGGCTGATTACATGGATTCATGATGGATTTGTAGCAGGATTTCTCAGACTGAGTTGTTCTTTAAGGAACACTAGATGAAAACTCATTGTGCCTTTGGGTGTTCTGATCTAGGGAGTGAGGGAATCTGCATTAACAACCTCAGTTTATAGCAAGAATAGATAATAAATCTAAAAAAATAGAAATATGTGAACTGTATGAAGCAGAACAGGTAAAAAGTTACGTGATTCATACCTCATATGTGAAGCATGGTAGTCACTTCCCCTAGATCTTCTACCCTGGGATGCTGAGACAGATGATGGAGCCCTGCCAAGTGGGCAGCAGCTGGGCCCCACAGGGTCTCACTCATGATCATAGGAGACTCTGAATAGAAATACAGGGAAGGGAAGGTTTTAATTAGGTAAGTACAGAAGATGATCTGCCAATGTGCCTCTATAGTAGCTAGCTGGAGTTACCTTGGATGTGGAGAGTCAAGGTGAGTGTAGGATCTAGGCTCTGTTCTCAGGCCAGGGCTGCAGGCAAATATGTCCACTTCAGGAAATTTCCCTCAGTTGTGCTGCCTTTTTTTTTACTATTATTATTTTTTAATTCCTTAGCCTATCTAGTTAGCTAGGGCAGGAAGGAAATCATCTCCCTCTCCAGAAGCCAGAAAGAATTAGATTGGAAAAACAAACCATTAAATTACAGAAAACAGGAAGCAATTAGAAAGATTCAAGTATATATTTGTTTTAAACTTCATAATTGGCAACTTTAGGCCAACCTTCAGATCTTCAGAAGTAGAAGTTTCAAAATGAGATTTTTGAATGTCTAAGATATGTTTTGGGCCAAAAGAGAGAAAGTACCAAGCATTTGCTGTCAATTTTACCATGGTTCAAACTTAGCACTTGAAATATTGAGAACCCCTAAATCACCAGGCATTTTTTAAATCTTAATTTTTAAAATATTTACAAATATTTAAAATATTTTCTGTCTCAGAGAAGAATCTTTTTCCTCCAGAGAAGAACCTGCCCATCATCTGGGGAAGCATATTTGATGACGGGAAGAGAAGAAGGAAAATTCAGCAGACTAATCAAGAAAGCAACTGGAAGAAAGGGGTTAATTTTCCAAAAAATAAAATACTCATGGAAAACCAGATGAAAGTTAGGGCTTCTAGTTAATCCATTTTGGAAGAGGAAGAAACTATATTGCTGGTGTTAAAAAGACAAGTCTTGAGACAAACATCATCATTTCTTCCACTGACAAAGAGCTGGTGCTGAGCAGTGATGACAGCATTCACCTTTAGTGAGTTCCAGTCCCCTGGCAAGTTTTGTGACCACTGTCAGGCACGGAAGGACACAGTGGTGCCTCTGCCTCCCCATCATCCTGGCTACCTTTCACACAGCTACTGTGCTGACCTCCAAGTTATTGATGGCTTCACTGTGAGACAGGACCAGCATTCAGCATGCTCAGGGATTTGCTCCAGACACAAACAGTACATGCCTTCACCTGAAAACACTCCTGGTGCAGGAGCTGAAGGGTGACATGCTTTGCCTTACTTATTTCCATCAGCTGTTTTGGGAGAACTGGATTAGCTACTGAATTTTCTTATGGATTTGCTTTTATTTACAACTATTGACACAGCAGCTATTGCTCATCATCCTCAGCAAATGCACTCCAAAGCACACAGGCACATTTCACTGGAGATGGATTCCCCCATACAGAAAAAAACCCAGAAATTTGAGAGGCAACCACAGAAAGAAACACAAACCATTGAGAAAAAGTCCTACTCCTCTCTTAAACTGTTGACCCTCAGTAAGATAACCAGATCTGTAAAAGACTGAAAATGCATCTACAAAGATAGTGAGATAACTCCCTTCACCATGTCTCAGACACCGAAGGAAGACAGGTTCAGTGAGTTTAAACATTGCATTTCTAACTTTAATGCTTGCTTTGAAGCTTCAGTCCAGTAAGTGAAGTCCAGTGAATTTTTAAGGTATATTCAAACTAGTCCATAGAGACAAGTTTATGAGACTCAATCTCAGGCAAGCACCTACATCAGTTCTATTTACTGAGATAACACAAGAGAGGCCACTCTACTAAAACACAGCAGAAATGAGTTACTGAATTAGGTCATTCCGCTTCAGCACTGAGACTGGTAGTGATTATATATTGGTTTATTTTATTAATGTAGGCAGTTACCTCTCTAATGGGACTCAGATTATGATGTTCCTGCTGGTAATGGGAAAAATAATAGTCTTTTTTAATTCTTACGCTCTCCTCCCTTCTCACTATGTATATTAAATGGCTGAAATCCAATGGCTTCTGAAAATGCAACCTCTAAATTAGTATTTTCTTAAAACAAAAACAAACAAAAAAGAAACCATGAAACTCTAACTAAAAACTTGGACCATACACAATACTGTGAAAAGCCTTCTCTCTAAATAGTTCCTCTGACAAATACAATAATAGAAGGCAACAGAGTACATTGAACAAAATCTATCCCATGTTAATTATGTTGCCTTTTTCCCTTAGGAGAGATTGTTGGATATATATGGCAGAACACAAACTGCTGAAAATTAAAATATGCTGTGGAACTGGAACCTTGTTGGTCTCTGCTTAATGTTTAGCTTTTCACACACAAGCTGGGAAGAGATGGTAGTTCGTGGAGGAAACACCACGTCCCTGCCATGCTCTCCATGAGAGGAGAGATCAAGCAGTCTGCACACAGAGCACACACATGAGCTCGTTCACACCAAGACAAGAAAGTGGTTTTGGGGCACAAACATACAAGCAGATGCTTCAGCAAGCTGAGGTACTATTGTTAGCACCTCCAACCTCATTTCCCTTCTATGGAAATGCAAAGCAAAACGCACCTCCGCAAAAATTGGTATTTTTAATATAACTAAAGTAGGAATTTTTGTCCAAATTAAAGTACATTTGCCTCTTTGTTAGTGACACTTGTCCAGCTAGATAACCCCCTATTCTTCAGTTATAAAAAGCTGTTTTATGTACTTAATATGGTTAACAAAACACATCTACAGCTAAGCTTAATTACTTTAAGTTGTCACTCTCAGTTTTGAAATGCTGTGTGACATAACAGAGTCCCAGTCACACCACAGTATGAATTATGGACATCAGTGACCATGCTCCCATACAAAGCAGATAAAATACCAGAGCTGTTCCTAATATTTTGCTTTCCAGCAAAGAATATTCATTGTGCTGGTTTGGTTCTGGCATGGCTTCGGTAGCAGGGGAGAGGCCACAGGAGTGGCTCCTGGAAGAAGCCACTAAAAGCTCCTCCAGCTCAGGTGGCCAAGGCTGGGTCCTTAGAAAGAAAATAGACACACCTCTACAATTAACATATGAAAGAACTGATTCAAGACCTGAGCAGAGAGCAAGCAGGGGAGAAAGAGCTGAGCTGGAGAGCCGAAAGGCAGTCCCCGGATGAAGATTCCAAGGTTGGTGAGGAAGAAGGGGGATGAAGGTGCCCAAGCAGAAGTTTCCTTGCAGCCCATGGGGAGACGGCAGGCTGCCGCCCTGCACTTATAAAGAGCAACATGGTGGAACATTCCCTGAAGGTCCCAGGAGGGGCAAACGTGGACTTGCAGCCTGTGGACTTGGATCTGCAGCCATGGAGGACCCCAGGCTAGGGAAGGTGAATATTCCCAAAGCAGCCTGTGACTCTGTTGGGAAGCCCAGCTTGCTCCTGACCTCTGTCGTGAACGGGATGGGATGGTAGACAAGACATATAGGCACAGATGAAGATTTATTGCATATAATGTAGGGGTCTTAACTCCTCAAAGTAGAAGGCACAAGCACAGTCCAATTGCAAAGAAATTGGGAGATTGGAACAGAAGCTGAAGTTTGAATGCAATGGGTTTATCAACAGTGAAATTTACTACTTGCAGTTACATCAAACAATAAAGGTTAACCATTTAAATGTTAGCAACTTATTATCAGGTTTTATACGAGGCCTAGAACATTAATTATCAATCTTTAAGGATTCTAAAATCTTTAAACTTAATGATGAAAATTACTTAACATTAAATTTGCTAATAAAGACAATGGAAGAGTTAATATCTCTCACCCTTGCCCTGCCGTAGCTGGGTGTCCCTGGGTGGATCACAATTCTCAAGAATCAGTCTTTTTGGCAGGCGTCCCTGCTGGAGAGAAGGTCCAGCAACCTCCTGGGAAAGTCCCCTCAGCCAAAGACAGGACCAGGTTTTTGTAAAATAAAGTGGATTGACTGCTGTCATTTAACTATTTAGCCATACCTCCAAAATCTCTCATTGAAGAAAAAAAGCAATAGAAAAAAGAACCATGAAGGCTGTGTTCTAATCAAGCAAACTCTTTTGTTTATCTGTTAATTCTTACTTCACCTCTGTCTCAGGCCTAGTGGTGGCTGGGCTGGGCTCCATGTTCTTCAACACTGGAGAGCAGCTGGTGTTATGAATGTCAACCTGGCCCCTGTTTGTACCTTTCAAGGTTGTTACCAGCTCAGAGTTTGCTAGGCCTTCTCCTTTCTCATGGGAATCTTTCCACTGCAGGCCAGGGCCTGCAAAACGGAGAGACAAAAAGCAGTTGGATCATAAAAGGGAACCGAGGCAGACATACTGAGAGATGGAGCGCCCTGCTACAGCCTCACAGCAAGGATGGAGAGGTTCATGAAGGACCCTCTCCCGTGGGAGGAACCCCGTGGGGAAACAGGGGAAGATTGTGAGGAGTCTTTCTCCCTAAGAAGGAAGGAGCAGCAGGAACCACTAGACTGCAGACTAACTTTAAACCCCATCCCCTGTCCCCCTGTGCCACTTGGGGGGAAGGAGATAGAGAAATGGGGAACAAAGTAATTTGGGCCTGGGAAGAAGGGAGGGGTGGGATAACATTCTCTTTGTTTTGTCTGTGTCCTGTGTAGATTTGATTAGTATTATTATTTTTCTGCAAGTTGAGTCTGTTTTGCCCAGAACTGTAAATGGTGAGTGAACCCTCCTTGTCCCTTGTCTCCACTCACGAGCTTCTAGTTGGTCTTTGTCCTCTCCATCCCAGCGTGTGAGTGTGGAGGGGGGGTGGGGAAGCTAAGTGAGCAGCCATGTGGCTAGTTCTTTGATCCGCCAGCTCACCCACTGCAACCTAGAGCATTCCTGTTGCCTTGAAGAACCAACAGACAGCTTTGTCTCCAGAGCACCACTCAAGAGCAGGGTGTAGCCCAGAGCATTCACTTTGATCCATCCAGCTGCCATTTGCTTGAAGATTTTTCCCTGCAGACAGTTTCAGTTGGGGAACTGAAGGCTTTGGAAATTTGGGTCAGAGCATGCATGGAAAAGACATTTTCAAGGGAACTAATCTACCCTCATCCAAAGCATCATGAAAAGTTCAAAGGGATCAGCTGCCAGTGCTGAACAGTATAAATACCAGCATATATTAGTATTATGAGTCAGCAAATAATTTCTTGCCTTGCAGAGTCAAAAAGTTTGTCACTGTCAGACTCCTCATAAAATCTGACATACAGTCATTAAATACACCAAATTCATCAGGGACTTCGAGTCAGAGACTCGCACTGCCCCATCCTCGGGCACGATAGCCAAGGTCCTTCCATCACCTGCTGTAGGAACAGACTCATAATCACAGAATAATTCAAGCTGGAAGGGACCTCTTCCAGTGCTCTACCACCGTCCCAGTGAGAAAAAAAATCCTAATAACTGACGAGAACTTTCCACATTGCAACCTCTTGTCTGGTCACTGTTTTCCCCTCTGAAGAATCTAGATTCAACTTTATACATGGGCTAGTTTATCTTGATGCCTCCAAGTCACCTCACATTCTCCATCTGCAGACAAACTACTGTGTCTAAAACACTCAGCCAAGATGACCAGGTTCCTCCTTGCTGCAATCCTTATTAATGATTTACAGTCTTCCCTCGTCTTTCGTTGGAGCAAAGCTCACTTCACTACGTTGGACCTCTGCAACTAGGGCAAGCTTTTCTGAATCAAATGCACAAGCCCAGTCATTTGGGTACCAGCATCCAAAGTTCCTTGAGACAGAAAGCTTAGGCCAAACTTAAGACTTCAACAGCAGAGAGCAAATTGTTTTCTTGATATATTTTTCCTCCAGGCAGTTAAAAATTCGCTTTTCTCTCTTGCTCTCTCTATAAACTTTTCCTCAGCTTATGTTTCTCAGGCAGCTCATGCCAGTGGGAATAATTTCCACAATGCCAATGTTCCTTTTTTGAGTCTGTCTCAGCTTGAGACAAAAGGAGTATGTCCCTATTCAAGACTGAAAGGCTATTCTGCCTCACATTAGATCAAAAAGTACAAATATTCTCATGTCTTCTTATCTATAATGAGTCTCTTACCTATTTCCTTCCCTTATAAAAAGTAAAAATAAACGTGCAGGAACAAAAGCACACCCAGCAGTGTGAAGGAATTACTATACTTACATTCTGGTTATTGATGCCCCGTGATCAGTTTTTGATGTACATAATAGGGAACTAATATACATCAGGAAAATTTATCTACGGTGAAGTTAGTAGGATAGAACTTGTACACCCTGAAGTAAAAAACTACTGCAGTAATCTACTTTGAGATTGAAGAGCCATGTCTAACAAGTTCAGGCCTAGTAGAGACATCAATATGGTGCGAGATAAGCAATATAATAGCATTCCATATTTTGGTCCCAGGATGGCAGGGCTTATTTGTTTTCTATCCTGTTACTAGAAAAATAATTTAAATATTTTTTCTTTGTCATTTCTAGCAGCCAGGAATTTATGGTAGTAACCAATCACCTCATTATTATTTGAAATAATAACCATTTTGGCTGTAAGACAAAGCCAGCATTACAGCCTTGAGGGTGCTTCTGTGCAGGAAATGCTCAAAAGCATTTGGGTGGCTTAGTGAGATTTCCATGTCTTCAGGGTGCAGATATTAAGGAAACTACAACCTTTTGACAGAACATCACTTGTTCTCCTCACCATTCAAATCTGTGAGGTTTCATGATCAAAGCCCCAGCTCATCTCAAATTTTATGTGAATCACCAGCCACTCTACCCTGACACCAAGATCCCATTTCCCACAGAATTTTTGGGTGGTGGCTGGATGGAGGTGCAGGGGTAAAGTAACACTCATGCAGCATAGCAGACATGTAGTCTGAAGTTTTTCACACTTCAGCAAAGCCCAAGGGTATCTAGATGCTTTGCTGAACACTGAGTTCAGAGACTTTAGACTGGAAAGTACATGGAAACCAGCAGGACCCAAAATATCAGCTCACCATAACTAACCACTGCAAAGCTTACAAAGGATCAGGGTTCACAGGCTCTGTCTATGCTCTACCTGCTAAAGTGCTCCCAAAGATGCTTTGAAGTTGAAGATCTCCAGCATCTGATGGCCCCATTTTTTCAGCCTCAGCTGGGGCTGACTGTAAGTTCAGTCTGCTCTTGACTAAGACATGTCAGAGACTTTTGAACAGGTCCTGTCAGATCCTTGCAAGGGAGAATCTGTGTGACCCCTTCTGCCAGACATTTTCACCACAAGACCAAGCAGTATGGTGGGCAACTGCAAAAAGTTCCAGGACCCCATCATGTTGCAGGGGAACCTTCATGTGGCAGTGTGAGCCAGCCTGAGTCCAGTCTCTGTCAGGACACAGTGTCCAGAAATGTTTGAGATTTCTTCCTCTAGCTCCAGCTCCCTTTTAAAACCAGTTAGTTTTCTTCCTCCCATTTCTCTTACTGGCTCTAGATTGTCACTGCTTTGACAATTAAAAGCTTTCTAATGGCCAATGTGAATGCATTCCATTTGGTTTTGTGCCTTTTGCTTAAAAAGGTCTTGTTCCTTCCAATATTTCCTCTAATGTTTTCTTAGTATCCAGCCTTGATTTGGGCAGCTAATCCCAATCTTTTCATTCTCCTGGAGGCTGACTAGAAATACCCCATTTCCTGTGGTTTTGATCCCTGATACCGATTCTGGCTCTGGCTTCTGCCCTCTCTCATGGAGGCATTTCTCCAGGAAAAGAAAGATTTGAGAGAGGAGAATACAGAGTGTTAGCAAAGGCCACAGTCTTCCTGTTCCCCAACCCCATTAGACTGAGATACTCATAGCAGTGCTATGATGTTGCACTGGTGACACTTCTGCCCCTCACCGGGCAGCATCATTCCTGCTCAGATACTTCTTTCTTGCCTGAATAGAAGACACAACACCAAATGTTGTCACTTATTCAGAGAAAATTGCTATTATTCCTTTTATATTAAACAGATCAATATACCACAGACTTGGAACAAACTGATTAGAAAGTAACAGAAAAATCCAGGAAGATGAAAAATCCCCAGACCACAAATGGAAAAACCCCTGCCCCCAGCCTTGCATTAAGTCAACAAATATATTAAAAATTATTTTTAACTTGTAAGTATTGGCAAGCAAAACCAATCCTAGAGCAATCAGGGCAGAATAAAATACCAGTCATAAAAATCAGATTGGTTACTGTGAGAGAAACTCCTGCACATCAGTTTACACAATTTTTAACTGCCAGAATAATTGCAATTCATTTAGGAGTTGGAATCCAATTGTAAATCAATCCTTAGCAATGTGTTAAACAACAAACACCAATTTTAACACAGAATTGCTGAGTGCAGCATTAGTAATTTAAGAAGTGTTGTAAATACAGTTGCTTATCCCTTAGGGTCTCTCACAGTATTATGTACACATTTTGCACTAACACTTTGTCCCCAGTGGTGTTGCATACTCTGGTGTTTATTCCCAGGGTAGTGTATTATTACTTGCAGATTTCCACATACCTGCTTGGCTTATTGCTCAATTGATTTCTGTCATACCAGTTCCCCAGTGATCATACACATGGTTAGCAACCTTTCTCTGAGTCATATCAGAAAGAGACAGCCTGCAGGAGTGAGTTTCTATGATGGTAGAACTGCCCACAATGGCTCGCTGCTTCTGAGCAGAATTGGTGAGGATGGGGCAAAGGATCATGTCCATTCCCCTTGTTCTTCTGCTTCCCCATGGAAGGTATGATGTAGCGGCTTCCTATTTTCTTCACGTTTTGCGACTCAATGTAAAGAGCCTTACTGAATTCTCTGACCCCTTGGATATGACTTTGGAGAATGATCCAGAAATTAACTTTATCATCATATTCACCTTGTGAGGAAAAGCACCTTCTTCCTCCCTCTTATCCTTCATAATTCTCATGCAGAACAAGGCTGAGGTTTAGTGGAATTCTCATGTCTCTGCATTTGAGACAATTGTTGTTTTTTAAAAAAAAGTCCCATAACACATGCAATATTCATGCGCCATGGAGGATTTTCTTCAGCTTCACTGGGCTTGGGATCAAGCTTCATGTCTCTTTAAACTACCACAGCCTCAGACCTCATTGTTATCGGCCTCTCCACAGGCCTGCCAGGGGCCCAGCGGCAGCCCCCCCACCAATCAGGATTTCAATTAGCTCCATCTCCATCTTAATTCACCAGTTGTGCTAGTGAGGCCTGTTCCACATTTGCTCATCAATATTGCATCTCACATCTCAGCCCTAAAGATTTCTATATTTATCTTGCCTGGGACTACAGAGACACCGTAAAGAGAAGAAGAAGGCTGTAAATAGTTCACACCATTCTTCTTGATTTATTAAGGGCTTCTGGTATGGAAAAGAGTGCTGGCTGTTTTGAAACTAATTTGCAAAACAAGCTTACTTTCAGACAGCTACATCAAGGTCCAATACACTGCAGTACAGAATAGAGCAGAATAGAATATGGGTGAAAAAAAGGTTTTGTTTATATTTGTTTACCTGTTACCTAACTGTAAGATTTTTGTCCATGGTAAAGCAGGAATTGTAGTTCTATAACATTTTCCTGATGAAAATAGGTAGGTATATCCTCAGTGCACATCCACTATGAGTAACACTTTTTTTTTTTTAACCATAAAATAATCTGTATTTCAGGCGAAATCTCCGAGGATTTGAAATGTTTACTCCACCTTTATTTCTTTTGGGATCATTCTGGATTATGCTATCTTGTTATTTTGTCTTTATATGATACAATTTTTAAGCACTTATTTGGACAGCTATCAAGTATCCTTTAAGACTCCCACAGATGGAGAAGCAGATGCACTGAAACCATCTGGGGCCAGAACTATGATTAACTTTCAAGTCAATGTGCCTGTAAGAATGGACTGCATGTTAGAAATGTTTCTCCCATTTCAACCAGGAAAAACAAAACAAGGTTTAAAAGTGGATTTGGGTACCCAGCATGAGAAAATTTGTTAGGCATGCAAAAATCAGTAATACTTCTGAAACTTTGGAAGCTGATGGTTTCTTGCCCCTGAAACAACAGAGACCCTCTCTTCTCTGCACTGGTAACTGAGTTGTAGTTACAACTCTTACAGCAATGCCTCTTGGTTGCCACACAGGAATTGTGTCAAAAATCACCATAGCCTTTTGCAGTGCTATGATCTACCTTTCCAGCAGGAGGAGAACTACTGTTTTTTTGTATCATTAATCTGTAAGTTTTGGTCTCATTGACTTTATCTGCTATTTCAATTTACGAAAGAACGAAAACAAGAAATGCACCTCAGCCAGTGGAGAGACTGGGATGGGTAATTGCTTCTCATATGCCTACGAAGTTCTCTAGCTGTTTCTGCCACACTGTATGAATGTCTGGAGGCCTATAGAATAGTGAACTATATCTGCAAGCTTTACTGATCCCATAAATCAACAGCTCCATGGCTCCAGCTTAATATAATTTCTTCATTGTTGGGACAGTGGCATCTCCAACAGTGGCAGCCTGCATGCTTTACCCCTGAACATCCCACCTGCTCACACCTCACACATCTCTCTGGGCCTAGCAGTAATCTAGTTATTCTCAACGTCTGCAACTGTATCCGTTTTAGATTTCAGCAAAGTACCAAAGGAATCTGCTTCCCTACTCCCTCCCACCAATTATCACATTTGGTTACCTTTCATCTTCCTGGATCATTTAGGGGAACATAAGCTTCATAGATGGTTGGTGAGGAGTCTATGAACGCAAACAGGTTGAACAGAGTCCAAGTGATGACTACATAGCCAGAGGTAGACTGGCCCAAAGAAGATGACCCTTCCTAAGTGACTTCACATACAGCTCATTGTGCTTAGTCTGGGAATAGTATCTGTGCTTTAAGAAATGTGAAAGAGCTTGTTTCTGACAAGTCCCTTTTTAGCACCCCCAACGAAACAGAATTTATTCTGTGAAACAGAAAGGCCACATGTAAATGGATCGCTTCAATCTCGCTTTGAAGTATAGTCACCACTGGGATAAAGACCATCAGCTGTGTAGTAACACAGAATGATACCTGGTTTAAAAGGAAGTCATGTAGTTCAATTTCATGAGGAGTGTAGGAGGCTGGGAAGCTGTGTGCAAACACTCAAACTGAACCTGGCAAAGATCTGATGTGCTTTGCAAAGCAGCTGTTGCTCTGTCAGAAAAATATTGCTCAGGACTGATAGTGATCAGGGCAACAAGGCAGGTCAGAGCCCACACGTTGCAGGAACTTTCATTTCTCTGTCAATGGCTGGATCAGCCTGGAAAATTCTTAAGGAAACAATTCTCAGCACCCTGCCAGGCTGCTGGCAGCCCACACGGGACCAAGCAGTGCCTCTTTGTTCTGTGCTTCTCCCTGCCAGCCCATCAACACACGCTCTCACGGTATAGGAGCAATCTCTGGTCAGTCCTTCCTTACTTAGGGCCGTATTTAGGTATGTGCTTACCTGAAAGCCAGTTCCAATGCTTCCCCAACTTGGATCCATAATTTCTGTAACAGCAACAGATGAAGACACATGAAGAGACTGATGAAACTGGCACTCCCTCACACAGCTTACAATGATTCCTGTTCAGCTCTCAACAGGTGAAGAAACCCAGCAGTAAAATTCCTCTGCACATGTGGATCCAGGACACAACAATTTCTGTCTTAACAAGAGCACATAGGTATTGAATCTATTCATTTCAGTGACAGGGAAGGCAGAAGGGAAAGTGTTAATTTTTCTTTGTGGGATGAATGAAATGCACTGTACAATTAACACCTTCTGTGCTCCCGCCTAATGACAGGTTTAACTTAAGAGAATTCTCCGTACTGTCCTACTTATCACCCCTCCTTTGACATTATCTTTCTTTTCTTGGCTCTCTACATAGAATTTTAATGAGATCTTAATTGTTTTTCCATCAGCTGCAAGGATTTCAAACCCAAGTCATATGTTGGTTGTCATTCTGCAGAAGGTGGTATGGGGAGCTGTAGAGATGTTCTCTTGCTAAAAAGGAGCAGGAGGCAGCCCCCACACCTCCCACTACATCCCAAGGAAGGGCTGTCTCTGTATTTTCAGTGCTGGCCTAGAGACTACAGCTTGGTATTTCTGCAGTTGCACTATGGGGACTGGAAAAAATCAGTCACACAAATGACTATCACCACCTTCCTGCAACTCCACTGCTGGCAAGAAGGTTTGAGGTGTTGGCTTCTGTGCCTGCCTCACTAGGCTTCATGAGCAGTACAGGCCTTTGGTCAACATAACCAGAGGACTGTACAGCTCAGTGCCTACAAACAGCCTTCTATTTTTTGGTCCTTCACCATCTACTAGTCACCTGCAAAATCTCTTCCTTTGCTTCATCATTCAAGTCGCTTTCAGTAATGTAACCTGTTTAAATAATAAATTTAGTTACTTTTCTTCAACTTTTTCAAGGGCACTTCTGAAGATGTCACAGATTCCCTGAAGCATCTTGAGGAAAACAGGATGTTGCAAGGGCAGCTCACCATTATGTACTGACCAGTACAAAGGGTTCCCAAGATAAAGGTCTCTGTGATGCTGCGCTGTTATGGAGAGATGTTACACATTAGGATTACTCTTTATGGTCATCAGACTTCATGAAGATTAATCTATTACAGAGTGCCTGCCCTAGAGTTCATTACCAAGCTATTTCAACAGCTGGTACTGCCTGTGGGAGCCTGGCACTTGGCACGAGTGCACAGGCAGGAATGCTGGCCTAGGAGCAGTGGCTGATAGCCAGGGTGCCACCACAGTGAGCAGGCAAGCCCTGAGAACTTGGGTTTGCCTGAGGCTGATGGGATAAGTCCTAGGCACAGAAATGGAAGCCTAGTCTTTATACAGAGCTCTTACAGGGATGCCAAGCCTACCACCACTCAGCAAAGGGGCAGGAGCCTAAAACCGATGATGGTTAATTAATACCTTAGGCTTTCCATAGCTATTCACTCCAGGGTCTTAATACAACTTATAACCAATATCTGACAGTGACCTGAAGGTTATGTTTGCAAACAAGAGTGGTTTAGAGATGAGGAAACTGAGGCATGTGTTGCTGGTCCAAAGTGTATGAAATAAGTAGAAAATCCAACTTGCTGTGATTTTAGAGAAAACCAGTTTCAGGGCCAGGAGGAAAACCTCAGCTTTCCACTCTGAATCCTGTGTTTCTCAACTGGACAAAGCTTCACAGGCTACCCAGGCTGTTTAATTAACACTTACATATTTTTGTTATTCATCCATGAACATAGTATTTATTAAGACATTTCTACCAAAGAGCTTTGCTCCTGCACACTACTCCATTTCAGTACATGGAGCATTCAGTTAACAGTTTCCATGTAGCTGTCTCCCATAATGACATAATCTGCCCTCCCAAAATATCTCTCTCCCTTATGGGAAGCAGTATGGAAGCAATAGTATTTTTTATGTCATAGCTGCTGTGTGACAGCTATGTGGTTTCCATCCACACCTTACACTCATTATAGACATTCACTTTTTGACAGATAGATTCTCCCCTTTTGGGCTTTGGTGCCAATCCAAATCTCAGTAAAGGATAAGGAAACAAATTAATTAGCAAGCACTGGAGGGGCTGAATGTTGTCCAAAGGTATACACTTTGAACTACGTAAGAGAAGCCTGTAATGCTTATTACGTGATTTGAGCTTGACTGGTTTTTATTTGCAACAACACAACTCCCACACCAGGGAACTGTGGCCAGTTCTGCAGCTGGAAGCACAGCCAGAGCTCTGCCTTGTGTCTTCCTGCATGCTGGGCATATCACCCACTCCACTTAAGGATGAAATCAAGAAACAGCCTCAGCACAGAACCAGAGCATTCGAGGTAGGCATTTTACATTTTATCAGTTGCTATAAACAAGATAGGCCAGACTCTGCAAATTAACATCCAGGGCTTCTAAGATAACTGCATAAAGTGAAATCCCCTTAGTGATAGGTGCTACCTGTTTTGCCATCCATAGAACATCATAGTCATTTGTATAGGTCTGTATTTTTGACCACAAATAGGACAAAGACACAGGTAAACTGATGGGACCTGGGAAACTTGTTTTGCTCCCTTTTTCTCAGGCTGTCTTTCATTAACCATTACAAATATTTAAATAAAAGCAAATATTGCAGATATGAGGGAATTTTTAATTCACTAACAAGATGTAATGCCTTCAGGACATCTTTCATATCCATTATAAATAGAAAGCCATAGCATTGCAAAACTAAAATCAGTGCTGACAGTCCAGCTCTTGCCTTCTTTAAAGAAGTAGCCAAAATGTGCAAAAATTTAAACATTCAGAGAGATAACACATTGCTTGCTCAGTGCACGTCATCTGTAAATTACAGATTGTTATTGCCAGCATCACTTGAGCACTCCATACTGAAATGGTGCAGGCAGAGGCTGATGCATTTGTCATCACTTACATTTCTGGGTGAACTCTCCTTTCAAAGCATAATAATACTTCTGAGCATGGGAGATACACAAAAGCAAGCAAAGATGTAGCTACATCAGCTCTGGCCCACGTTGCCAAGTACTTTCCCTCTCCTTCCACTAGGAAAAAAGTGATACTTCATGTAAAAAAGAAAAATATTTCAGTTGGGAAATTCCACTGTCTTATGACAATTGTTATTCAGGCCCCTCCCTGCCCCTTTTGCACACCTTTCTCCCTCTCCTAGTTACATTGTCCTATGCCGTGTTCTTTTAACCAGGATGGTTAAAAGGATGGCATCTGGAATATTGTGTCCAGCTCTGGGCCACTCAGTTCAAGAAGAACTGGGAACTGCTTGAAAGAGTCCAGTGCAGAGCCACAAAGATGATTAAGGGAGAGGAGCATCTCTCTTATGAGGAAAGGCTGAGGGAGCTGGGTCTTTTTAGCTTGGAGAAGAGGAGACTGAGGGGTGACCTCATCAATGTTTACAAATACGTTAAGGGGGAGTGCCAGGAGGATGGAGCCAGTTTTTTTTCAGTGATGTCCAGTGATAGGACAAGGGGCAATGGGTGCAAACTGGAACAAAGGAGGTTGCACATAAACATCACAACAAGCTTCTTTACTGTGAGGGTGACAGAGCCCTGGGACAGGCTGCCCAGAGAGGTTGTGAAGCCTCCTGCGCTGGAGACATTCAAAACCCGCCTGGACGCCTTCCTGTGTGATGTGCTCTAGGTGACCTTGCTCTGGCAGGGGGGTTGGACTAGATGATCTTTCAAGGTCCCTTCCGACCCCTAGGATTCTGTGATGTTCCAGTTTTTCTACACCAAAAAACTCTCAACAATCTCCTGAAAACAAACACCTTTCACAAACAACCCCAGATTTAACTGGAAAATAGACCCACTTAAAAAGCGACCAGGCAAACAAAAATCCATAAAAGTACCTGAACAAGCCCTGTCTTGAGAGAGCATGACCCAGCACTGGGTTGAGGGTGTGATTAAGCAGTGGTATCCCCAGGGACTGGAAAGCTTCCCAAGGGATTAAAAGGTCTTTCAACATAACTCCCTCTGCAACCAAAACTTGATCTTCATTATTTGGAAGTGAAACTTCAGTCTATTCACCCCAGTAACCTCACATTAAGGCACTTTTCAGCCTCAGATTTTCTATGTCTGCTGATGGAGAACTGCAGCATGGATGGTACCCATGTGGAGGAGCTGGGAGGTCTCTGAAGGAGGCCATCAGCAGCAAGCTGATGCCTGCTGAGACCTGCATGGTGTGAGGGTGAACGTGCAGGCAACGTGAAGAGAGTAGGAGCCCAAGCACATAGGAAGGGCTGTGGGTTAAGGAGGCATGGATAGCTATGGAAATCCTCTGCCTGCTTGCATTGCCCTGCAGCAAGGACACTGCCCTGGACACCCATCGCAGCTGGCAGGGCCTTTGGGTGTCCATAAGAATTCCTTCCCTGCCTGCTTTCCTCTTTAGAAATACATTGCTGATGTGTTGGATTATGCCACAGAGATATATCTGACTATGTATATATAGGTGTCGAGTGCCCTGACCAGGGTGGAAGATGATGTATGGGAATCTCTTTACCAAATGGAGTACATAAATGCACACGTAGTGCGTAAGTGCATTTCCCCCTATGACACACAGGGCTCAAGGAGTACGTGCCCTACCTGGCCTTACAAGAGGCTGCATAGGGCAGTTTGGAAGAGTGCTTGGGGATCCTCAACTTCAAAGGAGGGAAGGGAAAAAAAGAATAACCTCCAACAGATCTGAGATTCTGGAAAGCTGCTAGACTCACCTAAAGTAACGCACAGAAAGCACCCTGTGAAACACCAAACACTGTACTTTTCTCCCGTTATTTGAGAAAACAGTAATAAGTGCCTGTGCTGCAGAAAACACTGAGACAAATCTGTGCTTCAGGTCACAGGAAGTGGTGACATACAGGCAAAAAAAAAAAAAAAAAATCAGCTTTCCATTCAGTTCACATCTGTGTGGTTCCCACTGCTAGTGCCAAGATATTTTTTTTTTTACTTTTAATCATGCATGCAGAAAATGAAAACTATGTAGCACACCCGCTCAAGCCAGAGTGACAGACACCCTGTCTCCTCTTCCCTACCAACAGCCTTCCAGGGCCACAGCATCCCTGACCGCTTGAGACCACAGCTCTACTGACAGGGTACAAAACTTGACAAGTAACAAGTACGAGATGGTGAAGGAATTTTCTCTGTTTGATTTTTATTTTCTTTTTCCTTTTTAGTTGCATGGAATCTATATAAACAAATTATATTACTGACTTTGTCAGTAGATGAGTTTTTCCAGCTGGGAATAATATTCTGTTAAAGTAAGGGATTGGAAGCCCTTCACAAGACAAGCAAAACTATCATTCTCAACTATACTTTTTTTTTTTTTAAAAAAAAAAAAAAAAGGAAAAGCAGGAGAGGGAGACAGTGTGTGGGGAGGAGAGGAAGAGATGAGAGGACCTATGAGGGCTTTTCCATTTCAAGTTTCTGTGGGCTTTATTAGACAGAAACCAGTTACCATTTCCCAGAAGTGACGGCAACCCCGGCTTTGTCCTGGCATAGCTTGAAGCTGGTAGAAACTGGATGGCAGGAGTCAGTGCTCATCACTACACTGTGAGAGGATGAGGCAGGGTATATGGGTGTGTGTGTATGGTGCCCTCACCACATCTCTGAAAACAAATGCTTTTCTTAATCGTTTCAGTATAATAACAAAACTTTCCACTCAGGAAGACCATGAGACCTTTCATATGCTCTCAAAATTATGATCTTACAGGTCTTTTCCAGCCTTGCTGATTCTGTGAAAACTAAATATCTTCCTCAGATTTGTTGCTGCAGCATGGCACCATGGACTACAGGGAAAATCATAGGGTTTTCCTGTTGGTGCTGGGCAAGCCCTTACCTTGGTGTAAAGAGTATAAAGCAATCTAACCACAGATATCAAGCTTCAAAACTAACAAACTGTGTAATTTCTGACAAGTTTCCACAGATGTTTTCTTTTATCAATGCTTAAACCCACTACAGAATCATTATGCATCTCTGTAGGTGCAATAGTCCCCAGGGGGATTTTGTGAAGTAATGCAAGGTCCCCAAGACAGGTAGGGGCCACCTTGGGCTGACCATGGCAAGGGGAATACAGAGGAAGGTTACAAGGTCATTTACAAGCCAATAGACTTTTTTTGGGGTTTTTTACCCCCATTTTCCAGGATATGGTGACTATATAGTGTAATCTTTTTAGAATTACCATGACACAAACATCTCTTATGAAATGCTTTGTTGAGATAAACTTCTAGAAAAGTTCAGCAAAAAACTGCATGTGAATTCAATCAATGCCCTAGAAGACAGTGGGGAAGGGGTATTATTTTTTTCCTACTTGTACTTTGTATAAGTTCAGGGAAACAACTGCACTTTACTTTCAGTCAAAATACAAGTTGTTTGTATGTTTTTGTTTGTTTGGGGGGGGGAAACAAGACTGAAATTGCCTGATTTCACTGATTCAATCCATTTTCTGCCAGTCAACTAGAGCTTTCAGCCTAGACAAAGACTAAAATTAAGCATACCAGAGAAAAAACATGGACATATAATTGTCATTTCCCAAAAGCTTCTTTCAGTCCCAGCTTCTCAGAAAACTACCCAAGCATTAAAGCTGCTGCTTCTCAGGGAAACTAATTATAACTTGGGGAAAAAAAAAAATAAAAGAAAAAATCCAACCCACACGTCTAACTGAACATATAAAGGATAATTATGTCATTAAAACTAACAACGCTTCAGATGGCAAAAGAATCTTAAGGCAAAAATGGATGTGTTGGACACCATCGGGCTCCCATCAGATTATTCACAATAAAAATGCAGCCATCACCAAAAGAATCTAATCCTTGTGTGTTTCCACTGATACGGCTCAGATGTGCATGCTGGTATTTTTGAGCCCCAGCAGAGCTGAAAAGTGTCAGCAACTCATTGTTTACTGTCTGGACTGAATTGACTCTTCAAGCTCCTTAATGATACACAGACGGCCAATGCTTCATCTACCAAGGCATGCTGATTGCCATCCAAGTAAGTCTAAGCTTTCACAGAGCTGTAAAGAAGGATCCTCCTCACATAGTCCAGGGAGCTGCTCACAAAGGCTCTATTTAATCTGTGCAGCTCCATCTTAGTGGCGTGGGCACAGCAAAACAACCATCCTTTTAAGAAAAACTAAGTCCTGGAATCGAAGAAACCCAGTGGGTGCTGTGAGGAGTGCAGGCGGCAGAGGGTAGGTATGATTTCTGGCCATAATTTCTCATGAAAAGATTTGCTATCTCTATCAGTACTATTGCAGAGCCCCAAAGAAATAATAAGAGCATATTTTCTGAACAACTTCAGTCATTCCCTCGTCTACCCTTGCCAACAAAGAGCTCGATAAAACAAGTTCTTCTGTGAGCAGCTGAACTACTGAAATAGTTTTCTGCAGATTTCTGTTATGTACCCCTACACTGAAATTAGCCCACTACAGCCCAGTGTTGTCTCCCTGTTACACCTTTGGGTTTACCCTGCATCCCCCCTCAGCCCTCCTCCCCACCACAATATTCTCAAGTTTTCTGATGTTTTCTCATCCTTAAAAAAAAATCATCATGTCCCTGAAAAGTTGTCAGTGCATTATACATTCTGGGTATACTTCCCTTGTTACCACCACCTATCCAACACAGTGGTCTCACTTATCTCTGTTTCCCACTTGATACTCGCAGTCCCCCTCCAATCCCTTCCAAGTCTCCAGTGACATCTCCAGCTCCTACAAAACCTTTACTTTTTACTCTTCCATTGCTTTGAGGCAAGCAAGAAGCAGTCCATGTGGTAGCTGGTTTAAAGCCACTCACACAACAGCAGGGCAGATGGGGCAAACAAAGAGCTGATCTCAGCTTTACCTTGAAGGGACATTGGTTAGACTCTGGAAAATTTCTACCCAGTTGTGATAAAATTCACTAAAATGGTAACATCTTTGAGATATTTTCTTTCCAGATTGGCTGAAATTTGCTGATAGTTTGAAAGTTATGGGTAGGAGCAGGGGGGACCAACAGATGGACAGACAGGCACTGCAACTGTGTAAGCCTCATTTCCTTTAAAATATAGGAGAAAAATACAGTGGCTGACAGATTTAGTTAAACATACAGGGTTCTTAGTCCATTAACCTTTCTGCTGGTCTAACTATCACGCAAGAAGTTCAGTTGCCTTTTCTGATAGAAAATAACTTGGCAGTGCAACATTCTGGCTACGAAGAGTCCTGCAGGCTCCCAGTTCCCAGGCAGAAGACACCCTTTCCCGCTGCCTCTTGGCATTAGTCAAGAGTTGCCTCTAACAGACACACAGAAATCTCTTAAAACTTGTCTTGTGGGTTTTTTTCCCCTTTCTCTGTTTATTCATATTTAACTTGGAAGAACTGCAGGCTGGATAAGGACATTAAGACTCACATTTTTAACAATGCGTTATGCATTAAGGGTATAAATCAAAGCCATGATGTCAGTGGAAAGACTGTCATTAAATTCAACCAGTTTGGAGTGCCAGTTAATAGAGCTTTGAAACTCTTGGTGAGAAAGTGTCAGAGCATCTCATGTGACTGAGGTCTTTGAGGCAGCTCAGCTAGGCCACCCTTTGCATACTGGAGCCAAGCAGAGCAAGATCCATGCAGCAAAATGCAGTGACTTGCAAGAATCCTAACCTGAAGAAAGCCCTCCAGCAATATAGCCATTAGGGCTGTTTCTAGCATTAGTAAAGACTGTAGTGCTTCTACTTCCAAGGGTTCTAGTCTAAAAAGGGTATTTGCCCTAATAGCAGGAAAAATAAATAGTCCTTTCCTTAATATGTTTTTGGAATTGAAGTTACTAGGTTTATCCATTTAGCCTAGGTAATTCCTAGGATGTCTGCCTAAATGCTGCCTTGGTTTTTTAACACCTTGACCACAGATCAAATTTTCTTCAGTAACTCAACACAACCTTTAAGGCACTCCCTTGTCTACTAAATGACCCACTAGAGGAACCCATCCAAGTGAAGTGGAATTTACCCAATGGAAAAAGCCAGCACAAGTATAATCTAAAATTCACCTTGAAATGTCCTTGATAAATGGTGAGCAGACCTTGTTTGGGCAGGGGTATGAAATTAATTACCTCTGAATTTCAGGGATGCACCTTCTATGGGCACTGACATACCACACACATATACAGATCTGGCAGGTTTTGGTTGAACCATTAGTAACCTTTCTGGCTCTGTGATGACAGCAGGGCAACTGAGAGGCTGCACTGATAATTGCAGCAATATGCAAGGACAGTAGAAACTAAAAATCATTATAATTCATTTAAAAGTTCTTCATCTTCTGTCCAAGGAAATTAATGTCACAGGAAAAGATCATCTAAGATAGAATACTGCTGGGAGATCTTAAATCTTGTTTGATCTGCTGCTCTCCTCCAGGCAGGATTTTAAATGTTTTTTTCCAAACTATGCAGTGCAATCACACTGAGGAGTTCTAGAAGTTTTTGTGACCCTAAAATTTGCCCCATTATTTCATTCTACAGATGCAATCACTTTACAAGGACCCTAGACTTCCCCAAGCATTTGTGCAGACCCCACAGCCCAACAGAACCTGTGAGACTCAACAGACTTGCAGCTTTGGGTCAGCACCTGGTCAAATACTCCAGAAGCAGTCACCTCCTGTTCCTGTGCACCAGCACCTCCATCCATTCCCAACATGATGGGGAACCTGCTCACACCCCTCAAAGCAGAATTCTTCAAAGATTCCCCTCTGCTTCTTCTATTGCAAAAAATATTGCCTACAGGGAAGGAACAGACAAATGTCAACATCAACCCATGGCTGGCAGTCAAGAGCTTCAGTTTCTCCTCCCTTGCCTTCTTATGGTCAGTTTAGCTTTTGCACAACTGTTATTTTCATTGACTGCTACACCTTGTCACATATTCAGACTGTGACACGTTGAAGGCAGGCCTGTCTTCTTGTTGGCTACTTGTAGATCTTCAGTGCACACTATGACATGAATACAGGTCAGTAGCCAAGTCAGCAGCACAGGACTGGTTGGGAACAGGGCTCATGTGAAGTATACAAGAAATCAAAATCCTTGCAGGGATTTCTGTGATGATTAATAAAGTCAGCCTCAGCAAAGCTGTCTTCTACTCTGTGTATTTCAATGGCACAATAACCTCAGTAAAGAATTTTTGTTTCTCTTATCTTTGGATTTTTTTTCCCTGACCAATCTCATACTAAAACTTGAGCTTTATTTCTACAAACTTCTTGATGAAGGGAGGAAGAAAATAAGCAGCTTAACTACTTGTGAGATTTGCCTGAGGGATGAGATGAAGAAAAACCAAGAGCTAAACTTAGCTATGGAAAAGGAAACAGGCTAAAAAAACTGTTGTCAGGTGCAAAGGAACCTCTGGGGAGGGGCAAGGTCTTGGTCTTTCTAAAAGCAGCAGCACAAGCAATTAGAAAAATAGCCATAATAATATTTATGTACAGGGAAATGGATGAATCCTCCATTTTCCAGGTTGCAGAAGCCTGAAAAGAAGACAGTTGTATGTTTTCAGAGATTGAGTTTGGGTAGTTATGCATCAGAGAAAGCTGCTCTTTTTTCTGACAGTGAGTATACCATAAACACTCATTTTCCACAGACATCAATTACAAGTACGTTCTACCTTCCTCAGCACATCCCCCGAGTTGTACATAATGAGGAAAACTATTCAGGAACATGGAGACAGCAGACGCATTTGTGTAGTAGCAGCTGGAAATACTCTGGCTTTTTAGAAGGAACCTAAATCTACCTGGAAGGCAATCAGATGCCAAAAGGAAAGCAAGATGTGTCAGTGGGCTAGAGGGGAGCCTGATGCTCCTGGAGTTGTGCCATCCCAAAAGCACTCCAACAGGGTTAGGGTCAGCAGCCAGCAAATGCCAAAGCTGACTGAAAAGCTGAGGGAGAAGGCAGCAAAATGAGGAAGGAGACATTTGCACCATAAGCAAGTGGACACTGGATGTGCATTTCACTGCAAATCTTTCCACATTTCTCTTTGATGAATGCTCAGACCAGCTCTACAGGAAGTGCTGTAAGATGAGACAGCCTCCAACTTGACTTTTATATCAAAATCCCAGGTAATGCCGGCAGCACTACAAAGCCCCTTTGAGAGCCCTCGCTGAGGCAGAAATTTTAATCTCACAGGAGAGGCAGGAGTGGGAATTCCTGAAAACCAGGCCAAGAGCAGTTTCCTCACAAACAGCATTAATATCAGAAAGTCTCTTGGACCTCAAAGAGAAGCCAGCGGGCCAAGGACCTGGTTGCTGGGCTGCACCAGTCCAGCGGAGGCTGCTCAGGATATGAATCATGGAAGCAGGGCAGTCACATCCTGTTATGAGAGGGCTGTTTATTTTTCCTGCTCCTTCAGCCCTGGACCTCTCTGCTGTGCCTGCCACAGGGGCTGCCAGCTGCGGAGGTTGTAAGGTGGATGCCTGTCAACAGGAACTGAACTATAATCACCAATTCATTTCACAGAGGCTCCTGCAGCAGCCATCAGCTAGCAGCCGTGTTCACAGATAGGCCAGAAACCTGCAAGTCAAAAACGTTTCCCAATACATTTTTTTTTCCTGTCAATGGGAGCACAAAGCATGGGAAGGTATTATTTTGATTTGGTAATCTCTCCGTAGCCAGTAGCCTTACTTAGAGGTAAATGGTTGGCAAAAAACAGTAGCTGAAGAAAACCAGGCTCCTGACCTGGTACACACCAGCTCTGAGGTAATTTTGGTACGTAAAACCAGTTAACAGAGAAGACTCTGCCTTCACAACAGTCTTTTAAGACTGTTGCTCCAGAGTCTATGACAGAAACATATTAATTTTATACTAAGAAACTTTGAAGGTGATTTTCTGGTGGAAGATACTAGGACAGTGACAAGTGCAGTACTTAAATCACATGATGCAAGGAAAGAAGTGTAGCCCAGGCCTTCATCTCTTATGCTGTTCGTCTCATCCTCCTCAACCAAAGACTAAATGAGGAGGCTCTGTCTAATTTAAGCACAGCAGAAACTTTATCAGTACCTTCCACGGGAACAAAGTCTCATTGCACAGCTATACTAACAGCATCCCAGCCACTGTACTTTTTACAGCATGTCAGCAGACCTAACATGGGTGATACTATTTTTCCACCCAAGGAGTGCCCAGATTAACAGTGGCACTATGGCTCATCCAGACAGCACAACTGTGCAAAGGCCACCTTGAAAGTAATTCTCCTAAGATCCCAGTGCCTCTCAACTACAAGATGCAATTAATAATATATTGCTTTAAATAACTCCCAAGGTTGTGTCCTCATTGCTGCCAGATAGTGGGAAGGCAGATATTTAAGGGGCTCCTCTTTCTTTGTCAAGATCTTCTTGAAAAATGCTATTAATGCTTAAAAAGCTCTCCTTTGTGAAATCAGCTATTTAGAGCAGAAGGGCAGCAAGACCTGTACAAGCAAGCATGCTCCATCAAAAGCAAGTCCTTGGTTTACCTGGCACACACAGCAAAACACTGAATAAGGCCAGAGTTTCAGTAAGGAAATTATTGTACAATATACCCCTTCTGAAACACATTAATATCCCATCCTCCTGCCATGAACATAATTTCCCCTGACCTCAGCAGGACTGAACCCAGAGGGTGCACACTTTGCGAAGCCCTTCTTCTCCCCTCACTTCACAGAGCAGGATCAGCCCCAGCTGCAGGCATTCAGGGATCTTCTGTAACAACTGAGGCTTTGCACAGGACCCAGGGAGCCAGTAGGGAGAGATTTGGCATAGCAGAACTAGCAAAACATCACAATTATATCAGGCCAGGATCACCTTGCCACTACCGATAAATTTCACAGGTGTTTTATAAAGTGTCTTTTGCCTTTTTGTCACTCTTGCTGTAAAAGTATCACTCTGATGTTTTCCACTTGAAGCCTGGTTCAGCACAAACCCCACAAGGCATCCTTTTACCTTAAAATATAACACCTGAAAATATTTTCAAGGAGAAGTTATGAGGCTGGAGAACATGCCACCATCACTTGCTCGAAATTCTCCTTTAGGACGTACATTTATAACAGTCTGGTGGGGATACTCTGCCCTTTCTGAGGGGAGACCATAACACAAGCACAGCTGGTGAAGTAGTAAAATTAAGAAAAATGTTTATTCTACATGCTCCAGAGAATGCTCTCAACCTCAAGTTGGGGTTGAGCAGTAGTTTCTAAAATTGAAGGGCTGCTTGTGTCAGGAACAGCACCTTCACCCACTCTGTCTCCTTTCTTGGGCCAGTTAAGGTTTGTAACTCTGTGAGCAAAGCAGTAAAAGCTTTGTAGCCATGACTGTATCACAAAAAAAAAAACAACCAACCAAACAAAAAAAAACAGTGATGTTTGCCAGTTCACCTTCATGTCTGGAAGGGCTGGCCCAGGACAGTGTGAGACATTTCCATTCCCAAATTCAGGGCCATGACTCCACATGGGTTGCAGGAGTTACGAGGATATTTACAAAGCTGACTAAAATTTGATTTCATTCAATATCTATGCTAGCACAACAGATTCAAAATTATTCACCCCCACAGAAAAACTTCTGCCCGCTATCCCACTAGAAGCACTGTTCCTTTGCCCTATAGCCTTCTTAATAACCTCTAACCAAAGTGAAAAACCAGGCAAAGTAACAGTGCATTTCTAACATTTGTTTCACAAAATTTGTGTTGCTATGAAAAGCATGGCACAGCCCTTACCATTGGGTTTAGCACAGAAAGGCTGCAAGACAAGCCCAGAGCTACATTCAAGATGGGTTCCAGCGTTGCATCTCAGGACAGGCACCTTTCTCTAGGGAGAAAAAGGAGAGAAAACCCAGGGGTCACAGTTAAACAAACACAAATTCAACAAAACAGCAAAACTAAGATTAATGCTAATATAAAGTACAGAAAGCTATACTAAGCCTGGTCCATGCATGGCACTCCCAGCAAACAGGAAAGCAATCCTCAGAAGCATGATTTTGAGAGCCCTTCCAGCAACAGCAATCTTTGAGAACAGAGGCAGAAACAAGAAGAAGAAATAGACTTCTCTCTTTGTATTGAGCCTCTTGTTTACATTATGGGATACACCTGCTGGCCAGTTTGAGCCAGCTGCTCTGGCATTTGCCCCTCCTACCTTAAGCCCCCAGCCGACTTGCAAGTGCTCACAGCTTGTGTGCCACAGCTGGCCTATGGTTCTATCCCAGCCAAACCAGGACACTACTTCCAAGCCACATCAAATTCTTCCGGCACAAAAAAAGTCTTGAAGGTCCATACTTTTGCTTACTGGTTTGTTGGGGTGTAGCTGGGAGGTCCTAGTAGACTGGAGATTGGTGGAAAATGACCTGGGGGTGTTGATTGAGCCAGCCAAATATGAGCCAGCAGTGTGGCCAGGTGGCCATCCTGGTTTCTATCAGAAATAGTGTGACCAGCAGGATTAAGGAAGTGATTGTCTCCCATACTTAGCACTGGTGAGGCTGCACCTCAAGTACTGTGTTCGGTTCTGGACTCCTCACTACAAGAAGGACATTGAGGTGCTGGAGTGTGGTGGTTAAGACAAAGACTCCAGGCTGAGAAGCAATGGAATAATTTATTATGGGAAAATGCTCCCTTACATACTTTTACAGTGGGAACTGAGAATAATTAAGCGGGGTACAGAGAGTGTAAACAGCACTCACACCTGCTCCTTGGCACATACACAGACCTTGGGTTCCCAGGATGTAGCCAATCAAACACTGAGCTCATGTTAAACAGTGTTTTGATTTTTGTCAACATTCACAGCGCTTCTCACAGCAAGCCCTGGCCCTTTGCTGGTTTCATATTATTTTGTCTACTTCTTTACAGATAGAGGAGGCCCCTTTTCTTTTCCTATGGCTATTCTCCACACTGGAGCAAGTCCAAAGAAGGGCAACAAAGCTGGTGAAGGGTCTAGAGCACAAGTCATACAAGGATCATCTGAGGGAACTGGAGTTGTTTAGCCTGGAAAAAAGGAGGCTGAAGGGAGACCTTATTGCTCTCTACAACTACCTGATAGGACATTGTAGCCAGGTGGTGATTGGTCTCTTCTCCCAAGTAACAAGTGATAGGACAAGAGGAAATGGGCTCAAGTTGCACCAGGGGAGGTTTAGATTAGATATTAGAAGAAACTTCTTCACTAAAACGGTAATTAAACCCTGGAATAGGCTGCCCAGGGAGGTGGTTGAATCACGATCCCTGGGGGTGTTTAGAAGCCATATAGATGTGGTGCTTAAGAACATGGTTTAAGCACTGAACTTGGTAGAGTTAGGTTAATGGTTGGTGGAGGTAGGTTGTGGTTGGACTCAATGATCTTAAAGGTCTTTTCCAACCAGAACAATTCTGTATCCTGTATGAAACAGTCTGATCCCTTTGACTTCAGTAGGATTATAATCCTCAAGACCAGTTAAAGATGTCACCCAATAACTAAGGAATATTTACTCATTTTCACTTAAAGATGGAAAATACTTGGCTTCAAGTTTCCAACCAAAGGCAGAGGGCAGCTGAACAAAAAATACTTTTTCTAAACAATGGAAAAAGAAAAACCAGAGTTAGTTCAAGTTTCATTGCAAAGGGTTAGACTTACAAATGCTTGTAACTTTTCTTAAAAAAAAAACACAACCCAAATGCTCAAGGGAGAATGACTCTCTATGCTTAACAGTACTGTGTAAAAATAGAAAGGCAAAGGTTTTTTTGAAAACACTGAAATTAATTATTTCATTTAGGGAACAACAAGGAAGATTATTTTTAAAGAACAACAGGGCAAATTCTACTCTATGTGATGTGTAATTCTTCAAAAAACACTTTTTTTCAGGCTCAATATGACTTGGCCAAGGGGAGCAGAAATGCATGCTTTCAAGCAGTAACTAGTTTGTATTTTTCCTGACAACAGCAGCAGCAAGGAAACCTCCCAATCTCATTAATTTCAGCTGCTCTGCTTTCAGAGTTTGTCCTGTACCTGCAATCTCTTTGTAGCATGAAATAGTCTAGTAGCAACACAACATTTTCAAATCTAGGAACTCAGAGGGAATCTGGTTTCCCACAGATGAGCTGCGGTTGGTAAAGACACAAGAGATAAATCCATTCATGTGCAATTGCATAGGAGTGTGCATGCTTAGCTGTTGCATTCATCTCCTGCATCACTAGTTGTGTCACCAGGTACTTGCCCACGCTGGTTTTGAATGCAGCCACAGTGCATAGGAGCCTTGGCACAGTGGAGTGCAGCTGGGACTGACTGTGCCACTCAGTCTCCAGACTAAGTCACATGGAGGTTCAAGTCCCACCAGCACCAAAACACAGACTACTTACAGTTCAGCAGCAGCAGGAATAGGCTGTGATGTCCAGTGTGGGCTAAAGGCTATCCAAAACCATTTTTTAACCAAGGGGAACCTGAATGCCTGGTTTTTTCTTCTGTTTCTACCCCCTGACAGCCAGAGACCAGGTGATGCTACTGAGCAAGGAGGTCTTTGAAAAGTCTAGCTGCTGAAATTACAGTCTTTCCCACTCCAGCCTACCTACCTGTAGTGTGCCATGCTCTCAGCTTCTGCTGTGTCCTCTCCCCTGTGCCACAGCCAATGTGGTTCACTGGACCCATTTTCCATCCCTCCCCACACACCTCCTTGGGCCATGGCAAGATGCTTCTGCAGCAAACAGGTCCTTCCTGTTCCCCAGTACAAGTGCAGTTGTTTAAAATAAGGTGAAATTTGGATAAACCGAAGGAAAGGCTGAGAGATCTGGGGCTGTTTAGCCTGGAGAGAAGACTTTATCAATGTCTATAAATATCTAAAGGGTGGGTGCAAGGAGAATGGAACCAGACTCTCTTCAGTAGTGCCTGGTGACAGGACAAGGGGCAATGGACACAAGCTGGAACTCAGGAACTTCCATATGAACATGAGGAAAAACTTCTTTACTCTGAGAGTGACAAGGCACTGGAACAGGCTGCCCAGAGAGGCTGTGGAGTCCCCTCCTCTGGAGATACTCAAAACCCACATGGATGCAGTGCTGTGTAACGTGCTCTAGGCAATCTAGGCAGGGGGATTCAACTAGGTGATCTCTAGAGGTCCCTTCCAGCTCCAAGGATTCTGTGGTTCCTTGACTCTCTCACCTTGCAGAGAACACTGTGGATTCACTCAAAAGTGTTGCGAGCTCTTGCCTCCAGGGAAAATATTTCCAGTGCCCAAATGATGTTCAACTGCTCCTTGGTATTGCTTGACAAAGGTTTCAATCCTACTAGAAGAACACTTCTTTTCGTACATGCTACATAGTCTAATGGCAATCAGAAGGAAGATACTCATATCAGGGACTGTACAGACCCTGGATGTGTGTGGCCCTTAAAACCAGCTGAATTCAGCAGACACAAAACCCCCAAGGGTAGCAATAGCAGCTTGGCACTGCCTATTTCTTTTTAAAAGCAGAGTTTATTACCTCCTCACAGCTGGTGTCTGAGTGGTATCAGCCATCTGGAATTTGAGTTTCTTTCTAGGAACTTCATTTTACCAGTTACATTTTGATTTGCTCTTTAGAGTCAGAAAGCAAATGAAAACCAAGTGTGAAGTCTGTTCCAGGATCCTCCAAATGGCACTTTCCATTTGACTGCTACCCTCTTCTGTCTAATTCTGTTGCCAGGTGTTTATCTTTATAACAGATTGATTTGATATTGCCTTTCCAGAGCTGTTTCCTGGCAAGGAATTATAATTTGAGGTGACTTGTGTGAAGTCCCAATTCTGATTCTGAGAAGCACTCAGTAAGGGCATAGTCAGCTCTTCTGGAAGGGCAAGACCATTTTTAATTTGTGAGGAAGATGGAGACAAAAGTGCCAGACATTTGGCCCTTGGAGACTGCGATTTTCAGTAGAAAACAAGTAAAATTTGGCATCAGCTTTGAGACATATTTATTCATTGCCCATATTCCACATTAAATCACCCAAATCAAGGAGAACAGATTTGCGTTTGCTGAACAGTCAGGAGGGACCCTCCTAAAGGTCCTTTCCTTCTGCAGGTTTGGCTTTTTTTCCCATGCCTTACCAACAAGCTTTAGAGAATGTCTCAGCTGTGGCCCAAGTAATTTTATTATTGTTTTCCAATATAAAGACATATTCCAAGTCCCAAACATGGGGACTGGAAGGAAAAGGAAAACTGATTAATCAGAGAGCTTTTGGAGAGCACTAGAACAAAAGAAACCAGAGGGCTGTCACCCTCCAGAGCTTTCAGATAAACAAACGAGCTTCAAAAGCAATATAAATTCAGTGTCTACCCTGACTTCTTAACATACATCTGGGTTGGTAGCATTAGTTTTACTACCCAGCTTTCAGACATGGTTGGCTATTCCAGCTGAGTGCAAGTTTACCCATTAAACAGCTGCCCGCCTGGGGAACAGCATCCCCAAACGTGCCTGATCTCCATGCACATCAGACACTGATCAACTGCAGAATCGACCGTTTTCCAAAAAGCTGCAGCAATAAAATTCACTGTCTAGTTATTGTATCTTCACAGATCTTATGTCTGTAGTATTTCTGGTCTTTCTTTTACCACAGCCTTACACTTTGCTTCTCCTGTGAAGACAGTCTCTTACGTGCTCTTGGCGCACTTTTACCACATGTTTATGCGAGGGAAGCAAATGACATTTTCTTGTGGTTTGCATAATGTCATCTGTATTTATAACTATATGGATTTTGAAGCAAGTTGTTCCCTATCATTTTTCTTTTCCCAATAGAAAGATCCTGTAAGAAAGAGTCCCAAGGAAAATCTGAAAATTTGCTACAATGACTCATGTTTATTATGCCCCATCCAGACTTTTGTTATATAAGGCTGAGTCAGTCTTCAGCTGAAACTTTGCAAAGAAAGAAGAAAATAAGGGTGGTTTTGGTTTTTTTTTTCAACAAATGTTCAGGTTTCTTTCCTCTTTTAGAGCAAAGTGAGTTATGGCTTCACCAGTTTTTTTATTTAATTCCCTGTGGCTTCCCTATTTTTTAAAATATAATTTATCCAGCAATGTCCTTTGGGTCAGCATTTCACTTTGACTTATTCAAAATAGAAAAAGTTATGTACCCAGAAATTTCTGAGCAACATCTTCTGTTTCACATGCTCTGAGCATTTAAAACATATTTTCCAAAGCCACAACAACACCTAAGTCACTAAGACGCATTTTTCTCCCTGTGTGTATAAGTTCTGTTGTTTAAGAGGTTATTGCTAGTTTAGACCTCTAACTTGCATTGCCTTATAGGAGACATTACCCCACTAGCTGCCTAGCCTGCCTGATTTGGGGAAGGAGAGAAGCTGCGTGCATCTGCTATTTTCCTGTGAACCTGAACAAGCCTTCCAGGGGCTGTGATTCCTGCAAAATTCCTCCCCAGATCTTTCCTGCTAGGTTCTGTGAATCCGTCATGTTTGAAACAAAATGCTAGGGCACTGCTGTTTCTGATCAAACCTTGTAATGGTCCATCACATAATGACAAACTAGATCGAACTCTCATCTTCACACCACCTTTAACTTTAATATTTTTTTTTCATCTTCTAGGCTGAAATCACATGTTTTCCCAGGAGAAAGGAAAGCTGTGGTCCACATCATAGTTCCCTAGGCTTCACTGGAAATCTTGGCTGTGATGTTGGTGGGCACTGTCTAGATGGCAAAAAAACCCCTAAAGCAGATTTACCAGATTTTCACAATAACAGGTATTAGGGACTCATGTGACTTCAGCTACCCATGGAAAGATCATCTAGAAAAATAACCTGCCTTGGCCTTTTATAATTATATCATAAAAATCAATGCAGTGCCTTTGTCCAGTGGGAAAACAAAGCAAGCATTTAAAGAAGTGCTGGGGAGGTGACTGGCAATTAACTTCTATTTGGTGTGGTGAAGTGCAATTTATGTTTTGCAAGGATTTGATGCTTGTGTTTGTACATACACTGCTCAGTAGACAGCAGTCTAACTCTGTGCAAGGTTCTGCAAGTGGCAGCTGCCAAGGCACTTCGCATTTCTTTGGTGGGGAAGGTCTCTGGGGTTAGGCAGAGACTTCAAGCCTGAATTTAGTTTGAACCTCACCCTGCAGCTGGCTCTCACACCTCTGAGATTTCCACCTATCATATCTTGTCCATCTTTCCCTGGATGAGAAGCTGTCCCAGAGTGCCTAATCGCTGTCACGTCTGCTCTCAGTCATGAGCCAGTCAGGTATTACAAGCATCTAACTCATTTAGACAGTTGTGTCAGATACCTTTGTTGTTGGATGGACACCACATATTTGGCTTCAAACAAGGAAGTTCTTCAGGCAGAAACAGTCACAGTCAGGTCATAATTTCAGAGATTTTAAGCCAGGATGCACCAGTGGTCCCCTCCCCAGCCCAGTGACTCATTCCTGCCCCTTACCTGCCTTTTGGCTAGTGTTGACCAAGTGTTCTCGCAGCTTCATAGTCCACAGGGTGAAAGAAGAGATCCAGTGAAAGGCAACAATAAAAAATAAAGGTGGTCTAAATTTCATTTTTGCACAACCCCATCCAGCATCTCCGAGGTCACCATGGAGGAGGTGGCAGGGCAGAATCAGGGCAGGAAGGTGGTAGAATTGCTCCTGGTAGTGACAGCTAATGCCAACTGTTGGAAAGTTGTGACCACAGCTGGGAAGATGGGCAAAGCACCCAGGGAGAGGTGAGTCAGGAGAGCATCAGCCAGGCAGCACATAGAGATGAATTCTCGAAAGTCCAAGCACATGTACATGTTTTCCCATTGAAGTCTCACATTAATATCTTTGACTATTTTTCCTGCTGTGCACACTGTAAATAAATACTTCTGCTTGTGTTTTACCTTATTTTTACTGAAATAACAGTGATTTTGCTGTAGCTTACAGATGCTTTTTGTCCAAAGGGTGTACTGAATCTGCAAGTTCTAGATCACCTTCAGAAGTGCCCAAGCCCTGCAGGGTTTTTTGCACAGTATCCAAAGTGTACAGGAATGTGCCACAAAGAAGCTGCATGAGATTATTTGAGTACAGTGCTTGTCTGGACCCTGAGCATCCCAGAGAATCTCAGATGTCAGGAATGTCTTACATAGAAGCAAGCTGCAGCAGGAGGGATTCCAGCCTCTTAGCATCAACATGTTGAGTTGAGTTGAAGGCAGAAATAATACAGCAAATGTAGATTTTGAAAATGAAATTTGATCTGCCCACAGCCAGTTTTGCACTTGCTTTTCTGTTGACACAAGAGGGTCAATATTTGCTATTCTCTGGCTCCAGTGGGCTTGCCATAAATACCTATTTGCATGAAGCTCAGCACTACCAAGGTTTTCTTGACAGTAAGCCAGAAGAGAAAAAATGTACTCACAGGTTTTATAAATGAGTGGGAAACCCCTCCCCAAACTACTAATTCTTGTGGACTATTATTTTGAGGTACTTGCCTCACTTAAGGACTCTGTAAACGCCGCACCACAGCTCAAGTGTCAAAATGAACTTTTGAAAATATCCCCATGAATACAATTCTGTCAAGCAGAGTTGGCCCTGCAAGCCAGGATCAGCTCAAGAAATGTGGATTACATCTGCCTCATTGCATCCTGTTATTATCATTATTGCTTCACAGCTCATTTTTCCTTCCCAGCGCTAGGCTCTCCAAGCACAGGAATTTGCTGAGCTTCTGGTGCCTGGCCATGCACACTAACAAAGCTGGCATTTATCAGGCCTTGTCAGAGCAAAACGGCAGCCGCTGCACTCGTGGTCCCTGCCCCTGCGTGCAAAGCCCCGGCCTCACAGGCAGGCATGGCAAAACCACACACTGAATATTGCCACATGGCCCATTTCCCCCTTCCCCTGTTGCCTGCACCTTGCCTCTTTTCACTTGCTTTCAACCTGCTTTGGTGAGTCCTACCTGCATAAGATGACCCTCTCTGCAGCCAGGACCAGTGTTCTGCTCTCCCTCCCCGCTGCCCATTTCCCACAGGCACAGCTCCATTTTCCAGGCCTTTTCCCACCCCTTCCCACACCCTGTGGTGGCAAACTCCAGCACTGTGACTGGACCAGCTGCCAACAGTTGAGGCTGGCACCAAAGGCAGTGAAATGCTCTAAAAAGCAATTTTAACAAGCACCAGAAAGGTCTATTTATTGTCCCCCACAGCGGGCATTCCCCACAGCTACCAGCTTTTCTGCAGGTTTATAGAAAAAGGAAAACATGTAGCTCCCATCAGCATTGTCTCCTGGCTTGACTGGCAAAGTCTGTGGGATGTTAATGTATAATTGAGCATTTTTAGCCTTCTTGAAAGCTTCAACAGCAGCGTCTTTAGTTAATTTTTCCATTTATGAAACATATGTTTTTTTGAAGGCCATTTTATCACTGGCTGTTGGTGTTTGCCCCACATCTAAGCCCACAGAGGTGGTATTTGGTTTGCCTGTGGCTGTCTGTCACAGTTTGCTAATTCTTTTCTTTTCTTCAGTTGGTATTAATGAGCTAATGGCTCACCTTTGTGTTTCTGGTGCTTTTGCTTTAGCATACATTGGAAAGAACTACACAGCTCTTAAAAAGTGCTAGAGAGACCTAAACTAGTAATGAAAGAGACTACACACTCAAAATCAACTTACTCAATTTGCCTCCTTTCACAGCTTCTGAGGACATGGCAGTTCCTCCCAGTAACTTGCAACATGCTGAGTTTCCTTTTTTAGGCATCTAGAACTGGAGCATGAACACTCAGAACTACTCTTGCCCAGCTTCTGTGTTCATCTCTACAGAAGAGTGAAGTATGGGCAAAGAAAATAATTAATTTAGGCAATTTTTATACAAGGACTAAGATTTAGTAGGACTGAAAATTTCTTCTGACTTTTAGCCTTCATAGACTGCCAAAGTTTCACTTTCTGTCATGAACTTAACTTTCGTATTAGTCCCTTCTATTTCTGAAGTATCTGCTAGAGAACCTGGATTAAGTCAGGTTGCTGACTACATGTGCCCAGCACTCACTATCACATGTCTGTGCTATTTAAAAACCTCACTAACATTAATAGGGCTGTATATTCTTGGGGAGCTTGCCCACACTCTGTAAACTTAGATACTTGACATGGTGGACAGTTAAACAATTTCAGGCTGGGGAACTCTAAGACAGGCTACATCCATTCAGACATATTTCTGAAATGTTTAATTTAGGAGCTCACAACTAACTTCAGACACACATTGTACATTTCAGGAGTGGCCAGCCATATCTCACACCCAGTCCTGCCTTTGCCCATTGTATAACAGCGACCAGAAAAGGTGAAGTTTTACCAAACCTCCTGCTGGAGAGGCAAGAGATTAAATAGGACTTAGTGGGTGGAATTTAACACAATATTCTTAGCTGTGATGGCTCTTGCGCAAGGCCAAAGCTGGGAAACAGTGCTCTCAGCTCTCTGATGTTCAGCTTTCTCCCTCTGCAAAAAGGGATTAATAGTTCTTACCTATCCCACAGACATGTTGAGGCAATTTGTCTACCACATTTTGAAGTCCGCATCTGAGAGTTGTTTTACAAAAGCAGACTATTATTAAAATAGTCCATTTGAAAAGCAGTTTAAAATAATAAGTTGCATATTCAAGCACATTCTGTAGTATCTTTTTTTCCCAGTGCCAGTCTTCATTGTATATTTCTTTTGTATTTTAAGAACATGACTGCAAAACAAATAATATATGTCAAGAAATCTTTCAAACAATACCAAAAAATTGGGCAGACAAAACAGAAGGAGGTCTTTGCCATCTCTTGGGTATTTCCTTTCTCATCAAACCTAGAAGACAATAAAATGGAGCACTTTAAATGACAGAAATATGCATGCCATTGTCTCATTTGATGCTTACTGCAGAGAATACCCATTTTATGGTCTGCAGTCATTATCTTTGCATGAATAATTATCTATTTTGTTACTAAGGATCTCTATTGGTGGCAAATTAATGTATGTGGATTCATTAAAGATGTTTTCCTTTAAATGTGGGATTGTTTCACTTCCCCCTCCTCAGAATATAAACAAACGCTGCCATGCATCACCACAGTGTGAATCAGTAGGGTTCTTTCAATCTCACAGGCACAACCAGAACACAAAAAATTGCACCAGTTTGTTGGTTGTTTGTTTGTTTAGCACAAGTTAAAAATATCTCAAAACAAACTTCCTTGTCACGCAGAGCTGGATTTTGCTGTGAGGAAAAGCATTAAAGAGGAGTAGTTCCACAGAAGATAAGGAAATTATTCTGTATGTTCCCTAGCAGAAGTGAGTATTTTGGTCCTCTGATGATATTATGTATGAACCTCCCTCTGCTTCCATCTCTTCCCTGCAATGTCCCACTGCCAGCCCAGGCCCTGCTGGCTCCTGCTTGATGCTTTTCCAACCCAACAGCTGCCTCTCAGGTATCACTTCTTCTCTGGCAACTTTTCACCTTGTTTCCTCTGGTCACATACACACTCTCAATTAGGGACACCTTTACTTGTTGTTAGATAATGACAGGATCCTTCTCCTCCAAAGGAAAGCTATAAAAAAGTTTGGTATATTTGCTGCAGCCCCACAAACTAATATTGAAAACATCTCTCAAATAACCTCATGGCAAAACCCAAAGAAACCCTTCCCATGCAATTTGAAGTTACTGTATGCATGTAGTGGCTTTTAATTTTTAAGCAGAAAGACACACCATGAAAATAAGGAGAAAATGCATGGTCAAATGTAGCTTTGAATTTCCTTGCTGACTTGCTGGTAGCTTGTGTCAGAAATACAGTACTTATGTAAGCAAAAAGGGAAAAAAAGAAAAAACAAAAGAAAACCAACAAAAAACAACCTTTCACTGCATTTCCTGTAAAACTTGTAGTACTTTCCTTGAAAATCAGGTGAGTACCTTGAAACCCTGGGTGAGTTTGTAACAGAAAGTTTTACAAGTGCATTTACCTCCGAGAGAAGAGCAACTCAACCGGAGCCCTTCTGGTCTGTCAACTGCATAAATATCTGCACATAGATTTTTTCTTTTTACAAGACAAGACAGGTTATGAATCCACAGGAAAAGAGCAGTCCCAGCCCTAGTCAATATAGTCACTTGGTTTTGTAGCATGCCATTAATATTTTGAAATTATCGGATCGCAGATCTTTTTACAAACAAAAGACAAATGACATCTCCCCATCAACATGAGAGATCAAGATTTTCAAATACAACAATAATAATTTTCAAATGTTATTCCCTCATCCTGTGTTTCTTAGAATACCTTGACAGTGACTATATTGATGCATTTAAAATTACCAGGAAAAATCATTCCTTAGCTGCCACTTTGCCAAGTTTCACTGTGAAATGTGTTTTTATAACTCCATTAAGAAACTCTGGAAGCTAGGATCAAAAAGCAGAACTGAACTGGAGGGATATTGAGCTGCAGTCACAGTCGAGCAAAGCAGTTCACTGTGGTTTTAGTTCATCAGATCCTGCTCATAGACATATGTATTAGCTGAAAGACCAGGCAAGAAGCAGTAATGAAGCCTTCTTGAGAGAAGAGAAGTGTCCGTGTGTGCCTGCCTGTGCTTCGCAGCTGCCAACAAGATGAGGTGAGGATTTGGAAGCGTAGCAACTGCAACTTTGTGATAGTGCTCTATGGCACAGCCATTTTCTTTCCAGTTACGTTCAGTCTGAGGTAAGACACTGAGGAGTTGGCAACTATGATACTGAGTGTTAAGTCCTGCATGTGGTTTTAAGAATGTCACTGTCACTTGCTTTGTCAGGAAGGCTTATACAAATTAGCAAAAAGCAAATAGTTTCACTGTGAAAAACATCTAAGCCTCTGTTTGCATAAACCCTGTTATTTTTAACTTTAAACTCCCAAAATAGTTTGTTGTCTTAACATGCTACAATAAGATGCACAAGCAATTTTGAAAAATTTACTGTTCCTTGCTACAGTGTCACTTCATTATTTCTAACTGTTGAACTTGGACCAACCTGATGGAGTGAAGAGATTTTCCAACAGGTAATTGACTTCAAGAGAAGGCCTGGAATAACTCTAGCTGGCTGTTACACTGGGAATGAGTCTGCTTCCATTAATTAATCACTTTGGGGAGAATTTTTCTTTCTGAATAAACATTATTTTTAAGCATATGACATTTAGCTGTATAAATAAGCTCTAGAACTGTGATTTAAAATGTGTGCTAACTGCAGGCACAGCATGCCATGGATAGCAGAGCCTCCTCTGCATTTTCTGGAGTGACTTCATCTTCTGATTACAAAGAAATGGGGGCAGGGAAATGAACAGACTTGTGATTTCACCCACTTATTACCAAGATTTATTTACTTGCGTGACTGTTGCGTTTAAAGACGCACACAAGAAGACATCAGCTCTGTACCAAGAGAGGACCAAAGTGTACCCAAAGAAAAAAGAAGCATACTCATAGAGGACAAAACCCAACCAAATCCAAACCTAGATACAAAAAAGTAATTTGCCAAGAGAGATGTTCCTTCAGGTTCAACTGGACTAGTCTAGTGAAAGTCATTCAAAGCTTATTTAATTTTAAAAGCTGGTTTTCACAGTATGAGGCTTCGGCAGATGTTCTCTTCCAAATCTGGTTTTACCTAAATTGCTAACAAGAGGTTACAATCTCCCAGCTAATTTTATCTCACATGAATTGAGATTTCTCATCAGCAGAGCTGGCTGGAAGTCTGCCTCCAACGGAGAAGCTGATTTTTAAAAAATCATCCTGGTAGTAAAACAGACACTAAGTGTCTGGTAACACTTTCTGGCTGCAGGTCTAAAAAAGATGCCAAAGAAAATAATTTTTCATACAATAAACTATTAAAAGGGCAACTCCTTCGTGTATCTAACAGAATGGGATTAGTTCTAGTGCTCATTGCCACAAAATATTGTGGTGGCAAGAAGTTTATATTGAGTTCCAGAGATGGAATACATTGGTGGAGGGCAGATCCATTGTTTGCTGGAGCATGATGGTGCAGAGGTTAGAGCCTCTGACTGCTGAAAGGATCTACAGTGATGCACATTCTTTAAGCATTTGCTACCAGCCACGGTCACCTATAGGTCATTATCCTGGTCCAGCAGGGACATTTTTGTCCTGCCAGTGTTGCTCTGCATTAGTTATTCAGATGCACCAATAAGCAGATACTGCCTTCAGACTCTGCCTGGAACACTTTGGCTTTTGTATTTTACTTCTCTCTGGTTTTTTTCTAGTTTTCTTACAAAGGAAGACTTGATACCCAAACAGTCCCAGACACCTTTCAGGTGAATTTGATTCAAGACAACTCTGCTCCAGAACACCAGACCCTGACACTTCTACCAAAGAAGAAACACCACCAGTCACAGTGCTATTAGTACTTCATTAGGAGTCACACAAGTACTTTCCATGCCTGACACGTTGGCCCACAACAGGCAGGAGTGCACATGGTTGGCAATGTGTCCAGACCCTTTATGGACAATCAGACAGGCAAAGGACTTGATCCACTGGCTGCCAGCAGGCATGAAGCCATTACAAATAAAAAGTCCTAGCCTCCTCAGGTATTAACATGATGCTCCAGTGTACAATTAGAACAAACATTAACATAACTATGTTTTTTTAGGGGTCCCATTTTAAAGCAACATTTTTCTAGCAACACCACTCAATATGTCCCCTACATTCAGCTACAGCTGAGGTATTAAACTGGGACCAGGCCAGTAACAACAGCAGAGCCATCCCACCTGGCAGTCCCAGCAGTCTGCTCCAGCAGTTCCCACAAGCCTATTGAGCAACACATATAGGAAGAGAGCTGCAGCTGTAGCTCTGGCTACACTTCACTCAGAAGGTATGCAGTCACCATTCCAAACCATCCAGTGCTCTATTAAAGCCTAAACTAAAAAGAAAAAGGGGGAAAAAAAGAGAAAGAACCCAAAATTCATTAAATTCATTAAAACTTTTTTCAATCTAGGGGGAAGCTCTAGTCTGCCTGATGACTACAAAGGCAATGCATCTAACAGCCTTGCCAAGCAATTTGGATGTGTCTGTACAAGAAGAAAATTCAAACCTTTCCTACTTGCACTATCAAAGTGAAGCTGAAATTACAGCTTAACAAGCAGGTATACATGTTTAAGTTAGCAAATGAGGCAAGCAGGGCACATTATTTTTAGTTGCAGTGGTGAGGAAAAGAGTGAAAAATAGGAGGAGGAAGAAAGGAAGGAAAAATTGTGTCTTATTTTGGCTCAGGCATCTGAAGTTTTAGCTAACACTGGCAGCTTTTGGGTATGATACGTCTCCTAATGGCATTCAAGGAGTCTCTTGACTGAACTCTCGCTGTGCATGCAATTATATCGTAACTTTTTTTTAAAGAATGAGCTAGAAAAGAGTGATTGAACTCCCCTCAGACTTGCAGATTAATTGTGAACTGCTTTATTAGGTGAGGCCACAGACCAGGAATATCATAAACCACTGCTTTCTCACCAAAATCCAAAGTGCATCTACATGCATTTTGTCCTTTGTTCCAAATGCCTTTCAGCTGAACCCACAGAGGACTTTCAAACTACGTATGACAAAATCTGGATCAACAATGAGCTGATTTTCTCTCTCCTAAATTATGAAAACAATCTGCCCAAACACAGCCATCATTCATCTTCCCTAATACCATACAATAACATGCCAGTTGCAAGACCGCTAATCGGACTTTTTAGTCTGGGCCCTTGGACCCAAACTCAGCCAAGTTTCCATTCCTGCACTGTATCACCAAAACAGCTTCCCGTAACACTGGATGATGGAAGAAGACATCTAATTTGTCTTGCAGGTACACTGAACTTGTTGCTGAAATTATAAATTAAAGTCACAGATACATTCCTGCCTACCAAGAAGCCTTAATTCCAGCAGGGTTATGGTTGCTGTTGCGTGCTTTTCCTGACGGCTACTTGGTAAAAGTCCTCCCCCATGCAGCTTTAACTCTGGCCTTTACATACTTACACCATCTTCAAATGTAGTCACGAAACTGTTAGGAGCAAAAAAGTTCCTCCCAGCACCTCTTGCCACGTAGCAGACCATGTCTGTGGATGCCATAACTCTGTCCTGAAGTCACCTTTTGGTACTGTCAGGTACATTTTGCTCCAAAATCTCAATCCCTTACCTTGGCTAAGGCATATCCACCCATGAGAGCACTGAATTCAGGTCACAGAAGCTGGACACTTTTGCTAGAATTTTATTTAATCTAGATTTGTCCTGGTAAACTGCTTATTATAAATAATGCAAGGCTGCCGACTCAAAAAGATATGGCAAGAAACTTTTTGCCAAAGGCAAAAGATCAGCTGTGAAATGTAAGCTGTTTTTCAGAGTAAAATAATTTATGTTTTTTGCTAATGTTCAGTGGGAAAGAAAGAAAAAAAGACTCAAGGGTGTCACTCGATCTATTTCCAAGATAACCAACCAAACAAAATTGGAAGCAAAGGCTGGCCTGTCTCATGATAGAATTTTTTGAATGCTGTTCTCATTGATTTGATGAATGGGGGTGGGAAGAATCTCTTTTCCTTTCCGTAATTCTTTCCCCAAAGGGAATACTTTCCCAAAGGAATTATTTCATCAGACATTGGAGCTAATAACTCGCTGACGAGAAAAAAGAAACAAGTTGCTAGTGAAGAATCAACTTTCTGGCCCCAGCAGAGAACTGAAACTAAAAGCTTTTTTCTGTTACTATTTAGCCCATTCTGGAGTGTGACTCATGAGTGCCTTCATGCCTCATTAGGATGTTTTGGTCAGTCTTTTAATTTTAAGAACAGTGTAATCAGTTTGAATGTCTGAGTAGCTGCTATCCCATGGGGGCAAGTGAGTTCAGCGGGGCAGGAGGGTCTGTTGGAGAGGGTCTAGAGTACGTGCAGGCAATGACCCTCAGCACTGAAAAAGGGCCCAGGTTGTGTCTGCAGAACAGAAACATGGACAAGCTGGATCGCTGGTCTGACAAGAGACGGTTTTGCTGAAATGCAATGTATGCAGAAGAGTCTGGAGGTGGGATAAGGCAGTTGTGTTTACCAACTTTCAAATGCCTTTTGAGGGGTTTTCGACTCAAGAGATTGAGAGATTTTAGCTGCAACTGACAACTCGCCTGGAAGATGCAAACATGTTCAATGGGTGTTAGTACAAACAGGCCTTCTCTCGAGCCAAAGCAACCCAGCAAGCAAAGAGCATGGGTGAAACTGGAAAGTTTGAGAATGAAGTCAGAGTAGGAGTTGCCATGGAATGGAAAAGCAGCAGGTGAGAGCCAAGTAAACGACGTGAAATGAAATCAAAGGCCTCCATTATGCAACTCCTCATCCTGATCTATCCAAGCATCATATTTAAAGTGTTTCATTATCTTCTGGTGATTTCACAGCCTGGGTAACAACTTAGAGAGCGATTCTTACAGCTTCAAGGGCGTTTTGTCCTGTGTTGCCTTTCTCTGTGCAGGAGCAAAGCAAGTGTAAGCAGGATCTGGGTATGGAGAAGGACAAAGAAAGGAAAGTGAGTTGCAAATTTTGGAGACAGGAAAGAAATGTGACAGAGAAAAGAAAGGTTTAATGTTTAAAGATGGCAGAAGAAGGGCAGGCTGCTGGACACAACAAGAGTATCCTGAGTCATTCCCTTGCAAGAGTCACAGATGCTGGCTGGGGCCTGACAGCTGAGAGACGTGGTGGTGAACACGCATTTGAAAGTGAATCAACCCAGGGCACAGCAGTGCCAGAGAGAAGTATTCCTCTGAGGTGCTGACTCAAAGACCAATACAGAGGCTGCCTTTGGATTTTCTGGCTGAATTGAGTCCTCATGGTTGCAGGGAAGGTCTATTGCTAAGTTGCTCTAGCCACAAACCTTAAAAGTAATTGCTGTGTGCATCTCCTCTATGACATTTATCAGCCTGGAAAATTATGAGATGAGAAAAGCAAGCAATACCGTGCTACACTTCACTGGGTCTTTCCCCTTAACATGAAGCATCACCAATACCTGCTGCAGTGAACCCAGGAAAGAAAATCTGAGCATTTGCTCTTTCCTCTGCAACCAGGCTCATTTATGCCTGCTAAAAATATGACCTCTGATACCACAAGAGCAATTTAATTGAACTTATCACATCTGGAAATAGATTTGTCCCTCAGGAAACAAAACTACCACAAAAGAATAGGCGGTTTTTCTTCTCTGCTCTAGATGGGTTATCACCTTTGGATGTTTTCAGCTCTCCAGCACACTGTTGTAACTAGTGTCTTTCATATTGTGGAGCCTGATACTCAGTGCTTCATGCTCTCATCTTATTTCTTTTGTCAAGATTTAACCACTTGGTTTGAATTGACCCCGATGGCTCTGTCCAATCCTGAATTTTTGGGGGAAAGTTTTCAGCAAAATAGCTGGTCTATTTCCAAAGCAGAAGCTGTTTGCAATTTTATGCTTGTAAGATCCTTGCACAAGCAACTCTGAACCACATGCTCTGGAGCAAAGACCTGATATTTGTTGCTGACATCATCACTGCATCTACAGAGTAAAAACTCATATAAAAAAAATCCCCTAACTATGAGCCTTGAGGGGGGAGAGGGGGGGAAGAAAAAGAAACTGCAAACCCCAAGCCCTCCTTTAATAGTTCACATATGCTCCACAGAAGCTTCTCACAAAGTCACATTCCAAATCTTCACCACATTTGGCACATTCCTGCTTTTTCTGATGCTCTGGTGGAAAAACACAGAAGACCCTGAAGGGTCTGTGGCCACCAGACATCTAGGTGGAAGGAAAGGAAAGAAAGAGAGAAGTTTTGCTTATCAAAAGATAACATTTCACTACACACAGGCACCCCACAGAAATGCACTAGATGTGTAGTCACCAGCTTTCAGAAGCACATGTAAAGCCAGTACTATGATTATGATATTAAACAATTAACGTTGTTTAACTGGTACCACAAAGTATTTCCAGCAGCACAGGGGTTAAACAGGCAGCAAATGAGCTTAAAAAGGGGATCGAATGTAGTTGTTTGTAAGACAATAGGCTACAGAGTGAGATGTGTCTGCCCTGTGATCTGCACTTGGAGGAAACATCAGGAGGAAAGCAAAATAAATTATAACAAAGTGTAGTGCTTCAGGTTTTTCAAATGTAGTACAAACATTAACTGATGCAATTAACTTGAAGGTAAAGTCCAGATGATAACAGATATAGAAATGAGCACAGAGAGACATTTAGCCAGCAAAAGGAGAAATTAATTTGCTCTGGAGAAGAAGTTGAACACAGAAGTGGGAGGTTACTGAGGCCATAGGTCAGGCTCGTTTTCCAGCCACTGGAACAAGCAGGTTTCAGATTTTGCTTTTAAAGTAAGGAAAAGGTCCTGGACAAGGAGGCTGAAGAACCTTTGAACTGCAATACTGGTACAGACTAATGACCCATTTGGTCTGCTATCCTGGAAAAATCTATCCTGAACTAACACCCTGTGTGTTAAGTGAATCTGACATCATTAATCCTGGATGAACTTTTTTTTCCCCACAGCTGCAGAAGGAAAGTTCTGACCTTGGTGTGCCCATGGAGTGGAAAGCATCAGTGCCCTCCACTCCACATCACCAGTGGGCTTCGGTATAGTACCAGTATTATAGTACCAGTATATTTGCCACAGTAAATCCCTCTTTCTCCTCACTTTTCCTGATGTAACAGTGGCCCATCTATTAGACTCATAGCACTTCAGTGGAGTGTGACTGATCATTTTGCACACTACATTGTCAAGAAAGACGTGCAAGTCAGAAGAAGGGAAGAACAGCACTGATAACCTGAACACAAACAGGAAGAAAGGATAGATTCACCTGTAAAAAATACCATAACTTTGGAGCTGAACTCAGTAAAAGTTTCTACTTAGGTATACTCTAGCTTTTTCTTCTGTGGTTTTACAGGTAAAAGTCCACTTTTTTTTCAGCAGATGTCTGCAAAAAATACTTTTATTCCATACCCATTTTACAATGACCATTAAAGAAGGTGAAGTGATGGAGACTAGTCTGGTAGGAACTGTAGATTTACATGGAGAAAAATAGATAGAACTGCATAATAACTGATTTGTCAGCATGACAACTGTCCTGGAAAAATACAAGTGGGGGAAAATATTTACTACAGGTTGGCCTAAACTTATTTTCAGTTTTTTCTGCCAAAAAGAAAAAAAAAATCTGAAAAACATGCAAAATTAAGTCCAAAATAGAAGCCTGGAGCTGACTTCCAAACTGGGGCTGCTAAGCAGAGATGCCATGCTGCCAGTTTTTGGCTTCTCACCTGATGGTCACAAGAAAGAATTTCAATGGAAACCCAGATTAATACAAGTCACATTTTAAACATTTGATCAGCAATTAAATTCTGACTTCTCAAGAAATGACAACTAATTCACACTCTCTTCCAACAAACTCAGTGTTATTGAAAACACTCTAGGCCAACAATACCAATAATGTCACCAGTATGTTCTCTGTCATGCCAGGAGTTATATTAAAAAGAAACCCATGCACAGCTGGGAACAAGAAACATATGTAGGTGATTTAGACACACACAGTTGTTTGGGGGAGGTTTGTTTTGTTTTGTGATGTCTTCAATTACAAATCTGCAGGAGATCAATGCAAGTATCAAAATAATCATAATGAAATATTTAACTTCCTAATTTGTTCAGGCAACAATCATGACAACAAGATGCTGCCACATCCAATCTCTGTGAAGAAACGAAAAGCAGCCATTTCTTTGCTCGTCAGGCTGCAACCTTCTCTGAATCCAAATATCAGCAGAGACAAGTGAGAATTATATACGTGATCATAACAGCTAAGTCAAAGAACTGAACATTAAAATTAAAGATGATTTTGCTTTATTAATTATAGTCACTTGTATCTCTACTGGACTTTGCACTTGAAGATCAAAACCTTATTAAAAGCATTAGTAAATGAATTCCAGAGCACTCCTGTCTGAAAGACATCATAAAATCATACTCCACACTTCTGAAGTCAGGAAATTCAAAGAAATAAAGCTCTAAGATTAATTTGTGCCAACTTCTGAGGCCCATGGGCTACTTCCAAGGGCTAAAAAAAACCCTCATAAGCACGTTGTGTGATTTTGGATTATTTTGGCCCAATCTATCTCTTCTGTGGTCTTAGAAAAGACAACACAGTGTGCAGTTTGGAACTGGAAAATGAAAGCATCTGCTATTACATTTTATGTCCCACTCTCACCAGAGTTTTGCTTGCCTCTCTCAAGTCCTGGCAAGGGCTGAGCAGTGGAAAAGGAATTGCTCAGATCCTGCATATCTCCCCCCATCCCTAATTCCTTATCTACTTAGGTTCACCTGCCCTGTACTGCAAACAGACCAGACTGGTCTAGAAAAATTAAACTGTAGGATTGCAAATAGTCATGCAAGAAAATGAAAGTTTGCATTTGTATTTGATACTATAAAATCCAAAATGGAGCAAGCAGAGTCTTAAGGAATGAAATACTTTTGAAAGTGTGAATTACTGAATAAAGCTGCATTTATACCAAACAATGCTTATAACCACTTCCTATTAATAAATATTTCACATTTCTTATATCAATTCTGAAGCGTGACCTGCCTTTTAAAGGATGCTCTGCACCACAGGAGCATGCATGCACATACACTTGCTTGTACCTACGTATGTCTTTTAGCACACACATGCTTTAATGGAAATTAATGATGGTGAGACAGGAGGACCCCAAGGACAGCATGCAAACTGGTATCACACCAACAGGGTGACAGCTTTGCATCTGCACATGAACAGAAGTCCAGGGCTTCTGCCATATCTAGCAGCCTGCAAAGTGACAGCTTCATTCTGACAAGGGACTAAATACAAATAGTCGTGGCTGTATGCATGCACAAAGAGGCATTTTTGCTTTGGTATCAAAACCTGCTCCTCATTCTGTCAAGACTGTGGGGCAAAACCTCAGAGGAGCTGTGAGCCCAGGCTCACCTCTCAGAGCCCAAGTTTCACTCCCAAATCCCAGACCAAATTACAGACAACCATTAGAAATGGCAACAGCTTTTCTGCTCACACACACAGGACATAAAACACAACGAGAGACAAATCAGGGAGGGCCCAAGTCACCCTCCTTGCAAGTCTCTCTGACATCACCCGGCAAACACCTGCCCTCACTCCCTCCCCTGAGCAGAGAGCACAGACCTGAATGTGATGGCAAATAAAGCATCCCTGATCAAATGGGGCACCATCAATGTTATTTGCAGCAGACACAGACCCCCAGGCTGAATTACGCCTTGCCTAGTACCAAGGAGGAGAAGACAGCCTCCCTCACCCAGGATGACTATGGCACTGGCTTGGTCCTGCCTACTGGGTGCCCTTGGCTGTCATTAACTTCTGGGAGGACTGGAAGCACACTGTCCGACCCTTTTAGTCTGAATATGTGTTTTTATTAAAAGCCTTTGGCCCTGTTCTGCTACAACTGAACTTTTCCTTATTGTAGGACTAGCAGCTTTAGAAGTCCCTTTCTCTACAGCAGATTGGATCATAGAACGATAGAATCATCCTGGTTGGAAGTGACCTTGAAGATCATCAAGTCCAACCATAACCTAAATCCCCCTACCATAACCTAATCTACCTGTCCAGTGCTTAAATCATGTCTCTAAGCACTATATCTACATTTCTTTAAAATGCCCAGGTGACTCCACCACCTCCCTGGGCAGCCTGTTCCAGTCTCCAACCATTCTTTTGCTAATATCCAGTTTAAACCTTCCCTGGTGCAGCTTCAGGTCATTTCCTCTCATCCTGTCATTATTCACTTGAGAGAAGAGGCCAAATCCCACCTTCCTACAACCTCCTCTCAGGTAGTTGTAGAGAGCAATGAGGTCTCCCCTCACCCTCCTCTTCTTCAAATGAAACAATCCCAGTTCCCTCAGCCTCTCTTCATAGGGCTTATTCTCCAGACCTTTCACCAGCTTGGTAGCTCTTCTCTGGACACATTTCAGCAACTCAACATCCTTGTAGTGAGGGGCCCAGAACTGAACACAGAACTCAAGGGGTGACCTCACCAGTGCCCAGTGGAAGGGCATGATCACTTGCCTTGTCCTGCTGGCCACACTATTCCTGATGCAGGCCAGGATGCTGTTGGCCTTCTTGGCCACCTGGGCACACTGCTGGCTCATGTTAAGTTGGCTGCTGCCTTTGCCTCCTCCTCAGTATCATGGGCTTTCCCCAACTTTTCAGCAAAGCCCCCCTTCTTTTTTTCAATGCAATCAGGGTTTTCTTAATGTTCTCTTACCTTGATACTTACACAGCAGCTTCCTCATGAATAAAACCAGAGGAGAGAGTGCAGCAGTACAGGTTGGTGCAATAAGGATGGCCTCCTGTTCAAGGCAATTTTTTCATGTGTGTCATCATACCGCTTTCATGCCTGCCAGATTCTTCCCCTGGACCCTCTCTTTCCCTCCAGAGTGAGGGTGGAGACCTCCTTTAGGACAACGGGGCTCTACCCTGGGATGCTGGGAAAATAAGGGGAAATAAGACAGAAAACAGCAAAAAGTACCCAGGAATCTGCTAAATGCCGAAGGAAACAAACAGTAAATGGCAGAGGCTTTCTAAAGAGCAGTGTAACTGGGCAGACTTCCCTGCTTTGTCAATAAGTCCTGAAAAGGAAGACTGTGGGTTTGAAGAGTATCACAGGCCAAATTTGGAAAGGTGTTGGAGAATATTCAGTAACGTGTCCCTTTCCCTCTTCTCTTTCTCCAAGCATGGCCTAAAGCCCAAGATTTAAGCACTTGCTTAAAATTAACATTAAAAATGGCTTAACTTTGCAGAAATGTAACAGAAGCACACAGAAAACCAGAGAAAATAATATATATTGTCTGTAGGTGGCAGTGGGTAAGACTCAAAGATTATAAGCCCCCAGCTCTTGACCAGAGGGAAGCAAAGCCCCAGGTGCTGCCAGGGAGATAGCAAGGAAAGAATACAGAAAGCTGGTTAAGATCGTGCCACAGTCCAACATGGGGGGAATTGGTAAAAGGGTTGGAAAAATAACAGTACAGAGAACTTGACCCACTACCCTTCTCCTGTGCTCCCCATCTCAACTGATGATAGACAGATTTCCACTTCTGCTTAGCTGATGGGCACAAGCAGCCATCTGAACAGTTTCCAGCTGACTGTGTAGATGCTGGAGGACATGTATTAATAAATAAATAAATAAATAACTTTGACTAATGTAACCAGATAGGTGGTGCAGCAAGCCTTTTGTTTGCAATTAATATGACGTGGCACCTGTTTAAATGACTCACATCAGGATTCAAATCCCCATGTATTGCTAAACCAATTGCACTCTAACTGTAATGCTAAGGGCCAAATTTCCCACACTATATAGTTACAAGCAGAGAAAAAAACCTGCATTGTTCCCATGAAAAACTGTATTTTTATGCTCTCTCCAAATGAGATACTTTGTGGCTGGAGGTACAGAAGCTCACTTTGGCCAGATTACTAAACAAGGCTTTCAGTAACCAGGAGCACTGGGAATGTTGATAGGCTGCTTTAGAAAAAAAACAAACAAACAAAAACAAAAAAACAAACAAACAAACAAAAAAACCCCAAACAACAACAATCAAACCAACAACTTCTGTGAACATTGACACTTACCTTTATTTTTATCTCTTTTGGTCCTTATGTGTGAGTCAATCTGCTCACTCTGAATTCACCAGTTGACCAGTCAAGCAAAAGCAGGACAGTAAACCATGCTCCTTCTCTGCTTCAGTGCAGGATTATGCTGCTAATACCCAGTACCTCATCCGTGCTAATATTTCTGCAGCTGAACTATTTTTTATTATTATTCTTTAAATGGGAGGAGAGTATGATTTTATAATTTTCAGCTTCTCTTTAAATACACAGCACACAATATTCTCAATGAACAATAACGGTAAAGTTTTTCCCTAACACACTCACCTAGAGTGAAAAATATCTCTGTCATGAACTTCTTTCTCTCTGTTCTCCTTTTGCACTTCACAAGATTAAAAAAGCTCTATCCAGATCATTGTGCATGTTGTATGACAGGTGTTTGCACGGAAAGCCAAAATGACCTCATATGTGCTAGTTCTTCCAATGAGCAGTTGCACTGTGTCAGCTTCAGGTGGTGTTGAGTTATATATTCTGCCAAGCCACAGATGGACAGAGCACACCTGCAGTCTCTAATTCTTTTGCTTCTTGACTGTCTTAGGACAGCTTTGATTCAGCCGTGTCTGGTGCTTATGTCTAGGATATTCTCAGGATCTTAAGCAAATGCCTATTGAACCATCTCTTCAAATAGTAGCTGAAGAGTACCAATGTACAGCAACTTGTCAGATATTTTATCTCAAAGACTCACATATTAACTCCAGACTTGTGTTATATTTTATTGTAGTAGTCCTTAGAGTCATGTACAATTTTTTTCTGCATGACCTACCTGAAAGGCCAAGGTAAAATTTGATATTCAGAATACTAATGAGTTAACTTTCCACATTTTTACATTAATGGCAAGTTTGAAAAGGTAAAGGCAAGGCAGAATTTTAGGGAATAACTGTTTGAAATAGTTTCTGGGTTATCACGCTTCATTTGTGCAAGATGTCTAGGCGAGAAGCAAGATTTTTACCTGATCTTCACACACCACTATTTTTGTGTGATTAGCTTCCAATCAGCTGCTACGTGTTACGCATACTTTTACCCACACTTTGTTCCAACACAAATCCTTCCATCATTGTGAGATCATTTCTAAGTCACTCTTATTGATGTTCCAATCTGAAGCCTGTAAACCAATATCTCAGGCGAAAGATGCGATTCACGTTCTCCGTGTTGACACTGTCCCCATTTCTGCACCTGACAGGGTGCCAGTTACTTTAAGCCTTCAGATACTCAGTATTTGTGCTAGGATTTTGGATGGATACTGTGATACACAGTTCACTGCTCAGCAACGTCACATTGACTTTGTCAGCAGCTCCTTCTAACACCAGGCAAAACTCTGACTGGGGTATCTTAAAGCTTCATTTCACAGAAACTTGAAGCCCCCTTTTTACTCTTGGGTATGAATGGATGAATTTTACTTCTAGTGCAGCCTGGCATGTTTTTGAGCATCCCCAGATTAGGTCTTTCAGTTCTGTACTAAAAATGAAGTAGCCTGCTTTTCTCCACAGGACTCAGTGTGGGACAGAATTATTTACTTAGATGATTTTCTTATAGGAAATACCCAGTCAGTGAAAAGTAAAACAACACAAGTAAGCCAATGAAAGTATAACTACATTAATCTTTGAAAGTATAGCTACATTAATCTTTAGCCAAATGACCTCTCTACCCAAAATATTAACAAATGCCTAGTGAATGCCCCCCTGGTACTACAATAAAGTACTCAATAAATGAGAGCCATTAAGAAAATCAATAACAATGTGTAGGGAAGAGAATGGTGTTAGTCATCACTTGGTTGAAATATTCTTATGCTTCTCTCTAAGGCTTCTAAGAGACACCTATTTTGTTGGTACTGAAGACCATGTGGAAATCATCTGCATTATGAAATATTTTATTAGAAGAAACCTGAAACAAATCTCTTCCCATCCCTTGTCACAGGCAGGAAATATCTTAAGTCCAGTAAAATCCATAGAACAGAAGCATTTGTGTACGTCACCACATCCATCAGCTGTATATTGCACTAGTCAGGGAAGCCTGGCCTTGCCTCTAGTCTGTCACTACATTCAATTTTTCCAGCATGGGGTCACCTTAGCTCATTGCCTTGGTTTTCATCACCTTCCCTTATTTGATGAAACTAAAGCAAAGTGACAGGTACATAGATACTAAACAGCATAACTGAGTGAGACCTCCAAAGGAGTGAGACCTTCTGATAATGCTCTTTTCATTTAGTCAGCCTGTTTGAAGATGCAGCCACCTGACAAGAAGCCCTCAGGTTTCATCATGTGTGTCCTCAGAGATGGCACAGCCTTAGCTTTCATACAGTCCTAAACGGGAACCCATACAAAGAGATGCTACAGGAAACTATGTTAATGACTCTCAGCTTTCCCACAGTAACCACAAGACCTCACCAAATTGGTGACCTCCATTGCCTGTGGCACTGAGCTTGGAATGGGGAGCTGGTTCTCAGACCTGGGACAATGCTGCCTGGTGAGGACTTCTCCAGGTGACCCAGAGTCCAGGTGCAATATTAGGTGGCTAACGGGGAGCCCATGTCTCATGCTGAAATATGGAGTCCTCCCACCTCAGTACCTGTAGGTTTCCAGGGTTGCTATTACAAGCCTCACTTCTTTATGTCTTTGCCATAGGGAAACCTTTTAGAACAGTTTTTGGCCAAATTCCAGAAAATGAATACTATAATGGCACCAGCTACTTGAATTAGGAAAGAAAGATCCCTGTGGTTGCACAGCTTCCTGAATTCCCTCAGACCATGGCTGGGAAGAACTGCGCAGGCATGCATTTGTTTCTAACAGTTACCTTCTCACCTGCAATTATAAGCAATTTTTAGAAGTTTTCTATATAAACGCACTCCACTCAAAAAAACTAAAAACACAAAACAAAACAAAAAAACCCCACAAGAACAACAAACCCCTTCCCCTCAAAAAATACAAAACTAAAAACCAAACAAAACAAAACAACCAAAACCAACCAACCAAATAAAACCACCCAAAAAACCCCACCAAACCAAAAGACCTCACTTACCTGTGCTGTTTAGAGTTTCCCTAAATCAGTTCACCCCCATGGGGGTGGTGAGCCATGAGTGAGTTTGACATGCCCCTGGAGATTTCATACAGTGAGAGCATGGAGAAGAATGGTGCAATTTTTGAAGCAGATCCAAGCAAGACCACACATTTTGCCACTGTAAGTTGTAGTGGAGCTATTGATTTCAGTGAGTACCACTTAGCCAACAGACACGGGGTAAATATGCTGCCACTGGTGTCCAGTCCATAAGTCATCTGCCATTTTTCCTTAGGCCTGCACTGAGCTGAAAACAGATAAAGAAGTATGGAGAAAGTAATATGGGAAAAGAGGCAGAAAAATATGCGATACGATGCTTTGCTTTATAGTATACATGTTCATGCTGACTTCAGGGTCACTTAGTAAAAGCTTTGTTTGGGTAGGTCTTTGACCTCAGCAGTAGTCCTCCTTCAACACCAAGCACATTGCAGAGCCCATTACACTGCAGAGTCTTTGTCTTGGTTTGAGCCAAGATTAAGCCAATTTTCTTTTTACTGATTTTTTTTCCTTCAGAGAGCTCTCTTTTAACTAGCAGCAAGGTATTTAGCTAGTGGACTGATAACGCTGGAATGTTTATACATCAAGGACACTTTGCTCTGCTTGTTGAATCTGTGGCCTCAGATAGTAAAGTATCAGAAGACCTGTAGCTGCAAGCCCTCCTGTAGGGAGGAGCAGGCTAGACAGAGAGCAAAATCAGCGAACCAAAGTATTCCATCCATATATCTGTGTAAGCCTTGGTATAAATTCAGGAATCACAGAAGTCTAGCCCCTTTCTTCTTCCCTTCTCTTCCGTTCATGGCCAGTATCTGGGGAGGACTCCATCTATCCATCACCATTGATCCCTAGGCTCACGCATCCCTGACCCTCACAACTCTCCCCTCAGCTCCTGTCTGCTCTACTGCTCTCTCCGACAGCTCCGGGATATTTCAGAACTGCTCACAGCTCAGGAGATGCCATGGGAGTTGCTGGGGGTGGGGGGAGGCAACAGGGGTTTGTACATTCCTGCACATGGATATATTTTTACATGTTTTCATGTCTTCCTCAAACTAAACATTCCCAGCTCCTTCAAGCGTTCTTCAAAAGATTTATTCTCTAGGCCCTTCATCAGCTTCGTTGCCCTCCTCTGTACTCACTCCAGCACCTCAATCTCTCTCTTGAATTGAGGTGCCCAAAACTAGACATAATACTCCAGGTCTGACCTCACCAGTGCTGAGTACAGAGGGGCAATCACCTCTCTGCTTCTGCTGGTCACACTATTACTAATAGAAGCCAGGATGCCATTGGCTTTCTTGGCCACCTGGGCACACTGCTGGCTCATATCCAGCTGCTTGTCAATTAGAACCCTCAGGTCTTTTTCTTATCACTAGTATTTATTTAAAGCTGTCTAGTTTGGTTTTCAATCCAGAAAGTCTCTGTCCTTATTATCTCTCTCCTTTCCCCACCTGCATGGGAGGGGGAGGGGATCGAGAGCGTTGTTCTCACTGGTTTCATTGCCGATCCTGAGTCAAACCGTGACACTCTGGCATATGTGTATAGTCGTCCCAACTTGAATAGGCTCCCAACAGACATTAAAAAGCACTTGATAATTAAAGTGCATATGTCACTGCAGAGCCCACCACCTTCTAGTCATGCACTGCCCATCCTGCCAACCATAAGCTTAGTTCCCAGCCCTTGCTTATGAGCCCCATGCCACCACATTTTTCAGCATAGTGTTCACATTAATTTTACAAGATTTTTGCACAGGTCTGAAAGTTGGTCTATGTTGAATCATTTACATGAATAGAGCCAACAGCACATGCAGCTCAAGTTTTTGTAAGCTCAAAAGTATGTTTCTGTGTCAGTTTCTCCTCTTACCCTCTTGATTACTTTATTTGCCACCATTTAATTAAGGAGTAAGACCTCCTGAGTCCCAGCTCTGCAATTTTGACTGTGGAACTGGGCTACACTGACTTCACCAACTGGCTCTATTTTATGGCCCTGAAAGTCTGCTTATCTGGCACTCTGCAACACTGATGCTTTGCTCCTTACCACTTTCACTTATATGATCTATAAAATCACAAATAGGAATTATTAAAAACAAAACAACAACAAAAAACCAAACCAAACAAAAAATGTTTTAAGACCTTTGAAGTAGCTGAAATATATCTTACAAGCAGCAGTTTTTATGGGAAGAAAAATCAAGAAACTTGAACGGACACTTGGCAATCTTCTGTCAACTAACTAGGCATGGTCACAGTGTGTACAAAGAACACCCATCTGAGCTGAATTTCATTTATTGGTGAGCTTTGCTTTCACTAAGGAGGGAAAAGGGAATCTGAGAAAGAGTTAAGAATTTCCTCTTGCCTGATTACTGCCATCCTTCCATTAGTCACCAAAAATTAAACAGCTTGTAATGGGATCTTGTGGTTTCTATGGCTCTAGAAAAGCCATTTTTATGAGGTCGCAGCTTGATGACTCTGATGAGTCAGACCTCCTGAAGAAAACAAAATGCAGATTCAAGAGCAGCCAGTTCCAGGGCTGGATGTGAAGGATCCCCCAGGGCCTCCTTCACAGAGGAGCACTGCCAAAGGGCTGGAGGGCAGGCCCACCCTGGCCTCAGAAGGCCAGCCCAGAGCTGCTGGGGATGCTGCCAGCTCACGTGCACTCAGTGTCGAGGAGCACAAGCAGCTATGTTCACAAAAAGGGTGAGGAGGAGCAGAGAGACTGCTTGTCAGTGTGGGCTTGCATTTATTTGCAAGAAACCATATCAGACAGCCCAGCAGCCATTGTAAAATAATGTCTTTCTCTCTCTTACTATGGTTTACTATAGAATCACAATAAATTATCCTCACACCCAAGAGAAAATTAAAAAGGTAAAAACCAGCAACCCCCCTACTGCCACCACCACCATCAAAGCCATCTCAGCACCTCATGCTAACTTTCTGTTTTGGATAAGCTGTACAATCTCTACCAAATGTATTGCTCTTATCAAATTATGTGATACCATTTATTTGAGGTTGCTTAAAGTTGAGTGTTATCCATACCTAGCATAAATATTTATTTTCTAAAAGATTACTTACTTAGCTTATTCTGCTACTTCTGTGTAGTATCTATTAAAAATATGGATTCTCTTTTAGGAGAGACTTAATACAATAGCACTCCAAGGATAAGCATGAAAGAGGCCTTGAGCTATTTAACTACTATGCAATATTTTAAATACTTTCATAGGAGTCAGCCACTAGAATTCAACCAATTGCTGCTGATGACTGGAACTGAGCAAATATTCCTCCATCTTCAAGAATGGCAAGAAGAAAAATCGGAGGAACTACAGGCTGGTTGACCTCACCTTAATCCCTAGGCAGGTGATGGAGCAAATTGTCATTGAAAGCATTTCCAAACTCATTAAGGATAAGCATGTGATCGGGAACAGCCAGCATGGATTTATGAAAGGGAAATCTTGCTTGACCAGCCTAATAGCCTTCCACAATGTCATACATTTCCTTTGTATGCCTGAATTCAGTTTGGCAAACCTTGTTCATCCATATAGGCCTTCTGCCGCTGTTGCTTGATTTCCTACTCCTTGGGATGGTCCTTTCCTGAGTATCCCAGCTCTCCTAGACCCCTCTTTTCTCTGGGGACGTATTCCACAGGATTCTTCCAAGCAGGTCTCTGAAGAGGTTGCATTTTGCTCTCCTGAAATCCAGAGCCGTGGTCTTGCTTTTTGTCCTGCTCTCTTCTCTTAGGATCTTCAACTCTATGATCTCACGGTCACTGCAGTCAAGGTTGCCTCCGACTTGACATGATGTATTCAACCAGCTCCTCCTTGTTCACAGTATCAGGTCCAGTAAAGCACCTTTTCTTGTTCCCTCCTTGATCTTCTTTGTATGGGATCATACCTTTGCTCACTGCTGCTCTGTGTCAATAGATATCTCCCTGTGAACATTGTTTTGAGTTTGCAGCACTGACAGTGAAAGCTGTTCTCACTAGGTGTGAGTGCCAGGAAGCCACAGGCTGCATCGCTTTGCTTCCTGACTGCATCAGCATAACTCCTAAAATGGCATTTTTGGCACAAGTAACTACAATTTCTCTGACAGGCTATTCTATTACCACTGTTTAAAATGTGATGTTTAGTAAAAACTCTTGCCCAATGCAAAAATTAAATTAAAAATAGTTGTTAAGGCCCTGATACAGAAAAGCACTTAAGATTCCCTTTAAAGCTCTCTTTGTACCAATCTGAGTATAGCAAAATATTAAATTATCATGGTCAAGCACTCTGCCTAATGTAAGGTTAATTCTCGTAGAAGTTAAGATTAATGTTTGCAAATACAGATTTACAGCTCTCATTCATCTCTGCAGGGAGAGATTGAACACTTTTAAAAATACCAGCTCTGCAACACTACCAACAGAAAGCAATGAATTTGGCTGCCCAAACTGAAATAGCTAGCAGAGTCTTCACTTTCAAAGACGGGTACTCAAAGCTCTCTGAATAGGAGACCTTTTTTTAAGGCAAGATCCAAAAAAACAAAGGCAATGAAAATCACTAAACAGCTTTGAAAAGCAGTCTGTAACTTCAGTGTTGCCTGATTTTTTAACTGTTGAAAATTGGAACCTTAATGTTACACTAACACGTTTTTACATTTTCCCTAGAAACAGATGGAATAATGTTGCTCATGCTATGCCAACACCACGTTGTTGCATAGTCTTCATAAAAATGGCTTCAAGGCAAAAAGCTGTATGCACAAAGGCAAGGGGTGGGGAAAGTTGGCAACTCCTTTTGACTTTCAGGCTTGAGTCCTTTACATCTCAGCCAGCTCTGTCCATCGTTGAGAAAAACCCATCACTTCACGAAGGGTAAAGAAGTTGGGTGCAGTGCTGGGTACTGGGTGAACTGCATCCATGAGACCCTTGCCCTGTCAAATGCAACCAAGACACCCAATTTAAAAGTGAAAAGAAAAGGAAAAATATGTATGAAATTAAGAAAACCAAGCTCCACATATTAAAGAAACAGAGACAAGTGTGAAAGGAATGAGATTTAAAGTAAATAACTGAATTGGGGAATTAACATCAGCTTTTCTTTAAATACGGGGGGGGGAGAACACAAAAAACCCAACCAACCAAACAAAAAACACAACAACAAATTTTCCTTCCTTGTCTCACTCACAGATTAATCCCAGTTATGACAAATGGCATGTGGAGCAAATAGGCATCTGTGTGTATGTATACAGATATAAATATGTCTTTAATGTGTCCTTGCTTCTAAAGCATAATCCAAGTCACTGAATTAGATGGAATGGTTCCCATTTGGCTTTGGTGGATTTTGGACTAGGTCCCCAAACTTTGGTAGATTCAGCTTTAAAAAAAAAGAAAGGGACAGTAAAATGCCAGATTAATTGCCATTCTGAAAAATCTGAGCTGATTTACAAGGAAAAAAAAAAAATACAACAACAAAAGAACAAACTTAACTTCTAATCTTCCTACCATGTAAATGCCTTCAATTAACTAACATTGATTTTTCTTTGTCTATGTTGAGAATTTTTATGTCCCAAAATGAAGCACTGAAAACATTTCCATGATAACCATAAAAATCACTGGGGAGAAAACAAAGGTTTCTGTTTCATTACCTTTTTCTGTGTGGTAATCAATTACCAAGGAAGAACAGTACAGGTTCAATTAAGTAACTAAATAAAAAGGAATTAAAAGCCACAGGAGATCAGTATTTTACTTATGTTAAAGTAGGGTCCGACTCCAGGCCTCATTGACTTGTTTGTACCATATAATGGGGTTTAATTTCTGTGAACCAGTCTGTCAGCATTAGCTGATCATAATTAGGGAAATGGGGTTAGAGAAAACAGCTACTGAAAACAGCTTTTCTCAAGTGCAGCCTTCCCTCATCTCTGCCTCTCTCCAAATGGGATTATCCTGAGCTCTCAGCACATAGCAAAACAGAAATGAACCATTTGGCAAAACAGAAATGAACCATTTGGCAAAACAAAGGTCCTTCCTTTGAAGCATAAGATACAACTCAGGAAAACACTGAATGCTCTGTCCCAGTCCAGCAAACACCTGAGCACATGCTCACCTTTAACCACTTGCTTAGATCTTCCACTGACTTCAGGTTCAGCATCAGCTGAAAAAAGCTCTCTGTGTCTTGCAGAACTGCAAGTTCATACTAAGCAGTGGGAGATTCATTTAAAAAGGAAATACAATATTTTTTTGAACTTGAAGAAAATAGCTGTGGGCTTGGGTTTGGGTTTCTTATTTTGAAGTCTGAGTTCTTATTTTAGTCAAACAACTCATGACTTCATTATAGACAGTTAGCTTCACATGGACAAAAACAAGGGTTCTGGAGACACGCAGTATTAAATTTGTGCAGACAGCTGAATGGAAAATTTCAGAGGAACTGGCACCTACGGGATGCTTTGCCAATGGAAAGCAGGTTTGTGCAGCTCTTGGATTCACATGCACATGTATGCTGGTGCATACAGGCAGGCAAAAATCATCACAGGAAAATCAGGCATTCCAATGAAGGCAATAGCAGAAGTCTTGAAGACTCCCATAAAGCCATGGTTTCACATCCACAACCTTTACACACATTGGCTGGGACTCATCACCTCTAATGGCTGCAGTTACATGTTCACCTGTCCCAGGCTAGGCCAGCAATGTGTGTGGAACTGGGGGTGGCACCTAAAGGGGGAACCACCCCATCAGTCATGAGGGGGTAGTTTGCATGCCATAGCAAATGGACCAAAATGCCTTTTGGTCTCTCCAGTCTAGCCTTGAACACACAGGACACTCACTCAGCTTCAGCAGGGACCTCAGGCAATTCAGTCACCACATGGTTCACTGTCTCTCTCTGCAGCAGGGACCTCAGGGCTCCACACCCCTGCAGCCAGCCCTCCTTCCCATCCTCCACAGCCACCAGCTGAGGAAGGCCTGAGGGCAAGGCACCCCTGCTCCAGCAGCTGACCATTCACCCAGCACTCCCCCTTGTCGTATGGAGAAAAAGACAGCCTGTCCCATCACATTTCACAAGCAACAGGTACACCCATACATCTCAGCCCTTCCAAAGGCCATGGGTTGAAAAACCACTCTCAAAAATCTGTTTGCAGAAAGATAACTTGGTATTGCTCATAAATCAGGTCACTCGATTTCACTGCCAAGATATTCAACAAATGTCTTTTTTTGGGCTGCTCATTTTTCATTCCTACAGGCTACGTTTAACCAAGTAATCTCCCCATAAATCCCAGCTCCCGCTGCCATTCGAGATGCAGTGGGTCTTGTTTAGAAATTCTTAGAATCGGTGCATTCCTACGGCATGACAGCCCTCCAACCTCTTCCCTTTCGAAAGCAGCAAAATGGAAATCAGTCCTCCTCCAAGTTTATCAGAAGGGCAGCCAAACACTGATGTTATACAGTAAGATCTTGAACTGGGAACTAGGCAGCTATTTTAATCAGTAGGCTTATTTCACGTCTGTCAAGGACAGTATATTTAGAACTGGACAAGCTGTTTCTTCACTGCACCCCTGATCTAAAAAAATGACCCAAGCACAGCATTTCTCAGATGGACTCTTCTGCACTTTGGCAAACCCCTGTAAAAGAGAGTTTAGATAAAACACCAGCTCTCAACAGAGCTAGGATTTAAAAAGTGCAAAGAAAAGTCCATGCAGTGCAGAGCTGGAGCTACCATTGCTGTTTAATCAATCACAGCCATTTAATCACGCCTTCTAGGTGCCATCAGATTATTTGAGTGAATCACTCAGGTCAAGGCAAGAAAATAAAACAAGCTCTTTTATCACCGCTTATCTGCCCAGAGCAAAGCGTATGTGAAAGTGATGTCAGTGATGATTTCTGAGCAACTGACAGTAAACAGGGGAGGAAAGCTCTCCTGCTCCACCAAGAGAGAGGGTGAGCCAGAAGGAAGAGCTTCTTTAAGGTACCACTTCACAGCCACTCCACCATCCAGCAGTGCAGCAGGCATCAGCATTTTCAGAGGGGCATAGCCCCCTCTTTGGGCATCAAAACAAGCAGAAGGATTTTGGAAAGAGCTTGCAGCCAAACTAGCTGTCCTTATCAAAATGCAAAGGTGAGACAACTAGATGGGGACCAATCTCTGCTTAAGGTCAGACTTTTGTTTAGTTCTTAAAATGAAATGGAGCAGATGAAAAACCACAATGTTTAGTGAGTGTTGGCAACATGGAGGGTCTGCAGTGTCTGCAGAAATGACTGGGGTTTGTCTGGCTCTAGCTAGGGCAGTAAGAGAAGTCATCCCATGCATCACTGCTTGACTAGAAAACACTAAAGAAATGTATTTAGCCACCAGAAAACAACTGCTGCTACAGCATTTGATTTCAAGCAGTTTTCTTTCTTTATAATCAGCCATTTGTATAACAAAGGGATTCAAAGATGAAAGCATTACTGCCCAACATGTTCAAATCATCTGAGTCAAAGACATCAGCAAGGTCACCCCATCAGTCTCACCCAGTCTGCCATACACTTTGTATCACCAGTTGGATGCTCTGGACTACAACAGGAAGAGAAGATGCCTGTGTTTTGATCACCAAAGATTTCTGCAGCCTCTGCACTGCCTGCAAGGACTACAGTTTTTCTGCTGCAGCTCTGGTCACACAGCTGGCTCAAAACATCAAGGTAAAGTGCAGGTACTTGGCAAGGTGACATCTGTGCTGTGCAAGTATATAAGTAGTAAGAAAACACTGAAGCACAATTAAATCTGTACACCAGACATCAGTCTGTAAGGACTTCACCATGCTTCTTACTTCTCCACTCTTACTTCTTTTCAGTTTTAAAGGAAATTTAAAAAAAAGCCAAAGCAGGAGTTTGGATCTTGGATATGCCAGTGAACCAGCTGCTTAGTAAAGCTGAAATAAAATTATCCATTAACCACAGTCACCATGGCCCAGTGACTGCTCCAGACTCATCCACTCTGACCCTTCAGGTTGTTTCACACTACCCACTGAAGGGGTGCCACTACAGAGGGACCATCACAGGTAACCAGCAAAGAATGCAAGAGAATTTTAGAACAAAATAAAACTAAAAAGTGCCTCTTGCTTTCATCAGAAGCCACCACATGCTCTTTTACAGCTCTTAAGAAATCTTGGGGGAAGATGCTCTGATGACCCTCAGAAGTTAGTCTTGCTACGGGGTTAGTCTTGCTGCTAACAAAAAACCCAGCTGCCACCCTGAGGTGAGGAAGAAATCCCATTCTGACCTGTGATCTGATTACCAACATCACCAGGAGCTCAACAGTCCACCGGGCTAGCAAAATAACCTCTCCTGCCCTCCCCAAGCAGCCTTGTTTCCAGCCCTCCCTGAAGGGAGCAGTGTCATGGCCCCTCACCACTCCTGTCCTTTACCCGCTTCAGCTTGGGGCTGTCCCTGAGATCTCTCAGCAGAGCCCAGGCTCTGCCTTCTTGGGGTCTGCAATGCAAACCTGTACTTTTTCTGCTGTTTTAATATACTCCCTCTCCTCTGCTCCCTCTCCTTTTTCTCTGTACATCAGCTCCTTTCTTCCTACCATCCGCTCCTCACTTTGCAGTTCTGTCTTTCTTTTTACTCCCTTCCCATAACCCATCTTGCTTTTTGCCCTCTTTGCCTAGATGGGTCACAATTGTGTAGTTTCAGGAGTTGTCCTTCACTGTCAGATCCCTTCAACACAGAAGTGCAACACAGAGTGACACCTACATCTCAGTGACTTGTTTTATTGTGGCTGCAAACTGCCATTTCAGGATTAAGAACTGAGGTCCTAACAGCTTCCACCAATACTCCCCAAACCCTAAGTTATTTTTTAAAAAGTATTTCACTGGAAAGAGGTATAATGCAAGCTAGCAAAATTCCGTTTCCTCCATTAATGTCTGTGGAGGTAAAACATTCATGCCATAATCTGCCTGCAGATGTACCATAGGTATTGAGAAAGAGTTCAGAACCTCCAAAGAATCAGGAAATGACCACTTTCTGGGGTACAGAGTCAGCTTTTTGTACAAGCTGTCTGGCTTACTAAGACAGGCTTGTCTTAGACATGCCAGCCAAGGGATATGAGCTACTGATGTACGTCTGGAAAATATTTATGATAAAAATTACAGCAGCAAAAAGAAACAGCAAGTAAGTAGGTGATCCAGCTGGCATGCAAATCAGGCACAACGTTTATCAGCACAAATATGTTCATCAGCACTACCACCTAGTCCTTCTGGAGAACCGCAGGTACTCAGAGGTCTTTGTGACCGTTGAGCAATGGAGCTTCTTGTAGCCTTAATAAAAAATATTATTCCTGTCTTACATAAAACAGGAGAGGGTGTTTAACCACCTGTCATACTGCCTGACACAGCCTGACCCCGAGGTGAGAAGTGAGGCACTTAAAGCCTTTGACTTGAACTGGCATTTCATCAGACAGTGCAACACCTTGGGACTTCATTGAGCCCCTGGCACTGAGTAGAAACATGTAGGGCAAAATCAACATTATTGGAAAATGGAGCAATGGGGCACCATGACAAAGGCACAGTGCACACCCTGGCATCCCTCCTCTGCCTAAGCAAGCTCTGTGGGTTACTAGAGACACAACTACAGCAGCAAGTTGCAAAAGGGGCCTTCCCAGACATGTAGGTGCATGGCAATGCCAACCCAGGCAGAGTGGGCACTGTGAAGGTGCAAAAAGCCAGAGGGAATCTGAGGGGACAGAAAAGCCCCAGGACAGGGAGGTTTCACATGGGTATGGTAGTCTGCATGCCCTACAGAAAGTGCTCTTCTGCACATGGAAGGAGGAGGAGGAGAGAGGCCAGTTTTTGCAGGGTATTGCTGGGTTAAAAGCAAGGCCTGAGAACTGCTGGCTCTGCATGTCCTGCAGCTATGCCTGTGCACTGGGGTTTCCTGGCACATCCTCAGGCTCCCCAGAGCACCCTTTCTGGAGTGGGTCCTCTGCTGTCTGTGAATGTTGCTGAGTTCACCATGGTCTTGGCTCTCTCAGCTCTACACAGCTACCTGTTTTCACAAAATTTAAGGAATTTAATATTTTCCTCTTATACTGACTGTGGTCAAAAGATAGCCTGACACAACAAAAACAGATAATTTTTTTTTCCTTTGGAAACCAGGCCAGTAACAGCCTGGGAAGGATAGTCTTCCCTAGCTTTTGAATAAAATAATTCATCTAGAAATTGTTGTATTAGAACACACCTCAATATTGCTGAGGGAGGAGAAACCAGCTCCCAGCCATCTTCCACTTTACCACAGAAAGCTTGAAGGTGAAATCTGATGAGATCTAAAACAATCAGGATCTGCTTCCGCATCTGCCCTTTCCAGAAATGTCCTGAGACCCGCTCTGCCAGGAAAGCTCAGCAGAGCATCCATGCTCCCTCACTAGCCCAGTAGACGTCAGTCACACTAGTTTTTCACTGTTTGTTTTCCAGTCCTGTAACAATCCTACATAAGACTGTTTTAAAATGGTCATAGATCTATGCACTATAGCACCAAAAAAGCACAGCTTGGCTCTAAATCCGTAAATGCTGTGCTCACGTCCTTGATGAGCAAGGTCTGCTGGTGTGACCCAATTCCTCATACTTCCCTATTTCCATAATATAACAGAGAGAAAATGTCCCTGGCCATCTGATTTAATATAAACCTTACTTCTTTGTCTCAGCACAACTTGGCCAGCTTGGAGATCCAGGACCGGCTTTGTGCCCACTTGCTCAGGCTTTCTAGAAATGCCTTTGTTCCAGTGCGGGTCACTCAGACTGTGGGATAACTGGAAACTTCAATGTTTATTAGTTTTCATTTTCAGCCTTGAGTGCATTTTCAATGTTGACTCACGGAGTGATTTTTAAAGGAATAATTGCTTCCAGATGTCATGCATATTTTGCCCTAAAGAAATACTGCAATCTTTGTTAAGGTTATAAAGCTAGAAAGACTGTTTTCCCCAGTCTAAGCAGCTCTCTTGAGAGGATTTGGGAACACTATGTGTCTCATGTGGACCCTAAAAATGTAGGTAACAGTTAAAACCGAGGTCCCTGAAAAACATGCTTGTTTGGTGTGACACACTTTGTAAAGCTGAAATTTTGAGTGTGCATCCGTGATACAATTACTGGTTTGCTCTGTGGAGGGAATATTGTGTTGGGGTGTTGCAGTAAGGCCCAGTCAAAAACAGACATTCCAGGAAGACCTAGATCTCCAATTTTACAGGAATATTCTCAAACTGGGTACAAGCATGCCAAGTCCTCTGTGAGTTCAGTGTGCAAAGGCTGGAAAAGATAAAAGTTCTTGAAAAAAGAGACACATCACTGTCACTAGGGACATGCTCAGTCTTGACTGGTTTTAATTGCACTTCTTTAGTTGGCTAACTTCTGGGCTTTCTCTCTCACTCTTAAAATATGTGCACACATACCAGGGAAAGGTAAAGAATTTATAAGAAATGGTTCAAAGAGAAGAACAGAAACATCAGAGCACAGAAGAAATATAATTTTATCCCATCTGAGAATCAGTAGTTACGTTATCCAAACTTCAAGAACATACACTAAATTATTCCTGAGTTTCATCTGTTTGTGTGCTGTGCTCACAAGAGCTGTGCTCTGCTGTACTATGTATTACCTAGAGAAGGCTCTTGAATTTCTTGTCCTATATCTCCGATTCCAGAAGGCATTCTTTCCATAAGCATAACTGCTTGTTAAAAGGCAGATGTGTCCTAAACATCTGGCACAAGATAAGCGTAAGCAAGATTTCATGTGAGGCCCGTTAAGTGGAAAGAAGGGTAGGAAGAGATCACCTGCTCCAGGACACATAAAGAACGCATGTTTTGGACACAGATCAGGTAAAACACTCATACCAACATGAAAGTGGCTGACGAAGACAGAATAGTTGCAGTTTGTTGCCTGTGAGGTCATGCAGGTTTGCATATTTGCAATGAAACTTTCTATGGCACCCAAGTAGAGTTGTTGCGAGTTGCTGGAAAATGCTGACCAGCGGAAGGTAGCAGAAGTGTGGCAGCTTTGGGGAAAACAGTTTATAACTTGACAACAGAGAGGTTTAGTAAGATTTAAACGCACTAGTTCAACCTTTCTGCACTGGAAAAATCCATTTTCTATTTTGAATTTTTTTTATTCTATAAAATACAATAAAATTCCCTATGCCCCATTTAATTTGCAAGATTTATTTATTTTCCTGAGTTTTTTCCATCTTGTATCAAGGAAAAAATTGAAATGGCAAACCTCCCTAGAAAACAAAAAATGAGATTATCTCATTGCTCTACAACTAAGAGTGGGTGGTGTTGAAACATAGGACAAGACTGATGGTACTAAAAAAAAGGGCTATTAAAAAAAAAATACAGCTAGAAATAAACTGTCCTCTGCATCAGAGCACTCCATAATAGGTATGAAAATATGTTCCTTTTCCCACAGAAATAGATTATACAGAACACCATCATTTTGTGTACAACACCTACTTCAAAATGGCCCAAGAAGCCATAATATCTAAAATTAGAAAAAAACAAACTTGTGTCCATGTTCAGCAAAACTCCAAATTTCATTCTAATACTACAGCATGTGAACAGTTAGTGAGTACATGCTAGAATATATTAAAGAATGCAAGGAAACACAGGTTTAACTTAAAGGCTTAACAGGGTAAGTCCCAAAGACATCCAGGAAAGTTTAAGTCTGTATTTAACAGATTTCTTGAATAGGGCAAATTAATTTTAGTCAAAGGCATGCAAAGCTGAAGCTCTGCAAAACATAATACTAATGGGTGTGGGCTGTAGCCACTAAATCTACACTTGTAAATGCACGTAGTATTTCACCCTCTGAGCACCAAACAACTAAAATATTTATATAGTTTGAGATATTATGCGCTAAGCATTCAACCAGTTTATTATATCAAAGAATGATTGCAGATGGTGGTAGGGCCACCTGTTAACATAAGTTTCCTAGTATGTCCCATCATATTCTCCTGTTTTCAGTTTTTTATAACTTTGTCAAGATACAGCCAATTTTTTTGATACCATGCCTGATGTAACTGGGTATTTCTTTCCAGTCAATGAAGATCTCTCAGTCATCACAAAGACAAGATTCTGAAATGTACTGTTTTTCCCAGGTTGAAGCCATCCATAATTTTACCATTTTGTCGAAAATTCTTATTGCCTCCAAAGTATTAAATCCCAGCACTGAGATCTGGCACAAACTACCACCATGAGGAATTCCCTTTTTAGCCTTCCAATATACATCATCTCAAACCTGATCAGTCCCATGAGCCTGGTGAAAAGCAATTCCAGTTCACACAGGTCCAGGAGGCCTCAAGGTGCAGGACCAAATCTTCCGACATCCAGCCGCACCAGTACATTGCACGCTACTTCTTCACATACAGCATAGCTACAGGCATAATAAAAACCCTTAAATATTTGCATTCTAACTAGAAGCAAGATAAAATAAGTGTGAGAAATAGTGTTCAAAGAGAAAAATGCATTGTCTGTTCCTCAACAGCAAAAGGCACTACATGTTGGGACAACCCAGGTTGACCACATCTCACACTTGCATAACCAGGCAGGTGCTCCTCTACGGAGATGCTTCCACACATTCCGGAAGCACGAGTAGTGCCAGGATAGACTATGCTGTGGCTCAGCCTGGGGATATTCGCTGCGTTTGCACATTTTAAATAACACTGGGTACTACTTATTTATAGCTGCACTAACAGGTGTTATTGCAGAAGGTGGAAGAGCTGCTATGTAAAGACTCAATTCAAATTAACCATTAGGCTCATTGTAAAAGTAAGTCTTCATTTTAAAACAAGACTAAGTCTTCACAATGTGCAAATCTTGCAACGTGACTAATTACAAGTGGCAGAAATCCTATGAGAGATGGTATTTCACAAAATTTCCCATCCACATGCCTTCCAGCTTGAGAAGCAATTCAGAACCACAGCTATGGGCACTCAGCCAGCTTCAGAGAGAGATACAACATAGACTAATATCTGTTTTAATCCCCATTCTCTTCTGCTGGGTATTATGAAACACACGTGTTTGGCTTTGAAGCTTCTGACCTTATCAGTCTTGATTCAATTGAGAGTGAAACACCTAATGATCTTACCTGGCAATTAGTTTTTCCTGCTCCTCTGACTTTCATGAAGAACAAGTCATTGCCCTGCCCAGACCGTGTGGATCAGCAGTGCTGGCAGCTGGTAGAAAGCAGAGATCACCACCCCTCAGGGGCGATGTCCCTCTGGGACCTTCCTCTCTCCAGCTGTAACCTCCAGAATCCTCTTCTCACTGCTCTGGAAAATCTCATAAATGCTCTAAACCCACATTTGCTAAGGTGGAAGCAGTGGTTTGAGCACTGCAAGACTGCCCAGTCAAACCATTGACTTCATCAACATTCAGACACCTGTTAAAATGAACAATATTGAGTTCTGTATGCTGGCACTCCATATTCCAGCTCATGACAGATTAACATCTTAAAGTATCCTTTAATGCAATATGACAGCAGCTTGTGTAGACTGAGTTCATTTGGGGTGGGGATTAGATCTTTTTTTATACAATTCAGGACACAACAGGACTTCCAAAATCTGTTGAAGCCTCTAAGCTTTTCTGCTTCACAATAGATTACATTGTGGAGGAGTCCCAACAATGTTTCAGTGATTCAGTGCACTGTGCTCAGATCAAATGTGCCCAGGGGAAGATGCATATCAGTGGTCTGACAACCCCCCCACTCATGCAGCATGCTGCCACAAGGCTCTTCAGATTCCCCTCTGGGCAGGGACCTCTTTTTCTGGCATGTCTCATACAACAGAGACCAAGAAAGAGCCCTGGTTTGGCTTCCCTGGCTTATTTGGCAGCCTCCTAGAAACCTGTGGCTCGGAATGAAGCCTGATTTTCCTGACATCAGCCGCCAAGCCCAGTAACCCCCTCTTCCCCCCCCTGCAGTGCTCCTGCTTGGTCCTGAGGTCATCAGGCCCAGGCCCCATGGGCAGTGGCCTGTCTGTGATTCATTCCCTGAGCAACACAGGCTGCAGGGAAATGTGGTGGGAGAAAACATGGGGTGGGAAGCAAATCTGTGACCCTGTCAGACAAGGCTGTCTCACCAGGAACACAGGGATGGGATGGGATGGGATGGGATGGGATGGGATGGGATGGGATGGGATGGGATGGGATGGGATAGAATAGAATAGAATAGAATAGAATAGAATAGAATAGAATAGAATAGAATAGAATAGAATAGAATAGAATAGAATAGAATAGAATAGAATAGCATAGGATAGGATAGGATAGGATAGGATAGGATAGAATAGGATAGAATAGAATAGAATAGAATAGAATAGAATAGAATAGAATAGAATAGAATAGAATGTTTCAGCTGGATGGGACCTACAGTGATCATCTAAGCAAACTGCCTGACATACAAAATATTAAGCAGCAGCCTTATTTCTAGCATTTCCTCACTTTTAAGCCTTGGAACTTGCAACCAAACCTACTCAAAGTGTAAATTTGCATGCGCAGTTTATCAGATTATTTGCAGTCTTTCTCACAGCTGGAGGGTAAATACGATGTCCTTGTATCATGATGCTTATAAATAATTAAGGACACAGCAGAACTCTTCACCAACAACTACTGCTGCCTTTTCCAGAACTGATTCCTAGCTCTTTCCAGGACAGCTGCACAAGTCAGTGTAAAAAAAAAAAAAAAGATAAATTATGCTGATCCCTATTTTGTAACTTGCCAGCAGCCTGCCAGGGCAGTGGCATATGTGGTGCTGACAAGGGAGGGCAAAGTCTCAGCGCCAGCCTACCAGGAGGACCCAGGTCTGCTCAGCACTGGTGTCTGCAGCAGTGGCTTGGGAAGGGCCATTTTCCCACCTCCCCCTCTCCTATAGGAGACAGCAAGAGGTAAGAATGAGACCTGAGGGAAAGAGCTGGCTGTGCTCAAAGGAGAAAGCTAGTGGGCTGCAGTTTCAATAAGCTGATGTACCAATAAACCACTAGAAAGGGCCAGTAGTGAGACCCCAGTGTTGAAAACACCCACTCTCTCTCTAACGGTGCAACTACTCACACACTGTTTGTCCTTTCTCTTTGTCATTTGTCCTGTAGATCAATCGAACACCTCCATCTGCTTGAAACCAAACATGCCAAATAAATATGAAGATTATTAGAAAACTTGCCCTCCTCCCCCCACCCTGAGCAAATCAGACAGCTGGATGTTACGTTGACAAGCCATTACCAGGCATAAAGTAAAGCAGTTGGCTGCACGCAGAGCCGCGCAACGTTTTGCTGGGCTGATCCAGCAAAATGAAGGAACATGTGCCTTGCACCCAGCTGCAAATGCCTAAGAGGTTTCTGAGCACTACTGATTTCACAGCAACAGTCACACCAGAAGAGCTGATCCTCCCAGACAGTGGAAGTGCACAATTAGGTCACATTAAACATTGAAAAAATACCACAAAGGTTCCACATGCCAACTATAAGTGAGTGACACTGGAAAACAGCTCCTAGCTAGCAAAAGCCATCCCAGCATCGATTTGTATTTTCTACCAAGAGTTCATAGATGAAGACGGCAGGTGCAGAAGTGTGAGCAATCACCCAAGCAGAGGGAGTTATCATGTTTCCCCACAAGGTGGTGAAGCAAGACATCCAAGCACCATGAGCAGGTGCATTTATCCCCCCTGGGAAGTCACTGCTACCTCTGCACTCATGGAGCAGGGTCTGGGTACCCTTCTCCTTCACTGCTCATTTTGATGCATCCTCCAGGTCCTGCAGGAAGGTTTCTTTTTGGGTCAGAATGAACAAACTGAAGCAGTGATGCTCACAGCTGAGGTTTCAGGGTAGGGTATTTTACTGTGCACAACACCTAGCATAGCAACTGGAGCTCCTAGTCTTTCCACAGTAGGAAAAGCACTTGCAACATCTTTATCATTGCACCCACACACTCCAAAGCCTGTCCTTGGCCAGGGGTGGGCTAGAAAGAAAAGCACAGCCCACTCTGCTTAAAGAAAGCCTTTTGCATCTTGTCAGCATCACCCAATTACACTCAATTGATTTAAGTCTTGCAAAGCTGAAATGAAATGCAATCATTGTCTTGGCTATCAGCTCTGTCACAGGTAACAGACACACTGTTGCATGACATTGGTGCTAGCCACAAAGTAACTGCACTGAAAGACTTCTATGCAATTGCCATGTGGGTGGTAATTATTTAAAATGTTAATAAAAAGGCTCTGTGCAGGACCTCAAAAAGAGAGCAATGCTGTATGGGAAGAGAACACAAAAACTTACAAATTACAACACCGTGGAAAGTGTTTGTCTACATATTTTACTCTCACGCACCACCAAGTTGTTTGTGAAGTCTGTTGATTACGAAAATATGTTTAATTTTGCCTGTGATCAAACACATGCCCATGATGCAGCAGCAAGCAAAGCACCTCAGGGAAATGTCACACAGTTTTTGGGATGATGAGTGGGCAGAACAGCTCTCTCAGTACATGAGAGAGCTTCCATTTTTCCATTCCTTAGCCGCCATGCTTGTTCAGTAGAAACACTAGCTGTCACGCTCAGCATTCCTGTTGCAACATCTCTGCGTGCATCCTCTCAGAGCATTCCTGTGGTTCACTCCTAAATACAAGAGCAGAACTATTCTTAACACTTACAGGTCAGCCGTTGAAAAGTGACCTTTAGCCCAGACCAAAATCAGTTTCTCATCCCAAAAGCAGCCGGAGGCAAGTGCAGGAAGCACCCTCCTCAGGTTTTGCTGCTGCTGCGGTACCCATGACCAGGGTCTGGAAGAGAAGCCACACACCAAAGCACACTTAAGAACCCAGCTGACTGCTTAGAGGAACCAACCTCCAAAATATTTTGAATTGGGAATCTTCATTTAGGCTCCAACCCAGAGGAGGGCCATGAAAATGACTGGAGGGCTGGAGCACCTCTCCTATGAAGACAAGCTGAGAGCTGGGACTGTTCAGCCTGGAGAAGAGAAGGCTCTGAGGGGACCTCATAGCGGCCTTCCAGTGCCTGAAGGTGCTACAGGAAAGCTGTGGAGGGACTTTTTACAAGGGCTTGTAGTGAGAGGACAAGGGCTAATGGTTTTAAACTAAAGGAGGAGAGATTTAGATCAGAGATCGGGAGGAAATTCCTTAGTGTGAGGGTGGTGAGACACTGGCAGAGGTTGCCCAGAGAAGTTGTGCAAATTCAATCCCTGGACGTGTGCAAAGCCAGGTTGGATGGGGCTCTGAGCAACCTGATCTAGCGGGAGGTGTCCCTGCCTGTGCAGGGGGGCTGGAACTCCATGATCTTCAAGGTCCCTTCCAACTCTAACCATTCTATGCTTCTATGAATTTAAAGTTGGTCAAACTGGTCAAGTTACAACACCCTCACACATCAGATTTTGCACGACCCGTTGTGGTGCAAGGCCCTGACGCAGCCTTTAATCTGCACGGACGGTAGGTGAAGTCCCAGGATTACTTTCATAGAATCATAGAATCATAGAATCATAGAATCTTAGGGGTTGGAAGGGACCTCGAAAGATCATCTAGTCCAACCCCCCCTGCTAGAGCAGGGTCACCTAGAGTACATCACACAGGAACGCATCCAGGTGGGTTTTGAATGTCTCCAGTGAAGGAGACTCCACAACCTCCCTGGGCAGCCTGTTCCAGTGCTCTGTCACTCTCACAGTAAAAAATTTTTTTCATATATTCACCTTGAACCTCCTATACTCCAATTTCCACCCATTACCCCTTGTCCTATCACTGGTCATCACTGAGAAAAGCCTAACTCCATCTCCCTGACACTCACCCCTTACATATTTGTAAACATTAATGAGGTCACCCCTCAGTCTCCTTTTCTCCAAGCTAAAGAGACCCAGCTCCCTCAGCCTTTCCTCATAAGGGAGATGTTCTACTCCCTTAATCATCTTTGTAGCTCTGCGCTGGACTCTCTCAAGCAGATCCCTGTCCTTCTTGAACTGAGGGGCCCAGAACTGGACACAATACTCCAGATGCGGCCTCACCAATGCAGAATAAAGAGGTAGGAGAACCTCTCTTGACCTACTCACCACACCCTTTCTAATGCACCCCAGGATGCCATTGGCCTTCTTGGCCACAAGGGCACATTGCTGGCTCATGGTCATCCTCCTGTCTACTAGGATTCCCAGGTCCCTTTCTCCTACACTGCTCTCCAGCAGGTCAGCCCCCAACCTGTACTGGTGCATGGTGTTGTTCTTCCCCAAATGCAGAACTCTACACTTGCCCTTGTTGAACTTCATCAGATTTCTCCCCGCCCAACTCTCCAGCCTGTCTAAGTCTCTCTGAATGGCAGCACAGCCTTCTGGTGTGTCAGCCACTCCTCCCAGCTTAGTGTCATCAGCAAACTTGCTGAGGGTACGTTCTATACCCTCATCCAGGTCGTTGATGAAGATGTTGAACAACACCGGTCCCAGTACCGACCCCTGAGGGACTCCACTAGTCACACACCTCCAACCAGATTCTGCCCCATTGACTACAACTCTCTGACTCCTTCCTTTCAACCAGTTCTTGATCCATCTCACTACCTTTCCCACTACCAGCTGCAACCGCGATGCCAAGCAAAGCCACTTCGCTGGGACTCTCCCGAGAAGGGAGAGCGCCCGGGAAGGGAGCCGGGAGAAGGAGGAACCCGGGAGCGGGGGATGCGCTGCCGCTGGATCCCGGAGCGGTGCCGGCTCCCTCTGGCGGCTGCTCCGCATCCCGCTGGGAAGGCGCGGAGGGAGCGGCGCGGCTGCCGCCTGTGCCCGCAGCCCCGGGCACAGCCAAGCTGCCCGGCCCTGGACCTTCCCCCTGCAGGGCCGCCCGGGGACCGCGGGGCCGCTGCGGCAGCTCCCCCGGCGGGATCGGGCTCCTGGGGAAGCAGCCGCGCCCTCCTCCGGCCCCGCGCTCCCCCGCTGCAGCGCACGGAGCGGTAACCGGTGGCTGGGCTTGGACACGTGCAGCGAGGAGAGCACGCTGGAAAAAGAAAATGAGACAGAAAGCTCCCTCCTAAGCTTCAGGCTAATCTGTCGAGAGCCAGACCCTCTCAAGCTCCACGTTGCATAAAGTAACTCGGGACAGTTTAAAAGGCTGAACCTAACCTTCAGACAGACCAGCCTGAATACCTGACAAGTGTCAAAAGCAGGCCAAAAGCAGGTTAAATGGTTACATTCCCTTATCTTTAACGAAACTTCTCCTTCCTAACTCACCGTGCCATCTTAACAGCCTCAGCCTGCTCTGGAGTTTGTGCAGCAATTTAATTTGTGTGTCCTGTGTTTCTGATCAGATCTCATCTACTGTAAGCACTGTGATATGTTAGCATAACGTGACAAATGAAGCCTGGAACGCCTCCAGCCCACAGACACCCAAGAAAACCTAAGATTTCTTTGCTGTTTGTGTAGTTTTCTCAAGACTGTTTGACAAAAGTTATTGGTGGCTATTTTTTAAATGAAAGGAGTAGTGAGAAAATAACTTTGCAGCATATTGGGTTAGCAGATTGTTCAGACATTGTACAGTGACAATAAAGCCTTTAGGATCCCTTGATTGACAAATATAATGAATGTAGCTGTCAAACTTTTGTGCAGCAATTTTATTTTGCATTGACAAGCTATTTCACTGGTCAGGGTTATGCATAAAAGGAATAATTCACATTGTTGTGGTGCTGCTATTTACAAAGCCTGGAGGACAGTGGCATCACTACAATATAAATATTAATATCCAAACTTCTTTTGAAATACATCATTCTGTATGCAACGTATACTACATGCACATCTTGATAGAGGGAAGAGGCATTGTTCTGCAGAGAGAAGGGGGGCTGGAGCTGCTGGGGGTTGTTGTTCATTCACTGATTCATTATGTGGCCTTTGAAAAGGCACTTAGTCATTCTGCAGTTTAATGTTTCTCTCTGTAGAGTGGAGAACAAAGCCCCAGCACAAACTGCACTCACTGTTATCAGAGTGACAGAGGTCACAGGGATGGCGCAGGGTCAAGGGGCTCCTCTGAGCATCCCTTGTGCCCAAGAAGCCCAGAGCCAAGCTCAGGACAGCTGTGCTCTTCTGAAACAGCTTCTTTCTCCTACTAAAGCTGTGGCGGGGTCAGTTTGGGCTACTTAACACAGCAGCTACCTTACTTTGGTTATTGTTCATAACTTGCCATGGATCAACAGACCATTACACTGAAACCTCTAAAAACAAGGCAAATAACAAGCCAGCAGTCAAAACACAACATAAGGTAAGAAAAAAGGAGTATAAGCAAGGGTGACTCTCACACTGCTTTCCCTATGCAGTTGTGCCCATGAGCAGGTTGTACATCTGAAGGTAGGAAATCACAAAGACATGTCCCATTCCCTGGGAAAAGATACACAAGGTCTGAAACTGTCTCTAGAGGTTATTATTAAGCCTTGCACTAACACTGAAGTACCCTGTGCCCAAAGCCAGTGTGCCAACACTGTACCCATGCTGTGGTATCAGCATCGTTTCAGAAAGCTGCTGAGTACCAAGAGAGGTCATGGAAAGGACTTGCACAGCACAGCCTTGGAAAGGGCACAATAATCCAGCTTGGGATGCTGAGGTCAGTAGGCACACCTTTTTTTTTAAGAGTGTAACTGGCTTTGTTTGTTCATTTATCTATTAATTTTAATTTTCAAATTAAGTACCAAGACATTTTAGAATTTAACATTTCAAGAAATCTCCACTTTCTGTGACAAAGCCCATCTGGTAAAGGGTACCAGGACATTTCACAATCCATAGCAAATCGATAGCAAAGTGTTACATATACCTAGGAAGGAGAACAGGAGCTGTATGTCACTGTGCCTCTGGTCCTGAAAAGAGAGGAAGGAGCCAGGGCATAGGAAAGAAGCCTTGCCCTCAATCACATCACAGCCCTGTGAAGGCTTGAGCTCAAAAGATACAAATGTATGGTGAAACACCTATGAGGGACATTCTTGTCTGGCATAGAGGGGTTCTGCAGATGTACCTTCTGCATGGGAAATGAGCAACAAAGCAGCAATACAGATGACCTTAGGTCAAACTCCAATACACACATATAGATTGCCCATACAGGTCCAATCTTAAGCCTAGGAGTGATAAAGGAGGAACTGGGATGGTTTAAAGGGCAGATTTAAGCAGTTCAGGGTAGCTGGAAGTGATGTCAGGGCAGCATTGATGCTTGTGTGTCACCATGTCCGCTACTTAAGAAGAAAATCTAACTCTTTCAGCCTGTCTTCATAGCAGAGGAGCTCCAGCCCTCTGATCACCTTCATGGCCCTTCTCTGGACCCTCTCCAACAGCTCCATGTCTTTCTTGTGCTGAGGGCACCAGAACTGTACACAGTATTCCAGATGGGGTCTCACCAGAGCAGAGTAGAGGGGCAGAATCACCTCCCTGGCCCTGCTGGCCACACTTCTTTTGATGCAGCCCAGGATGCGTTTGGCCCTCAGGGCTCCAGCACACACTGGTGGCTCATGTCGAGCTTCTCATCTGGTACCACCCCCAAGTCCTTCTCCTCAGGGCTGCTCTCCAGCCATTCTTCCCCCAGCCTGTATTTGTGCCTGGGGCTGTGCCTACCCAGGTGAAGGACCTTGTACTTGGCCTTGTTGAGAAAGAGTTGGGGCTATGCAGCCTGGAGAAGAGAAGGCTCAAGGGAGACCTTATAGTGGCCTTCCAATATTCTAGAGGGAGCCTACAGGAAAGACAGGGAGAAACTTTTCACAAGAGAGTGTAGTGGTAGGACAAGAAGTAATGGTTTTACATGAAAAGAGAGCAGATTTAGGTTAGATATTAGGCAGAAGTTCTTCACCATGAGGGTAGTAAGGCACTGGAATAGGTTGCCCAGGGAGGTTGTGGAAGCCCCCTCCCTGGAGGTGTTTAAGGCCAGGTTGGATGAGGCTTTGCTCAGCCTGGTCTAGTGCGAGGTGTCCTTGCTCATAGCAGGGAGGTTGGAACCTGATGATCTTCCAGGTGCCTTCCAACCTTAACCATTCTATGATTCTATAAAGGTACCGACCACACGGTGCATGGGGTGCACAAGGCACAGGGATGCTCCTCCCTGCCTTCAAGCTGAAAGTTTCTTAAAAGTAGCACTTGTTGGTTGGAGTTGGTTTTCCGACATGCAGTGCCACATCTTCTTCCTCCTTCCCCAGTGACAACAACAGAAAATGGTATGTTAGTCGACTTTCTCAAATTTTAGCCCTGACTATTTGATATCAAGCAGTTCAGTATCTGCTGTAGCCAAAACCATTCAGCCATTTCCAGTAATATTATTAAGGGAAAAGTATATTGCCTGGCACGCAGCAAATAAATTCAGACAACCTTTTATATGAGGATCTCTAACTTCAGAAGAGGAATTTCGAAATTTGCAGAGAGGCAGCCTTTGTGGTAGAAATGTGTCTATCCCTATTAAAATCTACCCAAGTTTGGCCAGATTACAGAGCAAGGAGAAAAAACTGCAGTTAAGGGCTTAGTAAAGGTTTTCAAGATGAGCAGTTACCTGCTGTTTCTGCTATGGGCAAGAAGTCCCTTAACTTCTGCAGAGCTGCAGGAATGTGGCTTACTTTGAGCTGTGAAGGAGATCAGACACATGCAAGAGGCATGACTGAAAACCAAGGATCTTGCGAGCAAGGAAGAGACAGGGCTTGGAGCCCTGGCAGGGGGAAGGGCTGGCAGAGATCAAAAGAGAAATTTTTTTTTCAAAATAGGCCTACCTGTAGGAGCTAGCAGGGGCAGAAGAAATGGGAAGGAAGATGGAAAGGGACAGGGAATAGGACTGGTGAGGGATGGAGACCTGGACTTAGAGAGGTGGAAGAGGAGGTGAGAAAGGGATTTGCTTTCTGCCAGCTGGCAGCAGCTTGTGTTCACCCATAACCTCAGCTGGGTTCTGCCTGCACAGCCCCTCCATAGCTGGGTGTTGAAGGTATGGGGCCAAGAGACCAGCATTTCCACTTGACTTCTCCATAATTTTCCAAATTTCATTGAATTTCAACATGAAACAAGCCCAAAATTCTGTGACAATTTTTTATCTGGTAAGAGCTGAGGAAACACTGACTCTTCTCCTCATGAAACAACTGCATTTGCCCACCCTCAGAGAGCCAACAAGAGCAGCACGTTCCATTGGCGGACGGAGGACACTCACCAGCCAGGTGGTCCCTGTGACAGCCTGAGTGTGGGTGTGACACACAGCTCAGGTTCAACCCCAGCGCTATGAGGACCAAGCAGGAAAGGGAGATGTCGAAATCTTGATGGATGTAATTTTTAATTAACTTAAGAAAAAAAAAAAAAAAAGAAAAAGTAACTCATGTAAATCACCTCTTGACAAGACAATGGGATACAAGGAACATACAGACCTAAGACCAGGTACTGGAAACTTTAGTGGGCCAGTTGCCCAAGATGTTTGGCCATGCTGCATGAATCAGCTAAAAATGTGCCCTTTAAGTGAACTTGACTAATTATATGAAAGCCACACCTCCAGAAGTCAAGATAGCTACTTTTGCTTGAAGATCCCCACCCACTGAGCTCGCACAGTGAAATTAAAAGACGCTGCACCTTTAAATGAAGGCAAGGATACCCTACAGCAATCAGCTTTAAGATAAGATATTGCAAGCACCAGTAAAAACCTAGTGAACAATGACTATGCCAAATATATTCGTTTGCAATGTATAAATGTATGACTGTTCCAGTGCTGTGTCTGCTAGCTTTGTAGGAATACACCCTAGCACCCCTTTCCGTGCAGAACTGCTAGTAAATTGCTAATACCTTGACTCTGTGTGTTATTGGCTTGCATACTGGGTAAACTGACCCCGTTTTGGGACAATGGGACACTGCAGGAAACAAACTGCGACCACATAAATTGGGGTAATCATAGCAGAAAGAGGCACAGTTCTCTCAGAATTAGTGTCAAACAGACAATCTCACCGCTGACATCTCCAAGAATAAAAGCTTGAACGTGTCCTCTCAGCAAAACTCTACATGGCGTTTGTGTGCAGGATAGTGAGACATTCTGGAAGAAATGTAAATATAGGCCCTGGTTCCAAAAAGAGTTTCCTGCACCCAAACCCTTGGATTCAGATGGCATCTCCCTGACTTGGCTGCAAAATCAAGGCCATTCTCTTCAAAAGCACAGACAAGAACAACTGTTCAAACAGATGCAGTGATAACCTTATTAGGTTAATTATGCAGACAACTCTTCTTATACCGTGGAAATACTGTTTGAGGACTGGCAGATGAACGCTTTTGCATTTAAAAGGGAGAAATCACTATTTGCATTGCTTCCCTGGCGTGAATGGGACTGATGGTCTGTGAGAAGGTGGGCTCACGGCGAGCTCCTATTAATCTCTTACAAATAGGGGTTGAGAGGATTTACAGATTTACAAATGGAAGCACTTACCCCCTTAATAATGTCGCAGCATTTCAGTGATTCTTCGGTCTTGGCTCATAGAGAAAGGACAAAGCCAATCAACCTCCATCTGAATAAGCGTGTTAAGTAGAGTTTATCTAGACCGTGCTGTTCCTTCATCACTGCCCCCAGGGATTTACAGCCCAGCACATCAAGGGAACGGTTTCAAGGCAAGCAGAAAGATCTGCAGAGGAAACACACACTTAAAGCAGCCATGGGACAAAGAAGGGTATCTTGTCCGTGATCTTCAGCAGACTACATGGTCCTTTCCCTGTGGGACCTCAGAAGTCATTTTCTAGGTACAAAGAGCTGGCATGTCAGCATCACCCTAGAGAACAGTTTCAGGTCAGTATCTACTGCTGGGAAAAAGATTAACTCATGAGTAGGCTATGAAGGATGAATGAAGGATGAATCAACAGAAAAGTTAACACACATCTTAACTCCTTTCCACAGGACACATCCACCATTCCCTTTCCTCACCCCCAAAGCAGAACCAACAACAGGACTTCTACATATACATGTACTTCGGTATATAAATGTACTGGAAGTGCAAGGTCTGGTTAAAGTGCAGTGGTGAGCAGAGGGACCCGGCAGTGCTTTCATTCCTGTGGGAGAGATGGGCCGTTCCTCCTGCAGAAGGCCAAGGCTCCGTGCAGTCTGCAAAAGGCACTTGACAATCCTTTTTACTTTGCCAGACTCAAGAGCTTGGTTAATAATTCACCCTAAAAAACCAGGCAGGGAATTAAGGCAAGGAATAAGAGAGCTTGTTCTCTCTTCCTTGTATTGGCAGCATTACAGAGAAAGAGGTTGCTGTGGAGCCAGAGAAAGAGAAAAGTTTCACACTCAAAATACCTACAGTGAACTCTTCTCAGGAGCATGAACCAGGTTTGTGTATCACAACAGTCGGTATGGCCAGACCTAAGAATTCAACTGAGCAACATGTGAACCTTGTGTTATATTTTCCATTAGCAGAACCCTGTTGCTTTACAGTCATTGAATCCTAAACAGGGAAATTGAGGCATAGAAAGCACATTTGGGTGACTTCCTGGAGGGCCATCAAAGAGCCAGAGGCTGGATCACCCTCTGCCCTAGGCTTGGAGTGTCTGTAAAATCCTCTTTCCCACTTATGCCGCTGAAAACTGTCTGCATGGCTGAGGCAACACGGTTAGCCATTTTACAGGCAATTTTGAGAAAATGACATGCTGTTTGTTTACATGTTTTTGCCCATGAGACAACTTTGATATTCCTTATGGAACACATGTTTTCACAGAAATCTGAGAAGGAAAACCACACATCCAAGAATGCAGTAAAACATTTTTCTGTTTGGAGCAGACAACTTTAACAAGACTGTTTTAATGGGAAGATGATTTGGTAGATATTTTAAGATGTTGGCAGCAGTTTTTGCTAGACAGAATTTTTTTATATCATTCATTATATAGATTGCAAAAAAACACCATTTGAGAACCAGTGAGGACCATAATAACAGTACAGAAGTCCTATGATTTCCATGTGCAGTCTGGGAGGCAGTGGCAATAGATCAGGCCACTTCCAAGTGTAAGGTCTACTTCATTCTTCTAGGTCTCACACACTGTGCCACTTGGCTGTTTGAAGAACAACTTGATCTATTGCAATGCTTCCACAAAGGACTGCACAAAATGGCCACGCTTCTCTTCCCTTTTAAGAGCTGCATAAGTAGACAAGTGATTCCATGCTCAATAATTAAAATTCCCTCTGCCTGTAGCCTCTGGCAAGAATGTGGCTATTCTGCTTGAGAAACCACATCCTGCTCTGCATTGTAGTCAGATGGCTGTCAAAAGACAGAGCCCAGGTTCAGCAGCCTTCCAGGACTGCTGCTGATCTCTTAGAGTCCACAGCAAACATTTCTTTGCTGTCCCAACAACTGAGTCAGATCTGGCAAGCTATAAAATTTCACATCACCCAGGAAAACATCTGGGATGGACTTTTTAATCAAAGCAGATGTAGAGGTGCACTTATGGGCCAAATACCCTCAGCATCCCCTAAGGAAAAAAACAAACTTTTTCTCACTCAGAGCTTCTGTCCCAGATGGAGAATGATTGTACATGTTTTCCCTGGACTTCTGTCAGCCCAGCAATGGTTGGAACCACCATGCAGTAAATCCACTCAGGCTTACCAGAAAACTGGGAATCCAAGACACACGTGCTCTATAATGCATGTACTCCACTGAGGATATTATAACTTTTGGAAAGTCTTACTGTACATGTTGTTCAGTGCTGCACAGTGGATTCCCGTAAGTCTGATCCTGGGGGAAAACAGGTTCTACTGGGTAGGTACCATTCACACACATCCCATCATTCACATCCCATCAAAGGCCTCCCAAAGCATCAGATAACCCCATGTAGCACCCGGGCCAGGTTCTCAGCTTAGAAAAGGGAGATGTTACATTTCTTGGATAAAGTCCTGTATTTGCGAATTCAAATAGGTTTTAGTGTAGACAGTAGTAGCACTATAAAGTCAGTATTCAGATCCGACTGCTTGAGATACCTTCAAACAGCTCTTTCCCCACCTCCTACATGCAGGACAGGCAGGCAGGGTGGACAGTCATGACCGATCCCCTGGGTCCCACCATGCCTCACTTACAGGATGGCTCATGGGTGTTTTGACTTGAAGGTGATCTTCATCCCACCTGGTGAGGCCAGCAACAGACTGAGGGGCAGGCTCAGGTCCCAAGGCTGTGCAAACATCTGCTGGAGGTCAGGCAAATGGGATTTTGCTGTAGAAAAGAAGCTTGCCCAAGCTACCTGTAGGACATAGAGCCTTTGATGCACAGGCTGAGGCATCAAGTCACAGGCAGTCTCTGTCAAGAAAGCCCCTTTATGGTGGCAAGTTACAGGTGCTATGACTCAGGTGCCTGAGCAGCAATCTCTAATAATACCTTCCAACTCCATGTAATATCATAATATGCTATGTGGGCAAGAAATGTATGAAATAAGCTGGTGTTTATTATAATAACTTTAAAGGAGCTTAAAAACATTTAAGTATTTAAACTTTATTTACAGCACAGCAATAGCTGTTGGGAAGCAAGCAGGAAGTGGATAATTTCCTTTTCCCCAGCTTTCTTACTGGCCACTTGGCAACATGAGGTTTGAACTGCACCTTCCTGCCTCAGTTTCCTTGCTTTAACAGCCACACCAGGTAATACTTTGCTGTTTAATAAACTGATGTAAGTTCTGCTGATGGAAAGGAGTTCAGAAAGCCTGGTGAGATTTACAACAGTATAACACAAGGGTATTCAAACTGTGGCTCCTTCTGACAAAGTGGACAAATCCCTGGATTTTTTTATTTGGTGTTTACAGAAACTAAGCTATTACAGAAAATGCTGGAATGACAGCAGCAAGGAGCAGAGCAGAGAAAGAAGCAGATCACAGCGCTGCACAAAGGGGGTGAAGCAGCAGGGGTGGGAAAGCTCCCCAGGCCCATGCTTGCCTTCAGGAGAAGGTTTAAGGTGACACTGGTGCAGTGGCCCATGTGTGACGTTTGTATTTGTCCACCGTGCCCTGGGGTGAAATCACTGCACGTGATCATCACTGGTCAAGCTGTGGCTCCTTGGGGACTGCCTGGTCCTGTGCCCCAGCTCTAGCTTGAGAGCACACGGCAGAGGGTACGCCTATGCAGACTCCAGGAGATCCGTCTACAATGGCCACAACAGATCTGCCTGACCAGGAGGGGATTTCCTGGTAACAGAGCAGTGGATATTGAGGAGAATTTTAGAACTCTCTCTTTTAAGAGGGGGTTTGAACCTAAGGGATGTTTTTGGACAGTGACTCATGGTGCCCAGTGCACAGCTGGAGCAGGATGCACATCCAATTACAGTTATTAAATTCAGTCATCTATAAACAACCACCGCCTCAAAGTGGGATCTGAGAAACCACAATTATTTCCCGTTCAAACGGTAGAAGAAAAATGTGGTATTGTTTGGTACCAGCACTCAGCAGTGTTCGCAACAGCTGTTCAACTGAACATGTTCAACTGAAAGGGAAATGATGCTTTCTGATAAATTTAGTTTTGGATATCACAATTCTGGTCAGTAAAAGAAGATCCATCAGCCAGGAAATGTATATATTGGAGATGCAACTTTCAGCCCCTCTCTGTCAGAGCAGGCTTTGGACCAGCAGTGTAGTCATACCTATGGTAAAGCACCATTTAGCAAACCTTGGCATCATCTATCTATTCCCTCCTAATTTCCAGAGAGAACAAAACTCTCTTATAAAATCACAGCTTTCTAAAGAAAAAAAAAAAAAGAAATCCATAAAAGTTAGGGACAGCAAAGAATTTGAGGAAGAAACTGTTGAAGCAAACTCTCAAATGAAGCAGAGAACTTTTGGCAGCAACTATCGCTTCAAACTCCTAGGACACAGACAGAAGCAAAGCAAAGCAGAGAGCCTTGTACTTGGCTTGTTTCCAGACATGCATCTGGGCAGCTCCTTCCATGGAGCTGGCATGAAATCTTCATGGCAAAATAACCACTCAGAGGCTTTCCAGCAAGCACTCCACAGAGGAGAAAGCTGTCCTGTACCTCCCTCAGGGATTTTATGGAACCATTAGCCCAGAGGAGATGGCGAGGACAAGGATTACTACTGAGGAGCAACCACAACCAACATACTTGGGCCAGCTAGGATGTGGTGCTCCTTCTCCTTAGGGCAACTGCCCCAACACTTTGAGTTTTAGCAGCTTTAAATAGTCAGACTGAGGTGGGGCAGAGAGGAGTAGTCTGAAATAACACACGTGTACTGTGCTCTCCAGCTTCTGAGAGCAAAATGATCTCTTTTGGAGAGCTTACTCCTGCTTCTTTTAGCTTAAAAACCTGGGTAGGTACAACAGCTACAGACCTGGGCCTTTTCCCTCCCATCAGATTTGTCCAGAATGTGAATTTGCCTTGCTGGAATCACACATCTGATGGACAAGGAAAACTTGAAACTTTGAGACAGGCTCAAGGTGCACACAGTGCAGTTTCCTCAGAATCTCTAAAGAACATCATGGTAACAGACCAGCTTTGCTGGAGCAATATGCTGTGCACCTGTTCAGCAGTCCTCAGCTTCTGTTAAGGTTTCTCAAAGAAGCTCAGGTGCATGAGGATTTGAATTATCTCTGAATTTAGAAAAAAGCGCTGTTGTCAGCATTCAGCCACCAGTAACAAGGACAATGGCATTCCTACAACAGCACCATATCTCTGCTCATGTCCACACTTACACTTGCTAGAATATTTTCTCCTTTACCTCAAGCCTTCTAGTTTAACTAATATTCTGCTTTTTAAAGTATCAAGCCTGGAAACAAATATCATTTTTATGTGATTAATTCAGTATTTTCAGGCCTCAATGGCCTCAGGAGAGACTTAAAAAAAATCTGCAAATAAAGCAGATTGCTTAATAACATTTTTTTAAACCCTCAAACCTGAAACACACACTACTGGGGCTTTGTGTACTCAGAAGTAATCAAGGTTCAATCAGTCTGACTTCCCTCATTATCACAAACGAAATCCAGTGTAAAAATGAGACATAGTTAGACAATTATTTCTAGCTCTGATAAACAGAAAGATTGTTTGATTAATTTATTTTCTTCTTCATCTTTTACAATACAAGACACTTCAGTACTCTCCCTAGCTTTAATGTGTCTCTTGCAGATTAAACTTTTAGGTGTTGCCATTAAGGGACATTACTGTGTCATGTGATAAACAGGTTTTACAAATAGGAGATTTCAACCCTGAAAGAGCAGACCCATTATGAATAGAAATCTGGGTATGTCCCACTTTGAAGTGCAAAGCTCTAATGTTACAGCAACTAATATATAATCTCTTAAACCCCCACAATTTCTGAAGGTTTTCTCCTATACAACCATTCAATAATTTTAGGACAAGTAAATTTTATATGAATCTTAAGTAAATAGATGTTAAAAATTCCCAGCATGCATCATCATCAGAATAGCAGGTCTAGTCTGTTTACATTTCAACAACCATTATATGAAAGAAAAGGCAGTGAAATACTTACACTGCCTGCCTCCGTGCCAGATTAAAAAAAAACAACCACAGAATATCTGAGTTTATTTTTAAGCATGCCCACATTTCTAGTCATAATTATACACCCAGAGCACAGAGTCACATAGAACTCCATTCAAGTGATAACACGTGTAGGTGAGTTACCATGATTCATGTTTCCATGACTTGTTTTAATAATACGCGAGGCTGAAGACCCTTTCTGTTGCATGAGCGATTGCTGGGATCATGATGAAAACTTTTTGTGGTGTGTCCTGAGGGAGAAAAGTGCACAACTAACAATGACCTACAATGTCTCCCAAAGCCCATTTCATCTGCTGGAAGACAGCAAGCCAAACCTCTTACTCGGTAACAGTACAAGTTGAGCATAAGGCCTTTGCTAAGGCCACACATGATGGCGTTTCACAAGCATGTTCCAGGATGTGTGTCACCCCCAAAAAAGTTTGACTGGGACCATCCACAGAAGACCTGGGGCCAACAGGGAACGCTGGAGCACAATCCTAGCCCATGTGCTGAGGACAAAGAGTGAGCTGAGTCAGCCCATAACGTGATAACACAACAGAGGATGAATACACGGGCATGTAACAGGCCACCAAATAGCACTGGGTCCCAAGCCAGATGTGGTGAGCAAGGAATAATGGAGATTCAGGCTTTCCTCCAGCAAACATGCAACAAGAAGTCACTTATTTGGATGGATGACCTAATGCTAGCAGGGAACAAAGCACAGCTGTGCTCCTGCGTGACTGTGGCCTCACAGAGAGGGTCTGGGACAGCACGTCCATGCTGAGACATTTGGAGGGACGAGATGAGCATGCACCTTCCCCACATCACAGCTTCTGTGCAGAGACACGTAGCTCAAAAGCCACAATAATTTGCCAGGTGGGCTGACTGGGAAGCTAGGGCTGTGGGGTGCACCCCAGAAGATAACCCATAAGCACCTCACAGCCTCAAACAGAGAGGCACTGCTGTGCAACCCAGCCCACTGTTTTTGAGTCTAGTTATTCAAGTTCCTAAAATAAATGAGAACACCCCCTCAAAGCTTTCCCTTAAGTTTCCATTGTGAAATCATGGCAATTTCTCATCTCAAACAGCAGCATTTAATCACTGTAGCATAAACCAATTAAATCAAGACAATACACAGAAATTATTAAAACCTGCAGCTTCAGATTTCATATTTCTAGATCTCAAAGCTACCTTACAGAAAATGGCAGGCAATATGCTGATCCAGGTATGGCTGGCACTTCCAGAGTCTCTTAAAACTCAGAAGGAATCCCAGTCCTGTCATTTTTCTCCAGGTTCCAATACAGAATACAGAATCCTTGTGATTGGAAAGGACCTTTAAGATGAAGCCATAACCTCAACCACCAACCATTAACCTAACTCTACCAAGTCCAGTGCTTAAACCATGTTCCTGTGCACCACATCTATATGTCTTTTAAACACCCCCAGGGATCGTGATTCAACCACCTCCCTGGTCAGCCTATTCCAGTTTTCAATTACCCTTTCAGTTAAGAAGTTTCTTCTAATATCTAATCTGAACCTCCCCTGGCACAACTTGAGCCCATCTCCTCTTGTCCTATCGCTTGTTACTTGGGAGACCAACCCTCACCTTGCTACAACCTACTTTCATTCAGGTAGTTGTAGAGAACAGTAACATCTCCCCTCAGCCTCCTTTTCTCCAGGCTAAACAACCCCAGTTCCCTCAGTTGCTCCTCAGAAGACTTGTGCTCTAGACCCTTCACCAGCTTCAATGCAATCTTCAGCAGGGTGTCAATCTACACCCCCAGGTCCTTTCCCCCTGGGCAGCTTTCCAGCCACTCTTCCCCAACCCTGTAGCATTGCCTGGCGTTGTTGTGGCCCAAGTGCAAGACCTGACACTTGGCCTTGTTGAACCTCATGCAATTGGCCTCAGCCCATCAACCCAGCCTGTCCAGGTCTCTCTGCAGAGCCAGGCAGATCAACACTCCCACCCAACTTGGTGTCATCTGCAAACTTTCTGAGGGTGCACTTACCCATCATTGGTAAACACATTAACAGAACTGGCCCCAGCACTGAGCCCTGGGGAACACCACTTGTGACCAGAATGCCTAATACCTGTTCACCCATTGTGCACATGCCAAGCACGTTGTCTGACTTGCCTAATGCTGACGACCAACAACCGCACAGCAAATTGTGAGAGGGAGATATGTCTACGTGCACATTAGATTTCCAGCCTTAATTCTCATCCATGCAAAAATATTTGTTTTGGCACAGAAAAGCATCCTCTCAGGTATGACTTCAGTAAGCCTGAAATTTTTCAGAAAATTAATTTTTTAAAAAGTACACATCTATCTGTTAAGGCACATATTTGCTACTTCCCAGCTGAAATGTGTCAGAGTACTCCTGCCACCATTTACACAACACTCAGCAACATGGGCTTTGCTTACCTTGTGTCTGGAGCAGACACAGTGTACATGCTTCCCCCTCTCATTGAAGTCACTCTGATTAAACGTTTTCAGAACAGTTCACAGAAGTGTCAGTCATTTTTCCAGGAGCAACATCCATTTCCACAGATCATTTATTTGGTAGTCAACCCTGCTGCCCCCTGAACCTGAGCAAACGACATGGTGAAGAACCACAGTCCTTAGGAGAGCGGTGAGGAAGGGCAGTGTTCTGCTGAAACCACACCATACCTGGAAGTCCCCACATCAGCAGGCTTCTCAGTAAAGATGCAACCACAGTTCCAGGTAGCTGCCTTCCTCACCCAGCCCATCAGAGCTCTCCAAGCTTTGGTGGGTGGTATTTTAACCACATTTAATATTTCCCTCTAGTCACTTTTGTTGTAGGTGGTGTCACAACCAGCTCTCTGGAACCACAACCTTTAGATAAAATAGCTGAAGCCTGGACTTCTGTTGTGGAAGGTCCTCCTAGTCTCATGGTCTTCAAAAAGAAAACCAAAATGTTCCTCAAAATACAAGATAAAATGGGATGATTCAGATACGAACATCTGCAGTTTTGGAAAAAAAAAGAGTAATTAGCACCAACAAAACTCACCACAGAGAGAAAAGTAAATCAAGTGCAAAAGATAATTTTGAAAAGACAGTATGGGAAGGGCCAGCTGTAAGGGCATGTATTCCTAACCCTTTTTCGTCGATTTAAGAGCCATCAGAATTGTTGTCATGGGCTCAGTGAGCTGATCTTCACACAAGTCTAACCAGTTTAAATACACCCTAGGGAAAGAGATTTTAAGGTAACATTGGAAGCAGGCAATTAAAAGAGAATGAAAGGCAGTATTTCCAAATGCTCAAGGTTTCTAATTGTTGCAGGATGAAGGAGAAACATAGTGTTTGTGCAGCAAAGATTGCTGCAGACAAACTTTTAACTAAGAAGCTCAGACACCAAGAGTGTGCCCAGAACAAAAGTGGAGGAACACATCCCCGGGGAAAAGAGATTACTAAACTTCAAGCAGAGAATCTAATTACTTGGCTTTGGCATTCATTTGACTGTTAATTAGGGTATCTCCCAACAGAAAAGCAAAGCCATGATTTAACATCGAGGACCATATGACTCACTGAGGGCAATGAATGGAGCTTTGAGTGGGGATGCAGTTAAAAACCTGAGTGGGTCTGAAACAACACTGAACAGTGATTACTTGATCAATGTTACTGATTAGTAAGTTACTTGGCTATTTTTGACAAAACTTGCTGTAGCAAAACAAAGAAATTATAAGCTATTACTGACTCAAGTTACAATTAACATGATAAGACTAGACATTGCCTTGAGAAAATCAAGAGAAGCCATTTGACATGACCTGAAGGGGACAATAATACTGAAGCAATTCTCCTTATGCAAAACTGAAGGCAGCTTGATGCTCAGAGCATACATTGCTTGTGATATGGGTGCAGAGACATGATCTTACTACTCTTACAGGAGGCAGCCGAAGGACAGCATTGTTCAATTACCCTTCACCAAGGCAGCTGGGCAGAATCTTTTATCTTGCTCATGACAAGGAGGATGCTAGAACTGGCCCTGTTAGGTCAGAGGCATTAGGTCCATAGGCTCACTGAGGCAGGAGCCAAGCCAGATTTTCTTCTGTGACCCTAAGAGTTCTGGCTTCAGGTGGGTAGTAATAAAAGCTCTCTAACTATAGAGGATGGAAAGCAAGTTTGGCCACTAGATCCATTCTCTGTCTGGTCAGAGATGGGGATCCAATCTTGTGCCTGGCCCTCTCCTTCCACCTAAAATAGGTCTCCCCAAGAAGCAAAGGCAGGTTGAGCCACATTAAGAGCTTTGGACCATTTTATGCTGTTTTAGTAGGTTGCATTGGAGAGGAGAGGAGAGGAGAGGAGAGGAGAGGAGAGGAGAGGAGAGGAGAGGAGAGGAGAGGAGAGGAGAGGAGAGGAGAGGAGAGGAGAGGAGAGGAGAGGAGAGGAGAGGAGAGGAGAGGAGAGGAGAGGAGAGGAGAGGAGAGGAGAGGAGAGGAGAGGAGAGGAGAGGAGAGGAGAGGAGAGGAGAGGAGAGGAGAGGAGAGGAGAGGAGAGGAGAGGATCCTTACAAACACTGCTAGGGCAGAAAACTATTTTGCTTAAGTATCAGGCATCCTCACACCCATAGTATGAATGGTTACACAAGCAATCTCTTGATGGAAAAGTCTGGTGGTTTTTTTTCATCTTGGCATATAATGAAACCGAAGACAAACGATGTATAAATAAAGCAGGATGCTTCTGTAGTACGGAATGATAACCATCTCAGCAAGTCAGCAGCTCATGCCAGGAAATTCTCCTCGCATGCTACTTGCAGGTTATCAGCCTTATCAGATTGGATACAGCAAATAAAATTAAAGAAGCAAGGAGGCAGAAACAGTGCCTCTACAGCAGAGCTTGCAAGGAGAAAATAACTCATGTGGGGAAAAGCCAAACTATGGCTTCACAAAAGGCTGGGTTAGAAAATAAAGGGTGTATGGACTCAGCACACTACATACCTGTGTATCATGTCCACAACAGCCAGTTACCACTTGAGCAAAGACACTGAATTACAGACACCAAGAGTGGACACATACCTACCTCAGATCTACCACTCGGTGAAGGAAGGATGTCAGCCATGCCCAAAGAACACAGACTCATTCTATTATGCTGCTCATCACTAGAGTGCAAAGTATTTCACAAAAGGATCAAGTATCATCATTCTTCTTTCACTGAAGGGAAACCTGAGCTAGTGAGCAGCAATGTGTCCAACTCACCCCACATCTAGCAAGTCTGGTTCCAAGTGGCTCTTTGTGACCGTCTTACAAAGCCTGTGGCCCACTCCTAAAATGGAGATGAATTTACATATCCCTCCCAACACAAGAAATGAGAGATACAACTAACACTGATTTGAAGGTTAGAGACCCTATAAATAGCAATTCTTATAAATTTGCGAAGTTTTAAGGGACTATTTACAGACTTGACTTCCCAGATACCACAGGACACCTGACAGGAGAGTGAACAGTCTCATAAGCAGGTCATGCCAGTGCTATTTCACCCACACCAGAGGTATCCCAGGGACTGTTGGGAAGCCCAGATGTGGAACCACACTAATGCTCCTCACCCCACCACAGGCTGCTTCAGAGGAAAGAACTGACACCACAAACCCTTCTTACAGATTCATTTGTGCATGTCCTCTGGGTTCGGTGGCAGCAATGTCCTTCAGGAATCTTTACCACAAGGAAAGCTCTTGAGCTGCTTCTCAGCATTTGATCTGGGTGACTAAATAAATGCTTATGTGGACAATTAGAAGCCCAAGAAACATGGCTACCAGTACGTATTTTTTTCTGTATCTCCTATATAGGTCTCTCCTATATTTATTCTATATACCTATATATTCTATTCTAGATAGACATGTATTTTTGACGTCCTGAGAAGTCATAAAACAAACAGCTTTCTGAGACAGACTCCTAAGATCCCCTGCTCTAGGGAAAGCGACAAAGAAGAGACTGATTATAGAAATCTTAGCTTCAGACCACCAGGTATTTCTGAAACCATTTTGAAGTATTATTATTATGCCTGCATCTTCCTTACCTAAACCGTCAAAATACTTAATCATAAAATAACATGAATGATCTTTGCCATAAATCTAACAGAATTAGAGCTTCATATTTCAAACACAACACTATAATAGGTAAGTTTAGTCCCACAACCTTACTTTACTAATCAACTATGGATTTATTTTAGCTGAGTTTAAGATAGTTAACCTTCAGCATATTTGAATGAAGCTAAAACTACACAGACAGTCTCTACATAAAAGAGCCAAAACCCCCCAGTTTTGTTTTCAGGGTTTTGGTTTTCTATTAGCTCACTAGCGATGAGACATAAAAACTCCAAAGAATACTAGACTAAATGTATTTTTAGGAGCAATGCTCTAGAAAATATATAATTAACAAATTAAGAAGCCTGAAATAGTTGCACAGAGCAGCCCACATCACATTTGCAGCTTGTCATATGGCTGTTGGGCTGTTGCTGTGCCCAGCTATAACTTTTCACCAGCAGCATTTAATCCAGTTTTCACAATTATAGTTTGCACTAATTTGCTTTAGTAGAAGCTCCCATCAGGCACAAAGGAGAAATTCTCTGAGTTTACCAGACAACAGCTACATCTATTCCTCACATTTGTGCTCACAGGGGCTGTGCTCTAGAATACACACGTTTATGTCACAAAAATTTGTATTCAGCCCACAACCGGGGAAAGAAACCCTTGAGATTTAAGTAAAAACTTGCTAAATTAAGAGCTTGCTGGAATTTCAGAGTGTGATTAAAAATCTAAAAACTATAATTCTCTGGATCTCTTCACTCAAGTATTTTAGATGCAACAGAAAAGGACTGGAATAAACATGAGATTCTGACTATTTTGATCTAACTACTTATCCCTTTGCCATGTAGGACAACCAAATATTTGTAAAAATATAGATTTACAGTACCGAGTTAAAACCAATCCATTAAAATCACCTTTTACGCACAAACAAATATAAAAAGAAAACAGTAAAGTAGTTTATACCCCATTTATTAAGACAGCCATCTATTACTTAATACACTGGTTGGGTAGCCAGAAAACACATTATTTTTTTACTATATTAAGATGCAAGACAGTTTGGTAACCAGGTAACAAAGACAAATTAGGCAGGGTGGAGGAACATTTAAGCTGCAGCGGGTTAAAAACCACCTAAGCTAGGGAGACCTAAACCATCGCAGTTACACAAGATGCTGGCATCGGGCAATGCGAGGCATGACACGCTTCCCAGCCAACTCCTCGAGTGCCCAACAGGCCTGCCAGGGCCCCTTCAACTGGAATGTCAGGAAAAGGTTCAGGGACTGCCTGGGTGCCACTTTTTTGGACACCTGCCAAAGAGCGCATCACCAAAGCTAGTTTTTCTGTGCAGGGATCGCACAGGTTTTTTTGTAAGAATGAAGGCTTCAGGTAAGAAAGTTTATAGTGCAATCTGAATTCATTTGTGCCCACAGTGTCATTATTCATTTTCCCAAAACAGTTTAAATATAATCGTGTAGAAATTTGCTATCTCTGTAAAGATACAACAAAGTAGTGCTTATACAGTTGGTGACTACGTAGATTCAATTTTAATAAATAAATCTCTTCGTGCTTTTACAAAACTACAAGTATGAAAGCAAGAAGTGACAAAGCAGCCAAGTACTTTTGTGTCTTCCAAAAGCTGTTACAATTCTCAGGGATCTGAAAACATAATAGACCTTATCGCACAGGAAGCACACACCATGTTCAACTTAACAGCTGCTCAGAGAAGTACAAAACCCAAACCTGCTTCCTCTTTGCTAACGTGCCACCACGTTACAACTCCTGCTGTGAAATCAGAGAGGTTGATTTACTCTAGACAAGCAAGTTCAAATACGTCTCTGCTTGTCAGTGTAGCTGTGTGCTTAACAAGGAAATCTGCAACATGAGCTATATCACACATACACTATTATGTATTTTTTCTAAAAAAAAAAAGAAAAAAAGAAAAAAAGAAAAAAGAGGGTGAAACACCGGGAACTTCAGCTCAAAAGTACACCCTGTTGGCCCTAAGAAACCCAGCTGTAGCTTTGATGCAAATTTACAAAGTGAACATTTATTCAGCTTGAAAAGCACATACAGGAGAAGTTATCTTGGTAACAACAGATTGAAAGACTGTATCAGGTTAACATCCTATTGTAATTTTTGTAACGCAATCTTTGTAAGTGGAATATTTTCTAATAATAAGGAATGGCAATGCTTCATTGAAATAACAGATTTAAAAATTGCTTCTTGAAACTACTATTAAGTCAGTACAGCAACATGCAAACAAAGTAAGCAAAAGCACCAGATTTCCTTTCAGTCTTTAAATGATTGTCATCGAGAGGTGGGTTGTTTTGGTTTTTTGGGGTGCTTTTTAGAGCGTTTTGATTAAAGACATATTTAGAGAAAACTTGTTAAAAAACATCTGCAAGAGATCCTCATTGCAAAACATTTACTTTATGTATCTTGCTCTGAAAACAGCAAGCCTTTTTCTTTTCAAAGACCTAATCTTCAGCTAAAAATGACAAAAAAAAAAAAGCTTAAATTTCAGACATTTTAAGCCAACTGCATTTGGTAGACACAACCCATGGTCAAGCTAGATTATTCTTTGTATATCAATATTGTGAAAAGGGAGAGAAATTAGCACTGTTATGTCATGCTTTGTAAGAGTTAACACTTTAAAAGCCAACTGATTTGATTTTTGTCTATTTTAAGATTTTTTTGTAAAAGCACTTATGAACAAAAACATCTCCTTTGGTCACATTCAGGAGACATATGTTTAGGCAAGTGTGGCAATAGCAAGAACACACCACCAGTCAGCTGCCTACAATACATAAATACAGCTGAAGAAACAACAGTTTTTATTTGTAATGTATGCCATGCATAGGCAGAAATCGAGAGAGAATTTTTAGAATTCCAATATATTAATGTTCACCATATTGGTGTAACTTCAGGTAGTTTCAAAAAAATACTATGACTGTACATGTGTTTAGAGGCATTTTATTAACATATATATATATATTTAGGCTATGTAGATTGTTGCAGACTAAGGCTTGGCACATACATGATCATTTCACAACGCTTTAGGAACAGGAGACTCAAAAAGCACTTTGGGAATTTTAAATGTGAATGGTTTTAACAGGAGTCAAATAGTTATTTTAGAAAGAATCACAGAAGATTCAGTTACTATTTTTCTATTAAATATTGTATTTCAAGGTAGCTTTGAAAAAAGAAAAGACAACGCTCCCTGCAGATTCATCTCTCTGGTACTCAGCACCTTTTGACTTGACAGCTTCAGCCTTGCATGCAGCTTTGCAGCAGAGACAAAAAGCATTCTGCAAATATTTTGGCTTGCACGCAGAGATGAAACCAAACCGGTTTTGTACAACAGATACTCAGAACCTTTGCTTGTTTCTAAATAGTGCAGAAACTTCAAGTCAAATATACATTAAATGTGAGTGACTGTCAGGATGATGTCCAGCAAAAGCTTGAATTCATCTTACCAAATATTATGGATACAGACAGGTCTTTCACAGACCGTATGCTTCTGACATAAAGACTATGATTTTGTAGGCTACAAGTCTTCAAATACGAGCAAAATTTAAAGTACATCAATGCAAAACACGGCTTTGTAAATTATTTTCTTACGAGAAGTTTCATTCTGACAAGTAAATTATCTGGGCAAGTGTCTACATGGCCTTAAGAGTATTTTCAAAAGTTACTCCTTTAAAACTGATAAAAACCCCCAACCCTCACATAGTCAAAATACAGTACAGTTACTCTTCTCCAATTCCATTGGGACATAATTTCAAAATGCCTTAATTTCCTAAATTATAATTCAGTTCTAGAAACAATGATCCAGTTAGAGTACAAAACCTCTGTGCGCTGTATGGCAACGCAACAATAACCTTGTTTTATTTTCACAATATTCCAACGTTAGAGAACATGTTATATCGAAATTGCAATTATTTTTATTTTCATGCCTTAGTTAACTGGAGCTGTTGCCGACTTTCTAAAACACAATGACGTGTGTATTTATACGCAACAAACCCACCAAGTTGTGCTAACTGTTCAAAGATCTTAATTCCCACATAGCAGCACCACCTTCTTCTTTTTAAATATGGTCCAAAGATCTTTAAGATTTTTTTTTTTTTGCAAAATAATCCTAGCGAGTAAGCCCTTTCTGTAGCCCTTTCTGCAGAAATGAGAATCACCTCAAAAAATCACAAGATTGAGGCTCAAATACTCATCTGTCATGTAACCAAATTATATTGGAATAATGCTAGCATACCTTATTAACACTGCATGCTATTGTTAAAAAGATTTGTGCACATCTATTGAAGACAATACAAGATTTTCTGAACAAAATCAGGTTAAAGCACCCTCCTCAACCAGAAATGAGGAATCAACTACTTGCATTCTCAGCATACTAACATTTTAGTGCCTTTAGAACTGAAAATGTCTTCATTAAGAAATACACTGCAACTTGAGTAGTCAATGCTCAAGTCTACTATAATTTAAAAAGTGATTATTTTAAGCATAACCACACTAGCAAGTTTTTCTGTATATTTCAGTGAAGCAAAGCTTAAAAAAATTCTAGAGAAATGGATCATTCCTTTTTGTCTGTTTTAAAGAGAGCAATAAACTTCTCCGTGAAGACTGTTTACACAAATGCAAGAGGAAACTTTCTTAGATAAGTGTTTGGGGTTTTTATTTTTTCCAAAGATAACACCCCCGTGATTTAAAAATAAATAAATCAAATTAATGTGTATTCTTGACCACATTGATAATGTCACAGTTAGAATCTCATCAGCTAGTTTATGACAAGCAGCTGCAACAGGTGTAAACAAAAAAACAGGCCCCTACACTGGGACAAAGCTTGGTTGCAGGTTGACTGTATGATACTAGTATTGAAAGCAAGAGGAAAGTAAACTTCATTTGGAATTCAGATCCTACTGAGGGAACAGTGAGAATGACACAGTGAAGGTACACTTGGGTGCAGTTTCATGCTGGTGACTTTTTTTTCTTCTTTTTATGCTTAGAGCAGATTTTAAACCAGGAGTTGAGTATCTAGTAACACACACACAATTCAAAACTTAAGTGACCATTAGCACATTTGTACACATACTTACATAAACTTAGTATTTACATATTCTAAACAAAGTTCCATTTTAACAGTTGAAGTCTTTTAACACATGAAAGAAGAGAAGCTACTACAAAGAATGCATAACCAGATCACAAATTTTCCACAAGCATATAAACACATGTTTTAAAGTGCTTTCTGGGTGCTTCAGATGAACCCCTTGCAAGTATGAGCTCCTATGTAGTGCTGTTCCAGTCATTATAAAATTATTTAAATCATTTCTCTTCAGGTGCATTGTGAGTTCCAGGAAAATGACACCACCACCAATGTAAAAGTTTTAAGCTCTATCAACATAAACATTTACATTAGTTAAGTTCAGATGAAGTTGTCAAATACTTTGGTTTATCATAGCTTGGGATAAATATTTGATAGAACAGAAATTGCACCTCTCCACTCTTAAGTTTTTTTACTAGAAAAAATACCCCAAAATAAATTGACAGTATTCTTTGGTAAAACCAGGACATTTGGCCAATTTATATGTACATCTATTTATCAAAATAGTCTAAAAGTGAACAAATGCCACTGTCGTACTGTCAATTTACAGGAATAATCATTCCTTACTCTGTGGGGAAGTATCAAAACATTAAGCGTAGCAGTTAGCTATGTAACAAGCTGAAACACCTTCAGCAACCATTACAGGGGATCAAAAATGTTTTTGCTTAACACTTATCCTTTACGTTACATAAATTGTAACATGTTCTATGCCTGCAGACAAGTCCATTACTTTGCAGTGACTACAGAAACATTAATTCCATGGTGTACACTGTTAGGTTCCTGATAAGCATGTAACAAAAACCAGGAATATGGTGTGCTGACCAACCAATATTCAACTGCACAGTACTTGTGCATTACCTATACTAAGAAAAGCCTATGAAAAATTCAGTTAACTGCTACAAGTTACGTGAATATATAAAAACAGAGCAGATATACAAGTATAACACTGAACATACTGTACTTTATTAGCACAAAAAGCCAGAACAAGGCACAGCAAGCAGAAAAATACATCAAGAGAAGGGTTAGTGTAGCATACAAGAATAACGTTTATTGTACTTGCAGCCAAAATGTTCCCTACCTCGCACAGGTCACTGCCATAGAGAAGTAATAACATACTGTAGCAGCTGGTAAAGAAACTAGGGAGCACTCGTAATTGGTACAAAACACTAAACAGGAGTCAGGGCATTCCAACGAGATTTTAGTGCAAAATTGTCTAAGACAGAACAATTTTCAGTTCCATCTCCAATTAAATAAGCAAACAGAACTCAGAATCTTGTTTCCAAGTAATCTGTTGAAACTATAATCAGTGCATATTACTTTAAAACATTTTTTTAAAGCGCAAATGGAAAGATATTTACAAATAAAGTGTAACAGTACCTTTGAAACCTGACACGTATTTCAGATATGTCAGATTTTGTATTGATTATAATAATTCAAAGACTTGTAATTTTCTCCATAAAAATATCAGATAACTTTAAATAACCAAACATCTCTTCACTATTGCCTTCCACTGTAAGTTACAAGCAGTCAGGCCAACAAATTGTGTTTTAGAAAAAACCCAACCTTTTTTTTCATGGCAATAATCTAAGCCCATGTCCAGCCACTGAATCAGTAATTCACACTGGAAAGTATTTCACTGCCCAAGACAGTATTACCTTTGCTAACAATGCCACTTAAATCTCCAAGTGTTTAAAAAAGAATTACAGTACTGAGCAGGCATATTCAAGTCTTAATGATTAGGAAACCTTATACACTGAGAAAAGCATGATTCATCTGTTAGTATCAAAACACCATTAACTCTTAATGGACTGCTTCTAATGAACTGCTCTTCATTAAAGAAAATACTCTTATTCACTAGTATTTGAGAACCTGTTTGTGAGCTAAATTAGTAGTGGAAAGTTTTCAAGAAGGTAATTTTAAAAAAATACTTCAAATATTAGCAAAATGCTCCTCTAATAAAGCCTTTCTTTATTAGCATTACTTGAATGCCCCATGGAAAAATGCCTCATAGTTTCTTCATCCAATTACTACAGCTATAAAAGGGAAACAAAATATTTAGAAATTAGCAAAAATATTTTCATTAGGCTTTAATGAAAAACGTGCAGAATTGTGTCTGCTTATTGTTTCCAAGAGGCATCACAACTTAGTTTGACTAACAGCAGGCAGCATCTGACAGGATACTAACACTCAGCTTAAATAGGATATTGCAGAAAAGCTAGACGTTGTTGGTGCGCTCGCTGCAGTTAAACTGTAACACACACAGGAGGAGAAAAAAAAAAAAAAAAAAGCATATTCCAGAAGCTTATTTCTGATTTCCATTTACTTTGCTTTTATAGGTTCCCGCTCCAACCATCGCACCCTGACTTTTTGTTTATAGTGATACTCCTTTAGAAAGTCTTGCAACATCGAAGGTAGAGGAAGGTCATCGATTCCATCATACGTAGTGCACCTGCAGATTACTGCCCGGCAGATATACTGCAGACTAAAGGGGAAAGTCCTGTTCAGAGATACAGTCAGCAAGGGTTCAAAGAACATGCAAGAGCTAGGGTCTTTGTAGTGTTCCAGAAGCCCTGTAACAGTGGAGGAGTGAAACACACAGGGATCGTGGGCATCGAAACTAAAGTTGTGATTCCACTGCTCAATGCGTGCATGTAGCGAGCGGTTGTAACGACGGAAGCTCACTGAGAAGAGGTAGTCCTCTTGCGCAGAATCCCTGAGCAAAAAAGTGCCTTCAGGTTTGCCCTCCAGAAGTGCTTCTGCTTCATAGCGGTCCATCACCCCCCAGTAACACGGGTTACCTGTGATCTGAAGTAAGTCTGGCACAAGGCAGTGGATGTAATCAATTTGAGTATGCACTTTCCAAGCCCCCTGCCTGCTGATATGGCCGTGGCTGTCTCCAGACATCTGACGCTGCTTCTGCCTGCGTGACTGCAGACAAAGCGTCGTTGTGTCCTCTTCAGAGTCACAGCTTCCTGGAGGTGTTATGTTTTTGTCCCCGGTCAGCTCAGTCATACCAGGGGCTAACTTTGGTCCCAGTTTATACAACGGATTAACCTGTGCTGTAGCTTCAAAAGTATGTATTTGGGCATTGGGTGGGGGATCAACCCCTTCTTCAATACTAAGTCTACGTCTTTCTCTGAGCCTGTCTTCTTCATCTTCTGTGGAAACCAAGGAAGGATCAAATGTGTCAAAAAAAGTTGAATGAGGACTCACAGGTGCTGTGTGTTGTTTAATGAGATGCCACTTCTGAGCCAGATCTGAGCCTGCAGGAAAAGGGCATTTCTCAAGCATTAGTTCCGAGAGATGGATCTTTCTTTTGTTGGAAAAGAGAGGTTTGGACTGCTTGCTGTAGGTTCTCATGGGAAAACACAGCCCAACAGTATCCTGCAGACGCTGTCGTAGAGAACGGCTACCTACTGTCCTGCTTGATACTGCATCCATATCATGGACAGAGCTCACCCCATACCTTCGCTCTCTCCTCTGCAAACCACTTCGTGTCCTACCAAATCTTTTTTCAGTATCCAAGGAGCTCTGGGTTTTGGTAGAGCAGGAATGCTTTTTCTTCCCACCCCAAGGAGCATGCCGAGAATAAGAGTCCCTTCGAGCAAGTCTAGCTCCTGTGGTGACACACGAGTCATTCTCTTTCTCAATGCTTATTTCAACAATCTGAGGAATTTCTGTGACACAGTTTTGGTTCCGCCTTGCCAAATTCTTTGAAGGACTCAGACCTAATTGCAAAGTAATGTTTTCTCGCAAAGGACTGCTGGGCTGTTGTTGAGCCAAGTCAGCTATCTGGACAGCTTTCTCTTTAGCAGAAGAGCAACTAGTGGAGTTCACAACCACATTTTCATTTTGGCTTCCACCCTCATGACTGAAAAGATTCTGGCACCTGTATTTGAAATTGTTCCACATCTTTCCCACTTTATCCATGGATTACGTTATCTAAATTCAAGAGGAGAAAAAAAATTAAAACAAAAATATAAGTTTAAAAAAATGAGAGTACATCCTACATTATCAATTAAGTTACAGACACAAAAAAACAGTTAACTAAACACACTACATTTGAAAAAGCGCCTAGTGTTGGCAAGGTTATGTGGAAGTGACATGTCATCACACAATTCTGATATTCAGAAGAATCACCACAAAGAAAATGTTGGGGAAATTACAAACATTTTATTTACAAGAAGCTCCTAACATTTTTCTGTAGGCAAGTAGGTAGGTCTGTACAGTTGTATTTGATGGACAGCTATAACTGACAAAGTTAAAAAATATCAGTATGAAAATAGAAACTTAGGAGAAAAAAAAGCATTCAGCACTCTTAGATGAGGCAATCAGCACAAGACAAGGAAAAGCAGTGTGGTATCAGCAGAATTTTAGAACTATAAAGTCTCTGATATATTAATAAAAGCCATACATATGAAACATCTAAAAAAATCCCAAAATGACTGCCTGACTTCGCTACTTAAGATATAAAAGAATGAAAGAGCCCAAGGAGCTTTTCTATCTTTAGTAAGAGTACTTAAAAAGAAAAAAGCTGCAGCAGAAACACGATGATGGTGAATCATGAAGATACAATAACAAGATAAAAACATTAACAAGTGTGCATTCTGCAACTATTTTAGAAACAGAGTATGATAATTGGAACAAGATTGCCAAAAACACAGGACTGCTCTAGGACACAGAGAAACAGGCTAATTTTGTACTAAAAAAAAGTCAGGCAATGCCAAGCTAAATTAGATCTAATTAAATTCTGAGAGAAGTGCTAAACTTGAAGGACTAAAACATGTCACCTTATCTAATTTAACTCTTAATGGAAACTGCTCTGGTCTTTGGAAACATCAGCCTAGAAGTCCCTTAAGATAGAAACACAGCTGTAAGCCCCTGACTTCATAGCAGGATCCACCAAGACTGGGGAAGACTCAGAAGCGTATCTTACATGAGAATCATGAAAGGATAATCAACATGAAACACCTAACTGTTCGAGGAACAGAAAGCAAAAGGAGCAAAAGCTTTCTTCCCCATCTCATCCTCAGTTACTTCTGCAAACCCAGCAAGTGAGGTATCTACACCCAACTGCATAAAATAAAACTTTTAAGAATTTAGTGTGGATGCAGGGAGATGGTGGCTGTGGGGGAAAGCAGGGAATTCAGGCCTTCACAGTCTCTGCAGACTACTCGTAAAAGTTACTCAGAACACAGTGCTAATGGCAATCTGAACAATACCCAAGTAGTTATTAAGGAGGGAGACACTTGCAGAGAAGTGTTATACATAGAAGATGCTACTGAGTTCTGTGTAAAAGTTAAAGTCTGTAAGCAAGGGAGCAAGCAATGTCTTCCTGATTAAAAATAAATAAAATCCTAAATTTGTTATTTCTGGAGTTCTCTGGACCAAGCTGGGGTAGTTTTAAGATCAACAGAACTAATAAAGTCAGATGATGTACAAATCTGTGGGAACCACACAACCATGTACCATGCCATTGCAATAACCAGAGCTGTTTCCGGTGACAAAATACCCACACTGACCAGGAGGCAGCATATGTTTGCAGGCTGCCAGCCTGTAAACACAGTATATATAAGGTTGGCTTTTTCCCACTTTTCTTTCATGTTGTACATTTCTTTCTCTTCTTAGTCACAGAGATGTTTAAAAAATTTGGGAAGGGAAACGGCAGAGTATATAACCTTCATTCCCTTGGGAAATAAGGCTAGAAACAGTACACAGCTTTGCAACAATGAACTGGAATTACTTTTGTAGCCAGTCACACACCATTCTGTGGTGCCTTTTATTCTAAAATTGCTCATTATTGCTCTTCCTTACACTATTAGTCTAGAATGTTTTTCAACTGTTACACGTGTGGAAGTTTCTACACACTTGCCCAGAAAGAACAAAGAAAAAAACAACCAACAACTCCCTCCCCTCCCCTCCGAGCCTCCAGTATACTGGCTTAGCAGATTGTATTTTCAAAAGTTAAATTTAAAAGGTTAACTACTTTTTGTCATGCTTGAGAGAATATAGATACCCTTCTTACCCAGAAAAGCATATGAGTCACTGTATCTTGTCTTGAGAATATACCTCACCATGAACTTGCTAGATTCCTTTTCCGAGTTGTGGACATGATTACTGCAAAGAAAAAAAATGGTATTTTTGGTTAGTTTTTATAGTATCTGTTACTTTTAGGTATCTTTTAGGTATTTATAGTTAGTCACTGGTATGAAAGGGATATTTTACTAATTTTATCTTAAATGTGTGCACAGAGCTGCCTGCTCGTTATATTTTTAATGCATATTAACATAAACAAAAAGTTTCACATAACTTTGTTTTTCATCCATTAACAACATTTATCAAATAGTCCAGGGGAGGACCCTCAAATGCAGCTTTTGAGAACCAAGAGTGAAGCCACAGCAACTGGATCATTGCTGCGCCAGGCACAATGGGCAGACTCAGGCCTGTAAAAATGGTTTTCCCACATCATGGTCTCAAGTTCAAAGCAGTGATTCCCAAGTTGTGGTTGGCAGTGCTGTCAGATCACCTCATACTGCCTCCTCTTCTTGTTTCCAGCTGCTACATCACATCAAAAGGCAGCTAAAAATACACACTTTTCTAATATTACTTTTCCAGGTAAGCAACTGCTGTTCTTGCCACTAGGATGTTATATGATTGTGAAGCAAAAGGAATATGAACCATAACTCTAAAAATGGGAAAGTAAGTGGAATACAAGACGAGTTCTTTATTAAAAGAGTAGGGCAGCACTTCCCTGAAATAATCATAATTGTTTCTTCAGAAATCCAGAGGCGTGGAGGGATTTAGTATGCTCGCATCACTGTCAGAAATCTAACAGTAACAGATTTGCTTCTCTGCACTAGAACCAAGCTCAGGACAGCATTAAGAGTCAACAGAAAACATTGGGAACTTATATTAAAGCTTCACATGGAGAACAGGAAGAAAATATTCAACTGTGATGTGTATATACTGGAATAAAAAACACGTGGGGTTGAGCAACCACCAGGTGAATATTAAAAGATCATATTCCTAAGCAGAAACTCCAGAGGAATCTCAAAAAAATACAAAACATTATTAGTTTCCATTCACCTCTAGAAGCATTAAAATTGCTGAAATGCTTTTAAAGTCAGGCCATACTACTACTATTGTAAGACTTCATAAAAGTAACCTTTCCAGACGGCAGAGCTGCAAGTACAAAATCTTAGTACAAAATGAAGATTAAAGTAAAAGTACAATTCTTTTTCAATTTTAACATTTGCATTAGTTTCTTCCCCCTCCCCACATTATGTTCCTAGCAAGTCTACAAGCCACAAAACCTACTGTAACTGGTTCAGAGTAACAGAGCAAACAAAAGGTAAAGTTGCTAGAACAAGGGAAATACAATTTTTATTAAAGTCTTACTTAAAACATCAGGTCGTGCAGGCCTAAGACCAACTTATGAGCAACTAAACCCAGTAAAGCTGTTTTACTGGGCACTGGTGCTAACCATGTAACTAATTAAAAATCCTAAAAGGATATGGAAACATATTGAAGTTTCATGCTTAATGGTACTTACATTAACTCTACACATAAATATTATTCCTCAGTCCTATTCAGAAACATGAACAGACAACACACCACCTTATCACACATCATTGCTGGGCAGCAGACAGTCTGGTAGACAAGCTGCCCCATGGCTCCAGGAAGGAGTGCTTGCTTTGGGAAAAAATCTTCACTAACAGAAACCAATTTCTTGAATTTGGGTGACTGTCTCAGTTAAACCTCTCCACCTAGTGTTTAGAATAAAACCTGAGTCACTGGTAAAGTATTTAATATTCAATCTAGTAATTTTAAATTAGTTTAAATCAATGTGCAGATGCGTGGTTTCAAATTTCTTGTGGCAGCACTAAGGTTGACAAAATACAATTTAGTTCTGAACTGGCCTTAAAGCCATACTGGTTTTACCAAGGTGCACTGCCAGTGATTAAATTTATTTTCTGTTTAAACTTTAATTCCAACAAAATTAAAAAAGTAAATTCATCAATTTGTAGATTTTCTAAGGACTAGAAAATGTGTCCAAATGTTCCTAAACCAATCTCTTTTAAAATAAAAATAATTTCTATCTACTTGAAACTGACATAAGATATCTTAAAAAACTCAACAGGTAATAAGCACAATACTAGGACTACAGAAGCAATGAGCAGTTAGTCTTAACACTATTATCCCACTTGCAGTAAAATTAGAGACGTTCAAAGCCATTAAGTTTGCATGAGTGTAATCTTCAGGTATTCTAAATGTACAGACGATGAAACTACAAAGAGAGCTAGGAAAACCATTTGTATAATACGATTTAAAGACAACAGTTACAACCTGTTTGTAATCCTGAAATACCACATACAGATTACTGTGAAAACTATGACCACTCTTTCCAGAAGTGTCACAAGAACAAGCCAGAGCTTTCCACCTGTGACATTCAAAACTAAGGATGTGCTCTGTCCTAGTGGCAACACACGTGTTACATTCTCAGTGTTAACCTCACTTAAAAATGACTCAATATGGGAAATTACATTCAAAATATTAACTCCTAAAAACATACCATCTTCACAAGAGCTGAAAACATGCATAATGTAGGACAGCTTGCAAAACTAGTATGCTTATTTGAAAACAGGAATCTTGTATGTTCTTTGTTTTGGTATTTTCCCATTATGACAGCTTCAAAACACTGAAAGGTAACAAGGCAAAAAACACTGAAGGAAAACAAACCCAGACAATTCTTACAAGTCAAAAAAAAGCCAATAACCTGAAAGCGGAAGGAAAAGGGGAGAGAGAAGTCACAGTCTCTGCTCCTTGCACACCCTTCATTCAGATCAATGCTAGCAGAAGCCTACTCAGGCAAGCAGGCTAACACATTCACTGACACTAGGGCACATCCCCTTGGACCATGGAGGTAGAAATAAAAGGAATGGAGGGAGACTACACTTCTGTTTGGATTGTTCCTTACTTTAAACCAATTCACTTAGCAGTGACAAGAGACTCCATTATTAATGACATTCGCTTCCATTAAGGTATGCTTGCTGAAGAGGTTAATGTCCTATTTGCACATTGCCAAATGCCTGCTATAGGCTACTGCTCCTAGGGATGCACTAACAAAGCTGCTCACATAAGCACTCCTCAACCTTATTCAGTCAAAATGAATAAGGCTGGCAAACACCTACTGTTTAAAGTAACCCACTTGAGGGAGGAAGAAAGGGCAATGCTAAGGATTACAAAGCAATTTCCTCCCTCCCAATACAGATTCCAGAAATAATGCATTAGCACAGTAATACTAGGGACAGCATTTTTTAAAAAATGAGGAATATGTTGGCTTAAGTGCAACCATGCATTTGTCTGCACACACACAAAAATGTTCTCACTGGAGACAGCTTGAAGAACTGACCTGGAGGGCTGGAAGGAAGAGGTAGCTGTTATTTGTATAACTAGACATGGTAAGGCGGCCAAGTGTCCCAAGTGCTCTGTTTTGTTCAGAAGAATCTGAAGGTCTGAACCCTCAAATCAACACTTAAACCCGCCAAGAAGAGCTAAAGGATACCAAGCTGTAGTTTCAGCAACACAAAACTGGCATACGTCAGCATTGCAACCAAAATAAACAGAATCATCCTCTTCCTGGCCACCTGTGCCGGTGCAGGAGGTGGTCTGTACACTGCATGGCTGTTCAGTGAACCAGCTCAAGGAACCAATCCAGATTAAAATGAATTCTCAGAAAACGTCTCGATCATTTAGTCCATCTGGTTTATGGCTTGTGTATAAACATTCATGCTAATACAAGGGAGGAACAGATGAGGAGGGAAGGAAATAGCAGCCAGGGCAAGACTGCTTCCTTCCACAGCAGCACGGGTTTCTTCTGCTCACAGTATTTAGACCTTAAATGGTTACTTTAAAAAGAAATCTCAATTTGAAGCTTATATAACTGGCTGCAAAGCGAGAGATTAGGACTACTTAAACTGCTGCTTTGAACATTCACATTGAAAGTTCAGGCACCTAAAACATTTACTTCAAAAATAAAATGCTGAGTTGGCTTGATGGGTCCTGCTAAAACACAGGGAAAGTTACAAGTCTTAAGGCCTTAAGCTGGCAGACTGTCAAGTCAAAGGAAAGTAATGATATTTTGCTATTGTTTCAACATGAAAGTAAGAAGTAATCTCCTCCCCCTCCTTGGTACAGATTCATAAGGAGCAAAAAGCAGTCTTAGCTTGGACAGCTGATATTCTGCCAGTTTCTTTCCAAGCAGCTACACATTGGTAACTTCAGTTCAAAAATACCATTTCAGATATTTTTAGCAGTGGAATAATCCTTGTGGCTCTTTGCTAGGCTTTGGGGCTCAAAAAGGACAATGTCAGGACTACATGTGTTCACGCTAGATGAGAAAATAGCTTATAGTTGCTATGCATTTCTTTTCTGTTCAAAAACCCTAAAGTTCCTGAAACAGAAAAACATCAATGGAAGAACAGAATATGAACAACACTGAACCAAAAATAAAGAGATAGCTGCTTCTGAAGTACTCTCTTCCCTGTACTTCCACAAGTTTCACAGTTAATACAACTGTCATTAACAAAGCTAGCACTCCTAATTATATTAGAAGCACGGAACTACAGATAGCAAGCAAAAGTTTCATATATTAGTCTAGAAATATTGCTATACGGACCTACTGGTAACTCCATGTACTGGTAGGTATCTGTGGTAGAAGCTCTGCAAATTCACAGCCATGATGCATATTAATTCCAAGTAAAGACACTCTCACAACCATTCAGCCAGTATCCTTATGGTCACTCATCATCATGCAAATCCACACAAGCAACATTAAAAGGAAGCAGAGTCTTTTAAATTACCTCCACACACCCTAAGTAGGCAACTTCACCTTATCATTTGAAAAACTAAAAGAAGCATTAAGTCGGCAAAGTAAGGTATCTGCTACAGAAGAGAACTCTAGAAGAACTCCAGGTGAAACGCTAAAATAATGTTTCCTGTACTGCTATGCTTAACTCTCCTCAAAGAGAAGCTGCTAATATACATTTTAAATTAATGTGGGCAGAATAAATAGATCCAGTCAGTGTTCAAGTTAAGTATGGCAGCCCTCTTGACGGCCTCTGCAAAAGCTTTAAGTAGAGTGAGAAAAAGTTATGGAGCTCTCCCCTAGCAGGGCAGAATTTGCTTCTGCTTTTAAGAACACTAATGAAATATATTCTCTTCTAACAAGTTCTAAAATATCTCTGTTTCAAATTGATATACCAAGTTATCTAATGGTTGTTCATATGTAATTCTTGGGAGTTCTGAGTTAAGGAAAAGTGCACCTTAACAGCTAAGTCTCTCTGAAAGTAAAGGAAATTGGAAGCAAAGGTGAAAAGGTGGGTCAATCATCCCACATCCTTGACTAGCTCAGTAGAAACATACAATTTAAGATATTTTGTAAACAGCATTTAATTAAAATTGCAAATTGGCCATTTTGCAAACAGCTAGTTTATCTGTTCTTGGATCAATTTATATTGATTTAACAATCTTATTTCTTCTCATTTGATACTCCACATTTTTCAAAATCTCAACAGCCTGCCTAATGCCTCTCCCTCACTATGGTACCCTTGCCCCCCACCAGCTTAAAAGCAGTCCCTATACATACAGAGGTCTCTTCAGGCACTCAGCTCCTTCCCAGATTTCCTTTCTACCTGCAAACTAGCTAGCTGCCACATCTTAAAATTCATACTACTTGTCTTTCTCAAGTGATGTATCTACAATGGTGACTACATAGGAAAGACCAGTATTGCTACTCATACAACTGGCAAGCAATATTTACAAAAAAAAAAAAAAAAAAAAAAAAAAAAAAGCTGTTCTTCTTTCAAATTTCAGTGAAATTGACCCTTGAAGTTCAAAAGTTTCTAGAACCACAACTGAGAAGAGGAACAGCCTAAGCCATGACTTCTTAGGAACTGCAGTTAAAGAAGTTAACATTAATCTGAACACTATACATAGGAACATGCATTAAAAAAAAATAATCTCTTGCACTATGAGTTGCACTGTTCATAAGGTTTGCCATTTCTAATGAAAACTGAAAACCCACTGAGGTTTTATGGATAGCATCTGTATTTGTTGTTCACTCCTACCATTATTGGAGCAAAGCACTTGTTAGCAACAACATCACATGCATGTAAAACACAAGAAAACTTAGGAGAATTCTACAATTGAAAATGAGCTTCTCTTTGCAGCAACAATTGACTTGAAACATTTAATTATAATTTAAAGTCCAACTGTATTAATGGATGACCTGTAAATTGGTCAGACTCCCTTGTGGCACTGCAATACTGAAGAGATCTTAACAGGCTACTGGGGAGAAAACTGCTGGACCAGCCTAGTGTCTTACCAGCTACAGTAGAAGATGGCCTGGGATGGACGGTTCTGTTAGCATCCACAAACATATAAAGTAACTTTCATAATGACTTAACTCCCAACTTAATACTTTATCACTATAGCACCACTGGAAATCTTAAATCAGTTTCTGTATGAAACATGTTTTCATAAAATGGAAGCATATTCAAATAATTAGAGAATGAGACCAAAGGAATTAACCTGGAAACTATTTGGCAAGCGAGGAGTTAAAATCCTGCCTAAGACTACCCCCACAGCTGCTGTCAGCAGTCAGGCTTGTCAAGAGAAGCTCTGGGCTGCCCTGACAAGACTAATTGGCAGCAAGCACCTGGTTCCCTAGGCTGGGACGGGTAGGTAAAAGAATATAAACCCTGCAAAGAGGGAGAAGAAGCTGGAAGGCTGCCAGCAGGTCTAGCGTGTTTCATGTTTTCACTTTGATCCACAGGCAACTTTATCCTAGACTATACCCATTAGAGCTATCAGAAATATTTTTCTGCAACTTTTCAGCTGAAAGGAACCTATGCTTTATGGTTCTGTACCTTTGAGCTCTGCCACTGAGCACCCACCAAGCCTTACTCTGCAGGGTGACACCATGGCACAGCCAACTGCAACATCAACATTAAATTGCAGTGGAATTGAAATTTTTGTTTTCAAACACCACCAATAATTAGCTTAATGTGTTATTGTGCCTTTTAAGTTATGGACTAATATGTCAGAAAATCAAACCCAAGACTGTCCTTGATATTCTGTGTATTGGAGACAAAGCATGTGCAATGAGTTTATGATGCATAGCAAATGACAGTGGATCTTTAAAGAACGGAAAAAAGTAAAGAACCCAAACATTCTGGCAACTAGCTAAAAGCACAAGGAACTTTAAGTGGGACTTCCAGAAGTGTGAAAAGACACTTAGAACATATTTTGACCTCCATTAGAAATAATACTTTCAGTGAATTTCAGATTTCAGAAATTCTGCCCCTTGGGGTTTTTTTTGCAATATTAAAATGCAAGTAAAAAAAAAAAAAAGGCAGTGAGATTTTTCCTAGGAATAAGGAAAAAAATTAGCTTTACATAAGTTTCACATTATTGAACTAATGGGTGCTTAATTATATACACACATACAAATTAAAATATAAAAATATATACATGACATCAATATAGTTCAGACTTTTTTTGTGCAAGACAGTTTAAGTATAAACAGTGAAAAGTCAGAACTAAATTTATTTGAAGCAAAGTGCTCTGCAGAGACTGTGTCTCTGCCAAGTTTCACATTTTGGGCATTTCACTTTTAGCTTGGTAGTCAAGAATTCCAACAATGTACAGTAGTATGAATATTTCTATAACTTAATTGAAATTTAGAAGTGTTAATAGGAGAAGTCAGTACTTACATGCAGTCTCTGTATGAAAGACATTTCAGTCAGTAAGTGTTAATGCAGAATTATGGAGTTAGTGAAGTCAAGAGGCTGTAATGGAACCACTTGACAGTCATACCACTGGTATCACTAGAACAAACTCACCCTAACAGCCATGGAGTGTCCTGCTCTGCTTTTAATTGAAAATGCTATATATAAAAAAAATAATGTATAAAATTGGTCTAGTGAAAGGTGTCCCTGCCCATGCCAGGGGTGTTGAAACTAGATGATCATTACAGTCCGTTCCAACTCCAACCATTCTATGATTCTATGAAACAACTGCACTATTCCTTTAATTTATAGTGATGCTAAACTGTACTAATACAAAGATCCATTAGTGATCTTTGAACAGCAAAACTGCAGTGCAGTGAGATTATAAATGACTAAGATTAGAGTTACTGCTCTAATACCAAAAAAGTTTATCCAAGTGACAGCACAGCAAAGAAGCCAACTCTTTCCAAAAGATGCTCTCCTTTTGTATTCTCCACCTTTACATAGAGATGACTAATTAATAAATTTAGAGGCCTTCTTGGACTTTATTCACAAGCAGAGACTTCTGTGTTTTTAAATAGAATGACTATGACTCAAAACTTAGTATCAGGATGTACCATAAAAGCTTCAAGCAAAAACCCGCTAACTCCTCGCACTGCCAAAAATGTAAGACTATAGTTATATGCACAGGATAAGCATCAGAGTGACTGAGCAATCATTGATAAAAAACTCAGATCTGTCTTTCCTCTTAAGAGCATCTATTGCCTCAACCCATTACACCTGAGGTGTTAACTAGATTATTATGTTACTATCTTATCTCTAGGGAGCTGGATCCTATTGCATAGTAAGATGCAAAGGAAGTGATACATCTTTCTTCTTGGCCTTACATAACGCAATCAGGTACATAAAAACTATTTCAATGAAATGTTTATTCTGGCAAAGAAGCACCTGTGTAAGTCAAGCAAATGAATCTCCACAGGATGAGAATTTCTAAGAAAAATATGTTTGATTAGTTCCTAAATTCTTCTGAAAATAAAATATATAAATACTTTGGGTTTTCATGTTGTCTATCTAAACCTAAAGTTGTCTCCAGTCTTCACTAAGGATTGCTGTACCAAGACCTACTAATAGACCAATAACACACTGCTTAGCTGAAGTGCATTCCTCTTAATCAATAGGAAAACTGCTTACATGGAAAAGGCAACTCACTAAGCTGTGATATTACTCTAGTACCTGACACATACAACAGCTCATTCAGCAAAGGAAAGCTGCTAAGTATTTATGGGCTCCTGTCAGATACAGGGAAGAATAAGTTATAGGCTGCAGGAATTCGAAGAAGATGCAGCAAAGGAACAGACAAAAAAAAATCATCTTTACAACAGCACTACCAGCTGCCCAAGACTAATAAAACTAACAATCCTCTTTTGCCCTTAATCAGATTTATTAAAGCAGATTCAGTTGTATGAATGGTTTAAGAGACTGCATTTCATGCAGGAAGAGTTTGCAGAGCCACATAAAACTGAGCACACCTAAATCAGATGATTGCTTGAGAGTGAACTTGTCAGAGAGCAGGCATTTACAAAAAAAACAACAAACAGCACACACAAAAACAAATAAACCCCAAAACACAATGGAGACAAAGTGAGTGATTAATGCTATTTCACCATATTTCAGCCTGAGATTAAATTTCCCATCCCCTGCATTAAAGGAACAGGAGAGTACAGGTGTTTTCTAGGTTGTTCCTCATTAGTAGAACTTAGCCACGGCCACAGTCCATGATAAATAATCTATGATCACTGTGCTGCTATTAAAATGGACATCCCTGCTTCCCTCCCATCCCTTTGCATCAGTTTCCACATTCATCTGACCTCTATTTTCACTGTAAGTTAATTAATGGAAGCACTAGACAGACAAGCAGCATTTCAGCCTGGAAGAAGCCAGAAGAAACAAGAGATAGTGTTAGGGTAGGAGAAGCTACAGAGTCTTATGCCAAGAGTGAAGGTGAGAAGAACCATCTCTACCAGCAGCAGTGAGCTTTGACACTGGTTTAGCCATTTCTGTGAAACTCCACATTTTATGAAATGAAAGATTAAATGAAAGTTGTAACTGTGCCACAAAAAGATAAAATTAAGGCCTGAGACTAAGAGTCATCTAGACAAATCCTGTACATTTGATATGAACCAGAAAGCCTTAACACTGTTATCAGGAAAAACTATTAACATAAAAATACAAGAACTATTCATCTTTGTTTTTTCAAAAAGATGGTTCAACTGTTACTTAAATACCATACAACCTACATAAACATTTTCAAGATAACAGGGACAACCCATTCAATAAATGATGTCAGGAAGCTGTGATTCTTAAGTATCTTTTATATGATAAAGAAGAAGATGATTCTTGATGTAAAGATATAAATGTCCTCAATTTATCATTAGGAGAGATGTGGCAATCTCTACACCTAGTTACTGTCACATAATGGCCCTGAGTTCCTGATAGAAAACATGCACAGTGATCTCAAGACTGAGAACAGCCAAATTTTCCTTCTCATTAGCAGATGTTACCTAATAAAAATTTTTGGGATGCCTATGATTAGCCACAGTTTAAGCACCACCACCTCCAAAAACCATTAGATAAAGCTGAAGGGTCTGAATAAATAAAATCAGTCATGCTACTTCACACTCAGACCCATCTGCTATATATTGGCAGTTTACCAGTCAGCTGGGGTGAAGGAGGGGAAAATTAGAAAATACTATATAGTGTTTGACTTGTACATGAGACTGCAAATTTCTGATAGCACTGGCAGAGGCGGCACATAGGTACACAGGATTAACCAGTAGGTAACCTAAGATTGGTCCTGATTTGAAGAAAAACAAAGATCTACCTTCATAAGAGTTCTGACAACCAGCCAGACTGGAACACCTTTCAGCAAAATCTGTCTGTTCTCTCCTATACTGAATCAACATGGAAAAGAAACTCCTGCTCAATCAGTTACCAGCTTCCTTAAAGCTCACATAGCTGCAGTGGGCTCTGCTGCTAGCTCCAAGGAAGGACAGCAGTAAAACTCATGGAAGGTTCTCTCACACAACTTCAACCGTCTACATAATTGACATGGGTTTTGCTACATGGGAAGTGAATTTTAAAAAGGCTACTTTAAGCTATACAGCATCAACAGGCAAGGCCACCTTTCTTAAAGCATGAAGTAGCCACCTCAAAAGTAGCAGAGGCACTGAGACATTCGGCCTCCTTGGTGGGCTTAGTCTTCTTTCCAAAAAGAGAGACATGACCTTGAAAAACCTTTTTTTTTTTTTTAAATTATTACTATCACTTAATGTTTCCCATTATCAGAACACATTCAGTGGCTTTCTGAAGTTACTGATTTGGTATGAATTTTATAGCATAGGTAGCTACCTTAAAATAGTTTTTCAAAGTTGCTGCAAGAAAACTGCCCCAAGAGGTTATATTTTGTGTGTCTTCAAAAGTAAAAAAACAATACCTCCTCATCTTAAAAATTCAGTAAGTGTGGATTTTGTGTGCAGTATCTTCTGCTATTCTTACAAGAAGTACAGCCAAACTTGGTTCAGTTTGGAACGCCTGAAGAAAAAACCCTTTAGCTTCATTGTCTCAGCAGTCTTTCTAGACTGTATCTGTTAAGGTCTCCAAAGAAACAGACTGAGCTTTTTTTACTCACACAAAGTGATTGAGTACACATTAGCATGATGAGTGGCATCCTTGTTATGCTCCAAAGTAACATATCTGTTACAGGAGAAGTCACTGCTGTAAATAGTACAGGTGTTGGTTGGAGTCTGGAGGTACTGGGAAGCTCATGGGACAGGAAAGGAGGACTCCTCCACGATTCCAGAGCTGACGTGTGCCAGGGCTATCTCACAGAGACTTCCCACCTGGGTTTGTGCCGTAAGACCACCCTCAACCCTAACAATTAACTTGGGACAATTCTGGTTCCCAGGCTCTGCACAGCTTACTGCAGTCCACTGACATACTTGAAAAGAAAAAACCCTGCTGAGCACACAAAGTGCAGACAGTCTCCAGGGAATTCCACAAAGAAATGTTGCCATGTCCAGATGACAAATTTGCAGAAAAAGAATTGGCTCAATTTTGGCAGATTTTCATATAAAATTAAAACATTACATCTCAGACAGAGGTCACCCACTGACAAATTTCAAGTACATGTTCCAGTTTGGAGGTGTATTACAATACTTCAAAGAAAAGACTGCCATAAGAAAATAGCCCAGACAAAATTATTCTAGCTTTGTTTCTGAAAACAGATGAAGAATTTTGGCTGAAAGCTTTAAAGAATATGATATTCAAAGCAAAGAAAAGGCATAAAGTATTTCAGTCAAAAAATTAGAGTTCAGGAAAATTATAAACAATTGAATACAGCATCTCTTAAAAATTTCTAACACTTCCCATTATCTGTGGAAGAGATGAAGGAAGAACACCACTGGGAACAATGACTCATGTGTGAACTCCCATTCTCACATACACAGCAATGCACTGCGCTACAAAAGTGTACAGTTACACAACAAAATAGGACTCTTTGTCAGTGATACAGAATTACAACTATTTCAATTGTCCACTAAAAGTTTGCAAACTGATGGGTCAACAACTAGATGCTCTCAAGAATTGTTTGTGTAACGGCCAACATCAGGTTCAGTGAAATGACAGAGCAGACACAAACATAAAATTAGCTTCCTTTCTAAAAAATCCAAATATTTGTTTAGTCATTGAGCTCAGGTAACATTAACACTCTGTGTCATCTTGTTTTCTCCAGAAAACATTTTATGAAAAGCAAATCAGAGTGACCTTTGTAAGCCTCAGAGATATGATAGTCAATTGGAAGACTTCATAGCCTTGATCTTGTATAATGGTGTACTCCATTTGAAGAGTATTGAGTGAAGGCAGTGAAGAAGAAAGTGAAGCAACACCAGCATACAGAGAAGACAATATTCTCATCATAGAAAATAGAGGTATTTTAAGCCCACAATAAACAGGAGCTGAATTCCGTGAGAACCAACTAAGTGGTTATGCTACCGCTGCACCACCCAAAGCTTCAGCTCTACAGAGTCCACACACACAACTTGATTTCCCCTCCTTCTCCTCCCTCACTTTATGATATACTCCTTTGTTGTTGTTCCTCACCAAGTAGGCTCATGTCCATCTTCTTTCTGTGCACTCCCATGCCAGCACCAAAGTACAGGAACAGACTGTTTACTCCAATCTACTTAATTCCTGCAGGTATAGGATAGGTATGGTTGCAAAGTCTTTTGAGCAGCAATTTTCTATGTGCATTTATTTGAGCTGTAGGCTTAGCTCCTGCAAAGATGCATTTAACTACCTATGCTGCCTCAAATGTTGAAGTACAATCACTTCTCACTAGAGCTAAATACAGTGTTCAACTTCAAAAATAGTAAAAAATATTATAAATTACACATACAAAGCTAAATGAATAGGAAACAAGGATAGGAGACACTGGATTCATTCATGTTTAAAGGATTTGCAAATGGTGCATCAGTAGGCCTAGCTTTTTTGTGACAGAGGGGTAGGTTTGTACACTGGCATTCTTTTCCTGATTTGGCTTCCATCACTGTCCCAAATCAAAGAAGAGAATTTTTGCCAAACTAGTTCTATCTGTAACACCACCATAACTCCCGCTACACACAAACCATGAGGGTTTCTGACACCACAGCAATGACAGCAAAGATCAAGACTACTTCTCCATGCTTTTCAATCCAATAACAAACTCTGTTACCTGTTACACTGCAAAGTGTTTCCTTCTAGGTCATTCCTTGTATCAGTATTATGGTGTTTTTATAAAATAAAAGTGAATACTAAGCATAGGAAAACTTAGTGATTAATGACACTGTGGACCTAAAATATCCTTCAGAAGAGAGGCATCAGCTGAATACTACCATACACGATTTTATGCCTACATCATCCTGCTGCTGAAGAGCACCACTGTGGCCTACTCAGCCCCTCCAGGACACTAAAGCAATGTGCATAAACAAGTAAGGCAGAATAGAAGAAATTCTGCTAAGTAAGTCATCCATTATGTCAGCATACTAATAAACCAACAACTGTTAACTTACTGCTCTCTGAATTCAGAAGAACTTGAAAAAAGAGAGGGTGCCATGCTTTAGAAGCAACAACCTCACTGTTGACAGGAAGTTTGGAGGTAGTATGTTTTAACAATGCTTCAACATCAGCTTGTTTCTAAGACTGGAAATTTTAAAAGCTTCCACAAAATTGCCATCAGTTTCACAAGTAAGCAGTACCCTAATTACTTTCTTGCTGGATTACATCAGTTTTATGCTTCTGTGAGCAACAGCTCACAGTAGGTCTACAAATTATCTAGGTAACAGAGTTTTGAAAACCTTATTAGCACCTACTCCTGTGTTTGCCTTTGGCAGAAAAAAGTTTTTGACTCATTTTCGTGTCCAATTAATCCGCAGTCACATTCTTTATAGAAAGGCTGCTGGAAAAACTCAACTTGCTGGAAACAGTAACTATAATTACTGACCCTCTTCAAGTCAGCCAAAACTAAATTGCAAAGTAGAATTTTTGGCACTAGAGTTATAACTTAATGGTACAAAGAAGAGAAAGTCTGTGAGTAACAGATTAAACCAAGCCCAACACTTGTGAGAACTCAGAAAATGAGATACAAGCAGTGAGCTTACAGAAAATTATTGAGAATGGACTCTGAACAAGACTAGCCTCTTTCTACATTTGTACTGCAAAACAAAAAGGGCAAAACTATTTCTTTGCGCATCTTCTCCATATCAAACTTTTGTCAAACAAAGCATTAATATTAAAAAAGGCACATAATTTTATCAAATGTCATAATAATGAAGAAATTGTAAACCACAGCTGTATGGCATTTTATCTCCTAACATAACAATATTCTCTTTCTCCTCATTTTTCAGGTTTGCTTTATTCACTGCTCTCTGGGATTATGAGGAAACAAACAAAAAATCTTTGTGCCTCTGTTTTTCTCAGGAAAAGAGAAGATGTCATTGCAGGTGTCTCATTAAGAAACTAGCGTGAAATAAACACACCTCTGTCAATGAAACTGGCAAATGGAGATTCTTGTCACTTACTACAAGATTTAAAGCAAGTACAGGGATGACATATCCCTCAACTCTGCACAGATACACTGCTAGTATGCCATGTTAACTTCACTAGCATTGAGATGATTGGCTTATTATGGTACAAAATTGATTGATGGCTCATATTTGACTAAACTCTGAAAAACATTATAGAATTCATGGGCTATGCAGATCTTTTGCAGTCTTTGTTTCTGCTGCTACACAGTCAAAATAGGATGTCTGAAACAATAGTTGATTTTATAAACTGACAATTTTTGAACCTATAAGCAAGAACTTACAGGACTAAGACCAAACTTGTTTATATCTTAAGAAGCATTTACAAAAAAAGGTATAACTGCAAATCTTCAGCTTATTTATTGTCACCTATGGTGTTCAGGGAGAGTATTTTTTATCCAAATAAACCAACTACATTGCTGAAAACATGGCAGTAAAGCTCCTCTAGAGCTCACTACCCAATACGGATTTCGAAGTATCAGTTAAATATAGACAGCCTAAAAAAGACAACTGATAATACATTACTATGCTAGTTTTTCTATTCTTAAAATTTGATCAAAACTAGTATAAAAAAAGCCAAACAGCACTCACAAAAAAAAAATAGTGATAACATTTGTGGGGAAGGGATGAAATGAAACATTGCACAAAAGCAGGGGCAATTCAAACTTTCACATAGCTTAAGATTTAGCCCCTAAAAACTGGCTTCCAGATCTAGTCCTGGAAACAAGTGTAAGTTTATTCAACCAAAACATCTGTTGTGCCTGAATTACATACATTTCTATGGTCTACAGTAGAACAAAATGTTATTCCAAAACTACATGCCATATCAAACCTTAGTCCAAACCTTAACCAAAAATACAAGATGACTGCTACTTTTTCAGGCAAATTATTCTACTGGTCCGGACCTTGAGACTCCTAAACTCATTTATTCTGCTCACAACTCTTAGACAAGTATCAAAATAAAAAACTTGCTAAAAGCAGTAGTCATCAGTAATCCACATAAGCAACTCTGAGCTATAGATGAGTGCAATTACTTGATAGTTTTGAATTTTAGTCACATTCCTTCTGACAAAACCACTAAAAATCCTTTAACAGATGCTTCACTCCCAAAGGAGTGAGAGAGAACAAAACCATGTCATATGCATACAAGGACTAACAGTTCTACAGACAAAAAACTAAATCCTCTAACAGATGCTTTAGACCCCAAGGAATTTGAGAGAACAAAACCATATCTGCACATAAGAAATTACACTGGTTAGTCCAGACTCTTGAGGCAAAGCAGTTTTGTCATGTCTTATAGCACAACTGTATCAGAGTTATAAAAATTAAAACTTCTGACTGATTCCCATTTTTTCTCATTTTAGTTCCAGCAAAGGGAAACAGTAGATCAGCATGTCAATTTGAAAGAGCCCTTGTATTAATTTCAATACATTTTGCTAGGAAATTCAATGGGCAAGAAAAACTACTTCTAGAATATACATTACCATGTGGATTTACTGAACTTGCAAAAATCTGAGACATGAAAGCACTATCAAAGACTGTAGGAAAAGTTATTTTGGAATTATCATACCGTAAGACTAATTGCTAGGTTATGTTTATAATAAAGAACAAAAAAAAAAGCATCCATTAATGAATAGGAATTAGAAACTCAGTATTTCTACCATTTTTACCACTGCACAATGCATTAAGATACCAAAGCAAATGCAGACTTGCTCCAGAAGTCTTTCTCAAACATTCTGTTCTAAAGATAACTAGGTCATCAGAAGAAACCAGCATCCCCAATGACATAATCCAAGATGGGACAGAATTTTGTTACTAGCCAGATCAGGCTATATACTAATAGATTTGGCAACTACTAACAGGCATACGATGCACTCCTGAAATAACAGTAATGGGATACAACATAAGAATAGCCCAGACCATCCAAGGGTATACCTAGGAAAAAACCTGTCAGGGCAATACATGCTGCTCAGCAAAGAATACAAGAACAGGTGAAATATTTATTAACACATCCCTGATATCCTCTCCCAGAGGCAGTACTTTGCAGTTCACAGCCTTAAACCCAGAGATAGTATCTTTGCATTCTCAAGATAGTATCTACAGAAATTTTAAATCTCATAATATTTATCTAAATTATTACATATAATTTATCTCACACTTGTAAGAACCAGAGGTCTTGTTGTCTTGCTTCCATAAATAAAGCATCAAAACCTTAAGGAAAATAATTATGAGTAACTTCTTCAGTAGATAAACCACATACATATTTGAAGATAAAGCTGGTCCAATACTGAAACTTTAAATCAAATTTATATCCAAATCTACCCAATACTGTGACAATCTGCATTAAGACCTTGACTCATTACTGATACACAAATAAATAAAGCAAAATCAGAGCAATCATGTTTGTTGCCAACATTTTAAAGAATGTCAAAAGTTCAAATGAGTTAAGTCACTGGTGAGAACTTGCAGAAATACACAGGAAGATCTTGGCAGCAGAATCTTTGCTCACTGGATTCAAGAGCCTTTTCTTACATTAAGGGTGTGGCTGGACAAGATTGATCTGAGAAAACAAGTCAGTACAGTCTGAAGGGAGAACACAGCATCATCACCCCTCTGCAGCCCCTCATCCCACCACACACTCCAGACCACTCTCTTAGGCCAATGTTGGAACTCGGAGTTGGTCCCCATGGCAAGTTGGTCTCCCTCAACAAGCCATCACCAACTAACCCAGAGAAGAAAAGAATGTAGAACATTATGGATTAAATGAACTGGTTGAATAGAAACTGAGAAACTGTGTCAAATAATCTAGGGATTCCAAGCATGTAATAATGCAGGTACAATGTAGGACAGGTCAGACAGAAGCTTTTATTAACTACAAACAGAGTGAGAGAACATTGACAGCATCTCTCCCAATTCTCTACCAAGTGACTGCAGAGACCCAACCTATATACTGTTTGAGAAAAAGGAAAAAGGCAAGGAAAAGCAACAATTCCAATGTTAACAAAGCCACGTATGCATCCCTGGGAGGTATGGACTCTTCAAGTCCCTTGCTAACAGCCACAATTCTAAGAAGGTCCCAAACAGTAAATAACATGACAATATGGAGACATGGCTCTTGGTGGAGTCTACAGGACCTACCCAGCATTATCCTAGCTCAGAGGCAGGGAGCTGGAAACAATCACAAATCCCCAGCTTTTAGTTGAAAGAAATGTTCTTTTAATAAAGACAGCCTCTTAGCCAGACCTCTCTATCTTAATAATTTTACCACCACAACTGTTTGGCAGCTTAAAAATAAAAGTTATTTTCCTCTTCCAAGCCATGAGTAAGACCAATGAATGAGAAATGAGGTCTACCAAGTCTAAAATACTGTAAGACACAAGTGAACAGAGATTTTAACTTAATGAGCAAATTTTAAATAAAAAAAATGTGGTTTTGATAAATTGTTGTTTTTACCACTCATCCAGCACATCTGAAGTAATAAACTACAAACCAGTTTTTAAATGCTATTTGTATATTTAATTGAATTCCACTTTCTATCCAAGTGAGGTTTAACATAAGTTTAAAAAGCACATAATCAACCATTTCCCCAGCAGAAATTGTAAAATCAAAGATCTAAGAAAACAAAGCATCAACTGAGCAGTATGTTTAACCAAATCAATCACTCAAGGATTCCAGTCAACTGGAGATTAAAGATAATTTGCAGCCTGAAATTAATTCACTTCATCCATATGCTACTTCAAAAGAAAAAGAGACCTCTTATGGCACTAGTGGAATGATTAAAATACTTCCTTCTTCACAGAAGCCAAATGTAAAAGTTCTCCAAAAACAAAGTTTAGTAATGGGTACTTTTTCCATAAGCGAGTCAGTCAGTAAATCAGACTGTGCTGCACTGGCCTTGCTGCCAAACCAAAAACCTAAGGTACAGAGGCAGAGTACACAGCTGGATACAAAAGCAGATTTACCTAAGCAGACGGAATTCAAGGTGAAACATCTTGAAGATGGAAGTCTGGTGGGTTTTTTTTGAGAAACGGGGTACCTGCAGGTCTGCCCTATTAAATATGTTCATCCTTAGCTAGCCAAGTTCTATGAGGAAATTTAAGTCAAACTGGCACAGGCAATCACTACAACCTACGTTTTTGCTATTAAAGACCAAATATTCTAACGTATTATCTTCCTTGGTTTTATCACAGTCTTGACCAATCGTAAATAATACCACTGCAGTCCTTGAGTCTCTACCAGCCTAATGGAAATATGTTGAAGGTGCCAAGTGCCAGACCTTTTCATCCCAGAATTACAATTCTTAATCCTATGATTGACATTTAGGTCCTGAGAAATGAGGCCCATCATCTGGGTGACTTTTGAATTATTACTAGAATTCATTCTGCTGAAGCGGAACAAAAATGTTATCAGATTCAGTACTGGAGGAAAATTATTTTGGATTGCTTCTACCGTACTAAAATTTTTAAACAATCTTTCAAATTCCACCTCTGTAAATATACTCAATGAGAAATCGCTGAAGACTTCCAAACCCTGTTAAAGCTTCTGCCTAAAAGAAACTGGTGCTCAACACATCTCGCAATACAACAATATTCTAAGAATGCTGCATGCATCTTCCATAAAGATGAGATTATTTACGAAAAAAACCCCTGAGTTTACAAAGAGACCTTATGAGTTAAACTGAAAAGTAAACTCCTGACCTCTTTGATTCTTCAGCTACTGTAGAGACCCAAACTTTCACAAGAAAGGACTATTGGCTTAAGCACTTCAGCTGATAATGCAGTACATAATCAAGTAGTATTCAGAAAGCCAGGAACACACCGTATATGGCTATATAAAGAAAATTCTTCAGTGTCCTCAAGAAGTGTTACTTATCTGGGCAGCCTACATCTACCCCTCCTTCTTATCTCAGTCTTTCAAAGATAGGCTTTGAATGTTTTGCAGCTGTCCAACACTAAGGCTGAAGAATTCAACAACCATGGCTGTGTAAAATCACATGGTGAAAAGCAATTACCATGATATCCAGGAATTCAGGACCAGTTACAGATCCAGAAAAGGTTCCTAACTGCAAACTTCTTTAATAAAATCTGGATAAAGTCCCAGGAGCAGATAAATCTGTAAAATTACTTTTTCTTCTTTCCAGATCATTCTTCAAAGGAGTTATACCATATAAACCAGTGCAGACTATGCATAACTACACTGAGTTTTAGCCAACCTCTCTCACAGCCAAAAATATCAACCACCACCACTGCACACATTTTCTTACTGAGATTTTCAGAAGGTCTGCATAATCTTATAACCACGAAGCTAGTGAGCCACTTCATATTTCCTGAAACTAAACTGCACATTAGATGATTCACCAATTAGTGTATTCATGAAGCTTTAAAAAGCAATCAACATTTCATTTTTGTTGAAAAATTTAACAGAGATGTCCAGCTGTATGCATGGACAGCATGTGGGCTTTTCTCCTTTATTTATCTTAACTAACAGCTATGTTAGCTGGTGAAAAATATTCAGTGTGTCAGATTTAATTTATAGAGCTGACAAAGTATAAGGGCTCCAGAAGGTATAGCATACATTTACTAAACTTTAAATACAATGTTTTAACTAGATATAGCTCAAAGATTAAAATAAGCTGTCAACCAACCAAACCACACAAATATATATTGTTTCAGAGCACTTCTTATTTAATGGAGCAATTGCTTACTTGTTTCAAACTAATCCATGGGTTAACAGCATCAGAAAAGTTGGTAATTCTTCTGACCTTAAACCCCATAAATCAAAGTGTGTGTTTTTTTTTAAAAACTAGGTAGGCATCTTTAGAAGACAGCAGGCACCTCAACACAGTGCAGGCCATGATGAGATGGAAGAGAGCACTGCCTATTGCTCAACACAACCAAGCCTTGTGGCCTTAAAGAAGCCTCTAGGCATAAATACCACAACATAAATACTAACTGTTAATTTCCCCTTAAGGTTGAAGAAACTACCAAGCATAGCTCTTGGGGAAATAAGAGGCAAGGAAATCAGCCCAAATTAGACAGCTACTCCAATATTTTGGAATAGGAATCAATATTCTGGGAGTTTATGGTGAAGTCTTTTTGTAAAAAAGTCATTAATTCTACCAAGTCAGGAATGTACTTTTCAGTGAGAAAAAAGGTATTCTGCTTTGATTTTATCTTTACTTTCACCATTTGTAGCAGTAAATGAAACATCACCACTTTACCTAAATCTTAAGTATAGATAAACCCACTGCAGGGAACTTACATGGAGTCATATGAATCCCATGAAGAATCTAGCAAAAATTGAGCTATTTAGCTACAGGCTATCACAGGACAAGGGGGTGTAAAACTATAAACAGCGATAATCACAGTCCTTTGGTTACACTAAAATATATCTCTACTTAACTTTAAACATAATAAATGAGAACCAAAAAATGTCTGTTAGAACGTCTTGGGTTATTAGTCCATCAGTGAAATACGTGAATTGGCACATCGAATTTGATGAACAGTCATCTCTCTAGAACCTTGCTGCAGACTGACAGTTTTCATGTTTCAAAGATTAAAAAAACCCTTTCCATTAGAACACAGTTGATTTCTAATCCCTTCCATCTGCTCTCTCTTTCTTAGATGTACCTTCCATCATCAAAAGACCAATGGAAGAGAAATCAGAGATATTTCTCCAGCAACTAACCCAGCCATTTTTCCAGTGCTCTCATATATATGAAGTCATGTCAAGCTATTGCATGCTACCCAGCTCTCTGAATTCACTAGTTGGTTGTATTGCTAATACAGTTCTGAAACCAGAGTAGATTCAAGACATACAAATCAACTGAAAAATCAGAAGACATTTCAGCAGCTAAGTCCATCACATTTCAAATTTGTATTGTTTTTTCTTTTTTGCAGTTTGCTTTGGGCTGACAAAAGAATGCATGCTCGAAATACGGCTAATTATCTCTGCCATAGTTATTAATGTACAAAACCCTCAAAAAGACAGTATTAAATCTGTTCTGACAGAGACCCTATCTCTAAGACTGTTGATAGCAGGTCCACTTCAGTATCTTTGTGTGCATATTGACAACTGAATTAACTGGGAGGCCGTTAACTTGGAAACCTGACTTCTTTCAACACCTCACTGTAGCAACCTCATCAACTAGGGAATATTCCAGGTAACGGGGGTTATGTTCAGGCTGCAGGCTGCATGACACCTTCAGCAGGAAGACCTCAATGGCAGAAACATGCACAATACAAGGCCTTGAGGCGGGTGAACCACATCTCAAGTATACTATGGATCTAACAATTTAAATATGAAATTGCTGTAACGTCATCTGGGTGCACAGTGGCCCATGAAAGATTTGGAATCAGAAAAAAAAGTTATAAGACCTGAGTAAGGCAAACTGCATTTGGGGGCTATGACATACTCCATGGTCATTACCTACTGACACAACCTCAACTTCCCTTCCTGAAATGGACTTATTGCAGAGGATGGAATGTCCTTTCTTAATAATTTGTTGAACTCAGAACTTCTGGGGGCCATAAATTACAATCTCAATGTTGCACAAGTACACTCTGTGGGGAGAAATGGGATTAAAAAGTCTCTTTTCTAAGAGCACTGTATCTTGGAGTAACATCCCTACACTGAAGTTAACCAGGTTTACATGAAATGACATCAGAAAATACTCCCTCATTGTAAAATCTTACAATAAAAATAAAAGCACTTCTAGAAAGGCATATTAAAACCCTGTTTCTGTAAAGAAGCTCCCACTAAAGGGCCTGGCAACTGAACAGTCTCCTTCCAGTATTGGGTCCTATGATGTTACCAAAATTATTGAAGTGAAATTACTCTAAAGCTACATTTAAAATGATAAATCACTTAAAACCTAGTAAACTATTTATTGTTGTACTTGCAACCACAGAAGGGTCTTTTTTGCCATTCAGCCAGAAAGGGGGGGGGGGGGGGGGGGGGAAGGAAGTACCCCAAAATGCAACTGCTCATCTCTCAGGTTAAGTTTAAAAACTAATTACACAAAAGATGTCAAGATAAAAACTCAAGAACACAGAACATTCAAATGTATTTTAAGTATTGAGATAGCCACAAAAAAAGCATTTTAGTCTTCTGCACAATGTTTTAAAAGCAGGAAAAAAAATCTCTGCAAAATTTTTCACTCTCATCTCAATATCCAATGCACATACTTAGTTCACCTGTCTTCTGAAGGAGGCAGATGAGTTTTAAAGGAGATCCAGTCAACTCCATGCAAATTTATGGAACACACTTACTTTTAAACAAAGTCATATAAAAGCAAGCTTCAGTAGTACTTTCCATTCATATCATCTCCCTGCAAGCAACTAACTTGGGCCACATCTATCCCCAAAATATTTTCTTGTTTTAGAAGTACAACTAACAAAAGCACTCTTTAAGTTGCTGCAGTTCCTGGGAGAAAAGCCCTAACTTTACCAAACTCACAAACCATACTGGAACCCGTTTCAGGGGAAAAGCACTTTATCTGTGTCCTACTAGGGTTTGCGCGGCATAGTCAGGAATCACACCTCACATGACGGGGTAAGGTACCCCGTAGGATGATTAGCCTGAAGTTTTTATAGCTTACAATCTTTAAAACATTGCAGGAAACTTCAGCAAGTTTTAGAGAAGAAAAATAAATAAATAAACAAACAAACACAAACGAAAAAAAGAAAACAATCACAACCCCCCCCAAAAAACAGGAAACAACAAAACGGTGAGGGGAAGAGAAAGAAAAGCATTCTGTAAGTATTCAAGGAATGGAAGCATAACTATTGTACATCCTGTCCTCCTAAGAATATATGCTTAGATGACAGATAAATCTGATTAAACAAATACATCAGGGACAGAAGTGTGTTCCACGGGGCTAAGCTATTGTGGTTCTGAGCAAGCACTGAATTACAAAGTTAAAAGCAGCAGAAATAACACGATTTACTGCTTCCACAATTCCAAGAAACCATTCATAACTTGGCGTTAGGATGCACAGAAAGGCCACTTTCAAACTTTTCCGAGCGCTCATTAAGGAAACAACGCGGCGTTTAAACCCACAGAAGAGGCGAGCAGCAGGTTACGTGCCCCGGAGACTCTCTGAAGGCAACCGCGCGGGGGTGATTTCCACCGGGTGCGAGGTACGGGAGAGCACCGAGCAAGCCCCGCTCCCGGAGCCGGATCCCGCCGGGAGCCCGGAGGAGCCGCCGCCGGGGCTGCCGTCCCGCCCGCCGCCTGGCACGGGCACCGCGACCGCCCCGGGCTGCGGGCGCAGCGCTGCCCCGGGCCGGGTGTGACCCGCAGCCCCCGGGCTCGCTGCGCACGCCAGCCCGGCTCCCCCCGCCTCTCTCCGGAGCGGGGCCGGGCTCGGGAAGCGCTGCCGCCGCTCCCGTCCCCCCTCCGCCCCGGGGCGGCCTCCTGCCCGGCGGGCGCTCCGCCGCACCCCGGCCCGCCGAGCCCTCCCCCTGCCGCTGCCGCTCGCCCGGCCCCGTCCCCTCCCGCGCCTCTCTCGGGCGCTGCCTGCCCGCCGGCAGCTCCCCGCCTCCCGCACGGCGCCGCCGACGCGGCCCCGCTGACCGCCCGCCGAGGCCGCGGCGGGGAGCGGCGGCCGCCTCCGGCCGCCGGGGGGCGAGCGGCGCAGCTCCCGCCCGCCCAGCCCGAGCCCCGGCACCTACCGCTGCGCCGCGGCGGGGACAGCGACGCCTTCAGCGCCGGCCCGGCCGCCCCGACCGCCGCAGCATCGCCCGCCGCCCCGCCCGGGCCGCCGCCTGCCGCTCGGCGCGGACGCAGCCGGCGCAGCAGCCCCCTGCCCAGCCCCCTCCGCCCAGTGGAAAATAGTTCCCCGGGCCCCGGAGCGGAGCGAGGGGGAGCGACACCGGGCTGGCCAATGGCAGCGGGGCTGGCCCCGCGCGGCGCCAATGGGAGCGGCGGGCGGGCGAGGGCGGGGCTTCTCCCGGCCGCCTGCGCCGCGGTTCGGCCGGACCCGCTAGGAAGGCTCCGGCGAGCCGCCGTCGGCCGCCATCTTGGAGCCGGGCACGGTGCCTAAGACGGGCAGGGGGCTCGGCGGCGGCCATCTTGGGTTCGGGCTGGGTCACGTGGCGGGGGCGGGCGGGAGGAAGCGGCGGGGCGGGGCGGTCGCTCGGTCCGGTCGCTCGGTTCGGCCCCGCCGTGCTGGGTCGCCGCGGGGCCGGGCACGGCAGCGGGCACGGCAGCCCCGCGGCGGAGCCTCAGCCTGCGCCGCCGTTCCGCCCTGCAGCCGGCGCGAGGCCAGGGCCGGCGGTGGCCGAGAGATGCTCCGCACCCCCCCCCCCCTCCCCCCCCCCCGGGCACCGGTGCAGACGTGCTGGGCCCCCCCGGGCTTTGCAGGACGGCCCCAGGGAGACGGTGCCTCTCCCGGCCTCCCACATCCCCCCAGCGCCGGCTCGGGATGGGGCTCGGCCGCCCCCCCCGGGCCCCGCTCCCCGCCGCCTTGCAAAGCTCTTGTTCGGGGGCCGCTCCCCGCGTGGGGCCAGGTGAATATTTCTGCTCGTGTTTAACGAGACGGCTGCCGCGCCTGCCGCCGTGGCAGCTGCCGGTTTAGGCAACAGCCCCAGCTTGCCCCAGCATCGCCCTGGGAGAAGCCGGGCGGCTCCTCGGGAGCGCAGCGCCGGCAGACGGAGACCTGCGGGCACCGGGCGGTGCTGGGAGGGAGCAGGGACCAGCGCAGACCAGTTTCCCCCCGTATAATGGGGAGGGACAGCGTTGCTCAGCTGAAGCGCGGGTGAGGGAGCGGCAGGGGTTCCCCTCCTGCATGGAGCGGGCGGATGGAGCATCAGCACGGAGGGTGCGTCGTTCGATGGGGAAAAAATACTAGGTCGTCAGGCTTAGAGGGTAAGAGCAATGGGTTGAACTCTCCTGGAAGGAGCAGCAAGCAGAGTATGGTGGGGGTCTGTTCTGTTCAGCATCCTTCTCCGTGGCTTGTGAGGAGGAGATGGAGTGCATGCCCATCAAGCTTTCAGGTGATGCCAGGGTGGGAGAGTGGAAATGCTGGAGGACTGAGCTGTCATTCAAATGAATCTAGGCTGGCTGGAGGAATGGCCTAGCAGGAAGTGTATGAAACTCAGCAAGGACAGATTCTAAGAAATTCAAGTCCAGCAGCTGGAAAGGAAGAGCCCTCTGCAACAATGCAGGCTGGAGACTGGTGGGCTCAGGAGCAGCTTGGCAGCAAAGGACATAGGGTCTTGGTGGACAGCAAGTTGGCTACAATCCAGCAGTGTGTCCTGGCAGCAAAGGAGGCCAAGAGCATCCTGGGTTGTACCACCAGGAGCATAGCCAGGGAAAGTGATGATTTGTTTATACTCAGTCACGTGTAGAACAGTGTGTTCAGTTAGGGGTCCCCAAATGCAAGGAAAACCTTAACAAACTAGCAAATTCAGGGGAGGCCACCAAGTCGTCCATGAAAAGCTGCAGCGTTTATCCTGTGGGGCTGAGGTAACAGGCCTCATTCAGCCTGGAGAAGGGGCAGCTTCAAAATACTTCAGCATACAGAACACAGCTTAGCATAGACATTACCAGCAGAAACCCCAAAGATGAAATAATACACTGTATAAGCAGTTCTGCACCTTGGAAGAGGATGAAAAATATAATGAAACATACATAATTGATGTTAGTTGCATTCAAAATGATACTGATGAGGCCAATGTGTGAATTTACATTTCTAGAACAGGGTAGCAGTCATGAAGGATTGATGTGCACCCAGCACAGATGCAGCTAAATTGCTCATTGGCAGTCCTACATAAATAGGACAAGAAAGTAGTAACAACAGGCAAAATAAATGCAAAGCCAGGATCTAGTTAGTCTTAACAGTTCAACAAGGGGAAATGCAACAGGCCCAGGCACCTGTACATGCTGAAGACTGACTGGCTGGAAAGGATCTGTGCAGATAAGGACCTCAGTGCCCTGATGTACTCCAAGTGAACACGTGCCAGCAACATGCCCTTGCTGCAGAGAAGGCTAACCCTAGCCTGGGCTGCATTAGGAGGAATGTTGCCAGCAGGTTAAGGGAAGTGATCCTTCCCCTCTGCTCTGCACTGATGAGGCCACACCTGCAGTACTGTGTCCAGTTCCAGACTACCCCATACAAGAGAGATACAGAGCTACTGGGAAAGAGTCCAACAGAGAGCTGCTAAAATTATTAGGGGACTGGAGCATCTTACGAAGAACGCTTGAAGGAGCTGGGAATGTTTGAGGAAGAGGAGGCTGAGGGGAGACCTCATCAGTCTCTACAGCTACCTGAAAGGTCACTGTAGAGAGGTTGGTGCTGGTCTCTTCTCACAGGTAATTAGCAACAGAACAAGAGGGAATGGCTTCAAGCTGCAACAGGGGAGGTTTAGACTGGACATTAGGAAAATTTTTTTCACAGAGTGGTTAGACGCTGGAATAGGCTGCCCAGGAGGTGGTTGGGTCACCATCCCTGGATGTGTTTAATGGTCATTTGGATGTGGTGTTGGTGGATCTGGTTTAGGGGAGAACTTTGTAGAGTAGGGATGATGGTTGGACTCGGTGATCCCAAGGGTCTTTTCCAACCTGAATGGTTCTATGATTCTATGATCTCTCCTATGACGACAGGCTGGAAGTGCCTGGAGAAGACAAGGCTCAGAGGATCTCATCAATATATATAAATATCTGAAGGGAGGATGTAAAGAGGACGGAGCCAGGCTTTCTGCATCGTGCCCAGTGACAGGACCAGAGGCATTGAGCACAAACTGAAACACAGGATGTTCTGCCTGAATACCTGGAAACACTTTTTCACAGTGAGGGTGACTAAGCACTGAAGCAGGTTTCCCAGGGAGATTGTGGGGTCTACATCCTTGCAGATATTCCAAAGCCATCTGGACATGGTCCTGGGCAGCCAGCTCTAGCTCATCCTGCAAGACTGGGGGAGATTGGAAGATATGACCCCCAGGGGACCCTTCCAACTTCTATCATTCTGTGATTCTGTAACATTTAATATCACCACATCACCTGAGAGCTTTTGCTTCAAACGCATCACTGTGTTCTGGTTTTGGCTGGGATAGAGTTAATTTTCATAGGAGCTGTGGGGCTGTGTTTCGGACTTGTGCTGAAAACAGTGTTGATAGTGCATAGATGTTTTTGTTCTCACTGAGCAGTGCTTACACACAGTCAAGACCATTTCTGCTTCTTACACCACTGCACCAGTGAGCAGGCTGGGGGTGCACAAGAAGTTGGGAGGGGACACAGCTGGGACCACTGATCCCAACCTACCAAAGGGATATTCCAGACCATATGACATCATGCTCAGCAAATAAAGCTGGAGGAAGAAAAAGGAAGGGGGGGGTCACACGTTTGGAGTGATGGTGTTTGTCTTCCCAAGTAAGTGTTGCATGTGATGGAGCCCTTCTTTCCTGGAGATGGCTGAACACCTGCCTGCCAATGGGAAGGAGAGAGAGAATTCCTTGGTTTTCTTTGCTTGCATGAATGGCTTTTGCTTTACTAAACTACCTTTATTTGAACCCACGAGTTTTCTCACTTTTACCTTTCTGGATTCTCTCCCCCATCCCACCAAAGTGGGGAGTGAGTGAGCAGCTGGGTGGTGCTTAGTTGGTGGCTGAGGGCAAAACACAGCGATCTTTCCTGCCATTACCCAGTACTGACTGCACTTGTATTACAAAGTTTTGTAAGTCAGTTTTAAAACTTTTAGGCTGTTTCCCTTTTCTATGAATTCTGTTGCAAACTATTTTTATGCTAGATACTTACAGACTTCTCAGAAATACAAAATTTTAGTAACATAAAACTCTAGATTTGCTATATCTCTTCTTATTCATAAAGCAAAACTCTTGATGTTAGCATTTTTGTCAGGATTAAGGTTCAACGACAGTCGTCTTCATCTGCTGAAAACACCTGCCATTCTGATCTGCTACTCTGTCGAAGAATACAGGGAAATAATCAACTGCTTTTTCTAAACTACCATCTGTTTCATTTGGGGGATCTGATTATCGGATAGAAGAAATTAAATAAACTGCTACTTGCTATAAACAAGAAAAAAATTTCCTAATCCCTGAAGAGCTAGGATGTAGGCAGAGTCCAACAGGACAGAGACTATGCAACTGGTGGTTATTATTCCCAGTCTTCACCGGCCTGACCAGCAGAGCTGTGGGATCTACTTAGATTTTGGGAGGAAGCATTGGTGCAAGGGACCAACACTGAGACCTCAAAGCATGATGCTACTTGATGTGATATTTCTGTACTAGTGAGTTGGTATGGGCATCTTAAAGAGCTATATCAGTAAGACTCAGAAGGATGTGAGAAAACCATGGGCAATTGAGGGTGCTCCAGACTATGAGGCTGCAATGAGTCTATTAAAAGTAATCAGATCACCTTCTTTCTCAGGATGTGCACACACCCTTGAATACAAAGCAGTTCTCTGGGGAATCATCCGGGCAATCTCTTTTTTCAAAAGGCAGTTCATTTTCCCTATGGAGGGCAATGACCTATTCATTGTGGGAGGACAAGGGGACACTGTGAAGAAGCAGGGCTTGGAAGAAAGTGATTAGAGGTTGGAAATTGAGCAGGCTGCTACCTCCCATATTGGCCTGCTTTCATCTTTTCATGTTTATTTCCAGGGTGTACCACCAGCTCCCGTGTGTGCTGCCAACAATGCAGTGCAGCACTGCTGGGCGTGCCATGCACAGTGCTCTCAGCCTGCCACTCCTGCGTGACACCACCCACTTTCTGTGCTATCAGCCACCACGGTTGTCTCAGCAGTCCTGAGCTGCCACACTAACTGTGTCTCCCTGGCCCAGCTCTGCTGGAATGTTGCTTCTGAGTATGTCTCTGACTGATCCTGGTTCTGAGTGAAAAAGTGCCTGACCCTGGCTCTGAGCACCTTCTCCCACTCCCTACTCCAGGGTTTATTCTCTAAGCAGCCTAGAATAATTCTGACACAGACCTTACGTAAAACTTTCTCATTCCAAACAGAACTTTATAAACTTTGATGAAGTTAGTCAAGGCACATGTTCTCCCCTTACTCCTAGCAGCAGCATCAACCACATACTGAACCTCAGTTAGCGTGTCAGGAGTTGTAAAATCAAATTGTAGTTCAGCAAAGCAAAATAGCTCCCTTTCAGTTCATGGTTGGCAGAGCAAGTAGCCTTCCCTGCAGACCCAGCATCCCTGTCCTATGCCCAGAGGTCTGTGTGTCTCTGAGAACCACACAGCTGGAGGATTGTCCATGAAAGTCGAAAGTCGTAGTGACACACAGCTGGAACGTTGCCCATGAAAGCCAGAGCAGTCATCAGAAGTACGATCATTTGATGATGCTGCCTCCCAGGCTTTTTCCCTTCAGACTGTGACTAGATGAGCACTCCTCTCTCCTTCAGCCATGCAAACGCGAAGAATTACTTATGGAAAATCTAAGATAATAGCAAGGAAAGAGAGCTGGAGTAAAACAGTAACCACTTTCATTATCCTGCTGAGAAAGTCTTTATGGATAAATCCTGTCAGCAAAGGACACCTTGAAGCAAAAGGATGATGAGGATATGCTAGATAAACTCCCAAGATTTGGGGAGAGCACTTGCAATAAGGACAGAGACCTCTGCAAAGCAAAAGTGGACAATTCTAGGGAAGGTAGAGCAAGGTCACACAAGTGTAGAGCCTTGGCTGCTGTCTAATCTAACAAAAACAATTCCAACATGGAAGAGATTTAGGATTAAGAACTGAGGAACCCCCATCATAGGCCAGCCAGCTCCATTCAGCTGGGCACCTTGAGCTACCAAGTGCTACCCTGCTTTGCCTTCACTGACTTGACAGTTTGCTTGCATGTAAAATCAGCTGCAGCATGGTGATCTGTTTGTCTGCAAGCATAGTTGTTAATTTTACAGGACCTAAAGCTGCATCTTGACCAAATGAATAGAAGCCAGATTTACACTTAAAAATGTGAGTACCTCAGGTATCAGAAGAGAAATGTATTTTTTAAATGTTAACCTGAACATCCAGTGTACCTGCCCTGGCCAGGTACTACCCTTTGAAGAAGAGGCAAGGCTGATTAAATGCCTAGAACCAAGCTGGGGAGACATAGGTCCAAAGGTTTTTAATCTGGGCTAACTGAACATGACTAGAATTAGAGGGACATGAAATAAGGATACCCTGGTGTAATCACCATGATGGTGGAAGAGCTCAGGAGCAGTTACTTCCTTTCTCCTTTAGTCCCTTGCTTTCTTCTGTCTGCTCCAGCTCCGGTGCAGCTGAGCTGGGGGAAGGACCTAGAAACCTTTCTGGATTTTTCTGAAGCTGAGTCATTTGGGTGGCTGAAGTAAGAACATCTATGGTGCTCCCTTCTCCATTGTTGCATGCCTTGAATGAGTCTTGACACCAAGGCTGAAACATCAGCTTTCTGATTCAGTTGCCAGTTCCCCACTTTGACCAGGTGTTAATAGTGATTCCTGCTGCAGGGCAAAGGACAGCCAGGTTTCAGAACAGCTTCAGGCAGGTGCAACACACACAGCGACATTCAAAAGTACTCTGACATGTCCAAGCACCACCCAAAACTGTAGCATGTGGTCTTGATCTTTCTTTTACTGAGTAATACAAAACAACTGCTAGAACAGGTCCCTAGCCTACCCTCTTTTGCTCACATGCTTGTTCATTAAGTAGCTTCCAGTCATCCCGAGAGTCTATAAGCCTGTTCTTGCAGGAAGGTATATTTTTAAAATACTTTCATTTGAAATGGATTTATTTGTGATCCACTCTGGTGGATCCTAAATTGTGAATTGACATACTTCTCTTTTGTTACCAGTAAACAGCATCTACCATGACCTTCAAATGAGAGGATCAGAAGGTTTTAAAGGTAGATACTTTGCAGAAAGTCAGTGCTCAGCATTTTTTGAAAACCAGGTCCCTCTCTAAGGTATTTCAAACTGAACACATAAAAGCAAAGAAAGCCCAAATCATTAGTTACTTTTGAAAATTTTAGCCAGGGAACATTTTTTTAGTGCTGGTGGTGGAGTCATTAATTATCATTGCATAGAATGTAATAACAAACCAGAGCTCCCCAATGGGCAAAAGCAAACCACTTCTAGCTTTTCTGTTTTTCTTTTCTTTTTTTTTCACAGCAATAGTAAAATATATTATTATGCACCTCCAACCATGAATGTTCTCCAAAGCAACTTGATATTAAAACCCAAATCATCTGACTGGATGAGTTTTTACAGCTTGTTACAGCAGGGCAAGCCAGGAATGTTATTAGAGTGGCCTGAGGCATGGTGCTGTTCCATGGAAACTGAAAACCAGTTAAAAGTTTAAAGTGTTCCAAAATTCATTTTCTCCAAGGGAATTTGTGGCACTGCTGAGATTAGAGCCATTCCCATTCAAACAGCTATACTCCAAATGAGACCTTAATTTGTGCCTATTTTGTCAGAACAATCTGGTTTAATTTACCATGGCAGAATACTAATGTGAGCTGGCGGTTCTGTTGTCTGGACTTGTTTCATTTTCCCTCCTCTCTTCAGCAGCAGTGCATTTGCATAGTTTTTCAGGCTACAGCAACAGTAGGGAAAGATTAGGTTGCAACCTAGTTAATGCCACCCAAATACATTCCAGGTTTGTATTTTCAGTGCTCGGTCCCTGTGACTGCACACTGTGCTGCAAGATTGGCAGACCATACAGTCCGTGATTGAACATGGGAGACCAGTTTTCAGCATTGATATGGCACTTTTCATCTGCAGAAGTCACAGGTAGTTAGAAAGATGCTAAGCAAAATGACATGTAACTCAAGTGACTGACTCCAGCATGGACCAGGTTGCATTCTTTTATCTTTCTGAGTTTTAGAATGAAATCCAGGTGCAAACAGGTAAGGAACCAATGCAAGAAACAGGGGCCAAGGGTTTTCAATACACCTATGAGTGATCTGAAAAATTTCTTTAAAAAGTCTTCTTGTTCCCCAGATCACTTGACTGTCAGCATAGTTTAAGTATACATTGAAGCAGCCAAACAGTCCCCAAGAATATCTGTGCAGGCTATATACTTCTGTGGCAGCACCTACCAGGAGGTGGTTTGGGAGATATTCTGGTTGGTGGCTTCACTCCACCTGGAGATTTCCACATTTCCAATAAAGACGTTTTGAACATGTTGTGTGTTTTCAGAGCACTGAAGATCAGTTATGTAGGACTGCAGATTTACATCTCCTACTCTCAGAAAAATCTGATTATAATTAGTAATGTTCAGTGTTAGTGGGTACTAATGTGATTTCTGAAGGCTCACAGCTGAACTTAAAGAATGGAAGAAAGTGTTAAAGGAGTCCATACAGTGTCAAAACACCTGAATTATTTAACTTCAATGATCTTGTGTCTGAGCACATGCATGTGTGCATGTATAAATATAAATCTAGATTAGTCATCAATAGCAAGGTAGTAAAAAAAGAACACATCTCAATTTTTAATTCTCCATCAAGAAACACAGAAAGTACACAGTGTATTTATTTAATTCCTTGGGTTTGTTTTGGAGGGTAGTTTTTTGGTTTGTTTTGGGCTTTTTTGGTTTTGTGGTAGTTGGTTGTGGGTTTCTTGTTGTTGTTGTTTTGTGTTTTTTTGTGGTTTTTTGGGGTTTTTTTGTTGAGGGAAGAATACAAACTGTGAAACACAACTAAAGCCATAACTGAAGAGAGCTGCAAGAATGAAAATTATAGGCAAATGAGAGTGAAAGGGATAGAATACTAATAAACATACATATGGGAATCCAGTGTCATTTACATAAGGGAAAACCAGGTTTATGTTAAAATTAGTGTCTATTTCCTGTATCAGGGCTGTCTGCATTTACTACAAGTTGGATATTAAAAGACGTTTTCCTTGTAGTACCACCTCCATAAAGACCTGAAGCTTTCTTTTCTTGAAGAAAATTCACAGAATCACAAAGTCATAGAATGGTTGAGGTTGGAAAGAAACTCTGGAGGTCATCACGTCCAAGCCTTTGCTCATGAAGGGTCAGCTACTGCAGGTTGCTGAGGACTGTGTCCGTCTGAGGTTTTAGTATGTCCAAGGATGGAGACTTCACAATCTCTCTGGCCAACCTGTGCCAGTGTTTGATCACCCTCAGAGTAAAACAGTGTTTTCTTGTATTAGATGGATTTCATGTGCTTCAGTTTGTGCCCATTGCCACTGTCATGTCTCTGGGCACTACCAAGAAGAATCAGCCTCCCTCTTCGCCATTCCCTCCCATCAGGTATTCGTAAACATAGAATCACAGAATGGTTTGGGTTGGAAGGGACCTTAAAGGTCATCTAGTTCCAACCCCCCTGCATGGACAGGGACACCTTCCACTAGACCAGGTTACTCCAAGCTCCATCCAATCTGGCCTTGAACACTTCCAGGGATGAGGCATCTGCAGCCTCCCAGGGCAACCTAGGCCAGTGTCTCATCACCCTCACACTAAAGAATTTCTTCCTAATGTTTAAACTAAATCTACCCTCTTTAAAGGCATTCCCCCTTGTCCTATCACTACAGGTGCTGTTAAAAAGTCCCTCCCCAGCTTTCCTGTAGGTCCCCTTCAGGTCCTGGAAGGCTGTGATCTCCCTAGAGTCTTCTCTTCTCCAGGCTAAACAGCCCCAACTCTCTCAGCCTGTCTTCATAGGAGAGGTGCTCCAGCCCTCTGACCATCTTCATGGCCCTTCTTGGGACTTTCTCCATGAGCTCCATGTCCTTCTTATGTTGGGGGCTCCAGAACTGTACGCAGTACTGCAGGTGTGCCTCACCAGTGCTGACCAGAGGGGAAGGAACACCTCCCTTAACCAATGCTCCTCCTAGTGCAGCCCAGGATGCTGTTGGCATGCTGTTTTCTCAACGTGGTGATGCTCACCTGCAGTTCCAGCTTCTTGGGAGGTTGAGTTTGCCAGATGGCTGGAGCCCAGGACTCCCAGGCTGCAGCCTGCTGTGCCCAGCAGGTGTCTGCCCTAAGGCCAGCATCAGTCAGTACGGTGAGCTCAGGGTCACCAGGCTGCCTAAGCAGGAGTGAACCAGGCTGGGTTGGAAATGGAGAGGGTCAAAACTGATCGCATTAGACAAACTAAAGAAGTTGAAAAAGTTTTATATGTGAATTTTAAACCTAGAATGGAATTAAATTGTCTTAGATGTGCTGTATTTTGAAAATATTCAATGATAGTTTTACTTACTTTTTAAACAAAGGAAAACCTTTGTCACACATTCAGTTAACTAAATAGTAGCTATTAATTTTCTAAATAAATTTTCTAAGCTTTATCTCCTAGGTTAGAACAGGATGTATTTCCCTACTTACCTTGCCATTGACACAATGGGAGCATAAGTGACTGGTTTAGATGACATACCTGGTGCTCAGGTAATAGAGCTAGGTAGGACAACTCCCTGATCTTCTACCTCACACACCCACACGCACACACACAGAGTGCTTGGGCAATGTAATTAGCATTGAACCAAGCACATTCATCATCACATGCCTCTTTCCAAGCTCCCACAGCTGGGCAGTGATGCTCCACCACTGTGGCCATACTTGCTCCAGGAAATGCCAGGCACTGCTTTATCCACTTCTGTGTCACCCTGTACTGTTGGAGTGATAGTGAAAACAGTGAGCTTTGGGGCACTGTCATTGTTTCCCACAGGCATACCACACTGTCAGGGAAACTTTTGCAGTTGCTCTTCTGGACTTCAAATGGGTTGTTGGGATTGACTTTGGTTAAATCACTCAGGTTGCAAAATGGGTTGAACAGCAAACTGCATGTCTCATCAGACCTTTGCTTCACCAGTGGGTATTTCCATGAGCCAGGCTTCATTGCCAGCTACATGGGCCACTTTTGCATCTAGGATGGAGTCTGCTTTTAGGATGCATCTATCAGGACCAACATCATCTCCAGGAATGTAGACATAGACTTGTCTGAGAAAACAAGCAGCAAGTTATGGTTGTTTTCAAGCCTCTTCTAAGGCAAGAGAAGGCCTCAGGGGTACATCTCAAAGTGTAAAACAGTGACCAGATTAAAGGAGATTTAAAGCACAGATTAAAGGCACCCTTATTAGAGTACACATAAGAAGAAGTAGGACAACTAGAACATTTTCTCAGGATGTACTCAGAACCACACAGGAATTGTTTCAAAGGGCAGTGGCTTATGACTAAAAGAGACAGTTTGAAGTGCTTTTGGACATCATACGTGTCTCATCTTTACCACAGGTTTACCCTTGCATGGACAAACAGTCCAATTCCAGCACAAGGGGCATTTATTTTATTAACAATGCTAGTTAAAGGTTGGTAGTTGAACCAATGGTGCAAAGCTAGATGTTTATTCTCTGACTCTTATGACCTCTCTTCGCTACCCTTCTTGAGTTGAAAGCCCATTTGGGTTAACTTGCACATATTGGCTGGGTGGGAGCACAACCTATGGTCAAATAATACTACTGGTTTCGGTGTTTTTTTTTCCAAGCAATCCTATTGTGTCCAGTCAGGCTATTTCCATTGATAAAGATCATTCTTGTAGTAAAGGAATGTACTATTAGGGATTTTTATTTGTAACTGACAAGTAGATGGTCTTTTAGCTGGCAATATCCCTAAAGCATATGTAACTATATAACTAGAATAAGATTTATTTGAAGAAACTTAAGCATTCATGTCAGTCTCTTCTTAAAACTTAAATGTCAGAGTCTCTATATCTGAAATAACTAACTCCCACTGATTCCAGCGAAATAGATAGTAATTGCCCTTTGAGGATTTGAACCTGGAGCATAACAGAAGGCAAAATGTAACTCACAGAAATGTATAATGGAAAAATAATTATGAAATTATAAAAATAACTTGTACTGCGGTCATAGTGAATATTCTGCATTTGGATGTTTCCTTTAAAAGGATGTACAAGTTTTATAAATCTGGTTCTACAGTGTTTTAGAATTCAAATCTGACCTAGACCATGCCCTTTAGATGGCAACAACCACCTGAATGTAGTTTAAAATGGTTCAACATACAAGAATCAACCGGCTCCATTTGCTTCTATATATATTTGATAATACAAGCTAGTTGGTCACTCAGTTGTTCTTACAAAAGACTAAGCTTCTGCAAAGTTCTAAAAGCAGGCTCTCAAATCAGCTTATTGCAGTACCTGTTAGCGACAATAAGCTATATTGTCTGTTATTAGGAACAAGATATGCATCAAGCTTCGATGTTAGCTAACACCCGTGGGAAACAAATAAATTGGCAATAGTCAGCATTTCACTCTGTATGATAGGAAATGCAAGCTATGAGGCTAGCCCAAAGTCTCGCTGATTTTAGCCCACTAAGACTGATTTTCATTTTTAGGCACAAAACACTGGCATTACAAAGAGCAAATTTATATCTGCAGACAGACATTGAACTATCCTGTTGCCTACCTGACACATAACATTTTTGGTATGCATTTGAACAAGATGGATTTAGATGTACTGAATCTGGATATCCTTACCTTGGGTTCAACAGAACATAACATGTTTTCAGGTGCCTTGTGGTGTTACTTTGTGAAAAGAAAGCATTCAGGTAGTTTCCCACACTCTTCTTCATCATATATATTCTATCACTTAATAGCCTACTAGCCAGGCTATGTATCATAGTCCGTGGAAAGACTGCTATATCATATAGTCCTCAGAATCTCCCCAGGCCACCCAGGTAAAGTTTAGATGGTAAAACAGCTGCCCATTCACAGCTGGACCTGAGTCCCTTTCCCTGGGCTTGGCCTTTGCTTTTGGAGTGAAAATTACTGTAGTGCCATCTAGTGCTACTCTGCTGATCCTTGCATTCTCTGTATAGCATTGCCAAGAATATTGCTCTGGATTCATTATTTCTAGCTGTAAGCATTCTGAAATCTTGAAAATGCAATTTATTTCCTCAGGAACATTCCCCATCCCGCCCCTTCCTCCAGTCCCATCCTGCCTTTCTTTTTCTCAAGCAAGTCATAATACAGACTACGTGCATTTCTGTAACAGACCTTCCAGCAATGCTATGCATTAAAATTGGCTCTTAGCAGCATGACTGTATGGAATGGGGAAGGAACTGGAGACTAGCTCACAAAGAGCATGTGTTCCTGTATCTTTGAAACATGAAACTTTAAAAAATGCAGAAGTTGCTCAGGAAAGCACATCTAGAGAAGGGGCCTGATGCCTTCCAGTATGGCCAGAGTCTGGGTATGGGGCCGAGGTGCACCAGCAAGGACAGAGGAGGTATGCTTTCTTGCAAAGGTGACTCGGAAGCACCAAGTCCAGCACAAATGGTGAAGAAACTATTATCTTCCTTGTATATATGGGGAAAATGTGAAAAATCCACAGGGTTTACCACATCCCAGGAGATTAAAAAGTCTTCAAGACTTTCTCAGCAACTCTGTTACCTAAAACATACCTGGTTCATGTAGTAGTTGTCCCTGATAGCTCACATTCCCAAACTAGGAGTCCTAGAGGATTTTAGTACAAAATGGAGCAGCTGCCCTAAAAGTAACTGTAGTTGAAAACCAGTTACCCAATTGGCATCTCCTGGCTTTCTGAAGCCTGAAGGAAGGCTCTGTTCCTTGAGACACCTAATGCCATATTTTTCAATTAATTACTACAAAGACAGTCCTAGTGAGAAGCCAATGGGAAATAAACACTTAGAGGCTTGTGAAAATCCTGCTGGGTTCCTGTCTACATCTGCAGAAGCTTTTAAATCTGCCCTCAGATCACCTTGTGGTCAAGTAAACGTGCTTTGCTAGATGAAACACTGATTTTGTCTGCTGTGGCACAATGTGACCTGTGGCCTGTGTGATTAAAAGTAGCTCCTGTCGCCAGATGTTCCACGTGTCTCCCTAGGCTGCCTATTTAAAGTCCTGGCAGCATCTACCACCAAGCAGTCCAGCACCCAGTCGGCCAAATGACTATTTCTGTTTTCTTGAAGAGCTTTAATTTCAAAGCATTTATCTGAAGTACTTTGAGGCTATGCCCATGATAACAACTGGGGGGGTTAATAATTTCAGGTATGTAACAGGTTCCACTTAGACCAGGAAAGTCTATTCTGTGATTTCTGTCATCTCACAGTCATTGTAGTTCAAGAACCATACTGGATTTGCTCTTCAAAAGTCCTACTGACACTTGCAGCATTTGCATTTTTATCGCACCTTCAATGCCAATCTAAAGTTAGACTCTGTTCCTGAAATGAATACATGGCTCTTCAATATGCAAGCTGCAAATTGAACAATAAATTATTGTCTAATATTCTTAGTGTTGAATTAATGTGAGGTAAGATAGGAAAATACTGGTTTTGCCATGTTTAAGGTCATAAAATAAATAATATAAATTTTTTTCCATGAAGCCTGCTTGAAACTTTTAGCAATTTATTGGCTAACAGAGCAAATTTTGCCTGGTAGCAGAACTATAGGTAAGCTAGTAAAATAAGTAAGAGATGTAATATTATAAAACTCCAAATAAATATATATCAAGAATTTAGCCCAGTCTACAAATCTAGGTGCATTATTGCTACTTTTTTTTTAAAACTTAGGAATAGGCACAAACTTCCACTTACTTGATATAAATGTCTAGACCTTATCTTATTTCAGTGAATACATGTCTGTTTAAAAAGCAGAATGGTGCCAACAACTTTATAGAAAGCCCTACATGTTTTGGTTTTTTTCCTCTGGAATGTCTCCAAGCAAGTCACACTGTTAAAAAAAATTTTTGGCCCTCATCCTGCAAAGGCTTGTGTATGTGTCAAGTTATACATGCTGTGAAGACCTTAATTGATTTCAATGGAGGTTCTCACAAAGTAAAATGCTAAATATCTGCACAAATTTCAACAGGTTTAGGACTTTTTAAAAAAATACATTTATGTGTTCTTAACCTTCATTTTCAAAGGGAGCCTACTGCCCACTGTTAAGATTTTTTTGTGTATCCAACACTTTCTGTAGCTGTTCTAGTATTACTCCAGCCTGAATTTGCTGGAACATTTCACGGGATGCTGTAAACTGTGTAAGAGGAAACTGCAAGAAGGAAACTTGCCTAGTGTATACTTTTTGCAAGAGTGCAATACATGATCCTTCAAACAGTATTAATAGATTTCTGTGAGCTAGTGACAGATAGAAGAATTTGATCTAATAAAAAGTGTCTAAAATCCACTTGGCAGGAGTAAGGATGTCTCCCCATGAATGCCAATAACTTTCATTTTTAGAAAAAAGTTTCCAGTGCTGCTCCTGAAAAATATTTAAATATGACTTGGGAATAACACAGTAGAGTACCATCTTCCTGAGTCTGCAGAAGATAATTCCAGAGTCTCCACTGCTGCCCAACGCCTTCTCAAATTGCAAAGGAGTGAAAAAACCTGATGTGAGAAGACACTTTTTAGATTTTGCCATGTAAGTGCTACAGAAAGACAGCAAACCTAATGTATTCTTGAAGTCTTTGAAGTGACTGTATAAGCTGTTTCAGAGGTGTTCACTGTCTATCTTGGATAGTGTTCAAGTTAGAGAACTGAAAGCAATGATTTATAATTACCATCTGACTGCCACCATTTGGAACATATCACAGGAACTGTGGGAAAGTCTCATACAGTTTAATTTAGGGACACTCTTACTGAATTTTACTTTCCACTCTGTGTTAGCTCTGATAAAGAGTCTCCATTTTAGGACTGTGCTAAGTATTTCTTAGCAGTAAAATAAACCAAACGTGCAAGTAAACTATCTAGATTTTACTTTTTTTAAAGGTCACGTTTACATTCCCAATGAATCTAGAAAATATTTCACACATTTTGTGAGCGCAAGGTATTAAACAACAAAAAAAATTATCTGATTGACAGTGTTACAGCTAAAGACATGACACAACTGTCTGGTTCTTTTAAATGTCAAATAGATGTTCCACTCTGCTATACTTCAGACTGGTTAAGAGATTTAGATATAACAGGTGTAGATCGATTTTTCACTGTCAAGCTATAAATTTAACTTAAGAAACAATACAGAAACAGAGAGCTTTAAATATAAACATTTCCTTCCCTTAGGAGTTGTACAGAGGACATCAACACGTGACTTCTGAAGATTTAGTGACATCTGGCTTCACATTTTTACCACATATGAAATTATATTTGGCATATAAAGTTCTCCTGTGATACTGTTCCTCTTGCTAAGCCTTTGGCCTGGTTTCTGTCAAAAGGACTTCAGTCCTGTCTGCTCTCTTGTGTGTGCTTTGGCTTTTTTTTTCTATTTGCCTCTTACCCTCAGGACAGAACCAGTCTAATCTGTCCCTTCCTTCCTGGATGATCCTGAGCATGGAATCAAGCAACAAAGTAGAGAACCTGCTCTTTCCAAAGAGTAGGGACCTCCTCTCTCTCCACTCTCCTGAATGAATGAAGGTAACTAACCGTTGACTTCTGTATTGAGCATGTCTTTTTCCCAGTAAGAGTCACATCATGGGTGCGTGCACATGTGCATGTGAAAGGTCAAAACATACTGTTACAGAAGATGCTTGTTTTGGATGTTAGAACTAGATGCAGGGGGGCACTGAGTTTTAAGGAGGTAAAGAAGGGAAGGAGCAACTGTGTAGGAACATGGTAAGTCAGGCCGTAGAAAGGAAGGTTAAGAGTGAAAACCAGGATGGGCAGGTAGAGTGAAGAGCGGGTGAATAAACTAAAGGAGAAGCAGCAAAAAACAGCAGTGAGCTGGGCAAATAGACACTTGGGCAGAAATAGCAGACACCCAGATTTTGGAGTTCAAGGCATGGTTGTGTCCAGGAGGATGAGGCCTTTCCCAGCTGCTGTTGTGCATCTCTTTAGATGATGGGATAAAGGAAGGACTTTGAAGGCTGCAGCTGTTCCTTGCTGATTTCAGCCTTAAATGGCTGCTTTGAGGAGGAATAAGAGTTTAAATTGCTGAGGGAGAGAAAAAAGAACAACAAGGGAGAGGGAAATAGCTGAGCTTCAATGTGACTATTTTATTTCAGGCTGCTTGCCAACACATACTTTATTTATTTTTCTGGTTACTATTGGATAACATTAAGCCGTGTGTCAAGTTGTGACCTGTTAAAGATGTTCAGAAGGCTTTCAGTCCTTAGCAGGGAAAAGATTTTGCCACTCCCCAGGTTAAATATTTAAAATGGTCACAAGCTATATGTGAATGCAGTAGAGGATCCAACTGGAGGCTGATAAAGAGAGGTGAGAAAAAACTGGAAACTGAGCTGTGCAGAAACCTGCCAAGTGTGAATGTCATCACAGCCTAACATCACTTTGAAATAAAACACATTTATAATGAACTCTTCTGGCCTTAAGAAAGATTTGGATGTCTTGATGCCCTAGAGCGTGGCAGATCAGTGCCTGGGATCCTCTTCTCAGCTGCTGCCACTGTTTCCCAGTGGTAGGGAGGCTGTCTGACCTGCACTACCTGGCCAGCTGAGGCACAGAAGTTCATAAACCCTGTGAAGCGCCTGGGACCTTGACTATGACTAATCTTGACAGGGAGCCCCTTTCAAACTGTCTCACCCCAGATATTTTCTTTATCCCTTAACCCATCACCTTTAAGAGTGAAGAGGAAACTGATGAATGCTCACTGGATACTGTCACTAAGCTTCAGGGACTAAGGGCTCCAGTGTAAAGGTGCTGCAGCACCCATATGCCTGAGGCATGGGGTCTTCTGTCAGCTTTCACTACTACAGCAGGAGGATCCCTGAACCAGTACTTCAAAACTGCTCTGCTGGGCAGCCTGTGGAGCAAGGGATGGATGGGGGAAGTGTGTTATCCATTCTTTGTTCCCCATTGTCAAGTAATAGGGCACAGGCAAGTCAGCTTTCATAACTCACTACAGATGATCTGATATTTAATAAGAGTTGCTGGGTTTGCTTTGAAAAAAATTAACATGTTGCAGGATTGTCATCTCTGGAGCCAATCACTTGCAAAGAGTATCCCATTTCAGTTGCTGACTAACACACCCATCTCTCAGTGGCACTGCTTCCTGTCCCCTCTGTTTAATAGTCAGATTCATTTTCATTATTACTATTCCTTTAGCTTTACACAGTTCACTGCTGAAACTTCAAATAATCACCATCTGGAATATCACTTTGGCTCTCTTTTTTTTTTTTTTTCATAATACTGGGAACACATTTAGTTTTGTGTTTCATTTTAACTCTGCCTTCAATTTATTTTATTTTTTTATTATTTTTATTTTGGTGGTGAGTTGCTGGAAGATTGTCAGCTGAGTTTCTCGGTCAATTGCATTAGCTTCTCATTCTGATTTAAAGGTACCAAATGCTAAAAGTTAACAGGTTGTGTCACAGCAGAGATGTTGCAGTTATTTCAACAACCAGCAATAATAAAGACCTTTTTTTTGTCTTCCTAATGCTTGCAGTATGCTTGTGATGGACACTATCAAGATAGCAAGATTAGATATGATCTTTCAAAGCTGTTCAGTTTTGTTTCCAGATCTCTGTAACTTCGTCTCAATAATGAAATGCCTTTTCCTGTGCCACCCCCCTGAGAAGATAATGTAGTTTCATGTCTCAGCAATTCTAAAAAAATATTTTTACTTAATAGTAATAATGTGGACATCTGTATAACTTGTCTTTCTATAAGACTGGTTTCATTCTATGATTCTTTTATCCCTACAAACACAAGAAGTGCATTAGAACAGACTTGCCTCTTCACCAAAGTGCTTGATTAAAATCAGCTAAATCTTTCTTCTCTTTATGATTTCTGTGCATGCAGAGCAGAAAGCTACACACTCATTCAGGACCAGGCTCTGTCTTCCTTTTCACAGTAGTAAATCCAGATATCTCTACTTATTGCCCTGGATTTGTGGTTGAGGTATCTCAGGTCAAATGAGACCAGAATTTTTGCTTTAATGTGTAGCCAGCAGTGCAGTTCTCTCATTGCCAGAAAGATAATAATTTTGTGTTTAAACTATATTTTGAGAATGGCTACAAAGATGGCCTTATCTTTTTTCAGTGTGCTCTGTACTGACATTGATAGTTAAGCACATTTTACCAAGTATTGCAGAAACTCATACACTATGACTAAAGACAACTTATTTTTTTACTTTCTTTTCAAAATTGCATTTGAATGCATTTCAAATATCTTTGACTTTTTTGGCCATCTTTCATACAGTATAGAATTATGGTGTTATGGCAGCAGGTTGGTACCTCCTGGTGCAGCCGTACAGCTCTCTCTGATCTCAGGGATTATCTGTAGATCTCTCTCAACATTTTTTCCCCTTCCTTGGGCCTAAAATTTGGCAGATTCATACTCTGCTCAGTGGGCTTTCTGTAATATGTCTGAAATGTGTTTTTTATGAAGAAGTGAGCCAAGAAAGGGACTTAGAAAATACTGGTTTTCTTTTCTATTCATTTAACACTGCTGTGTTTGAGATTCGCTGGCAAAAAAAAAAAGCAAAAACCTAGTTTGCTGATGTGAATTCTGTGATCTGCACTAAATATGGTCAAAATGGAAAAGTCTGAAAAGGAATTTTCATTCTCCTTGGATTTTCAATAGTCTATCCTTATTCAACACTGTAGATATCGTTCTGGGCTTCTGCGTATAACTTAAGGAGATTCTGCCCCAATAAATGGAGCTTTCCTTCATCAAGAGGGCCTCCAAAGGAATCTTTCCTACTTCCCTGTGCTTTTGCAGGTCACTCACTCCACACAGGTAAGCTCCCTCTTTTGGAGGGCCAGAGTTCTTTGGCTTACATGGAGGGTGGCAGGGAAGTTGGAGAAGGCTGGCTTGTGGACCCCTTGGCATTTGCCATTTCAAAAGCCAGGCTGGATATCTTTCTACTGGAAGTGGTGAGCTTGCTTTGTGAAATCCAACTGCTTCTGTTATGTCAGAGGAAGATAATATGACCTGCCATGACTCTTTCTGCATGCAGGGCTTATGAATAAATGAAGAGATACAGAGAAAGAGCCCGTGCTCTTGGGGAGTCCTCTCACACATGAGGAACAGTAAATACGTTCAAATGCACAAGAAGCACAGTTAAGAGAGGCACAAATGACCTTCAAATTATTATTTCCCAAGATCCTTGCTTTCTACTTTTTTAAGGTAAGGGTTTTCCATAGAATTCATCTGTAATTTGAACACATCTGACACCTCTATAGCTACATTTAGGAAATCTGAAAAGATTTATTGGTTTTGTATAATAATTGCCTTCTGCTCCTGACAAAACAGTACTGACACAGCACTGACACTGTGGCTGCGGGATTCCTGTGTTTCATTCATTCTGTCACAACACATTTTTCTAACTCTGAAATTTTCTTCAAAGTTTCACTGACTGATCTCTTCAATATGCTACAATATAGAGACACTGAAAAACAGTCGTAGATTCTAGTATGATATGTTGGCTTGCTAGAAAGATTTATTCTTTCTGTCAGATATTTACTAAAATTAACATATGAGTTGCATTATTTAAAAAAAAAAAAATTGCAATAATTTCAAGAAAGCCTCTTTTTATAGCTTCCAGGCTCCTAAAGAACATAAGTTTTCAATAAAATAATGCTTTATTTTTCTAAATGAGTTGGTTTTGCTCTAAATGCCAAAAGCTAAGACATGAGAATGTGAAAATCTTTTTCTGTTTTGACTGGCAAAGAATTCCCATTTCTTATGATACATGATTTTACAGCTTTGTAAGGTGATATGAGCCACTATTATTGCTAACATTTCTTTTGCTTCAGAGGAAAAATCAGCAGGGAAGAATATGGGGCTTTGCAACAGAGAGCATTATAAGTATATTAATTATCCTGGCACTTCTAATATTTCTTCAGATAAATTTGTCTTATTGTTACAGCTCCATGGCAATTAAATGCTAGTCAGCTTTTCAGTGTTCTAACATGATTTTTAGGATTTAGAATGGCACCACATAAAATTGTCTCTCAGCCCAGTGTATATTTTTGCAATAAAGCTCCTTGTGTAGCTAATTGTTTACCTTGTCTGTTATTTCAATTTTCATAGCATAGCAGTACATCTATCCTTTCAGCTCCTACCCTGAGGATCAGTTCTGTGTAACATTTTTCAGTTCTTACATATAATAAGCCTGACTATTTTTTTGTATTAGTATTATTATTATTTCCCTCAACAGTTTCATCTTCTTCTAGGACAAAGCTTGTCGTAGGGTACACCACAGTTTAAAGAATGTCTGATTATGCATGCTGTCTCTCCTAATGCTTTGCTTTTTACTCCCTCAAGGCCAGCTGAAGTAGAAGGTTCTCAGTCTACCCAGGCTGTAGGAAGGAAACCGGAAGAGATCGGGACCCCAGGGGGAAGGTGCTACAGCAAGTACAAGGGGGTAACAAATTGACATGTTCCCAAGGCAGGATTTGTCAAGTGTGACAAGACTCAGCAAGCACAGCAGATGCCCTGTGTCACACAGGACATGCAATCCTTGATGGAAAGCACAGAAGAGGTTGCAAAAGAACTGACCAGGCCTTTGGATAATTGGTGCCTCCCTGTGTCCATTTTTTCTAGTCCCTACAGCAGAGAACCAAGATAGATAAACTTGCTAGCTGGCCAGTTTAAAACAGACAAACAAACAAACAAACAAACAAACAACTCACAACAGAAAACAAACAAAAAAATCCCCACAAAGATGCAAAAACCAGACACTCTTATAATTGACTCCTGCACATGCAGTAGCTTTGGTCAGAGTTACTGTGCAAACTGATTTGCCTGCGAAGATGCAGAGCCCAAGTGGCTGTGTGTCACAGATCAACTCCTAGGTTAGTCACAGTAGTGGTACTACTGCTGGCAGCTCCAGCAAATTAGGTTGCCTTGCCAGCAACCAGTATGGCGATGGCCAAAATGAGCAGAAAGTTGATGGAGCTGTAGCCCTAAGCCAGGCAGAAAGGAAACAGCCAGGATGTTGCTGATGACAAAAGGTGGGCATTTGGCACAGCTGTCATAGTAGTTGCTTTCTTGGTAGTCTGTGGAGAGCTCTGACATATAATGTGCACCAGCCATGCTGAAGCCCTCTGGCAGGGCATGTGCTTCAGGTGATTCTTGTGGCATGAGGGGAAGTTCCCTCTGAGGGAGTTCCCACAAGGAAAGAGACACCCCCAGATAGGCACTGGATTTCATGTTGGGGCAGTCTGATTACCACCAGCAGATGATCTCTGCAGGACTAGCCCATGACGTCACATGCCCATATGTCATCATCAGAGATGACTAGGGTATGTAACAGAGTGACTTCAAAGGGAAAGCAGGGACTGTCAGGGAAAGACTGAAGGGTGATTGCTCCTCTAACAGAGTTAGACAGGGCAGTGAAAGATTGTGTAAGTGGACAAAATGCCACAAGCTGCACTTGGGGCATGCCCATGTGAGCATGGCATTGCAGTCACACAATCCTTTCCCTGCAGCTGCTTTTCCTTCAGTCTGGATGTCTGGGCAAGCAAATCTTGCAATTACTTGCCTTTACAGATTCAGTCTTGGTGTAGGGGATTCCTGTTGAGCTCAAAGAAGTTTTGAAGTACAGAGCAAGTGAGGTATGTGGGATTGCTGGCTCAGTGAACCATCACCTTCACTATTGCTGAACTGCAGCCTGGAGCTACTGGAAAAACTGAGCTTTTCGGTATAGAGCAGTGTAGTAAGACACAGGATGTGCTGTGCCTGAACAGCTGTAACAACCTGAAGACCCTGGCAAGTTAAAGCCAAACATCTTATTTTGGCATTGCTAATAACAAGTATTCAAAATTAATGAGGCAGCACCCCAAAATCATAAGTGTGTGGGGGAGATCTGTTAACATTTTTAGGGGTTTAGAATTCATCATTTCTCTTTCCCATTACACATGACATAACATTCCAGGACTTAGATTTAGTAACTCCACATCATCTTAATATTGGAAGATACATAATAAAATTATGTGCTTCTAGAGCAATGATTAATATTTCAGGTTATTTCAATTTCATTTCATTTTACTTCACTTCTTTCATGAAATTGCTTGAGTCATATGTCATGAAGCATATTTAAATAATTTCTGGAAAGAAATCCATAAATACAGAAAATTGCATTGAGGCACACCAGTCATATAACTAGTACATTCTTCTTATCACACAATGGCTTGAGTTCTTACAGGAGTCTACTCAAGTTAAAATAGTGACAGCCTTTGGTGCCACTGAAATCTCATAAATTCTTAATCAAATGACCCCACAGCCTTTGATTGAGTGAAAGTAGTCAGGTGACATCAAAACTGGCACTTTTCACTGTGGTTTACATACAGATGATAGACACACTATATACTTACAGTTTTCCATTGCATGTGACAGCTCATGACCTCCTGGGTTTCCTTTCAAGTGCAAAAAAACATGAAGGGCTGGTAGTTCTCCTAGTGATCTATTTAACTGAGACAAAATAAACCCTTTTATTCCATACAGAAAATATGAGCTTTGAACTTCACATGTATCCCATTTTCCCAGCTACACAGACATCTTGGGAGTGATCAGGACTGAAAAGAGCTAGGGATCTATGCCATTGTAGCTGACCTAGGCAGTCCAAGACATCTGCATTGGGCTGGCAGGTGTGATAAAGACTTACAGGAGATCTAAGCCTTGTTGCAGTAGCAGCTGGAGGCTGGTCAGGATCTAAGAAGAGACTAGATGCTCCTGATTAGGCAACTGAATCTCCTAGTGTCTAACATTCAAAGCTGCACCTAAACAGGATAGTTGACAAAATCCATACAGTGTGTTGCCCACCAACTGCTGTGTCTGTATATGCAAGTGATCATTTTTAGAAGAGTTGTCAATTTTGCACTTCTGCATTTCAGGGACTGTGCCTTATTCAGCAGCTAGTGTTGATCAGTTGCCTCTCTGGCCTTTACATTGTTCCCATTAATCATTCATGAAATCTTGCAAAGATGATAGAAGGCACAAACAGGAGACAGATACTGAGCAGACACCAGAACTGGTATGTAGCTGAACAGGATTAGTTAGCAGACACAAGCAGCGATACAGTAGTAAGTCCTCAGACAAGATGCTCACTTTTCCCCTGTAATGTCCCATGCCAGTGGGCCTGGTGCTTAGCATGGTCATGAAGATGAAAGAGAAGTAGCTGCTCAGCCAGCCTTTGGCGTGTTCCTGCAGCAAGCTACCACACACCTCCAAAGAAGCTGTCCTGTTTTCAGCTGGGATGCAGTGAATTTTCTTCCTAGTAGCTGTTATAATTCTGTATTTTGGATTTAAGATGAGAATAATGTTGATGGTACACTGATGTTTTAGTTGTTGCTGAGCAGTGCTTACACTAAGCCAAGGACTTCTCAGTTTCTCATACTGCCCTGCCAGTGAGGAGGCTGGGGGTGTGCAAGAAGCTGGGAGGGGACACAGCCAGGACAGCTGACACAAACTGGCCAAAGGGATATTCCATACCCTAGGATGTCACACTGAACATGCTGAACAATAAAATGAGGAGGAGTTGGCCAGGGGGCAGATGCTGTTCAAGGATTGTCTAGGCATTGGTCAGTGGGTGGTGAGTAATTGCATTTTGCATCCCTTGTTTCATATATTGTTTTATCATTATTGTTGCTTTTCCTTCCTTTTATGTCCTATAAACTTTTCTTTGTCCAAAAGAGCAGCAAAACTCCTTTTGACTTAGCAGAACAAGAGTTTCATCCATGGGGAAACCAAGGAGTAGCTTTGCATTTCCATCCTGAGTATCTCTTATCGCAAGAAACTGGAAAACACTCCAGTTCCTCAGTTGTTCAGCAGAGGCTGCCCAGGAAGCAGTCTCTTTTTTCCCTGCAATGATTGATGAAATTGGCCAGAAACTGACCTATTAAAGCTGGAAAGTTACTCCTGAACTTTGAATATGTCCCTCTTGTTCCTAACTAATTTCTGCCAGCTATAATCTTTTTGCCAGCTATAAGCCATGCACGTTTAAGCCATGTGTGTCTAAGTACACATGGCCAGTACAGTGAAACTGCAAATGGCTCATTAAATCAGTTATGGGTCCTTTGGTCGCTCAAGAGATCTGGGGCTTTTCAGTCTAGAGAGGAGAAGACTGAGGGGGGATCTAATTGATGTCTATAAATACACAAGGGCTGGGCATCAAGAAGGCAGGGACAACCTCTTTTCACTTGTGCCCTGTGATAGGGTGAGGGGCAATAGACTCAAACTTGAGCACAGGAAGTTCCACCTCAACGTGATGAAGAACTTCTTTACTGTGAGGGTTACAGAGCACTGGAACAGGGTCTCCAGAGAGGTTGTGGAGTCTCCTTCTTTGGAGACTTTCAAGACCTGTCCGGATGCCTTTCTGAGTGATCTGCCCTAGTTTTTTGGTCCTGCTCTGGCAGGGGGCTTGGCCTTGATGATCTTTGGAGGTCCCTTCCAACCCCTAATATTCTGTGATTCTGTGAATCTTGTTGAGTTGATAACTTGAAATAAAGTACATAGAAGGTAACATGAAGCTACAATCAACCCTTTGTAATACTTCTATATTCTTTTCATTTCACTCATGACCATTTAGGTTGCCTGAATCAGTCCACACACACCTATCCTAAAGTGCTAAATTCACTGAATGTAAACACTTGCCAAACAATCTGGGGGTATGAGGGCAGGTGGGGCAAATGCTACAGACATCTGTGGTTGTGATAACAGGAGTTAAGTACTTCGCTCCATCTTCAGTTTCCTGATGACAGGCGTGGAAAACAATTATCAGTTTCCCGACTTAATTCTGAGTTTATTGTCTTGGGAACATTCCTTGCAGATGACAGGAAGAGAAGAAAGTATCCTACCAGATGTACGTCTAGCTCTTCCACTATTTATCTCTCCTGCCAATTTGGAAATCAGTTTAGTTGGTTTATTAAATAGTACAGCTTGGTATTTAAAATACCATACAGCAGGACTGGAAGAACTACACGCTTAACTACAACTATGTTACCCTCCTTTGTTCAGCTTTTATCTGACAAGGTCATTATTTAAAGAGTGTAGGCACATATAATCTTCAAGACATGATATGGCAGTAAACTGTTCTCTTTTTAGTATCAGCTGTAAAATCTGCAGGGTGGCTGACAATTATAAATATCTTAGGAACTGAGGTAAAAGATCCCTTTTAATACTGGATTCAGATATCTATATTCTGTGTTGGAGGTTTGGTCTTTCAAGCAGGAGCTGAGTAAGCAAACAAGTGGGAGCACACAAAATGTTTCATTCTTAAGGCTCCAATGCATCTTCCTCTTACCAAAGAATAATCACCACTGGTAACTCCCACCCCCTTCTGCTTCTGTGTCAGTCAGAAAAAGCTAATCACTGTCTCTCAGATATCTGGGCAGCTGGAGAACTTCTTAAGCATTTTACAATAAAACACAAACTCCTGCCCCTGTGGTCCCTACATAGCACAATTCAGTGAGGAATGTATTTTTCACAGGACCTGACATCCTGTATTGGTCTGTGCTTTAAAAATACCTTTGATACAAGCATTTAAATAGGTTCATTACATTTATTTTTTACTGGCTCTTTACTGAGACAAGGCATTGCATTAATTAAAACTCATGCTATGCCATTATCTGTATATGATACAAAACAGAGTACAGGTGCACACTTCTGAATTAGCTCAGATTACCTTTATTCTGACGAGAATGAGTGCAGTGATCCAGGATGGAAGTGAGAAATGCACCAAGAAAGGCAGTATAGTCCTTGTCCAAGACAGGTACTTACAGGTTGGTAGTCAGGCACAAAGGGGTTCCTGCCTCCGCTGCAATTTGCACATCCAGGGGCAGCCAAGAAATGCAAGCTGTAGGGGGGAAAGGGAGAAAAAAAAGGTAGGAATATCATTAAATTAATGGGAAAAGTCATATATATCTGTCACTCTATCTGAGCAAAATAAATACAAGTTTTCCTGAATTTTGACAGCATTAACAAGACTTAGACATCTATAGCTGGAAGGGATTTCTTGGTATCATTTACTTCATTCCCCAGCACCAGCACAGAATGACATATATCAAGCTGTTCCTGACAGATGCTTATTTTTTTACAGCTTCCAATGCAGGTGACTCCACAATGACTGCAAGCAGCATCCCCTCATGTTATTTCATTGCCCTTCTCCCTAGAAATCTTTTCTAATATCGAATCAAAACGTCTCTTGTTACAAATTAAGGTAATCAATTCTTTGTACCTGCACTGGACATAGCCAACAGTTGAATCAGCTTCATGACAATCAAAAACATACTCAGCAGACTGCTATATTTCCCCTTCCCTGAGTTTCCTCTTTTCTTTTTCAGTGTAACTTCCTTCTGCCCTTTCTGTGAGCTTAGGATTTCTGAGCTGCCTATCATCTCCATTGCACTTCTCTCAGCTCTCTCTAGTTGTTTTTTTTTTCTTTTAAAACCCAGTGCCCAAAACGGGACTGTCCATTCCAGCTGTGCAAGAAAAATCCAGTGGCCAACAAACTCCAGAAATAATCATCTTTGGCTGATGTATGGCCCTATTATTAACATTTCCCAGAACATCCTTTGTCTGTTTTGCAATCCCGCCACATAGCTGACTCACGCTCAACTTGTGACCCTGTGACCACAAGTTCTTATCTGCAGAAAAGACTGCAGCAAGCCCTGTGTAAGGGTCTTGAGCTGACTCTGAGGGACAGACGAGGGTAGATCACATCATGTTATGACAGTTGTGAGGACATAGAGCCTCAGGGTTTGTATCCACCAGCCACAACCAGACACAGGCCAAGTGAAGCACTATCATTTAGTTTGCACCAAGACCTGGGTACAATTAGTCTCAAACAAAGGCTTGATCCTGGCACTGGTTTTGAGTAGATCCTTGCATTCATCAGATCATTTAATTAATCAAAAACAGACTGAAACAAACATAAATGGAGTCCACGGGCAGAAGGCAGCAGAGAACAGAGATGTCAAGTGCATGCAAATCAGTTTATAAATTTACAGGGCATGGGTCTCAAGACCTTTACCCTATTACCTTTACCCTCAGTATGCTGCAAGAAGAACAGAGAAGGGAGTTCACAACACTCATGGTGTGCATTTCTTCAGGTGTCTATTTCCTGCCTTGCTTCTACCTTCATTCACCCCATCTAACTGGTATCGTGTCTAAGCCCCTTCTGGTCTCCTCTGCAGTCTGGGAAAGGGTGAACTACCTTCTGAGCTCCAGATTCACCCCATCCCAAAAGAAATGTCTTAGAGACAAGGCATGAATCATCTCTCAAAAGGGCTGCCTCTCTCTCTCTGTTGACCAGCAAGGAAGTGACCAAGACAGCTTTAGGCCAAGTGTCCAACACTTTGACAGCCATGGAAAGGCAATCACAATTATTTCCTTAATGATGGGCCAGGCTTTCTAGTCTAGCTGATTACTTTTCCAGGAAAGCACTCATAATCTCTTCCATGCATAGCCAAATGCAGTGTATGTATGAGAATCCATAAAGTTTCATTTAAATGCTGAATATCCTCTCTGTTCTCTGTCTTCCACACATCTCTGCCTCTAGCTCCACTTATCTATAGCAGATTGTCTTTTCCCAGCCATTCCTGGCAATATCTCAATAACCAGCAGCTGAGTCACATTCATGGAGTCACAAGGACAAGACAAAGCCATCAGTTAAAATTGTATCTCCTCTCCCTGGCTTTCATTCAGCCTAGCAGAAACTGACAAAGGGTTGTCATTTTTTTGCCTGACCACATTTCTGGTAGCACGTAGAAGGAAGCACAATTCGCTATCGCAGCAATTTTTCCCTTTCACACTTGGCTAACCACACTGTACATTTCACACAGATCTTTTCACTCAGCTGCAGCAAGTAATGGTCCCGAGGTACCAGAAGTCAGAGAGTACAGTGTCTCAGCTTTGTTACAAGCCATTGAATTCTATGCTAAAACTATACACACTTCACTTATTCAAACAAAAGTTTTGGTAGCAAAATCATGAAATGCAAACTGTTAACAGAAAGGCTTTGCTGGTAGATTTTGGCAGAGTAGCATATGTAATTATACAGTACACAAATATGTAATTTTGGTTCCTTTTCTGCAGAAGTTCATGCAACAACTGGAAGGCCAACATCATTCCCTAGAAAGAGGGATAATCAGCAGCTAAATTTGGCATGCAGAAGGCTGCTGCTATGGTTAGAAGCTGCATCTAATCTAGAATAGGAGAAGAAAAGAATTTTCTCCATCCAAGCTGTGCTTGGAAGATTTATCTAACCCCATACTTGTTTCCATGAAAAGCACTGTGCATTTGCCATGAGTGGATACACAGATGTCCACTTCCTGACATGGAACTGATCTATCAGTTCCATTGTAACATCACAGGAGAGACTAGGAATTGGCAATCACGAGAATGGAAAGTCTTTCCGTATCCTGGTCCAGTATATTTGTAATTTGTAACTGGAAAAACGCAGTGGTGTGATATTAATTAGGTGACGGTTCAGAGCACCACTAGCTTTTATTACGGCTGAAACTTCTTTGTAGTGACGTTTTGTGCTCAGTGGTCTAGTGTTGGTCTACGTTTTCAAACACTAGATGGTGCCAAGGGTCCACACATGAAGAAAAGCTTACTAAAAGAAACAAAAACGTTCCATTTAGTGGCAATACTGGCTTAGTTTGGTCTATGTGTAGTTCTGTGGATTAGTTCAAAATCTGCTGTTAAAAATGTTTCCTTACCTAAGAAGTGACAGAAAATAATTCTGTACAAGATGATAGTAACCCAAGTAAACTCAGAGGTAGTTTAATGCAGGAGTTCACAGCAATTCAGAAATGAAGTTTCATTACAACAATGTTATCAGCATGGGCAGGTTCAGATGAATCTAGTTCAAAACCTTTTCTCTGACAGTGACTGGTACAAAGTTGCTTCAAAAAAGTCTGTAAGAGCCCCGTGACAAGCAGATTGTCAGAGTCCTACTCGCGGTCTTAGCCTGGTACCTAACACTTACAGGTTGGCTTAAGCTCTAGTATATGAAGCCAAACTTTGCAAAAAAGTGTTTCTAATTAAAAAATCAGTTGTTCTTTATAGACATAAAAAAACCTAGTTGACCTATCTCAGAACTTAACTACAGACACTGATTGCAAGATTATAAAGATGCAAATGGCTGAAATCGTATCTGCCCACATAATAACAAAGATGATAAAAATAGTTCAACTTTTTCTAGATGTAGTGCTTTCTAGAATAGTAAATTTCATATTTGCTCATCTGATAGTCTTACTGATCTCACTATGTGACCGAAGTCTAGGAAATTAGAAACAAATTACTGTAACTTTAAATCAGAAATGCATGATTTCCACTGCATGCTGCTTTGCAGCAATATTTGGGAAAAAAAATCTGTAGCCATTCTGCAAGCATCATACTTCCCTGAGGCAGTTTGCATGAGACTGTCTGTGAGATAATAATAATGATAGTTTGCAGGAAGACTGTTATTAAATTACTAGCAATAAAGGACAGAAAGAGAATGAATATTTGACACCTCATTAGCATTTCTATTCTGATACTCTATTGTTTCAAGTTATTAATGCTGTTCTCTTTTCCCAGTCCAGATTTTTGTGTTTGTACACTGTTGGAGTTCTGTGGGAAGAGGAATTTCTGTCTGCCAAGGATATGCTAGAGGGTGCATCTTAGGGGACGGGCTCACTCAGTTCATGTAGTTATTTGTCAGAACAGATGCTAGATCCTGGTCCTGCAATCAGACGGATTATCATAAGGAACCTCTCATAGTTATTAATGTAGCTGGACAGAGAGTATTTTCTCAGTGGAGAAGGTCCTTCAGACCCAAGTATTTAAGAAAGATCCTTGGATCTGTGATTCTATGATTTTATGAATCTATGATCCACTCCTGATGTAAAATTGTTCCCTGGAAACTGATCTGTGATCATACACAGTGCTGTGTCTCTGTGTCTTTTATGGAAGCATCATGGATGTAAATAAATGAAGTTACTTTTAGATCACTGGTCTGCAGACTACAGACTACAATCTCTTACAAGTAGGCTGACAGGCTTACAAAGTGAGGCCCAGTCCATAGACAATAGAACTGATGTGATACAGCACACCATAAAGCCAACTGAGCAAACAGAAGGCACCATATCAAAATTGCTGGTACATCTTGCCTTTACCAGAACTATCCTGCCTCAGCAAACTTGTGTACAGAGGCTGGGGGAGCTGGGGTTGTGCGTGCATTGGACAAACATAGTGAAGGGAAAACAACAGCATATTTATGCCTAACTGGTGATGATGTTTAGAGACACAACAAAGATTATGGGAGTTGTGATGAATTAAGACAGATCGAAAATACGGAGTAATCTGGGTGGCGTCATCAGCTGGATACAAGAGGAAGAGATGATCAAATATAAAGTTACAGATGTAGGATGTTAAGCATGCAGGTCATACTCAGACTGCAGGTGAAAGCTGGAAGATCTATCCTCTGAAGATGTGACATTGGAAAGGATTTGGCAATGACTGAGGCAGATTGTCTGCTGAGCATTAAGCTTCTGATCTGATTCTGTAGCCAAGAGCACTAATGCAATCCATAAATGTACCTATAAATCAAAAGTGAAGGGGCCTATTTGACATTTGTGTGACTGATCTCCACTAAATTCAGTGCTAAGACACTGAAAAGGTTTAGAGAAGACTCACAATTGCCATTACAAATTGGAAAACATTTTGTAGTGAAATATTTCAGGAATGTGCTTTTCTTTACTTATGAAACAAACTGAAGTCCATAACCCCCTGTCAGTTCCTGTGTAGATCAGGTTCTGAGGATGGGGCCATTTTCAATCTCATTTTGACAGTTACGTTTTGTAAAATTAGGTTAAATATTCTTAGAAAGGACCATGACAGGAGATTAATTTTGTGATACAGACTACATCAGCATTTTCAACCTACAATACAGAACTACTATAGAGTATTAACATGGCTATAGGTGTCAGAACTGTGTTCCATAACTTTTTTTCCCATCTTAAAACTAAACTTGTTATGTGATACAGATCATGCCAGAATTTTCACCTCCAAAAATGTGAATTTTATGCACATATTCACCTAGGAAACTCTGCTTATGTATCAAGTAAGTAGGAGTTAAGCTCAGGCTATGGAATAATGAGATACTGAATCAGATCACAGCTCATTTACCAGTTTATAAACATTAACAAATTTTATAAGTTATCCATATCTGAATTTTTCACGTGGAAAACAAAACAAAACAAACAATCAAAAAAACCCCAAACAAACCAACAAATCTTAGTAATTACATATTTCATAGTGAAGTAATAAGGTCTAATCTACTAAACTGTACAGTGAGATGAGATCCTCAGCTAGAAGATGTTAGGAACAAGCAAGATTTATTTGAAAGTACAGAAAATTATTTGAACAGAAAACAGATTTGGGTAAATTAATAGGAGGAAAATATACTCTGTTTCACTCCATTAGGAGGAATGGCATTTTGCCTGGAATATGAGTCATGGGGAACATTATATTCTGAGTGTAAAACATGGCTAGGCAAGAAGGAAAGGGGAATAGCAATCAGGAGGACAAACTGCAGGAAGAACTAAGTAGGAAAATACTGAAGTGTTAGCAAGACTGCATGAAAAACTACTTTAAGACTAAAAGCTAAATTAAATCTTATTAGTTTGAAAGCCATTCAAGTTCAAAGTCTCAAGGATTCTGCTAAGGGAACGAATCAGGTCTCAAAGCATTCTCAGTCTGAGAGACCTGGCTCTGGAAAGAATTTTCAGTAGAGGTCTGAGCTCTCATGAGTCATTGCAAAACATTCATTAACACTTGTAAACCCAAATAAACACAATACTAACAGAAACTTCCAGCTCTCCCACAGAGCAATGAAGGATTAGCAGAAGGAGCCTGGTCCAAAACAAAGCTTTCAAGAAAGTGAAATGTGAGAAAAGCCAGAGATGCAAAATTAAAACAATATTAATTGATTTTACAAAGAATCCCTCAGAATTAGTGATGCCATTTCCATCCTCTCTGGTCACTTGTAGACAGTTTATTGGTACTTAGACATTTTGGCAAAATGATAGTAGCAATGCTGGCATCTCTTCCCCTTACCCCTTTGACACAGAGTAGTGTCTCAGCTTGTGGTGGCAGCATTTTCCATTTGCTCTTTTTTCGTGGACTAGAGTCACTCAGACCTCATCTACACTGGACCCACAGAGAATTGCTGTAATCATCACCAGTAACTCTGTTCAAAAGTATGGACACGAGAAACACAAAAGCATGCCAGGACTGAAATGGGGAAAATGGTGGGCATATCTGTGTGACAGCAGGACAAAGCAGACAAACTGCCAGTGCACAATTACTACATTTTATCTGCACTGCTTGGCAAGTGAAGTCCTATGCAGTGTCATTAACAGAATCCAGTCTTAATAAATGTCATTTGTGTAGAGTATTCGCAGGCCCTGGTTTAACACATCTGTTACTGACATAACACAAGTCCTGCTTTGAGTCATTTTTTATTGAATGTGCTGATACAGACTGCAGCTAGAGCTGCAGATATTACTTCCACGGGACTTTTGGAAAAACATTTATTGCAGTGATAACCTGGTGAAATGATGCACCTAATATTTTTCACACATTGCATAGCCTAAAATATGTTTGATAATTCAAGTTTGCTTTGCTACTATAGTTAAATCTACTCACTTATGCTTTCAGCAACAAAATAATTCACTCTTACACTTCTACGCATTCTGCCTACAATTTTTTTATGGCTGTGCACATGCCCTCTGAATTTTGCCTGGACAATATAAGAAGATTATTACCGAGGACCTCTCTTGAGGCTATCAGTTTTATTTAGATTCCATTCAGACTTCAAATCTATGTCTAGGCTTTGGTTTCTCTGGCTTGATTCAATGCCCACTGAAGCTAATGGAAAGTTCCTACTGACCTGAGAGGAAGTTGATGGAGACCTTTTCATGTGTCTGGTTTGATATGACATTAAGGTTCTTTTCTGCCATTACATTCCTCATATTCAAAGTGGGTTAGGAACTGTCATAAAGTACAGGACTGTTTTCTGAATGCAGAGATGTGGGGGAAACAACCAACCAACCAACCCAAAAAAAACACAAAAAAACCCCCATTGCTTGTGAGGGTCTGTCCCAGCTCTCACTGAAATCAGCAGAAGCTGATTCATTTACTGCAGTGGAAGCTACGTTAGAGCTGAACATCAGAACTACATTTATTCCAGGATTTATTCCAGAAAGTGAAAACCTAATATAAAAAACCAGATGTTTTTGCACTTTCTGGGTCTTTATTGAGTTGCAGAGAAGGTAGGATCCCAGTGCGATTCACAATTACATGAATTTCATTAAATGCAATCCCTTGACTTAAGTTTCCAGGGTCCTATGAAACTCTCAGCTTTCATCTCAAATTAAAAAAAAAGGACAAAAGGAAAAAAGTGAGCGAACTACCTTTAAGACTACAGAGAAAAGTAGAAAACCATAAATCCTAAGAGCTCAAACATAAGAAGGCCAAGTCTCTCCTCCCAAAATTACTTGTGGTAAAATGCTATGATTTCTAAATCAGTTTCATAGTTTGAAGGTCTGATTCACTTTGAAATGCTTATTGTTAATGCTTCTGTCTCATTGTGCTGGATAATTATTCTCTGTGCCATGACATTTCCCAGAGACTCTCAACAGAGCCAGCTCTCCCATCATGCCAGAGGCCATCCAAAAAGTCAAAATTTAAGAAGTCATGTAGCATGCCAGCAAAATTTAAAAATGCTGTTCAAACTACAGCATTATAGTCTGCCTCAATCCTTGTAGAAAATCAAACTGGAAGAGAAGTTAGAAGAATTTCCACAAAAATATCTAAGAACACATCTGGTATTTTTTTTTCTAGAGAGAAGCCTGTGTCATATACAGAATATAGCATAGCTTTGGCAAATATTCATACATGCAAATGCGTATGCATATACAAATAGCTAATGCCAAGGCTCTGTTACTGCCATGAAAATGATTACTAAAAGCCCCATCTAACTCTGTATATGGTCTACTGCTCATCCACTGTACCCAAATTTCTTCAACACAGACACTTTTGCAAGAGCAATTGCATAACATACTGGCCCTAAAACATCCAAGTACTTTATTATCTCTGCATACCTAGTTATCTTATGCTACTCTGGTGTTCATAAGAAAACTGCTTAGTGTTTTCACAGGAACAAATTTGTGGTATCACCTGTGAATTTTCAGTGAATTCTGATCCATAAGGGGCATGCAGACCCTCTGGCTCCTCCTTTCCCCCCCCCCGCCTCCAGATCAGGGGACCATAGAAGAAATTTCAAGGAACTTTCTGTGTGTTAATTATTTTTCTTTATCTGTCCGACGAACACTTAAGTCTACAAGGCATAATGTAATGTTTTAGGTTCATCTTTGCCGGCAAACCTTGATACAACACTAGTGGGAAAAGGAACTTCTGTTTATGACACCTAGTTTGTTTTGTAACAGTCAAGGTACTAGAAATCCACTCCTACAGCCCCCTTCCAGCTCATTTCACTGGCTGACAACTGATGCATGCACAAAGCTTAGCAGGACTATCTAAATATCCATTCATGCCTTACTTTTATTTTCTGTACATCTCTCTCTGCCATCTATAGTCTAAAAGGTATCTGATTTTATTTCTCAGGCAAGGCAGGGAACGAGAAGGGAACATGAACTAAATCCACAGACGGTGTAAAAGTTCAGTTTGAATGTTCCACTGAGACCCCAAGAGCCTCATTTCATTCTGCAGTGGGTGTCTGTGTTTCAGCCATGCACAAAGCTATCTCCTGAGCCAGGTAGAGAAGGGCATTCACACTGTGTGCTTCCAGCCTGCAGAAGCCATGCCAGGGGAAGATGTGTAAGATGCCCATATAAGATGGGATGAATCACACTCTGGAAATACATATTTCTCTCCACTGACAGTATGAAGAACACAAGGTTATTAGCTCAGACCAGACATCCAACTTCCAGGTAACGCGTGATGAATCACTCTATTTGGTTTGTATGGCCAGGCTTTGGTAGTGGAAGGGCTAGAAGGGTAGCTTCTTTGAGTAGCTGCTAGAAGTTTCCCCCATGTCCAACAGAGCCAATGCCAGATAGATCCAAGATGGACCCACTGCTGGCCAAGGCTGAGCCCATCAAGTCGAGTCTGTTTTGCCCTTGACAGTAACTGATGAGTGATCTCCCTGTCCTTACCTCAACTCACGAGACTTTTGTTCATATTTTCTCTCCCTTGTCCAGGTGAGGAGGTGAGTGATAGAGCAGCTTGGTGGCACATGGTGTCCAGCCAAGGTCAACCCACCAGAATCACCACAAAAGAAAAGGGAAAACGACAGCAGAGCAGCAGTCTAGTGAATACACAGGGAGACCAGGCTAGATAGCTCATGTGTATACCCCTGTTGATATCTAGATTTTGACATTTAGATGTTGACATCTAGATTTACTCAGATGCATCCCACTTTTCTAAACAGGCAACTCCCTCTCCAATTTACTTGCCAGTCTGCAACTCTGAGTGCAGGCTCTGTCTTAGCTCTGTTTCTGGCTGGAGGTATACATCTGCCTCTCAGAGCAGCTTCCACCTCTTGAATGAGGCAGTCCAGTCTTCATGATCAGTCTTCAGGATTCATGTCTGTCATAGTGGCAAGGTTTGTGTCAATAGTTTTTGGTGTAGGCCCAGGACTTTACACACCCTCTGCAAGTATCCAACGAATCTAGCTCTTTGTGTGACTTTTGCAGCTCCTTCCATTTCTGAATTTGGAAACACCCACACCTCTGCTTCACTCTGTGACATAAGCCTGCACTAAAACAGGGATTTAGCAGAAACAGTAACAAGAAAGCAAGAAAACTTTTCTAAAACAAATTAGTATCTAGTAATCCAGATTCGTAAGGCCAAAATCCCCAGGTTAGCAAGACTAGTAGGCCATGCTTACTTTCAGCAGCTAAATGTGAGTTCTTGATGGATTGCTCTTCTCCTTGTGGGCTGCTACATTGTCCCCATCTGTCTTTCCAACTGCTTTGCTCTAAGCACTTTCATGCATTCTTATTCATAAGGCGAAGGTGACAGGAGGCTTGTTATTTTAAGAGTACATGGATCTTCAATGTCCTAATCTGATTAAAGTAAAGTGGGCATCCATACCCAAGTACTCCTCACCCAAGAATCAGGAAGCTGCTTGAGTATTGGGAAGGGTCCCCCTGTATGAGGACCTTCCTGTAGGACTAAGGGTGCTCATAATTAGTTGGTTAGTTGGTTTGGGGTTTAATTTTATGGAAAACTGTGAAAGCTGGTGAAAGTTCCTCACTGTGTAAGAACACTGTTCTTGTTTTGTAAGTTTTATGAAACAGGAAAATTTTCTGTACCCAGCTTTAATCTTATATGGGTGGATCAAAGGTTGTAGAGAAACTCTGAGGGAATTAGAACAACTTCATTTTCCATAGCATGCCAACAAATTAAAACTAGTCCTCTGTAAAAACACAGAATGTCTTGGGTTGGAAGGGGCCTCTAAAGGTCATCTAGTTCAACCCCCCTAAAATAAGCAGAGACATCTCCAACTAGAACAGATTGCTTAGAGCCCCATCAAGCCTGACCTTGAATGTCTCCAGGGATGGGGCTGCCACCACCTCTCTAGGCAACCTGTTCTGGTGATCCACCACTCTCACGTTAAAGAACTTTTTCCTAATGTCCAACCTAAATCTACCCTTCTCTAGCCTAAAACCAGTACCCTTTGTCCTGTCATTACTTGCCCTTGTGAACAGGTCTTCCCCAACCTTCTTATAGGCTGCTTTCAGGTATTGGAAGGTCACTCTAAGGTCTCCCCAGAGTCTTCTCTTCTTCAGGTTGAACAACCTTTCTCTCAGCCTGTCTTAATAAGAGAGGTACTCCAGCCTTCTGAAAATTTTCATTCACTAATAGTGTTATGTTAGCTAAATGAAGAAAAAGCATCACATGCTGGGAGGTTAAAAAAAAAAAAAAAAAAGTTTAGAGCTTAAGATATTGAAATCTAGAGAAGAACTGTAAAATATAAACAAATAAACATAAACCATCCTGGGTATATTTACCTTATCTCTTCCAGTGTATTACTTGTCAGGACATTAGCTTTTGTGATCTGCAGCATTAATTCTAGACTACTCTCTAGGTAATTATGCAGACAGATGTACTAAAGGCCATAATTGTTTCAGACACTGTGCAAACACAATGGTGACACACCCTGCCCCAAAGAGTTTTCTGTCTAAAAGATGTACCAGAATGGAATTATTGAATTGTCTGCAGAGACAGAAAGGACTTCAGGAGACAGTACAGTCCAACTCCATGCATTAAAGCCAGCTGAAGTGTGTGTAGGCCAACCACTAAGGTATTCATCCATTTTCTTGAAAAGCTGCAATGAAGGCAATTATACAGCATCCTTATACAACCTATTTTAACGTTTTCTATAATCAAATGATGAAAATAAACCATTCTAATTTGCAACAAGGAAGATACAGTTTTGACATAAAATGCATTGCTGCTGTAAGGATGAAGAACAGCTGAGCACGACATTTTTATAACATCCATTAATGCACTGGAAAATTGTTAAAATCTCTACCTGTAACCTTCTCTTTCTTAAGTGAACAAACTAATTCCTTAAGCTTTGCTTTAAGTTGTGTTTTCTAAAATATGACATCAGAACAAAGTTTTCCAACTCAGTCTTTAAAAGGACAAAGTAGAGCAGAATAATTACTTTCTGTGCTTAAAATATGACAGCCCTATTCATTCATCCCAGAATGACACTGTTTAGTTGACTCATTTGTAAAATACTGTAAAATACTTTTGTTCCCACATACTTTTCTGCTGTACTGCTACATTTCTATATATACATCTACAATTTCTCCCTTCTGTGCTAGGCTAGTTATCCTCTTAAAGAAGAAAATTAGACTTGTTTGTTTAATGACAGTTTGGGGGTGGGGAAGGTTGTGGGTGGACACTTACCTGTTCCTTATCTCAGCTCTCACATATTCATTCTTCAGTGTTTTATGTCAGAATTCTCCAGGGCATGAAGTTAGGCTGATGAGTCTATAATTTCTGACTTGTCTTTGGAGCTGAATGCACGCCATTTCTCATTCACAGACCTTGTAGATATCTATGAGATGACTGCCAATGGTTCAGAGATTAATTTCAGGTAATTGCTTGAGTAAAAGGAAAATCAATAATGTCATACTTCATATGAGTGGCAAAATCAGAGAGCGATTTCAGATTATTGTACTGTTTGATCCAGAACAGCCACTGCTATACATAAAGATGTTGTCTCAAATTAATAGATATGAACAGATTCTACCTTGTTCTGATTTGGCCAGTACAGAGGCTCACAGTTCCCTCTGCATACCAAGTGGGGCAAGCCTGCTGTGTGCTCACTGTGGTGTGCACAGCTCATGCTGGTACTGGGAACCCTACATCAGTTTTGCTAGCTTTAGAATTTTCTTTGCAATTAACATTTTCCAAACACAATACAAGATGGATTTCATAATCACGTGGGTAAAGTGCATATGTGTAACTAGGGAAAGCCTGGATGGTTGGAGTGGGAAGATACATGAACCAAGACTCAGGAAAATAGGCTGTTTAGCAGTGCTCAGAGGCAGTGGGGAATTAGTTGAGGAGATAAAGGTGTTTGGATTTTTCCGGCTCAAATTGCTGCAAATACATGAAGCCAGGCTTCACTCAGTAAGGTCTGCACCTTCTGATGGCAAGTTTTGAGAGAGTTGTGTACAGTCTCTCCACAAAAGAGATAAACTTCAATATCAGTCAACCAAGGGAAAGTTGTGATAATAGGATTCTTCCCTACCTGCTCCCTTGCTACTCAAGTTCCTGTAAAAAGAGGTAATTTTCCCTGTCAGAAGTTCCTAAACCTAAGGACATTCTGTTCTAGCAGGGCTGCAGAGGAGGACTCTCAGAGCCTCCTCTTGCATTGGTTTTAATGTCAGATATAAAAAAGGAGTGAGCCATCTGGGGCTGCTGATGCCACCATCCTGGGGACACGCCAGGGCTCAGCAGGACATTCAGACTGGAGGGCCCCTAGGAAGTAACTGTCATTTCCTAGCTATGAACCTCTTCAGGACCTTCTCCGCCCATTGTCTCCTGCATTACATAAAATACGCCTTATAGGTCTGACCTCTAAGATTTTAGCACATGCCTGCCAAGGCCAGGAATAACAGCCATTCCTGATCCAAAGGATTGAGCCAGGGGCTGGCTGATTTCTTCTTTTCTGAACAGCACCATATTCCCACTCCTTGAGAAATTATATTGACTTAATGAGATATCAGCTTGCTACAATGGCCTATTTTAACTCATGGGTCTTCCACATCAGATGCAAAAAGAATCTTTTTAATTGAAAAAATGGCTTTCTTTTTTCAAAAGGTCCTGCTTCTAAAACCGCTTAGGGTTTTTATTTCCTTTTCTCCATGTTTAATATCATGGATTATGAACAATCTGAACTTTACTCCCACATATTATACTTATATGCTTTAAAATCTTAATTTTCCTTTGGAAATCCATTTCACACATTAGTTCTACCATTGCTATTGTTATTTTTTTTATTCTGGATATTCACCTAGCGGTAGGTTAGAAAGTCCTCCTATTACTTCTTTCATTGAAAGTATGCCAAGAACAAGTGTTGTAGTAGGGGTCCTTAATGAGTCAGTATTTAAAGACCAACTAAAAAAGCTACCTCCATGCAAAATCAGCAAGTAGTTACAAACATACTTGTCATTAATGAAACTAAAATCATAGAATCACAGAATGGTTAAGGATGGAAGGGACCTGAAAGATCATCAGGTTCCAGCCTCCCTACTATGAGCAGGGACACCTCACACTAGACCAGGCTGCACAAAGCCTCATCCAGCCTGGCCTCCAGGCCTCCAACACCTCCAGGCAGGGGACATCCACAGCCCCTCTGGGCAACCTATTCCAGTGCCTTACTACCCTCATGGTGAAGAATTTCTGCCTAATACCTAACGAAAATCTACCCTCTCTCAGTTTAAAATCATTACCCCTTGTCCTATTGCTACACTCTCGGGAAAAGTTTCTCCCCATCTTGCCTGTAGGCCCCCTTTCGGTACTGGAAGGCTGCTATAAGGTCTTCCCAAACATACACAATTTTCCTTATCCTCCACTCAGAGAATCTATTCCAGAGCCAGCTTTTAAGATGCTTACCCTTCAATTATGTGTAAGTTGATATTAAAAACAAAGGCCAAATCTTGAAAGTGTTTACATGTATGTATTATCTCTGTTCACATGGAATTTACCTGGGCTAACATGATTATAGCAATGCTGGTGCCAGAGTATTCGCTAAACCAGGTAATACATCAGGTCAGAAAGTATTCACAGACAGTGCTCTTGTGACCAAAAAAGAACCTAGGAAGAGTTTAAAAAGATGAACATTTAGTGTGTGATGAGAAGAGATTTGCAGAGCTCCTCCTTTGTACTTAGTCTGACTGTGCTTTCCCTTCCTTTTGCTAAGGTTCATCTGGCATTTACCTCTGTTTTTCCCCTGGCAAGCTGCTCAGTTCTTTAGCCAGTATAAGGCTATGATAATCCTGTAACAATGTTAATAATTGGTAAAGGCATTTTCTAGTCAGTACTGCAGCGATGACTTAAGGGAAGAATTTAAATGAGGAAAATGGGAGATCAGCTGCAGGGAAGAAGTGCATTCAAAAGAAAGGTGTATTATGGAAAATGAGAACTGCTTTATTCAAAAAATCTTCTTCAATAAATTGCATCTTCTTTTGCTCTGTTTCTCTAATACTGGAAAATTCCTTCCTCTCAAATAAATGTTCATTCTTTTTTATCATTGCTTTCTGGGCTGCAGCCTCTTATTTATGAAACTGAAAATAATAATTTATCCAGTGCTTTTGCTGTGACTCTCACTTCATTCAGGGACCATGGCTTCTGCATGTCAACTTGATTTTGCTCTCATTCTAATTCATATGTTTGGGAAAAGGTTCCTCTGCTGCTGTGTTGTGTATGGGAGGCCTATTTTCTCATCCCCTCACCTCAGCACACTCAGTACTTGTAAACTTGGGACTCCAATTTGATTTTTCAGACTTTGTTTTGTTTTTTTTCTGTATAACAAATCCATCTCATTTGTCAAAATATTTTAAAATTCCCTTATGAGTACTGCAAGATTTCACATTTAGAAGGGCATGTCACTGTGCCTTGAGTTGCAATCTGTAAAACAAATAGTTAAACAAATCAAGCCTAATCCCAGAAATTTATCAGATTTCAACCAGGACTGAAATGGGTCAGAACCCAAACTTAGTGAAATCTCAGCAAGACTCAGATCCAGGTGAACAGTTCAAGATGGAAAACGTATCTGAGGCACAGATCTGAGCCCAGAACAGAATCCTCACTTTCTTGAATGGATGGGAAAAGGGCAGGTCTGGATGCAAACCCCCACTTCCTCTTAGACCTACTGAGTCTTCAGAATAAGCCCATAGGTTAACTGCAGGGTTTTTTGTTAAAGCCATTTTCAAGGTCTGGATTGTACACCTGCATTTCCCATTTGGCAAATTTCAGCTCTTTGGGCTGTATGGCTCATTTGCTGCATGACAACTGTAAATTCCTTTGGAGCAGAGTTTTCTGCTCTAAAGTCAGATATTTCCTTTCCAGTAAAAGCTCATTTCTGTCCTTTTGAGTACACTTAGTAAAGCTGTCTTGATGAAGGTCACAATGAGAAGATGATCATCAAGGATATTGGCAGGTTTTATAAGCACCACTTACTATCCTTTTTCTTCTAAGTTATTTTCCAACTGTTTTATGGAAAAGATCTGTTTTTCACTCTTGGATGCTGTGTTGAATAAAAGGATATAAAACTGGAGACAAAAGTAAACAGAATAAAGGAGGAGTGAGTTCTTAATGTCCAGAGAGGTTAAGAAGAATAGAAAATACTTATCCTTAAAGGGATATGTAAAACAGTAGCTTCTTAAGAAGATAGTCTGAGGAGCACGAAATATGAAAGCAATTGTATCTGTGGCATAAAGAAGTCCAGAACTAGTCACTTGAGATATCCACCAAAAGTGGCAAGAGTTACATTTATTTCTGTAGCTAGGTAGCTGGAAGCTGATGGTCAATGAAGGGGTAAAGCTGCTGCTCTCCTTTAGGAATTTTTAATTTCCACTGAAGTGAATTACTACAGCAGGAGTAATGCTTGTGTAAACGCTATCCAAGCTACACCAAGGAAGTATCTCTACCAGAAACTTAATCCAAATTTTACATTCACCGGCTTAATCTTGAGATCCTTCCACAACTGAAATTCCCACTGCATTTTTTTTGCTAAAATGACATTTAAACAAATCAGACTGTTACTTTCTCTTCAGTCAAACTTCCCTTTTTTTTTTTTCCCTCAGCCGTACACTTTATCTATATACACACTGTTTAGCTAAAACTTTCTCTATTATGACCCCAGTACTTACTCCATGCGAATCTTTGGCAGCTTGAATCATTTGTCATGTGCGAAATTGTACCTGCCTGCTTTCCTCCTTACCAAAAAACCTGCTGTGATTCAGACATGCATAAACTGTGCCTGAAAGCAGACTGATTAACAATTTGAATCACTGTTTTTATAATGATTTAATTTGGCAAATGGAAATTCCTGATTTGAATAGTTTATAATTTTCAATTCCCATGTTTTTATTACTTCCAAAAAAAATGTGGTATTCTCGTTGATTAGCAATCTAGTGCTCATTTGCAGCAGAATGTAGCCTTTACATTAAAATGAGTCATCTTTTTGCTAATCAGTAAGACACATTCCCTACATACACAAGCACTTACTTAACATGACATATATTTATTCAGATTTCTAATGCTTATATTTTATGATGCTAGAAAAACGTAGCTGCTATTTCTTAGAGTCAATTTCTTTTTGATTCTTGATTATGTTTAGCAATGTTTAAGTGCCAATTGGAACTCAAATATAGTAAAAAGATTCAGAATACTAGTGTCTTATTAACTGAATAAAATTAGGTTAAATTCATAGCAGAATAAAAAGGCTTGTCAAAACAAAATTTCCATTTAAAGTCTAACCTTATCTTCATTAACTAAACGATTGTTCTGGGGAATTCCACCCTTCACAATGTTGCAGATATTTTTATTCTGCAACTGGAGGGAACTGAGTTTCTCAACTTCGTAGCATCTCAGCTGTAAAGCATCTCTACTTGTGCACTGTTGACCTCAACAACTACCATGCTTTGTGTGTCTGACTTATTAACAACCTTTTCAGAATTTCAGATGCAGTATTGCATCTCCTATTGGTATTAATAGGAATATATGCAGGCTAGAAGACCACAGTTCAAGAGCTCAGTGTTTACACTTTCTGACTTCCACCTATACTGCTGTAACCATGGTCAGTCCCATATGCCTGACACAGAAATCGTCTTCAGTTCTTTCTTTATTCAGACCTCAGCTTTCCTTCTAGGACCATTCCTACGGGTCATTCAGAACTTATACCCTTTCTTTTTGCAGGTACACATCAGATACTTATGAAGAAAGTGGCTGCACTACCCAAGTGTGCAAGGTAACTGGACGCATAGAGACAACCAAATCTATGGAATACTATAGTTAAGGTGCAAGAGACAAGTCTTATTTTCAGAACTGAGACTGCATGGTGGTAAATCACTCAAACAGACAGATTCACAGCTAGGCCTGAAGTCTTGATACTGTGGTCATGCCATGCCTCCTTTGAGCCATGAAAAAACTGACAAGAGTGGAAAGACCTTCAGGGAGCAGCTGCAAGGTACAGGTGAAACTCCATCTCAACCCCAAGCTCTGGGAATACCTTCTCCTTCTCATAGAATCACCTTGGTTGGAAAAGACCATCAAGATCAGAGTCCAACCATTAACCTAGCACTGACAAGTCCTTAACCAAACCATATCCCTAAGTACTAGGTCTATGAGACTCTTAAATACCTCCATGAATGGCGACTCCAGCACTGCTCTGGGCAGCCTGTTCCAATACCCAATAACCCTTTCAGTGAAGAAATTCTTCCTAACATCCAATCTAAACCTCCCCTGGTGCCACTTGAGGCCATTACCTCTTGTCTTATCACTTGTAATTTCATCAAACTGACTGCCCCCACCTCTTTACAACCTCCTTTCAGGTAGTTGTAGAGAGTGATAAGGTCTCCTCTCAGCCTGCTTGTCTCTAGGCTTAACAGCCCCAGATCCCTCAGCTGCTCCTTGTGAGACATATGCTCCAAACCCTTCATCTGCTTAATTGCCCTTCTTTGGACACGCTCCAGTAGCTCAATGTCCTTTCTGGAGCGAGAGGCCCCAAACTGCCAGGATGCTGTTGGCCTTCTTGGCCACCTGACCACACTCCTGGCTCATGTTCAGCCAGCTGTCTGTCAACACCCCCAGGTCCCTCTCTGCTGGTCAGTTCTCCAGCCACTCTTCCGCAAGCCTGCAGCTCTGCCAGGGGTTGTTGTGGCCCAAGTGCAGTAGCTGACATCTGGCCTTATTGAAACTCATGCCATTGGCCTTGGCTCATCGATCAAACCTGTTTAGATCCCTCTGTAGAGCCTCCCTATCCACAGGCAGATCAACACGTCCGCCCAGCTTAGTGTCATCTGCAAATTTAGTAAGGGTGTGCTCGATTCCCTCATCTAGATCATTGATAAGATGTTAAACAGCAGTGGCTCTGCTACTCGTGACTGGCCGCCAAGTGAAGGCGAATGTCTTTTACAGGCAACAGGAACAGTGCCAATGATAGATTGTCTGTGGTTTGTTTATACCAGTTTTGAAGATTATGACACTGATCTCAAAATAATATTTTTTAATTAGGAAATTAGGGTTTAGATAATATGACTTTATTATAGTTTATAAAGTTATTTGCAGCTTTTTCATGGCAGGACTGTTTCATAACGTGGAAATGCTATCTTTTCTGACAGTATTTCCCAATCCAGCTTCTTGAAAGCTTGTACACAAAACATTTGCCATCATCTGCAAGCAGAAGGAGATTGGCAGGAGAGTGTTTTCTGTGAGAGGTACTTAATTGAGGAGTTGGCACCTCACCCTGAACTGAAATAGCCTCAGGGGCATGCTGCAAATATTTTCCTATTGCCCAGACCTCTCAGTGGGGAGGGACTTGGCAGGAAACTAAGGTCTGTACTAAGAGTAGATTCTGTGATCTCTTTTGTTAAGATCTAACCACCAAGTGTACATATCTTACTGGCAGCTGATGATGACCCTGCTGGTCATCTGCTAGGTTTCCCCGACTAGTTTTGTAAGGAAATCAGGGATACATGTGACTTTCAGACTGGTGTCTCTTTCTGGATAGAAAAAAAAGATTTCTCACAAGAGGCAGAGGCTATCAAATAATAAGCATATTCCCTACATTTGAAAAAATGGTCCATATATCAAAAAGCCAAAAGTAATGTTTGCCAATGACACTACTATATTCCTACTGTACTCTGAACTGCTATGAACACACTGTGATATTGGAGGTTACTTTATAATTGTGATAGCAAGGCTGATAATGCACTGGAAATAGATCACGCTGGTAAAATCACACTTTGCTTTGGCTGACAGATGGCTCACAGAAAAAGCAGAGGTTTTAATTTGCTGACCTTAGAAGATTCCCACTACATTTATAAACTACATGGATTAAAGTAAGTGGGTGCTGGTGGAAATCTGACCTGACAAAGACTGCGCTGGAGGGAAGAAGCAAATAGGTTCAACTATAGCTGAACTGCAGAATGTGAGGTATGTACTTCACTGACTTACCCTAATAGGCATGGGAGTCCCTCGTGCCTTCTTTGAATGCACCCCAGAATTGCCAGAACAGTCGCATAATCTAAACTGCAGTAACAGCTGAGTATTAAAAAAAACAACAAACAGAACAAAACCAAAAAACAAAAACCTCCAAAATATATTGAGAGAGAATTCTACCAAGAATAATATAGTATATGGTAGCTAGTATATAGGATATTATAAATAGGTGTGGATGTCTAAATAATTTTAAATCAGTTTCCATATGGTGTTGTATTATTATTTATATTCACTTAAATACTCAGAGCTTTAGAGCTGCCAGCACAGTACTCCTCATTAGCACTACACTTACTGACTTCTCAAAGCATTAAAGCAATGCTTCTAGCACAAGAGCTCACTTAGTAACTTGAGGTACCTGGAGTGCAGTAGGACCATCTCAGTGTTAGTTCACAGACACGGGCAGTAACAGCAAGGTTTACAAGATCTTACTTTTCTCCCTCTAATTTAAGAGCAGCTTATGAAACCTGCTGGGGTGCCCACAATTGTAGAAGTAAAATAATTGCTGATATTTAGACATGATGCCTGCTGTTACAAAGTCAGCAACAGCTACACACTCCATGTGTATCACAGTCTTCTCCCTTTTCAGAGATTTTAGGGGATATTTTGAGCCAGCTCCCAAAGCTGATTTTGCTAGTGACCCAGATACCATGACCTTGGTGAAATAATTTGCAGCTAGCTCTACAAAAGAGACAGCAGAGTTCCACTGCTTCATTGTTAGGCCAACCCACATGCAAAGGAATCTTCAGCCTTGAGATGGGCACTGCAGCTTCCTGCACAAAAGCCTTTTGTTGTTGGGGGCTGAAGAATTATATCCTCAAAAAGCAACAACCTGAGTAAGAAGCTACCTAAGCTGTGTTAAGCTCTTAGCACCTAAAGGTTGCTAGGTATCAAATTCTCAAGATGAAGAAGAGGCACATGTCTTCAGTCAGACTTTCATAATGTACTCTATTTTAGAGATAAAAGGCAGATCATTCTTACAGGAAAAAGGAATACACAGTGGGTGATATATGGGTTTTCTCATTAACTAAAACACGTTTAAATATTGACTGCTGAAAACCAGCAGTTCATTTCCGAGCTGTTCTCAGAAGTTAAGAATGATAGTCCTCTGAAATTTTATCATTATTTATCATATTTTAAACTAAGGTTGAACATTTAATAAATCATGTTGTGGACACATATGGATGGTATTGCTCATTCGACAAACAGCATGACAGTCACCAGCATCAGTCTTGCAAGGAAATCCAAAATCTAAGAAAGAATTTCCCCATACTGATCAAGAATTAAATGGAAACAGATTTTCAATCAGTTTGATGGCACTAACAGTAAAAACAATTGCCAGACACTGATTACCATATGTGGTATGTTTCTGTTGTGTTTGTAAAATTGTAGAAGAGAAACAGCTATTTCACAGTTTGTTCTCACTTCTCGCTTGCACCCTGCAGTCTCCTAAAATACTTGCTAAAGTATTTCATTCATAGCTACCCAACAAAAAACAGACAAGGTGTTCTCTCACTGTTCGCAGCATAATGCCACTGTAACATTTTACTAGCTGGAATCTGAAATGACCTACTCATCCCCACACAAGAAATCAAAACCAAACCAACTCATCCCAACTACTACAGAAGACTAACTTAGCTACATATGCCTGAAGACACTCAGGCATTATCCAGATTTCAGTAAGAGCTGGATGATCACACCCCTTGGAAGACCCAGATCCCTAATCCTTGCTCCTGAGGATTCTGTGCCATTTCAAAGAATTCTATGGGTTATTTTCCAAAACAAGCTTTGGTCAAAAAAAATTCCAACAAACAAAAAAAGGTCTCCACAGCCAGCATTCCCCTCTAAACAGACAGAAGATACAGGACTGATGTAATCATCTTCTTCACTGCCCTCTGTCCTTTCTGGCTGTCAGAATTAAGATGCAAGCTAAAATTCCCATCTGGTATGGGAAGACAAGCATGCCACAGTGCTTCAGAAACTTCTTCCCTTTGGAAGGCATAGCTTACTGGAAAAATAGTGAGGCAATTATGTGCCATTTCTAAGTCACTAGCAGAAATTTTGTTCAGTGGACTGCAATGATACATGGGATAGGTGGCTGCAGAAAGCCATTCTCCTCCAGAACTGCCCCTTTCCTCCACACAAATGCTTCTATATCCTGAAATTAGGACTCTTAAATACATAGAAATGTTACAGGGGCTCCTGTGGGATTCAAATAAGAGGACAAAGCTATTTGTTTAACCCCCAAAAAATACTTTTAATCCTTTTCCTCAACCTAAAGCAATTTCCTAGAAGAGACTGGGAAAGGGCTGAATGGGGTGCTCCTGGGGTGTATTAGAAAGGGTGTGGTTAGTAGGTCAAGAGAGGTTCTCCTCCCCCTCTATTCTGCATTGGTGAGGCCACATCTGGAATATTGTGTCCAGTTCTGGGCCCCTCAGTTCAAGAAGGACAGGGAACTGCTTGAAAGAGTCCAGCGCAGAGCCACAAGGATGATTAAGGGAGTGGAACATCTCCCTTATGAGGAAAGGCTGAGGGAGCTGGGTCTCTTTAGTTTGGAGAAAAGGAGACTGAGGGGGGACCTCATCAATGTTTACAAATATGTAAAGGGTGAGTGTCAAGAAGATGGAGTTAAGCTTTTTTCGGTGATGACCAGTGATAGGACAAGGAGTAATGGATACAAGTTGGAGCATAGGAGGTTTAAGATGAATATCAGGAAAAACTTTTTTACTGTAAGAGTGACAGAGCACTGGAACAGGCTGCCCAGAGAGGTTGTGGAGTCTCCTTCGCTGGAGACATTCAAAACCCGCCTGGACGCCTTCCTGTGTGATGTACTCTAGGTGACCCTGCTCTGGCAGGGGGGTTGGACTAGATGATCTTTCGAGGTCCCTTCCAACCCCTAGGATTCTATGATTCTATGATTCTATGATATACTGTACCATGCAACGATATACCATGCAGTGCAAACATTATAGTAAGTCAGTATTGCACTATCAGCCTGTTTTGATATATGGCAAATAATGAGTCCTCAGTTAAATGGATGCTGCGTTCCTCGTGTGAAGGTAATTTATTTATCACTACCTGGAAATTCCAGCTCAGAACTCTGGTCTGCCACTTTCTGAGGAGAATACAGAACCAAAAAGATAACACAATGCTGTTTCTTAAGATCTCTGGGATCACTCTTTACAGATCCTTATGCACAGGGAAAAAATAAGCTGCTATTGTATTGCTATTTACCTGCTAGTGGCAAGCTGATTTTTCATTAAAGCTTTATTGGAAATAAACTTGCAGTAACACTAATCAGAACAAGTGGCATCTTTTTATATACTATCACCAAGATGCCACATTTTGTACCTTATTCTTACTGTGAAGTACCTTATTACAGACACTGATGTGAGCACCTGTTCTCAACAAAACCAGCTCAATGGGAATTAGGGCCTACCATTATATATTTGCACCTCTGAACCAAACTAGGAGCAATACCTGGAGAAAGAGGTACTATTCTACATCAAGAAGAGTAGCAAAATCTGACTGCTAACCTGAATTTTAATAAAACATTCATCTTTTCTAGATGCTTGTGGTTTTTCCTATAATTTTTTTTTTAATACCTGCCCTTTCTTCAGGGGTTTTCTCTAAGTTTTACCACTCCAATAAACACAACATTTTTCACAAGCAAATGTACTTTGAGATATAGTTGTGTTTTTCTCAATCCACTGTGATCCAGTTGACTGATTTCATAGAATCATAGAATAGTTTGGGTTGGAAGGGATCTTTTAGTCATCTAGTTCCAAAACCCCTGCATGGGCAGGACACCTTCCACTAGATCAGGTTGCTCCAAGCCCCATCCAACCTGACCTTGAATGCTTCCAGGGAAGGGCATCTACAACTTGCCTGGGCAACCTGTTTCAGTATCTCACCACCCTCACACTAAAGAATTTCCTCCCAGTGTCTAACCTAAATCTCCCCTCTTCCAATTTTGGTCCATTACCTCTTGTCCTCTCACTACAAGCCCTTGTAAAAAGCCCCTCCACAGCTTTCTTGTAGCCCCTTCAGGTACTGGAAGGCTGCTATAAGATCCCCTGGAGCTTTCTCTTCTCCAGGCTGAACAGCCCCAACCCTCTTAGCCTGTCCTCATAGCAGAGGTGCTCCAGGCCTTTGATCATCTTCGTGGCCTTTCCATGAGCTCCGTGTCCTTATTATGTTGGGGGCTCCAGAATTGGACACAGTACTCTAGGCAGTGTCTCATGAGAGCCGTTTGGCTTCTCATCAACCAACACTCTCAAGCCCTTCTCCTCAACGCTGCTCTCAATCCATTCTCCACCCAACCTGTAATTGTGCTTGGGAATGCCCTGACCCAGGTGCAGGACCCTGCATTTCACAGAATCACAGAATCCTAGGGGTTGGAAGGGACCTTGAAAGATCATCTAGTCCAACCCCCCTGCCAGAGCAGGGTCACCTAAAGTACATCACACAGGAATATGTCTGGGTGGGTTTTGAATGTCTCCAGCAAAGGAGACTCCACAACCTCTCTGGGCAGTCTGTCCCAGGGCTCTGTCACTCTGACGGTAAAGAAGTTCTTCCTGATATTCACATGGAACCTCCTATGCTCCAGTTTGCATCCCTTGCCCCTTGTCCTATCACTGGTCATCACTGAAAAAAGCTTGGCTTCATCATCCTGGCACTTCCCCTTAACATATTTGTAAACACTGATGAGGTCGCCCCTCAGTCTCCTTTTCTCCAAACTAAAGAGACCCAGCTCCCTCAGCCTTTCCTCATAAGGGAGATGCTCCACTCCCTTAATCACCTTTGTGGCTCTGCGCTGGACTCCTTCAAGCAGTTCCCTGTCCTTCTTGAACTGAGGGGCCCAGAACTGGACACAGTATTCCAGATGCGGCCTCAACAAGGCAGAACAGAGGGGGAGGAGAACCTCTCTTGACCTACTAACCACACCTTTTCTAATGCACCCCAGGATGCCACTGGCCTTCTTGGCTACAAGGGCACATTGCTGGCTCATGGTCATCCTCCTGTCCACAAGGACCCCCAGGTCCCTTTCTCCTACACTGCTCTCCAGCAGGGCAACCCCCAACCTGTACTGGTACATGGAGCTGTTCTTCCCCAGATGCAAGACTCTACACTTGCCCTTGTTGAATTTCATCAAGTTTCTCCCTGCCCAACTCTCCAGCCTGTCTAGGTATCTCTGAATGGCAGCACAGCCTTCTGGTGTGTCAGCCACTCCTCCCAATTTAGCGTCATCAGCAAACTTGCTGAGGGCACACTCTGTTCCCTCATCCAGGTCGCTGATGAAGATATTGAACAGTACTGGTCCCAGTACCGACCCCTGAGGGACTCCATTAGTCACAGACCTCCAACTAGATTCTGTCCCATTTACTACAACTCTCTGATTTCTTCCTTTCAACCAGTTCTTGATCCACCTCACTACCTGATCATCAAGCCCATACTTCCTCAGCTCATCTACAAGGATGCTGTGGGAGACAGTGTCAAATGCTTTACTGAAATCAAGATAAACCACATCTACCGCCCTACCATCATCTATCCACCTAGTTACTTCCTCATAGAAGGCTATAAGGTTGGTCAAACATGACTTTCCCTTGGTAAAACCATGCTGACTGCTCTTAATGACCCCCTCATCCTTGATATGAGTTTGGTCTGTTGAATTTCATGAGGTTGGCATGGGCCCATCTCTCAAGCCTGTCAAGGTTCCTCTGGATAGCCTCCTTTCCCTCCAGCATGTCAGCTATACCACACAGCTTGCTGTCACTGGCCAACTTACACAGAGTGCACTCAATCCCACCACACACATCACCAAGAAAGACGTTAAACAGCATGAGTCCCAACACTGACCCCTGAGGAACACTACTTGTCACTGATCTACACTTGGACATTGAGCCATTGACTGCAACTCTTTGAGTGTGACCATCCAGCCAATTGCTTATCCACCAAGTGGCCCATCCATCAAGTCTGTGTCTCTCCAATTTAGAGACAAGGATGGTAGTGTCAAATGCTTTGTGCATGTCCAAGTAGATGACATCAGTTCCTCTTCCCTCATCCACCAACTCTGTAACCCCATCATAGAAGGTGACCAAACTCGTCAGGCATGATTTGTCCCTAGTGAAGTCATGTTAGCTGTCATCAATCATCTCTTTATTTTCCATGCACCTCAGTGTATCTTCCAGGACGATCTGCTCCATGATCTTACTGTATGAGACTGACTGGCTTGTAGTTCCCTGGGTCTTCCTTTTTTCCCTTTTAAAAAATGGGGGTTATGTGATGGTGAAACTTACATACACACAAGTGTGCACATAAACACATATAAAATGTTAAGGAAAATTGTTTGAATGGATCTTGAGGGAAAAAATCCCATATGAAAACGATGTTCTACTTGTTTTCCAAATAAACTGATTCCTTCATTAAAGGGGTTCCAGTGTTAAACTCTTGTCTTAGTCTGCCCTGGTCATACAGGTATGAAATGTATTACACACACAAAAGACACACAGAGACAAGCCACCTTCTAGCAAAATACATATGCTGTTTTTTTAAAATTACTTCTAACCCCAGCCTGACACCAACTTCCTCATCAGCCTTAGACAAATCAGCTGAATAGTTCTTATTTATCTACCTTACATGGCATTGTGAGGGAAAATCAATGTTTACTGAGTGCTCAATGACAAAACTGTGTGCTTGTGCCCCACACATTTACTGTTGCTAGTACTGCAATTTCCACCCTCAATCTAAGCATTGATTATTCATTACAAATATAAAGGGAGGAATAAAGTCAGTGCATATGGCACTTCATGGAAGAGCATTCTTTATAAAATTGCATTTCACAGCTACCATGCGACAGATGCACTTGTCAAACTTGGCTAGTCTATATATTCACCTCCAAACAATCTTCATGACCTTGCCATATATAGTCTTATATTGGAAAGGATTTTAAGCTCTCATTATTTGCTTAAATAAACATGACCTGCTGTTACTGAAAAAACCCCAATCTTGACAAGCAAAAAGGCATGGAAATTGCAAGCTAGTTTATATTCTTAATATTTGTATGATCATTTGTTTTTAACTTAGCTAAGATAAATAATTGTTAAAGTTTTCTCTTTTATAATTAATGTATGTGACAGTCTTTAAAATATTTTTTCTTCATGTACCATAATACCTGGTTGTCCATTTTTTTCGTCAGTGCAACTAGCAATGCTGCACTTACTCAAAGTTCAGCAGTATGTGTGCTAGCCAGGAGCAGAGAGGTTGTTATAAAAGGAAATCTGGATAAAACAAGAAGAAATGAGGGTGAGTATTATCAGCAATAATACTCTGCAGGCTGCAGGATGCCATACAGAGCAAGTGCACAATTTCTCCATCTTCCTCTTCACTGCAGTCCTATCAAATCTATGTAAATCTACTTACCTGCCCATTATTCCTAACCTAGGCTGGGAAATATGCCAGTTTGGTGAGTTTCTGAATTTAGATTTTACATGTTCTGATGAGAACAGCAGCAATTAATGTCACAAATAGCTCTTTATCCAAACAAGAACTGATTTTAAGTTTAGAATAACTATTCTCTCAGTCACTGCTTCAGGTTCTTTTCAAATTCAGGCTGACACTCTGCATACACAAAATATGCCTGCCCTTTTAAAGATTTATGTGAAAACCTAGTAAGTAGGGACTAACTGAAAACAAAATAAAATAAAACACAAAAAATCTGAAAATCAGTATAATAACTCCTCGCTTAGATCACTTTTGCTAATTTCCCACCCTTTAGGAAACAATTATTTTGGATCAATGAAATGTCACATCATCACTTATTCAAAAGGAAGACAGAGATTTAAGATGGCAGAATCTTTGCTTAATCCAATTAGTATTTAAATATTTTAATCAATAAAAGATGACAATTGGACTGTGTTAGATGCCAACTCCCTTTCATCACACATAGTCTCCGTTGTACTGATGTGTTACTGAACATTAGTAAACATATCAGAATACTAAACGTCCACGACACAATCTGGGAGCTGTATGAACATAAAATCTTTACCTTCTGTGGCAGCAAAAGGCGTAAGAGAAAACTAATAGCAAGGAATGCTTTCCTGAGGACTGGTCTGACAATGATATATTTAAGATGCTGGTAGTAAGACCTACTAGCCAGCAGCAAATGGCAACTATGCATTCTGTGCATTTGCATGTGACCTGGAACAGTTAACAATACTGATATTTAATCATCATAACCATGATGAGGCAAAACACCCAAACCAACCTCAACATTTGTTTTCCCAATACCACTTGGCAGACAAGCATATAGTAAGTCCATTTGCTGGAAGTGCTTATGCTTAATGAATTGCTAAAATTGCTAAGTTCAGTCTGCATCTTTCAGTGCAAAGGGAGAGAGAGAAAATAAGTAGTTTCTAGAGGTTTTCTACTAGAAAGCCAATCTGGAAATGTCTGCTTAATTAGTTATTTGGCCATCAACTCAGTGGTGCCTGAAAAATATCTACTTGCTCTTTCTCACAAACAAATGGCAGCCAGACGAAAAACTGTTGCAAGTATCTTTGTGAACTATGTAAGAGTAATCTTTATCAGCAATACCCAAATGGAGAATATTCCACTCAGATCTTTCTTCAGCTTCTTGGCAAGGTTTCAAACAAATTCTTCTAGGTCCCTGTTCCTCTTGCCCTTAAGCGGGTGAAGTAAGCACACCTCGTCAACAGAGAACACGTTTTCCACAGGCATTGTCCAGACACCATGAACATGTGTACACCTCATGCACACTCTGCAAAGTGAGCTATGGCCCTGACCCATAAAAGTCTGTAAAACCACAAGTCTGGGAGGAAGACAAGCAGTTCAAAACCAACTGGTCTTCACATAAGGCATATTCATAATCCTCATTAAAAGAAACATTTGGCTGTGTTATTTCTAAGGGTTGTCAGCACACCTTATCAGATTGTCCAAACAGTTCCCCTAACCAGGAGAGCAAAAATATTTTTGCTTAATAGTAAACCTCAGCTGTGACGTAGTAATATCTTCATGCTCTCATGATATTCAGGGCGAGTTTTCCTGCCACTAGTACCTTGCCAGTTTTTTTTTCTAAACCAGTGATCTGATAAAATACCGTAAGCAAAACAGATACCTGCATGATCCCTTGCTGAACCAGTGATCACAGAGATCATTCTATTAAGTAACTGGCGAATCAGTGACTGGGCAGCAATATCCCAAAAAACGCTCTTGGATCCTCCAGCATCCAAAGCAAATGACAGAAGGGGGCCCATCTTGAGACCATAGATACTTACAGGAGATCAGAAAGCCCAATTTCAAATCAGGAAAAACAATTACTTGGTAGAGGGTTTTGGTTTTTTTAAGATTCTATGGGCCCCAGAATCTTATTCTCAGTGTAGAGGCCCTATCACAAACCAAGTTTTGCCGTATCAGATTTAAAGAGCCATAGCTCCTGCCCTTGGCTTACTGTTTTTCAATGAATGATGAATCTCTCTTGCTGGGGATTCTTCCTGTGTCTGGCAAACTCAAAGCTTTGTATTAGGAAAATATAGCAACATGGTTTTTTGCACTGCTTCAAGCAGCTGCTTAATTCTAATTTTTACTTTATTTTTATTTTTGCTCATACTTCGCAGGTCCACTGACAATGCAAAGGCACCAGTCATCCTTGCCCAGAATTTATGATGGTGAGGCTGGCAGAGGGTCCTGGCCTAAGTGTCGCTGGGTAAAGCAATGCTCAGCTCATACCTAACTGGAATATTTGTACAATCTGAGGCACCGTGGTGAGATGGACTGATAGTGATACCAGAGCAAACACATACATGCAACAGACTTGCCATCTGAAACCTGTACATCTACTTGGCTAAATAAGAGACTTTGGTTCAAGTCTGGGCCATTCTCAAGAAAACCTGAATGCAAAGTGGTAACTGACATCCCTGTGCATAAGACAAAGTCTTTCTTGATATCCTTCTGATAATGAGGGAAAAGAATAAACCTAAGAGGGGAAAAAACATGACACATTTCTAAAAGTAAATGTTTAAAATAGTCCTAATGCCTTGGAACAGTATTGCCAAATTACTGTCCTGGATGGTCCTTTCTCCAGCTTCTAGAGCAGAAGAAATAGGGCTAAGAAACAAAAAACCCAACAAAACTAAACCCCCTCCCCCAAACAAACCCCAAACAGTATGGAGAAGAATGTGAGAACACCCTGACACAAAATGGATCCTTCAACAGTTCCTGTTCAATTTTCATCTGACTGGCCGCTACAGGCACAGTAACATTTGTATAGCTAATCTGTTCTTTTATCTCCATAATCTGCATAAAAATGTTGCTTACACTTAGCTGTGGAATAGCTCTCTGGCCAATGAGCATGCACAACTAGTAAGGACAGTGCAGGACTTCAGCAGTACTGAGGAAAACTCTAATCCTACTAAGTCAGGCAGCACAAATCTCTTATGTAACTTGTGATTTAGAGGGCAGTCTGATCATCTGGGAACATTAATGTGTTCTTCTCAGTACATTACACAAAAATGGCAACTTTCCATTACAGATTTTTTTTCCCCACTGCATATCATCTCAGGAAAGGCAACCCATGCTAATAAGACATTTTTAGTTATCAACAAAAATGCTTTTATATGACAACACAATTACACTGAAGGTATATAAGGTTAAAATCTAACTTGAAGTGCTTCTTTGTCAAGATTGCCTGGTACAGTGGTGCACTTCAGAGATGTAGGAAAGGGCTTGTAATCTAAAGCAACAGGTCTCCAAAACAGTGCTTAGAAAATGGGCTTTTCTGAAAGTTGACTGTTACATCAGCAAATTTTACAGGTGTCAGAACTGAACCTGTCATGAGGCTAAGAAGGTTTGAGAACTACAGATGGAAGACCCCAAGCATGTACAAAACCTTTAGAACAACGAATCACTGCTTGTACCCATGATTCTTTAAAAAATCACAAAACCAAAAGCTGCCTTCCTTTTTCAATAAAAATACATTCTAACATGCAAAAGCAGCTGCCCCTTAATAGGAAACAGGTGCATACAAGCTCTATTCACAAAATAACTATGAACAAAAGATTATATTATTTAAATCCCTGTTATTCTTAAAACAGTTACAAAATTATGTAACGGTACAATTCAGTGCCAGTATTTACAGAGTGCAACAAACATTCAATTCATACCATGTATTCAAGAATTATCCAGTCATGCTTTTGAAATGAAGATACCGGTGAGATTTAGGAAGGCAAGAAAACAAGTTTTATTTACAGAATAGCAAAAATTAATCAGTCTTGTAGAACACACCCAACAAAGGGTGAAGCCTTCAGAGTACCGGAAAATCTGCCACCTGAAATCACTACACATTGCTGACAACCACCTGCTGCAAAACTTGTAGCCAATTACAGACATTTTCTTTCATCAACACAAAGGATGTGCCATAGAGTTGTACACTCATAATATAATTCCTTGATGTGCTTGGAAACAAGTGGCCACCACCATAAGGAAAAAAATGTGCAGGCTGCCACCTATCACCAGCTAGCTAATCCACATTGCTCCATCCAATCATTAAGGTAGGTGAAGCTCTTAACACAAAAAGCAGCAGCATTTCTCTCTTCTTTTGGGGTATCCAGCTCATTCCACTATCTTGACACAGGTTCTTAGTAAATAAAACATGCTGGAAATAACTAGTTTTAGCACCTGCAAGATGTTAGCACATCTGGAAAAAGAAATTTTTGTGACAAATGCTTAATAACGGATATTTAAGGGCGACAGGAAAGGTCAGGCAACCCCTTTTAGAGGGCTACTTAGAGTGCAACCACAGCATGGAGGAGCTAAGAGATTAACTATATTCCCAGAAAGAACAGCCATTTTTCTGGACTCCATTAGTTATGCAGTTGTCTCAGTAAGAGATCTGAGAACAAAAGGAAACCTAAAAGAGAGCATCTATTCACAGGGAAATTCCCATTGATAAGTTTTTCTGTTACAGTTGAAATAAAGTTGCAAAGGCATAAGAGATGCTAGGAGGAGTAAACATCTAAATAGGTCTAGTTAAACCCCACCATGAATTAAGAGTACAGTTCGTTTCCCTTAAAATGTACAGTGAACACTTACACTCTCCATAACAGAAACTGCTTTCCTGTGCAGAAACTAACCAAAGGACCAAAGAAATGCAGAGCTGTGATCAGCCTCTCATATTCAGAGAGGCTCACTTCAAGTCTCATATCAAACCAACGCTTAAGGTAACCTGTTTTGATCTTTCAGACTTGACACGCATATAAGCAATATATATAATAGAATTCAAGAACCAGTTTCAAACCAAGTATTTAAAAGCCAGACTAACTTAGGGACTTACGAGATTGAGACATGGCATTAGAAATTGATGCTCATTATTTTATTCCCTTAGGCCACCAGATGACATACAAAAAACCTCCTTAGAGGCTAATAAGGAAATAGCTAGTCAGTCTTACTGCCACAATAAGAACAGGCAGAGTAATATACTAATTCCAGTACTTGAACAATTTGTGATTTAAACAACTGTACTGTAGGCAGAAACAAAATTCAACAGGATAATTGCATTAAAAGCTGAAGAGCTGAATTCTTAGAGGGGACAAAGTAATAGTTTTTGGTTAGCATAATTATAAATACCTAAAAAGCATAGAACTAAATGAAGATACTACTTTAATGAGGCGATACAAGATCATATTTTATACATTTATAAAATATTACTATCATACAAGCAGGAGACTCAAGATACAGCAAAAGAATACAGAATTAATCTCAAAGATCCATGTTATGATGGTGTGGAGAACGGCATGGATGGTAACATAGCTTCAACCTATCCACTAGGATCTCCTCATTCACTTCGAACTTTATCAGTTCCTGCAAACCATTTTCTTTAAATATCAGTTAACATCAGTGCTAAAACAACAAAAATCAAATATTCTGTACATTTCTAGGCAAACAATAAGGCTGTCTTTACCTCTTATCTCATTCCAAGTAAATCTACTATCTTCCATGAAGTAATATTCACAATTTATTTTAGAGAAAAGCTACTGTACAAAGACACAGAAGTTCATAAGATTAGTCAATACAATTAGACAGAAGTTTGCTTGTAGTTCTTCGTATCCAAGACCTTCTTGCCACACATTGAGCAGATGCCTATAAGCACACAAAAGGTGTGTAAATTATTTTTAAATCGTTAAAGTTTTTATTCTAAAAATAGTTGCTATACCTTTGTAAAGATCATTTTTAAAAAACTACTTAAGTGAGCTCTCACTGACACTCTATCTGTGCATTTTCTCACCAGGCATTGCAAATTCAGAAGTAATACTATGACTTCTAATGCAAATTAGTTTTTGCAGCATATGCATAATACTGCCACTTAAAAAAAACACAACCAGCCTATATTTTGAGAGCATTATGATTGACAACACCACCCAAAGGCTCTCCAATTTTCTAGAATACTGGAAGAGAGCCAGTAAAGGCTCCCATCTGGCAAACAGATAAAAATGGTGTATTATTAAACTTTGTCAGCCCTGTGTCCAAATTGGGGCCCGAAATGGACAGAAAGTAGCTAGGCTAGGAGAATATAGTCACCAACAAATTGACTACTAAATATAAAATTACAACGTGGGGAGCTTCAGATCATTGAGAAAGTTGAGAATAGTATGGTTTTACGAATTAAGCCATTTACAGAGTAACAGAAGTGAGAAACAATGGATACCAAGAATACTTGAGAGTTGAAGTGAAGATGACCACTGATGTCCCAGAGGACTCTGACCTAAACCCTAAGAGTGGTAAATCAGAAGATGAGAGCAGCAAAAATTACACAGCCTCTGAAGGGGCAGAGGGGCAGGTTGTCTCAACATTTCCCCTCTTCTTCTAAAGCATAAAGGCACCAAATATTTTGCCTGGTAGGTCTACATCTCATTTTTCAAGACCATTCATCAGCAGACAGAAAAAAAAAAAAGGACTGTGGCAACTATTCCTATTAACTCTCTCCAAATTGTGTGCTTTTGTATACTGACATCATGTGACTGGACACATATCTAGGACTCCCTTAGGAAAGAGAACAGCAGGAAACATGCAACACGATTTACTTTGGAGAGCAAAATCCAGCCCACAGGCTGTTCACTTCCGATCTAAATTGAGGAGAAATTAACTCTAGGATTGCTTCGCCATTTCAGATATGCAACAATTGAAGCACTAAGCCATATAACTGCATTTGCTTCAAGAAACACACCACAACCACATCCTTGGTGGTCAGAACTAGAACCTAATACACCTAGAGTTCTGAATTCTATGAAGAAACCATTCTAGAATGATACACAGGCAGAAAAAGAAGAAATCCTGAAGCCCACCCAAAAAAGTCGTAAGTTTAAGAGAGTAACGTTCTACCATATAGGATTCAGGCAGGCATCTGGTGAGCAGCTAGGAACTAGAAAAGGCAACCCTCTTGCAGCAGGCTGCTAGACACTGACTCAGGGGCACAGTACACATTCATAGAACAATTAAAGTAACTTCATAAGCAAAACTTACTACTGGTTACCTGTAGCTCTACATGCAACAATTGGTTCACCCCATGTCTTTGTGCTATGTGGGTTCCTCAGTATTAATAATGTAACTGAGTTCATGTTGCTGTTTTGCCCCTCCAGGGATTATATATTTGAGCCCTTTTGTTTACCTAGTCAAAATCACAAGACTAGTAGAAGTTTTATATCCTTAAGTCTCTCCACTTTAAATTGATATTTTTTTTCCCCCTCAGGAATCTCTGAACAGTTTGTAACAATATTGGAGACTTATGAATACAGGAGATAGAAGTTTCCAGGTACAAGCAGAATTTCTGTGCAGAAATCCACACATAGCTCAAAAGTACAGATTTTATGTATTAGGACAGTGCAATATCCTTCTTTCTAGGTATGATGATTATATTTTACTTTTTCATTTATCCATTTCATCTTAAACCAAGCTTGACACAGAATGCATCAAGCATGTTCACAGTTGGACCACAGAAATGACCTTTAAATGACTTAGGATATTGAGTGCTTAAGAATACATGGAGGCACAAAGACAACTATGAGCACAATTTTCAGAGACATTTTCTTAATTGCTTTTACAACTCAACCTCTTTTCTTCTCTTTGTCTTTTATGCCCTAGGTATTCTACTTTTAATAACCTAGCCTATCACTTCACCAAGATCAGAAGTTGGACTTCTGGTTGTTTGTGTGGGGTTTTCTTGGAGGTGTGGGGAAGGGGGTGGGGCAGAGGAGTCTGGGGTGTTTGGTTTCAGTACTTTTGTTTGGTTGGTTGTTGTGTTTTTTGTGGTGGTTTGTTCATTGTTTGGTTCTTTTTGAGGCCACTATTTAGAGTTTTAGCTATTACAAAAAGGGGAGAGGGAAGAAGGGCATAGAAAAGGGACTGCAACGAGCGAGTTTTGCAAAATCTCATTTTTTTAAAACTAAGAAAATTCAAACTTGCTAGATGACAGTTGTCTGTGCAGTTGCACAGATAAGCTTACAGTTATTATTCCAGTTCTACTGCTTTAGATACCAGACACATTCTAAAAGAAGTAGAACCATAGAATTACTTGGGTGGGAAAGGAACTCTGGCAGTCTCTAGTCCTGCCCCACTCAAAACACAGCCAACTCAGCTGAGACAGGCTCACAGCTTTAAGTCAAGCTCTGCATACCTCCATCAGAGATTGCACAACCACTGCAGGGGCCCTGTTATTTCAATATTTGACTACCCTCACAGTGAAAATTGCTTTCGTGGTACAAAATTAAAATTTTCCATATTCTAACCTGGGTACATTGTCTCTTATTCTATTACTGCATCTCTCAGAAAAGTCTGACTCCATCTTCTCTATACTTTCCTATCAGTAGTACCAGGTAGCAATTAAATCTCATCTTAACATTCTTTTCTGTATGGTGAAACAAATTTAACAGTTCCACTTTCTAATTTCAAACCAACCTGAGGCAATTTGGTACTCAGTGCAACTCACCTTTTTTATAGGCACATCCTTGACAATAGTGAGACCCTGGCTGATGGACAGAACTCTTACAAATCCGACATATTGCAAATTTGTTCTTTCCATAAGGATCAAACCTGGGAAAAAGGAAAAGCGTCTTATTTACATACCTTGAAATAAAGTATTTCCTTTACCTCATCCTAAAAAGTCTGAGCCAGAGGGCATAGACAAGAAACTCCAGCAAAACTTTTAATTTAGTAAAGGAACATACAAGGATTATTTCTAATAATGATGACAAAGGGAAGACTTGTTAAGGAATACCAGGAGCCGGTAAAGGACTCACAAGATCGTTGAAGAGTTACAGATGTAACAAGAACTGAGGTAAGAGGACTCTGTTTTGGGACAACAGGCTGCATAAAATATACAGAAAGGCTCCCACTTTCCCCATGAAGAGAGATTTCTTGCATTACAGACAAAAACTTAACTTTATTAAGACACAAGACTATGTTGAACTTCAACACCTTCCAGCAGTGCCTTGCCCCACTGCGTAACAGAACATCCTCCGAACTTTACAGAAATGCTGAAGTGATTGTACCAGCAATCATACCAGAGAAAACAACTCTTCCCAGCTCCTCTCCTAACAAAATAACCGAACTCTGGCAATTTCAGTGAGAACTGCAGTAAAACAGTTGCCCATGCCTTATCATTCAGCAGAAAGCACACAAGAAACATGTATGGACATACTTTCACCAACTAATCAAATGTCATAATCCACATAATTATTCTTTTTTTTCGAGTGTATTTTGGGTAAATTTTGGCAGTTGCCCAGGAATGCAGGGCATAGGCCTCAGTTACAGCAAACTGACTTTTTTTGGCAAAATCAGAATTAAACACTCACCTTGCCTTCTTTGAGGTCAATGCCTTGTTTTCATTTAACTTGCGGCCACCGCTTTCTAGAAAAAGAATAAAGAAAACACAACCCAATAAACTTCCCAGTTCCAAGCATACTTCAAAAAGCTCAGTTTACAGCTTTTAACACACGTGCAAATTAAGTGACAACGAGATAAAATATACAGCACAGCACCGAAGTGCAAGACAACGGAATACTTTATGCTGAGTTCTCTTTGAGTCTTAAGATTTCATATAAGGAGAAAAATAGGGGGGTGAAAAAGACAACCAAACGAATTCAGGGTAAAATTAATTATATTAGCATGGGAGGAAAACTACAGGAGTTAAAAATTAATCTGATTAACTACTTCAAACGTTAGCCTTAAGATCGTAAGACAGCTCAGGTGGCCCACGGGCTCTAAGATACTTGAAAAATAAGTGCTAAACATCCCAAAAATACCTGTAGTGTTTCTCGCGCCATCTTTCCACGTATCGGGAGTGATCACCGTACCGAGCTTCTTCTCACCTACGTAAGAAAACATCAGAAAGGAAGAAAATAAAAGCTACGCTGCGTTACTACCCGCAACAAGCGGTGCCTGCGGGAGAGTGACAGCTCGCAGACGAGACGCTCCCGGAACCCCCCCCCGCCCCACCACAGCCCGGGGACCCTGAGCAGCTGCCGCTCGGCTCTGCCCGGCCCCAGGGCCGCCCGGGACCACCGAGGGCCGGACCCAGCGCCGGGGCAGGAACCCCAACCCCTTCACCCTCCCGAGACTCACACTTCTCGCACACCATGGCGGGCCCCCGACGCCACCAACCGCCACTTCCGGCCTCCGCCCCGGAGCTGACCAGACGGTTTCCGTTGCCGGGCGGCCGCGCGTGCGCGCCGCGGCGCTGGCGTCGCTGCGGTGAGTGGGGGGTGGGCTCGGTGCGGCCCCTCCGGGCCTCGGGACGCGGCCCCGCCCGCCCCGCCCGCCCCTCCCGGCCCCTCCGCGCCTCGGGACCCGGCACCGAGCGCGGCCCGCCAGGCAGGCGGCCCTGCTGCTGCCTCCCGGCTGGAGAGGCAGCGGCGCGGAGGGGCCCGGCCCGGCCCGGCCCGGCCCGGCCCGGCCCGGCGGCAGGAAAGCCCGGGCCCCTGTGTCGGGAGGAGCCCTCGGCGTGTGCGGGGCTCGGGGCCGGCTGCCCGCCCTGCGCCGCGCGGTGCTGCTGGCTGTGCCCGTGGGCTCGGGGTTCGGAGGAGCGGCGTTCGTCTGCCCCCAAAGAACCGGTTTCGCCCCCGGAGCGAGCTGAGGGCTCTGCCGGGTGTATGGCGAGGAGGAGCCGCGCGTTCCGTCCCGCTGCTGCGGCGTGTCGGTGACGGGGTGCGGGTTCGCTGTCTTGCAGGCGGCGGGGCGGTAGGGAACGCGATGAGAGAAGCAGGAATCGGGAGGCTCCTGGCTGCCAACCTCCTCCGTGGCTTTTCAGTTATTCTGACAGCGGTTGTGCCGGCTTTCTTCTGGGAAGGATTCACGGTTTTGGGAACACACCTCACGTGGCTGTGTGTTTGTTCTGTTTCTGTTAGTACCCTTAATATAATCTTGCACTTAGTCCTTAAACCAAATCAGTCTTCTAAGAGAAGTTCATTTGCTCATAAGGTAAGATTTTTATTCTTAAATTGCCACCAGACAATACAGAGAGGAGGCAAATTCTTTAGTGGAAATAATAACATGAAAAAGAAATAAGATAATTTTTATTGGTGAATGCTTGTTTTCCATGACTGGGCTGAGTGTAGCACCTTTCGAAACAAGTTATCCAGTATTTTCATGATGTTAAACTTTCTCTACCTGTAAATAACCTCTTCAGGTGAGCGATTCTTGTCAATATATTGTTGTTCTTAGTTCCAGCCACTGATCTTCCAGGCAAAAGTTGGCAGAATTGAATGGGCACAGAACTCATTTCATAATCCAGCCTTATGAGGAAACACTTTTCTCATATGCTATAAGTAGTTGTAAGTTTCTAATAACTTTGAAGGAAGATAAATAGTTTTTAGAATTTGTGACCAAAAAAGAGACTAGCTCATTAGAATTTAAACAAAGTTGCTGGGTTTTTAAAAAAATGGCATGGAAAAGTATAACAATGGCTACTTTTCCTTGATCGATGGAGTTTGCCTACAGAAGAATCTAAATCTGGAAGAAATTTTTGTAGGTAGAGTTTGCAACGGGACCATTTAAGGTCCTGATCCCAATGCAGCGGGTTTGAACAGAGCGAATTTGGAGCAGCACACAGCTTGTTCAGGAGTGGTGGAATACAGCAGCATTTGGAAGTCAGGTGGATAGTCCTGTGCTCCCAGCTGAGTCAGATGATGTGGTGGTTCTTGGAACAGTTAAACAAACATCACTTGGAAGTAGTATCTGTGTATGCAAAGCTTCTGTCTAGTTTTGCTGACTGAACAGGTTATGAAATACACATCATCGTTATGAAAAACAAGTATTTAAACCACCTGTGAATTAAAAATGAAGCAGTCTTAATTTCTGTTATAGGTGAGATTTCATCCCAGTCTAGCATAAGTAATAAATATTGTTTAAAAAGTGTTCAAGTGAAATTATAGATTTCTATTAGTGACCTGATCAGAACAGACCTACCCAGAACTGTATCAAGTTGGCTGTGCTTCTTTGTCACATAGTGAGTACCCAGAAACTGTTGTTCAACTGGATAAAAAAATTATGTGTTTTGGAGATTGATATAAAGTCATGGACATTTCTCAAATGGATTTAGAATTCAGGATACCAAATTCAAAATGCAGTAGTTTTAATTTCATGTAATTTTAAGTATTGCATTTGATTCTGAGTGTCCTCTTTTCATTTTTTTTCATATCGCATATTTTCTTGCTTTTAAATATTTTTTCACTATCTGTGAAATATGTCTTTTAATGAATGGACATTACACGCAGATGTAAAACTAAAACATAAAAACATCCAATAAAATTATCAGTCTAATTTGTAATTTCCAGTTATATTTTTTGTATGTTTGCCTTACTATAATAGGGTACATGAAAAAAGTTTAGATGGTGTGTGATACTTTTCAGTTAATTATTTAAAGTATTAAACATAGGGAAAAGTGTTTTGAAATAGGCTATTATCATGCTGTGCTGTAGCTGAAATGAAGGTAATAGGTAGAGTACAATGCTGTTGGTAAGATAGAATATATCTATGCTACTTATATTCTCTTTTCTTTTGAAATATTATTCTGATATATTATTGCTCTTTTTTAGATATCCAGATTTCTAAAATGCTGTATGTACTTTTTCATGTCTTGCATACTATTTCATGCGATTATTGTTCTTTATGGAGCACCTCTCATAGAGTAAGTCAGAAGAACCTATCTTTCTCTACACATTTTAAGGGGCAGTTCTTGCAGATATTGGTATAAGTACTTGTATATTTCCTGGTACCTTGGAAGTTAAAGGATAAGCTCCTGGCTGGGGAAAAAAGGGTGGGATTTTGGGTTTGTTTTTGGGTTGTTTGGTTTGATTTTTTTAAAAACTGGTTCTTAAAATTTCTGTATATTTGAAGATGTGGTGTTCCAGACAGCTACAAACAACTCTTTTTACTTTAATATTTATGTTAAACTTAAAGGTACAAACATTTTTCCAAGTTCCATGTAGTCATTTTCCCCATAAGATTCTAAAATACGCATCTTGCATATCTTTCATCCTCTTGCTATTAATGTTTTAACCTTTAGGAATGATTAAAAAAGGGGAAGAAAAAAAAGAGGCATGAAGCAGCCTGATTTCAGAGAGAGAGACCAAATTAGTGACTACCAGTGGCATTGTGTAGTTTTGTTTCGTGGTTGCTTCCACAGCATCAAACTAGAAAAAATAAGCAGAATAATGAAGTAAAAATCCAATCAGAACTAATGTTCTTTATGAGGTACACTTGTGTTTTTTAAAATGTGGCAGATTATCAGGTATTTAATATCACTATTGCATTTCAGTCTGTGTTGAGGTAACAAACAGCAGAATTCTTTCCAACATTCTTTACTATTCTACAGAGTAAGAAGAAAGTACTTTTTTTCTTCTACATAAGGTTTAAGAAAGCATGCATCCTTTCACAAGTTGATTTATAGGGGTGGTTTTTCTCTAAATCTTGGAGCTATTAGAAAATCAGTAACCACCTCACTTAATTTTGTAATATTCCTTCTTTGTAGGTCAGTGACTGAGACGTTTTTGTTTGCTGTTCTTCTGTCTACCTTTACTACTTTACAATGCTTGTGTATGCTGGGACCAAACATACAAGCGTGGATACGGGTATTTAGTAAAAATGGGTAAGTGCTATTCTGAAGTGTCTGACTTTACCCAGAACTATTTCTGTTCTGGATAAAATGTATTTCTGACAGAATTGATGTAAACAATAGGTCCTGGGGTTGTTTGTAAAGAAAGGAAAACTTCCGGAGTTATGTGTGTTTTTCATTACTTGTGATTACAGGCTTAAGAAAGCTTTTCTAACAAAATTATTAATTATTTTTAAGACATTGATCCAGACACTAAATCTCACTTTCAGATTGAGTAATGTTTCAAATACACATTTCACTGGTGTGAAATTGTTATGCAGTCCAGTATAATGGTTGTCAAATAAAGACCTGAGACTGAGCTATGCAGGGAGGATCTTGTACACAGTTCAGTAGTACCTTTGTACATACAGCTTTTAAAGTAGGAACAACCAAAACAAACATTATTTCAACAGTAAAAATTTTTAACTTGAATATAGTGGTAAAGATGATACATCATTTGCTGTGGTCTTAAGTATGTCATCTTCACCTATGCTCTTCTTCAAATTTCAAAGAAAGCTGTTTTCAGTGTCAGACATTTCAAGCAATTTTTTTCAAGAGAATCTTTTAAATGAGTTTTTTTTACCTCATTCTCACCTCAGTGACAGCCATGACATTATTCAACCCTGCCCTTGATAAGTGCTAGACTTTAATAAAAGCATGGAGTTGTTAAGCCAAAACAAATAATTGCTGATTCATTTTGTCATCTTTGGAAGTTTTGCAACTGGAAATAATAGTTGAATCGAAGTGACAGATGTTTGACAACAGTCTGTCTTTGTGCCAGGTTAGATTTTGAATGCTTGTCAATTTATTTCTTTAATAGTCTAGATCTTAATCTTATTTCAGCACAATTAAGGCTTAGGAAACAGAGTTTTCTTGTTTTGACATTTTTGCTGTGACAATTTGTACATACTTCTTACTAGTGAGTCATGTGACATTACATGAATAAAATACCCATTTAATAATGATGTTCATTTAGACCGGCCTTTGAATGAAAGTAGACTACAAATAAATGTAGTAACAAATATTTTAAGGATTGTAGCAAGCTGCTCTTTAAAAAATAATCTTGTGGGTTTTGATTTGACACCATGAATGAGTTGCAGCATCATGCATTTAGGAATGAGCTGAGTGTAGATGTGATGTATTAAAAGGTTATCTCTTACTTACCCGTGTGGGATGAAGTGGGACTGGTTGAACAGAGAAAATGGATGGTTAGGTTAGGTCAACACAGCCCTTTGCCTTGAAAGAAAGAGTTCAGCTAATTGAATTGCAGTGAAACAGCAAGCTGGAAAGTCTGATTACATGTATGCTTAGTATGAGAAAGGAACGTGTTTAAAAATATCTGAATACCATTTAGACTTCAGTAACCAGTGACATTTATTTTTGTTACTCTTCTTTGCCTGTGCAGTATTTAAAGATCAAAATGTGCTTGTGCTATTGCCTTTGCAGTTAAACAGAGAAAGACTTCTAGAAAAAAGAAGTTTATCTTGATATATCAAGTATAAATAAGTAACATGTATTCCCTAGCTGTTGCTCTCAATAGGTCTCTTCAGCGTTTTAGGGGGTCTACTGTGAAAATAGAGAGGCATGTCATGTCTTGTTATAGGTCTGTTCATAAAGTCACATTCAACTAATTTGTATGTAATCTGTCGCATCATCATAGCTATGGTACAACTGAGTCAGTCCAACTGTAATATTTTGGGGATAATCTCACAAGTGCTTATTTTTGCTGCAGAGATACTTAGCTTTCTCTGTTTCTGCTTGCAGCGCTTGGAAGTGCAGTCACTGCTAGTAAAATCATTTCTAATAAGGTTACTACAAGGTCAGTCTTCAGGTGCCCATGCCTTTAGGGGGTGGATACTATGTGCTGTCTCATGATAACATGTAATCTGTGACACTGCAGGTTTGTTGTTTGCATTATAAAGTGATGGGGTTTTGCCAGAGTGGAGGGGAGATGTTGGCTGGATGGTTGGGGTTCTTTTGTATACAGGAAACAATGGCAGAAGATAGAGTTCAGGCTCAGACAGAAAATTGCACGTGCTCCACGTTTCAGACTGAGTAGTATACTTTTGAATTGGAAATGTTGATTTGATGGACAAAATAGATTTCTTTAAGTACTTTATTTAAAAAAAAAATGAACAATTCTTTCTTACCCACATATTTATGTACACATAGAATGTATGAGAAAAGTAAGTTTATGTATTTTACATCATAAAAACTTCAATTCTAAGTAGGCTGTAGATAGGGGTCTTTTCACTAATTCTGTGTTTGGGAAGGGGTAGGCCCATGCCAGCTATCTCTGGACTCTTGTGTTCTGACATCTACTGTTGTGACCAATATAATGACATGGATCACATGCTATCATGTGTTGCTGTAAGCAGATAGAGGGAAACTAAAGCTATAGAAAGGGTTGTCAGCACCAACAGAAGTAGGTGACTATTTTTAAAATGGCTTTTTCAGTGACTGTTAGCCAAAATAGCCTCCTGCATAAAAGCCTTTAAGAAATCAGCTTTCAATTGCTGATTTTTATTGTTCCTTCTGGAGACTGTTTATTTCAATCCCTGGTCTGAGTAGCTGTGTTGAAATTATAATTGCTATAATAGCAATTATAAGATATCACCTGGGTAGATGAGAGATTAATGGGTTAAAGAATACCTGCAAAAATCCCAATAGGTGACATTCCATAAAGAAAAGAGAATAATTAAACCATTGTTCCTCTGGGATAATATTGGAGGACAAGTCAGGTTATATTTGATTAGCCACTGTCCATACTGCAGAGTGGTTGAATTAGCAGCTCAAATGGTTGCCAAACTACCACTGGCTGTTTTTCACTTGGGCGCTGTGCCTTGCTAATTCTGTTGATCTGCTTTTGGACGCAGTCTGATATCTCCATATGGTGCAGCAGTATGTGTGTAGATTTACCAGATAAGATGTCTTGTGGGGTATAAACATACCTCAGTTGGTGTGTTTGCTGGCCCTTTTACTGCTTTAAGGCTGAGGTGAATGTTCTTTTCCCCGTGCTGCCTAACAGCTCTCTGCTCATTTATTCAGCTTCTGAAAGTTAACTTACAAGATTTTCTATGTGCAGACTCCCAGACAGTTTTATAGTTAAATCAGAACCTTTCCCATAAAAAATATCTCGAGTTGATAGGATTGTGAATTGAAATGAAATGTTAAAAGTTGAAGAGATGGGGTTATTGTAGAAGAAACATTTATGCTCAAAATGTCGGTGTCGCATCATAATTATTATAATCTGTGTGACCTTTATTTTGCAACCTATTAAAAATGTTTGTTTTACATTTGTGAGCTGTTTGGTCAATAGCAAATGCAGCAGTGAGTTATGTGTCCTTAGAAGCAAAGTCAGAAATTTTAGAGTCTTAAAAACACAGTGAAGGGTTAAAGCTTTCACATCATGCAACCTAAATAGCACATACAAAGTTCAGAGTTTACGATCCATCTAGGCTTCTAGCCATAAAAATGCACATCTTTTTTCTTCTGTTAGCTAAAGCTTTGTGTTTATAATCTGAAATGCAGCAAATTAAGATTCAGATCTCTTACTGCTGTGGTGCAGGGATTTCAGCCAAGTTCTCCTGTCTCAGAACCGCACCCTACTGTGTTCTGAATTTGTGTTCAGAATTGGTTTCTTAATTGGTACCAAGTACTCAAAAGTTCCTGGCTTGAGGAAAGCAAAGCAATCACTTGGTAGACTGATGATGGACAGTAAGTGCTTCTCTATTAATTAGAAAACCAACTTTTCCAGAACTTTTGAAGTCAGTAGTGTCAGAAGGTTATAAATCAAGAACTGAAGTCATTAATATGTCTTGTGATATGTGCCATGGTTGGCAACGCAAGAATTAGTTCTTCAGGATGTGATAACGTTATCCTGGAGCCAGTGTATTTGGACCTCCTGGATGCAAGGTTGCAACATGCAGGTTACATTTATTTGCAATGTTTCTTTCTAGCTGATGGAAATTTGCTTTGGAATATTGACATAATGCACTTCTCTTTTAAATTTCAAATGGTCATAGTCATCAAATAATAACAACATGATTACACCATAGAGTACTATGGGACTGTGCTTGTGCTTTGCTGTAGTCCCATGCTACCCTTTCATGTCTGCTTTTCCTTGCAATGCACACAGTATCATTGTGATATTTTCATTTGCTCAGCCAAGCAGTGTTTCAAGCTCAACAGGAGTATTTCCAGATTAAATAAGTTGGCTTTTGCACTAAGGATCTCGGGGGGGGGGGGGGGGGGGGGGGGGGAAGTCTCCTGAATATTTGGTATGGAAAGATTGTGATTATAGCTTAAATATGCAACTTACTTTTTTACATATAGTTTGTATCTTTTTGAAGAAACCTGTGTGCTATTTATCAAATATGCTTTTTTATATCTGTTTGTAGTCTTAAAAATCTTGGGAGAAATCAGATCTAATATTCTGACATAATTTCTGCTGATGTTGAAATCTTGTAACACTTTTTTTACAGAGCTACATCCATCTGGGAAAGCAGTCTACAGATTACTACCATATGCAGTATACTGGGAGCTTGGTTTGGAGCATTTCCTATTCCTCTTGATTGGGATCGGCCTTGGCAGGTTAGTATGTGCACCTTTATCCTAAGTATAAAAACTAATTTTCTGAATATGCACACAATTCTGAATATGCAGACAATTTCTCTAAAACTGTACAGGTATATTTGACTTACTAGAAGCTACTCCTACAGTGCTATGCCAAACGTGTCATTGGAAGCATCTGTGCTTACAGTGTAAGGAATTAAAATGCAAATTTTTTACCTTCATTTTAATAGGTTCTTTCTTTCAGATTTATGAATGTCTGTTGCATGCAGATTTAATAATGAAATTGAGCTGTAGAGAGTATTTTGGTAAGAAGAAGCAAGACAAGGAATTATGAAGATGGCTCCAAGTTTGCCTGCCTTCAAGTCTGGTAGCTTTTATTGTTTATGGGTAGGGCCAGAAAGATGCTTTCCTAGTTGTTTTAGTTCCTCTCTGTCTTCCATAAAAGCACTTAACAGAATGCACTTCAAGTAGATTTGGATTGATTTGTGGAAATGGTGTGGCCAAAGCACTGTACTGAAAACCTACCTTCTGATTTCAAAGGAAGGCAAGCATTAGCTTTGTAGATGCACAATAAAGAATGTGCAGCTGGCATTGCAGATTGTGTCTTTACAAATTCAAATGTCTGTTCTATTTTCTTAATATTTTTGTTGGCATGGAGAAATTTTTCCACTAAACATACCTGAAGCCTGTAATTGCCATAAAATGATGACACTAGTAACACTTTTTTTTAAATATCCTCAATGGACATTCTCTTTCCTCAGATTACCAAACTTACACACTCTCAGCTGAGTAGTGTCTACCAGGCTTGTTCTTAAGCAGCTGGTTTCAGAGATTTGTTTCAGAAATTGGTATCAACAGGCAACACAATTTTCTCTCTGGTATTATAGAGCCATTGTGGCTTACAGCTGCAATGAAAATTTGTCTTCCATAAGGAGCTAACAGCCTGCTTTTATGCCACCAGTCTTTCTTTACAACAGTGTAATGAGATATTAAATTTTCTATTAAAAAACAGTGATTTTAAGTAAAACCATCAAGTTTTCTTCCCTAAAAACCACTTGGTTTTACTCTTGCAAGATGTTTCACCATAAATCTGACATAGGCATTTGTCAGCACTAGTTGATTGTTGGTAGACTTGAATGTAACCCAAAAATCAAGGGATTAATTGAAATCCAATCTCATATCTTCTTGCAAAGTCTTATTTACTCTCCTGTTGCAATGAGAGGCAAGCAATTCTATCTTGCTCAGCTAGGATTTTAAAATGACATGTCACATCTGGCAGGTTTTATTCCCAAAAATCTCAGATTTTGCTAATATGTGTATAAAAAATTTATGCACCAGTGATACAAGCTTATAGATACAACTGTTAAGTCAGTAGGCTCTGATTAACAAAACAAAGACACTAGTAGATTAAGACAGATACTTTTAAGTACAGTTAATGTTTTTTACTTTATTTGTCCATTCCTGTATCTTCCCATAGCAGGAAACACAAGTTTAGTAATGAATGATCTGGCAGCTTTTTGTGTTTGAAAACTCTTCCAAGTCAACAAAAGCCAAACATGACTGATGAAAAGTTAAGCTCTGTAGTCTGTACTTAGACATCTAAAAAGATATTATATGGCTCCTCAAAGAGGAAAGCATCTGCAGAAACCTCAGATACCATAACTTGTCACTAGCTGTTTCTGGGCATGAACGCACTCCAGAGAATTTAAGCAGCAGCAGAAACTTTGTCTGCATTTCTCTTTTCCTTCACCATCTCTACCCTCATTTCTGACATACTCTTGATACTACAGTTGGCTGTGGAGAGTTTCTGACTATCAGCTCCTACATCAAACCAATTTTCCTGTGCCTAGATCTAGAACATTTGGTACTGTGTTCTTTCCCTTAAGTTCCCCTTATTTTCCCCCATCCCCACTTCTCCAGACCTTTTACCTTATAGGATTTGAAACACTGGGGTGGGGGAAGAAATCTTGCTTTCCATGTTGAGTCTGAACTGTTTGATCATTACTATATTAATCATGTGAGCAAATCAAGAGCAGCCACAGAGAAGTTTCCTTCTCAGTCCTGCAGACTGCCCCTTCAGCAGTCGTTGAAAACGGCAGTTCTAAGTACTCATTTTTTAAGATCTGCTGTTTAAGGGCTAATGAAAGAAGCTCTTGATAATTTGAATTTTAAAACTGCATTACATTTTATCTCAGCAAAGCAACACAGTGAAGCACCAAAATGGTAACAGATCTTCAAGGCAGAAATTAACCTCTTTAAAGTAGCTTCTTAGAGATCCTGTTTGCAACATTCAGAAGTTTTCAATCACCTACTGATAATATTTTTGTGAAGTATTTTTGTCAAGTGATTACAGAAACTCTTAGTAGATTCTTTAGTTGTAGCAATGAAAGAGGAGAGGTACGTTCTATGTTGCCTTCAGCCTAAGGCAGGGGAAAGAATGGCCCTCATAAAGGATTCTGCTGCTGTTGCAGATCTGTTTAGTTTGGGAAGAAAACCTTTAGTGCAGATTGCCTGTCTCCTGAGTGACTGATCTGTCTACTGATTTATTGAACATAAAAATACCTGTACATAGTGCAATTGCACGGAGAGGTCCTTTATTTAAAAAACAAACAAACAAAACCACAAAAAAAAAAATCTCCCCAAAATACATAGATTGTCAGTGTTTTGTATAGAACCTAATCAAGCTGGTATGCTTACGAACACCTACAGATTAAGTCTCAAGCAAGATCTGAGAAAAATAACGTAGACCTTAATGTAGGCTTAAAAGTAATCAGAGCACAGTCAAAACCAAATTACTGCTAGACATCTGCATGAAGTATTAAGCTGTCATGATGTTGACATCAGCTGTTTCTCATATTAGCCTAAAAGCAGAGAGTTTTAGGATTACAGTTTTGGATTTACCCTTCTCAGATCCAAAGAGGGACTGAAATGGAATAGCTTAGTCTTTGGACTCAGACCAGCTTTTGAGATAAGAACAGGTTTCATTAGTGATTGTTTTCATTTTCATATTTCAGACTTTTTGTTATATAAAAATTAAAAAAAATATATATATAGCAGTGGTAGTGGAAATGGTTCTGCTCTAGAACAGAAAATGTGTTTTAAATCTTATTTATATGGGCAAGACTAAAGTGGCATTATTTTAGAGTGCAGCAGTAAGGCCTTTAAGCCTACTTGTTGCAAAGTCTGGTTCTGCTGTTCCTATTGCTTTTTCTGGTGCTTGTGGTGTAACTGTGTTAGGGAAACACAGCTGCATTTGTATCTTTAGCTTCAGACAATTCATTATTTAAGGAGTGTTGCAGACAAGGAGAAGAATTAGAGAAGTACTACAAGAATTGGATGGGTCAACAATAGTTGAAATGTCATATGATAAAGCAAGCCAAAGTGTTGCTGCTGCTGCCCTTGTGCTGTTTGTAGCCCTGAAATGTCAGAAGTTGGCAAAAACATCTGACATCCAGAAGGTGCAGAAATACACAATGAGTTTGTAATGAAAAATGCTACTGCTATTGATTTACCTTCCTTAGAACAACCTGAGGCTCACACAAAACATTAAGCACTGCGTCTTGAATTTGTGTATTTTTCCACTCAATCAGGATTGAGCACTTTATCAAATCCACTTTAAACTGTAGACAATTTCAAAGTGTCAACAGTCTACTTTTAAATTAACTGCAGTCCTGTTCAGAGAGTGGAGTATGTAAAGCCACTTCTATGAAGTCAGTTTTGTTCATAGGAATGGCTTCAAATGCAAATGGCCTGTAGTCACCCACCTGAAACAAATGAGTTTGAAGGAAAGAAAGAAAGCACCAAGGATGCTATGATTCCAGTAGAGTATTGAATAAAGCTGCCTGCACTTTTCCGTGAGGCACCTGTAGTCTGTATTGCCACACTGATAGATAAGGCAATTCTTGTGATGTCACTTTGTTGCTGTTTTGCAGCCTTAAAAGAAAAAACAACTAAGTTCATTTTTTGCTAATGTTTCCCAGCCCTTAGCTGTCTGTATTGGGACTAGCATCTTTTTCCTGTGATCTTAACAGTAGAACTGAAAAATTATATGGTAGTCACCCCATTACATAATGGTTGATTTGCATCAGTAGAAGCTAAGAATTTTGTAGTACCATTATCTGTATCTTACCTGATCAGATTTTTGTGGACTTGGTATGAAGTTCATCATCAGGAGTTCCAATTCATAACATTTGGCTAAAACCAAAATCCTACTTCATCCCGAGTTACTCCTACACCAAAGGAGACATACTGGTTCTTTACGCATACCTCTTGTCACACACAACAAAACCAAGACAATACAAGTGTCCTGAAAATCTTAAGTTTATTTTCTATGTTTACGTTTGAAAAATAATGCATACAGGGGGTATTCAGATTAGTGGGCCTGTCTACATTTTAAAATATTAATGTAAAATGCTTTTTTTTTTTTAGCGTACAACAACTTTTACACTAAATATTAATAGGAACAGAATATTGGTTAGAAATAAAATTACATGAAATATCTGAATATTGTTTCCGAAAGGAAATTAAAAATATGTAAAGCATATTGTTAAAAGTCAGTTTGTATCCTGATCATTCATTTTTTTTCATTGTTCTGTTATTGTTCTTTCAGTAACTTTTTAGCATAATTTGGCTATCCCTATTGCCCCTCTGCTAGTTTTCAGAAAAAATTATTTTGTAACTATGAAAAACACTTGGTCAGGGACGCCTGCTCTATATTTGTTCCTGGTTATAGTTCTGCAGAATTAAGTCAAAGGTGAAGATACTTGCCTTGCAGGGACGCAGGTTAGTCCCTACAGTAAGTTACATTTCTGTTCTTAGAGCAAAACAAAAACCCACTAAAAAGCCCCAAACTTCTCAAGACTTACTTGTGCAAGATGTATTTCAGTTTATTACAAGTGTCCGGCTGGTAGAATAATTTTCTAATGTTTTGAGATTACTATCTAATTCTTAAACAATTTTAAAAATAGTTTGCAACACTTTACTGTGATTATTTAAATAAGGCTATTCTAGACGATGTTCAAAATGTTTAAAGAGTGGTACTCCCATCCCTAGCTGCCTCTGGCCCCCTGATGCACGGTGGGTATTTAAGTGTTCTGGTTAGTTGGGACAATTCTAACAAAGCAATAGAAAATAACTTCTGTTGCAGTTGCTTGGATTTTTCAGACTGCCTATTTCAAGTTGATGGTGTGCTTTTAAGAACCACATGTGATTAGGATCCTGGGTTTATGTGTCATCTGAGAAGTGGCACCTTCCAGCACACCACCACTGAAACTGAAGGGGATCGGTTTAGGTGTTGCTAGACACATTGTGACACAACCTTTCTCTGCTCAGCCCGAGGTCATTTAATTGCAGAACAAGATGGCATAACCAAAGCCCCAAACCTTATCAGCATACTTCATAAGCGGTGGAACTAGTATTCCAGGTACCCTATTTGTCATTGACAAGAATTGGATTTTTGAAATCGTGCAGTTCCTGGGTTTACTGTGTATATTGATAACAGACTTTTAAAACATTATTCCTGGGTTTACTGTGTACATGCCCCCCCATCCACCTGTTTTTCTGTAGCATAATTTTGATCTGTAGTATTGTTACGGATGATAAAAAGTGAGTTTGAAACAATATTCTCCTTACAGTGTTTTCGTATCATTAGGTAAAAGTGAAAGTGTTGTATTCCCACTTTATACAGGATATTGCAAACAAAATAAGTAGTGCTCATGTTGATTGATTGCCATATAATTTAGCCAATGTGACTGCAAATATTAGCCTAGATACCTCTCACACATTTGTAACCTGAAAAATATTCTGGAGAATCTTGGGAACAGTTCTTGGTGGCTACTCAAGTAACCTGAAATAGGACTATAAACTTCCACACTACTTTGTTACTCTTAACACAGCTCAGAGCTTCCTTCTTGCATTCGCTTTTGGATCTACTACCTACTGTGAACGTTTTGTTGTAAAATAAATTGCTTTATGTGAGCTGAAGGGACAATATCCCGTGTTTCAGGGCTTTTCTTAAACAGAGGTAGAAGCTTGTTCCACTTCAGTGTGGTTATCATTTTTTATTTAATGATATGTTTTCTTAATGTAAACCTTAATGGTGAAATCAAAGGCAGTTGTTATAACTTCAGAACACAAACCAACAAAACCAACTTCTAGTTACAAATTCCAGCCTGAAAAAAGCCCTCACACTTTCTTCTCAACATGTGCTTGTCAACGCACACATTCTGTACAATGTGACAAGACGCTTTCAGTTAACATGTGCATGCAACCAAAATAGAATTAAAGGCATGTACTGAAATTTTAAAGACAGTACAAGCTAAACAATCAGGAATTTAAGGCATGTTAGAAACAGGGAGGGAAAGTAATTGTGCTCATTTATTAAGTTTTAAAATTAAATAAAAATTATTACAGAGCTTTCTAATTGACAGCCACAAATAGACCTTTTGAAATAATAAGCATACAAAAAAATTGAGTTTAGGAATATGGAAAAAGCAGTCATCTAAAGAATGGGACCAGTTTACTAAAAAAAACAAACAAACAAACAAACAAAAAAACCCAACAACAACAAAAAACCCAAAACTAAGTATAGCAGATTGCCCCACTCTGTTTGCATTTGTAGAATTAAAGTTCCAGCAGTCAGCTGCTTACTTGATAGTATCTTTAAAAACTTTATTAGGGTGTTGCTGCTCTGGACTTTTAAGAATCTGGCCTTTGTGTCTTTACCAATGTCTAGGTAATTCTCATCACATGGAATGCAAGTTACAGACTTGTAACTTGCATGACAAAACTGTCATGCAGCCAGAATTCTGGTTTAACTAGCTACATGCCTAGCACAGCAGAGCTTAGGTGCCTTGCTCGGATCCTGCAACATGCTCTGCTTTCCATGCAATATGCTAAGCATTCTCATTTCAGTTCATAGGTGTTTCCTAAGAGTGCTGAGGAAACAAGCTTATTTGTGTCCCGGAAGTTTGGCAATTCCTATTTTCAGTCCTTATTCTTAAAATGAGTTCTAATGTATACTAGAAACCTTGCAGTTCTGCAATGTCTGTTTAGCTAGCCAAGATAAATCTCTGTCAAGTCCTCTTGCTGCTGCCAGGTGAAAAGAAAAGGCAAAAAGAAAATTTATACAAATAGTAGAAGACAGGATTATTTTGTACTAACCACTGACTCATGCTCTGTCCCTTAAAATGCAGTTTTTGTTCTTGTTAAGCATGTAGGTGGAGATTGTTTTTGCCAAGCTGCTGTTCAGATTCCTAGTAATCCTATACAAGTTGTTAAAATGGCCCTTTTCCACATGCATTTGATATGTAAACTGACTTTTCTTGTATTAGGCTGTGGGGATGGTAGTTGATGCCTTCCAGCTGTTAGGACAGACAAGGTATTTCATGACAGTTTCCTGAAGAATGTTCTGTCCTGTCTCCTGTGTTCCCCACACTTTTCACTCTAGATCAACCTTATTGCCTCTCAAAAAAAAAAGTGCAGTTAGGCGATGTTGCTGACCATCTTATTCCCCTGCTCCTGATCCAGCCTAGACATGACATCAGTGCTGGGGTAGAATATGTGAGCTTTCTAATGGCAGAAGGGAGCATAAAGTAGGAGAAACTGAGCTGATTAGTTCTCAGGGGACGAGAGGGGTGTAGTACAAGTTGCATACTTTAAACAAGAGGAATGGAATATCTTAGAACAGGCAGACAGATACTAGCTGCTTAGTTTTTTTATCACTTAGAGGCAGTTCATACCAAGTCAGGGAAACTAAACCAAGTTTGAGATACTATAAAAGACAGGGCAAAATCAGACCAACTAAGCAAGTCAAATTCATTAAAAAAGGTCCAGCGGAAAGAAATTTGGTCTCAGAAAAACAAGGCCAGCAGCTAATGTAAAGTAAAGCAACCCACTTTCATAGACAGACAAAAGGCATACGTAAGGGTTGTTATTTTAGTGCACCTTAAGAGCCACATCTTAATCTGTCTTTGATAACTTGCTGCTTTAGATATATATACCCATGGGTGCATCTAGCCATATGTAGCCTGTAGGCCAGCAGTCAATAAAAGGTGCAGAACTAGTATCATTACCAGTTTTTAGGGATTTTTTTGCCCTGCCTTGAGGGTTAGAGAAAATAGCCTAAGTACAGCAATGCTCTCAAGTCCAGGCTTTTAAGTCCTGTGCCTAGGGAGTTTTCAAAAGGCCAATCAGACTGCCTTCAGAAATACTTTGGGCCATCTGACCAGCACAGTAAGAATGAGAACCTGTGCTAGTACCCTTCTGGAAGGGATGAGGTGGTGTTTTCTTTTGTATCTCATTCATAGACAGCGAGATGGAGTGGTTTATGGTTTCTCCCCTTTGCTCCCTGTCTTTGCCAGCTGCCATTGATGAGAGTCAGATTTGAGAGGTCAGAGATTCATGTGTTAACTGAGACAGCCTGAAACTTATCTAAGGTAACACTTATTTTTAAAAAGAAAAAATGAATGTTTTGGAAGACAGAGGCATATTTAACATTAAAAGTTATGTAACTATTTGAGAACCATGTTCCAAGTTGCAGTTAGGTAAAAGAATATACAACAATCATCAGAGATTCTTTTAATCGTACCAACAATCGTGTACTATACACAAAATACGAAAAGATACAGGGTCAGTGGGTCATTTGGGATATTGACTCTCTAGTTAAGAGAACATGAAAAAATTCAGAGTCCAGCATCTACCCATGTTTCTGAAAAGCAAACAGGCAACTACAGATTCACCTAATGTAGGTATCATTTAATGAAGGATCCTTGTTCACTCAGAGAATTGGATGTAAAAAGACCACTGTGTTATGAAGCCTCTGTCCATAGCTTTGTGGATACTGGAGTGGTATTTGACTTCGCTAGTGGATAAGAAAGTACAACTCCTGTTCCAACTGAACATTACTGACTGAGCAGCTGGGCTTGCACATGGTTTTTTTTTATTGTTTTGTCCTTTAGACATATGTAATAAGTAAAATGCTAGAAATAACTTAATTACATTTAATCTAAAAGTTGAAAAGATCCACCTGAAGCATAAGTTTAGCCAAGGCCACAATCTCATGTGAGTTTTAAATATACATAATATCTTACCATGCCAAAGCATCTCAAGGCTTTATATAGAAGATCTACAATACTGCTGTTGAATGAATGAAAACAAGCAGTCTTTGGTTTGAGAGGCAACAGCCAAAATATCCAGCAAGAAAACAAGTAGCAGAGACAGAATGTCCAGAATGGAAGAATGAAACAAGGTCAGTAAAGAGTACCTAAGGCACCTTGTTTATAGTCATCTTTGCTACACTCCTTAAGACCTCCAAATAATATATAAAACTGCAAATGCTAAGGAATGTGAGGATGAAACAGCAGAGGACAAAATACACTACTCTTATTCCTAGTTAAAATTCCCATGATCAAAGGATGTGAATAAATAAAATTTTCCAAGTGTGTAATGAAGTAATGCGAAGAATCCGAGCTAGGAAAACAAATGGAGGAACCAGTACCATTAAGAATAAGTTAATTTGATATTCATTAATTGCAAGTCAAAATGAAATAGAAAAGGCTGGACACTGAGATGTGGGTATTTTCTTTAACATCTAGTGCATTCTTCAGTCTCAAGTACTATAGAGAGTGGAAATACCCCTCTTAATTTAAAAACTAAAAAAATAGAAGTGCAGTCTGTACTTGCTTCAGAAATGTGCACTGTACAGCCAGAAGTGCAAAATTGTCCTTGCAAAAAAAGCCAACAAACCAACCATGCAAAGGAGAATTTTTAAGATGGATGAGAATTCAGTTTATTCTACAATAGTTTTTAATCACCAACTTAGTTGAGACTTTCATCAAACACAGTATGTAGTTGACTAGTAATATAAGGTCTATCTCTGGACAGACTTACTAAGTTTTATTTTGCCCACTCCTCTCCAAATCAATACCAATTTAAAAAAATTAAAAAGGGACTGGGGGGAGAATCCCATTACTCCTTTGCCTCAATACTACATGGTTTGTGAAAGTGAGTCAACTGCATTGAGTCTGTTCCCTGTTCTTATACTAGGAAATAGAGCTTACCATTAAAGTTCTCTTTAACATAACTGGCTTACTATATGTTTGCTGAACTGGGTGCAAGATATTCAGTAAGTTTCCGAATGTATTTTCCCTCCCTACTGCTAGACAGAGAGAAATTAATCCCTTTTCAAGACAAAAAGAGAAAGAAAACCCTCTATCCATCTCAGTCTCTGGCCTTATTTGAATATTATTTAATTTATGCACACCACTAAAAGTTTGAGAATGCTATAAAAGATTGGCAGGAGAGATCACAGAGGAATCTGTAGGTTTTCAAATGTGTGCAGCAGAACAAGAAGTTAGGTTAGCTGAACACATCAGGGGATATACAAACACTTGTACATTTTTTCACAAAGCTTTGGGAATATCAAACTAAAGTCTGCAACAGCCAGAAGCCTGGTTACATTTTAATGCATATTAATTAAAAACTGTACAACAGCATTTAGTGTTAATGAAATGATTGTTACACTTTTGGCATTTTTAGGAAAGCATGTCAAACTTTAGAGTAAGACTGTACTGTCTTTCAGTACCTAGATTACACTGAGAATTTGTGCTCACGAAGTACAAAAAAACCCACAAACATTTTCCTCATTGTCTGCTTTTACCTTATGTTCTCCCCTCAGGTATGGCCCATTTCCTGTTCCCTCGGAGCTACCTTTGGCTATGTGGCTGGTCTGGTTATTGCACCTCTGTGGATACACTGGAACCGGAAGCAGCTTACATACAAAAGCAGATAACTGGAGCAGAGAGAGACAAGGTATTTCTTTGTGCAGATTCCATACAGACTGTGCAAAAGTTGTTGTTTTTATAAGAGATATATATATATATATATATGTATGTATGTATAGTCAAAGCAGGAGACTATCCAAAACTATTTAGAGTATTTCAGGCCAAGCATCTCCTCTCAATAAAATCACTCAGATGCCATTTCAACATGGTGCAGTTTTTGCTTCCTCGAGACTATGTAACCCTGAGAGATTGTACCTTCCAGTCTGAATAAAATACTTGTAACAGACGTGTTGGCTTCTTATTTCAAGTTCGTTGAGTTTGATTTTAATCCTCTGGATTTCACTGGTTGCAGAAGGCAGAGTCATAGTTTTACCTTTCAAACCTGTAAGAAGTTCGCTGTGTACTTAATGCATTGCATTTAAATTCAGTAGAATTTCACAGTAAGCCTGGCCATTGTCAAATGTATCTCACGTGATCAGACAGCAGTTTATGCATCTTGAGCCTATTCTCTTCTTCACTGTGTGTTTCTTTGGAGTTAGAATGGCTATAATAGCTTCATCAAAAACGGTCTTCAGTCCTTTCTGTGTTAAAGCTGAACACTCCACATAGCAGTAGGCTCCTATCTGTCAAGAAAGTAAGTTAATAGAATAGCAATGTATTCAGCTGTTCAGTTCCATCTGCACACTTCTGCATATTTTTTCTGTAGTGACGTCACAGTGTTTGACTGTGATCTGGAATTTTATCTGAATGTGCTTCTCCTTCTAGGAGAAAAGATGTGTCTTTTGGCCAAAGATCTGGAATGTATTTAAGTTGTTTTCGTTTATAAAGGAGGCGTACTAAATAGGCTCTTTGGATTGGCAGTGGGGTTCTAAGGTAGTTTTGGTAATTAAACAGCAAAAAAGAATTATAGTTCCCCACCAATTTCTGTCTGAAAAATAAGCATCCTGACAAGCATTATCCATGCAGTGTGTTAAAATGGTAGTACAGCATTCTCAAATAATTTCTTAACGATGCTTGAGCAGATGTCCCTTGTAACCTTAACCACTCTGCAATTTTACTTCTCTCTGACTGATGCTTATGTAGCTTGTACAAGTGTCTGCACAGAAAGTTACAGCTATTCCTAACAGGGAAGTGTTATTACATAGGTCTGCTTGTTAGCAGTATTCAACAATGTATGTAAATATTGCTAACTGGTTATCAGTCATATGCTTTCATACTCTGACTCGTAAAAGAAATGGGTGGTAAGGGAAGAAAGACTCTATTTGAAATATATATTTTTTTTCTTCTTTGCTATGTGGTTTCATTTTAGGAGTATGTTTACCTCTTTTGCTAACTTCTGTCCTTGCTCCACAGATACCGGCTTCTCTTTCATATCATTCAGTCTTGACAGAGTTTTTGGGTCATCACGAAGATCAATCTAGCAAGAAAGATTGCAGTCATGTTGGAATACATTTTTAAACAAAAGTCAGCAGGCTATATGATACCCTCCTTTTAAAGCAGAATTATTTATTTAAATGAATATTACATGTATAAAAATGGACTTGTGTCATGAATCAGATTGTGGACCCTTCCTGATCCAAAAGCCCTGGAAACTTAAGCTGTGAAGGAACAAATGTTTATTCTGTAATTCATCACTTCAATTATCTCAAGAATACCAGAATGTATATTCAGCAGTGGCAGAAAGATTAACACAAACATAATACCACTTCTCCCCTTGCTCCTTTGCTTCAAATATCGGATATGAGCAATAGTTGTAGACCCAAGGAACTCCAGTAACATGGGTATGAACAGACAATTTTATTCCGTAAGTTCCATGACTTTCTCGAAAGTCATGGAGAGGTGCAGCCAATCTTGCCACCCTGTTTACAATACACATTTTAACAAAATGCATGTTGCTTATTAGAGAGCATCACAGACCTAGGTTTTCTGCCACTTTGTAGTGTCATTCCTCCAAAGCCAGCAGGAGATGCTGCTCAGGTCCTGTCGTGCCTGAACTTCTCAGCCCAAAGAAAAGGCACCATACAATGATCTGAATTGTTTAAATAAAGCAGAACAGAACCAGATATACCTGTGTTCCTACTAGTAAAAAGGGAACATTAGGTGCATATTCCTTCAACTCCGGTACCCACTCTTCCTTCACATTTTGAAATGAAGCAGGATTTACCACTGAGAAGCAGATAAGGAAGACATCGGTCATAGGATAAGATAAAGGTCTCAGACGATCATAGTCTTCCTAAGAAAGAAAAATTCTGTTATCTGCAATATTAAATTGTTGCTTGTGTTTTGTTAATTTCAACAGTTATAGTCAGAAACTATTAATATTTCAGGAATTTTGTTGAAGCAAACTTTCTGAATGTTTGCAACTATTCCAGGTTAGTTAGTGTGGCTGTCAAAGCAGTATCTGCATAGGAGGGTAATTATATGTCAATACAAATATTAAAAAACCTCTGAGTTAATACTGGTAGAAACTTACATATAAAAATACACAGACTATCCTTTTAAAGGTTTTCACTTAAAAGAAAAAAAAAAAGAAAGGCTTATGGTTGAAACATACTTGCAGATACAAGGTTAGCATTTGTTTGACCAAAGCATGTATGAGTGCTGTAGAGCTATCCAGGTTATAAAAAGCTAGGCTAGATTTAGGCTATTGAGCACACTGAAGTTAAATGTTCTCTTATGGATCATATGTAGAGGTGATATTCAAGTCCCTCTTTAGAATTTTCTTTCCATCTCCTAGAAATCTTGCTGTCTTCTTGCTAATGATCAGGGCAGACAAAGTAAGCATCAGATACGACATCTTTTGTCCAGACTTTTCTGTAAGCAGAAATTCTGTTCTGTGGGAAGGTACAAAAATGAAAGATCAAGAAAACCCCCAGGGGAATATTAATGTCTTTTTTTTTTTTTTTTTTTTTTGAGGGTAGGTGTGGTGGTAGAGAGAGGAGCTAGTGTGAAAAGATTATTATTTTGGTCATTCAGAATCATAGTACTGCCAGGGTATACAATGCCCTGGCAACAGAGGTCCCCAGGAATATTGTCCCTATTGTAAACCAGAGTTCTCTCTAGCAAGAGAGAAAGTGCATTTTGCCATATATTTTAGCTACAAGCAGGAGGCAAGATGCCCCAGCTGTCTCTGCAAGGCTTCCTTTGGCCTAGGACAGTGAACTAATGCCCTACCATTCCTACTTTAGATTTTTGTTTAGCTTTTTTTTTTTTTTTTACGTATGTGTTTTAACTAAGACTGAGCCCAGGCACTGCAGAGACAGCAAAGAATGCTTGGCTTTAGGCATCCCCTTCTGCAATAAATACCAGCTTATTATGGCTGTTGCAGCAGCCTCCCTCTTCCTCATGTGAGCTCCCCATCTTAATTAAATCTCACAAATATTGGAATGATTTGTTCATTAAATGTAGAGACAGAAATGTAATTCAACTCCATGTTTGAAATGAGCCAGAAAATTAAATTTTTGTTTCTGTGGCAACAGTCACATTACCAGATTATAAACCTACAGTTGCACCCTCAAAAAAGCCCTTCATTGATTAGTTGTTGAGTTTGAATGATGATGTCACTAGGATTTCAGGAAACTTGAGAACTTCCTCAGAACAATTTCTGCTAGACCCATCTTTTCATTTGGAAGTCAACAGGAATAGACTCACTATCCTCATTGTGAAATGGAAATGAGACAAGCACTGGACAAGGTTCTGCACTAGCAAGGAGGCCAGTTGGCCAGTACTCTTCAGTATCTACATGCACAACATTCTTATTTGTAATCAGTATTCTCATATGTCATTTTGATTATATGCTCTACTGCCAGTCTTGTGTGCTCCACAGTTTTGTCAATAAGCTAGAGCATGCTTAGCTGCAAACATGGGTTTCCAGTTTCACAACCACAATAACTGAAGCTACTGTGAAACTACATTTGACGGGCCTTTTGAAGATCAGTTAGTTCCCTGCTGATGTCAGGCTCCTATCCTGTTTCAAAAGGAAAAAAAACAAACTAGTAACCATGTCTTTTCCACATCTGTGGACATTCATCATGGAAAGCATAAATAACTCTAAAAAAAAATCACAGCAGCATCTTGAAGCTGTTTAGCATTCAGTTTTGTTTTTTTTCAGCATGTATTTTATGTTTCACTTCTCGTACTGAATATATTTAGATCCTGCTCAGGGTTGCAACTCTGTTTTCTAGGGTGGAGATCAAAATCCTAAAAGAAGCTTCCCAACTGCATATTACACTGGTCCCTGGAGTACAAAATCTGCATGCAAGAACACGCAGGCAGATCTGTCAGTAGCTCTCAAATTCAGCTCTTCTGAATCATATGCAGGGTATCACTGAAGAGGTTTTCTTAAAAAAGTAAAAAAATTTTAAAAAATTAGTTTAAAGTCATTTTTTATTTTTAGTGTCAAAGAGTTGCCTTCACTACACTTAACATTTTCTAAAAATCTCACACCTGGGTTACAATAATTAAAATAATTTCTGCATGCAGTGCTGGAATGGAGAAAACCTTTCATTGTCACCAGAAATTGCAGTTAGTCCATTGGCCTTAAAATACCTCGTGGTTAATCCATTTCAGATGGCAGACAGACCTTTTATTCATAGCAAATACTAATCATTTGGTGATCTGAGAGCCTAGTTACATTTGCATGGTTTACTTCCAAAATCATATTTAGTATATTTTCAATCCTGTTAGATATAAATTTAGCCACGTCTTGGCTTGGCACCTTACTTCCCACGTATTCATGCGCAGTCATCTGGGAGTGAGCAATGTTACCACTTTTTAAGGTGTGTGTGTGTGTGTTGCTGAACTCTTTCCTTTCCTGTCCCCACACCTATTTATATACCTTTTGATTTATACACTGTCCCATCTGCACTGGGCAAGCTGTGGGTCCATCCTGTGTAATTTAAGAAGTTGAACTGAAGACAACAAGTACAGTGTGATTGGATACATCATGTACCACGGCCAAAGATGTATGTGGTGTTCACTACAGTGACTTCACTGCGTTTACGCTTACTTAAATTAACAGGGAACTTGGCTACACCCACCAATCCTGCCCCTTGGAACAAATCAGTGCTGTCAGGCTCTAATTTGAACCTTGCCTGTGCTAGAAAAACTAGGTTTGTATCGATGCTAATAATAGCAGGTAGTTCTAATAAAGCCTCATTGTTAAACTGGTCCTGCATCCTCCTGAAGAGACCCTGGCTGAAATGTTACCAGCATCTGTGCTTAAAGACTCCTTCTACTCCCCAACAGCCCCCTTAGAAAAAGCAATCAAACCTGCAAACTTTCTCTGATGTTTTGGGCCCTAAATAACTGCTGTACTCAGTAGACCAAATGAATTTAGACTGAGAATTAGAGAAGCCTGGAAGAATCTGATTGCTTCAACTCTAATTTATTTCCGGAAGCTAGTGTAAGGGAAATAAATGTGGTTTATTCTAAAATTAAATGCAATGGCAAAATCTAATTATATGAGCCAGTCAACATAAATTCCTATTTGACTGCATGTACACACCACACTGTACAGCAATTAGACTTCCAATCTAATTGGGGGAGGCACTGCATGTATATTTAGGCATTAAAAATATTCAAAGAATTGAACTGGAATATTTTAAGAATGTGACTAAGATGGGTAAGAAAGTCACTAAGGATCAAAATATGCCATACAAGTATCAAAACTCCAGGCTAAAATAGTGAAATGTCTCATTATCCAACATATGCTGGACTTTAAATTGTTTGCTGTTTGCTGAAGCAGATAAATACAGATAGAAAAATATGATGAAAATATGAGTTGTAATAACTTTAGACAAATTGGACACAAATACGTTGGCTTAATTACTGTTATATGGAGCTGTGATCCCTATAAAAGATACTACATTGCAGCAGGACCATTCATCATTTACCGGCATCTCCCTGATAACAGAACATACACAGAAAAAGAGAAGAAATTGATGACTTGATTTGGCCTCTCACCTACAAACTGGGAAGGAATGAGATACTTTGTTTTGTTTTTTTAAGAGGGGAGGATGGAAATTCATACTTTGAAATTTTTGTTTCACCCCAGTTTTAATATTCTGCATCTAAGTTTAACACTACTGTTGTCTTAGCACCTTAAAATCTCTGCTTATGTCCCTTTTTCCATGTTGCAGTACCTAACAATCCTGCCTCTCTGAGATTTTCTGCTGCCTTGTACTTGAATACTGAATCACTGATTTTCACTGTATTTTGGATGTTCAAGTGGATATTTTTTAAGATGTCCAGAATTTGGCTATTTCTTTTCCTGACATTTACCTGCTCAAAAACAGAGATCTTGAAGAACTTTTTATACGCAGTCTGAAGAATGGTATTGCAGTTGTGCAGCATTATACTCTTCCTCATTTCAAGGGTTTATTCAGACTAAAAGCAGCATGGCAGCATGCAGTGCCATACGTTAAGCTGTACAATTGATTTTTATCTAATCCTTTCGCCATGGATATCAGCTGAGAGACATAATTAAAAACACATTAATTGTACGCCTAACTCTGCCACTGACACAGACTGTAGCCCTGAGAATGTTACTATCCTCACTTACATCTTCCCAACCACAGGGATCTCCTAGCTTAATAATGCACTAGTCTTTGCAAGGGGCTCCAAAAGCCTTTGATGTGCATAGTTTATGTGCGGTGGGATATCTGTAAAAAAATAAACTAAGTCAAAGTGAAATCTGGACAACATTTTGACCCACAGAAAACATTCTTTTCTTGTAGAAAACTGAAGTAAAGGGTGCAGGTCTACTGAGATCCCACAATACTAGAGCCCCTCCAGCTCTTATGTTCTGTCGTGTTGTTCTCCTCCCTGCCCAAGTTAAAGTGATGGGGACAAAGGCCCTTACCCATCTCTCAGTGATGTGAGACCACTTTCTCTTCTCTAATGGTATTAGGGTCTCTATCCAATTTGGAGAGATGAAAGGCAGTTAGAGGAATCCCCTTTGCAGTTGGTTCCTTCCCATGCCTTGACCAGGACCTTTGGGGAAATAGATACCTCTCAGGCCGCGTGTTACAAGTAGTGAAGAAGACATCACCCTAGATCTGTTTGTTTGGGTTTTTTCCCTTGCAAAACTGAGGGGTACTGTCTTTAAGCAAACAGGAGAAATGAAATTCTGGTATGTCATTAACATTGTGGCAGAGGCCCTGAGCAAGGAGTGTCATGCTTAAGTTTTAATCCAGGCCCAGTGTTCTATACTTTGATGGAACCAAAGCAGTTAATGATTTTCTATGTTTTTCAGCTTAGGAACAAAGTTTTAGCAATACATCTCCAGTTCCATCATACTGACATACTCTTATAAACAAAAGGATAAGCCTATTTATTTTCTATTCTGAGAAGGTATAAAGTGAATGGGAGGGAACAAAATACAGCTTGCACTGCTGGAAGAAAAGCTAGAGCTCAACAACTCTAGGTTTGTGATCTCTGTGCTAGCAACCATCTGTTGCTTTCACAGCTTACAACAGCAATCGTAAGAGGAGGCTCTCACTCCACACCATCTGTTTTTAGAGAGGAAGCCAAAAATAGACATCAGGCAGAGTTGCTAGAGGAATCCAACCTTCACGCAGTGAAGGGTAATCACTACTGCTGCTCAGAGGGTCTCAGTGAGGTGCACATATGTAACAAGCTGGTTTCTGCTGAGCCAAATCCCATCTAAAACTCCAAGTTTTAAGCCATTTCCTAGTAGGGACTAGCAACAATAGTCAAAAGTCTTCTCTCAATATGAATTGCCATGCTTTAATTTTTTAAGTGCATTTCAAAGCTATCCTTCAAGACTGCATTTTTAATAGTTTTCCTCCCTGAAAATAAATTTCCATTTCAGAAGGACCCCAGTAATATTTTGGAAAACATCACAAAGGAATCATAACAATTGTTGTATCTAACATGTGCCCCGGGGACTTAGTAACAGCTCATAGTTACCCCCGTGGAAACATCCTGCCATCTCCCCCAGATTATTTGGAATTAAAAGCTGGTCTGCAGCTTTGCCACAGGCAAAGCCTCCAAGATCAACTGCCTACTCCAGGACCACACCTGGGAAACAGCCTTTACGCTGCTGAATCACCCTGTGGTTTCTGATTCTATGAGATGTTTGGGTGGGGGAGGAGAGAGAGGGAATTGGTCTGTCCTGCCCCATGCCAAGAACAAATTACTTCCCTGGCTAAAAAAGCTCTCTGATTTTTTTAATTGTGGGCTGTATAAATAATGCTGTAAACCCTCTGCAAGGAAGGAGGGTGGAGCGTCCCCGGGATGCTGGTTTCCTGGCACTGCCACTCACAAGGCACCACTAATGCAGGGCCATTTGGCAAGCTGCAATTTGGACAGAGCAGTGCCATAACATTTTTGCTCGTCCCATTCTGCAACCCAAGCCCTGTTATGCTGATCCATCCATTTGATTTTTCAGTCACCTACATTTGTAGCCACTGACTTCTGAACATGCAAAATCAGATGTGGTGATTTTTCCCTGGCTGCTGGAGAGAAGGGCACTACAGCCCCTCTGTCTCTTCACAGGCTTCTGGGGGATACAGCTTGCATGGCTAAAGAAAGCAGAATTGTCTGGTTGTGTCTTGTTTGCACAGGTTCCCCAGGGAGTGCAAGAAGCTGCCGATTTGGGCCCAGCATCTATTTTTAATTTATAGAAAAAGTTACAAGAATGCAAGCTAAGTGCTCTTCCATTGTATTCTAAAAATGAAGTAAGCTGATCTAAATCCATCTCTTAATTCCTGTGAGGAGGACTACTCAAAGGAGGTACGAATTATACAGTGAAAAAGCCCAGAGTTTGTGAATTATGATTTTTTTTTTTTTTTTCCACGAAACTTTCCTTCTGGCATATTTGAGGACTGTGCAGTTGCTCGCACGTCTGAAAAGCTTTTCTGTAAAAAACTAGCTGGAAGATAGAGCCTAGTAAGATGGATTTTAGACCATTAGAGACAAGACGGATAGAGCATTCCTTTAATTATACACAAATTTGCCTCTAAGTTATCAACACTGATCCCAATCCTAATGTGGGATTAAATACTGTCCAAATGCTGCATCTTCCCATGTGGTGATGCTAAACTATTTTCCTAGACAGTCTCGACAGAAGACTCCTTCTTTCCTCTCCTCTCCATCACCACAAGAACTTCAAATTTACTGGCATCTTCATGGTTTTCTAAAAGTGGAAATCCCTGCATCTTCTCTATAAGACCTATTATTTCAGCATCTGTAACAAGAGAACATGGATTCAGCTGACTGCAAACAGTATCATCACGCACAGTGTCACTGGAACACCTTATACTAGTTGCTATCCACTACGGAGCTCCTAAGAAGTGGAAGAGTAACTGACATGGACAAGCCCTTTCACTCCTTACCCGTGAGAAATCACAAGGCTGCCATGTGCTCCTGCACTGGTTGTTCCCTTCTCACCATCAGTGACCTTATGAACAGCACTCTTCCCACACAAGATCTCCACTTTCTCCAGGAAAGGAATTCACCCCAGTTTTGGTGACTGTAAGCATGAACAGTAAGGATTATCTATTATTTCAGATGTGAATAATCAAAGGAAAAAAATAAGATTTACCCTGGCACAGGGGATCTGGTCAGATCCTCTGCAGAACCTGCTCTTTGGAAAGATGGGTTCTTTCACTTTATAGAAGACTATGATCATCAATACATTTATTTTCACAGGGAAAACAAACTATGGAATAGAGATGGTTTAATATAGTTATCACATCAGACAAGTCTTTTCATTTAATAACTATAGAAATCCTGCCCAGACATGAAAAACTGATCAGTTAGATGTCCCGTTCTCTTTCACTTTTTACAAATGAACCGCAAAAGCTCTGTCAGATAGAAGACCAAGCCTTCATACTGACTCCTCAAGATTCATTCCCATCATACAACGTCTCAGAAGACAAAGAGCCAGAGTACTGGTGTCATCATGTACCCACTGAATAAACACGTCATGGTGAAAGAGCTTCTGGAATCAAAAGAGTTTCTAAAAGTCTTCTGCCCTTTATTTTATGTCAAGTACTGATCTGTCAGAACATGGTAAAACACTTAACAATTTCACTGCAGCAGATGTTAAGACAGTTGAAAAACTGCCTATGTTTTTTCTCTCTTAAGTGAGGAATATGTAAGCCATCTCAATGCCCGTGGCTGGGCCATTTGTTGATTATAATTAAAGATGCAGTTCGGGTCTGCCTGGTATCCACCCCTTACTGACTCCACCATTGGATCCCAACTGGAAACCATGCCAGCAAGGAACTACCATTAAATCCTATGGATGATCTTTTAGCATTCACAGCTGTATCTAATTTAGAGCAAGAGCTCCCTGCAGCACTTTCAGTCTGTTTTATTCATCTAAAGCAACAAGCTCACCTAGGATGCTGATAGATGTTCCTTTGCTCTGGAGAATAATGCTGCCACCTGCATTTTTACACACAGACCAGTGAGTGCCAGCCATCGCAAAGAATTACTGCACATGTGCCACAACATGGATGCAGCACAGAGCAGCATTAAAACAGACTGAGGAGAGTAGCCACTAACACATCAAATGACACAACCTCTTCAGAACTGTGAATAGTGTCACGTAGCGTTCAGACACATTTTTCTTAACACAAATCATTCAGTCACCAATCCAAACCAATAGACCACTTATAAAACCACAGAAGAGAGCAGTAAAATGATACAGTTCCCCTCCTCTATGCCCTCATTTTGCTTTTTTCTTTTTTTTTTTTCTAAATAAGAGGAGGGGCGGTTTTGTTAGAAATATAACTGCCTATTGGAGGCTTAAAAAAAACATCCTGAAACTCTGTCCCAAAGCATGCTTAATTATTAGTAATGCTGATTTTTATAATTCACAATAAAACTGCAGGATTTGGAACTACTGTACTTTATAGTAAAGCCTGGGTTCCTTGAATATCATGGTTATATAAAGAAAAATCACGTTATTTTTACCTTTAAATGAAAAATAAATTTCTAGTACTCCACAGATACAGAGAAAACTGGAATATATGAAGCTCAGAGGCTTAAAGAAAACTGATGCTCAGCAAAGGGTAAAGGTCTTAAACCATTTTGATTCCCTAGGTTTTTTAGGTAGTGGTGTCTGCAGGTAGGAATAGCTGACTCATAATTTTAAATGCCTGGGACTGACAAAATGTCAGTATTGCTGAAGTAAGTTTTATGACCACTTTGTCCTCTGTTTTCAACAAAGGTACTAAAATCAGCAATAAGGGGGCCTGCTCACAAAGAGCTTTGGATCAGACCCTAACACACATTGTTAAGTTCTTTTGCACTGCAGGTCTGTGCTACAAAGGTGTACTCCAGTCTAAATAGCATTTAGGTTGTTTTAATATGTAGTTTGGAGGCTGAATCAGGAGTTAAGCTATACAAGAAAAATAAACTTTTTATATACTTTTCATATTTACCAAAATATGAAGAGTTCTTTGCCAAGAAAATGGATTTCAATCAAGAAGTCTGACTCTGGACCTGCCGAAAATTCCTAGTCTTGTATGTTCTCTATCAGAAAAACTCTGCCAGCTCATGCCAGCTGTCCCATTCCCTCACTCTCGCCTCCTGCAGTACAGCTGTATATTATAGGATACTCAAATGAGTGCAGGTGTACACCCCATCTTAAAATGAAGTCAGGAAGTAAGAGGATATGCAATAACACTGTGCTAGAAGGGCAATAATTAGTGCTTGTCGTCAGTGTTGCCTTTTTAGCTGGACATGTTTGGATAGCACTGAAAAGTGTCCCTGTACTTTGAAGAAATTAGAAATGAGTAAAATACAGACAGAACTGTGTCACAAACTAAAGGTTATCTACTGACTCTTAATCCAGGAAAAAGGGATTTTTACTTGACCACATAACTGATGTTTAACAAGAGTCTCTCTGGATCAGTAGTCTTCACAAAAATATGCTTTTAGCATATCAAAAACTGAAGTTTCAGAGAACCTCTCAAACTTCATTTGGGTTCTTTACCTTGGTCTGCCATTAACTTAATTTGGCAAAGACATCCTGAATCCACATTTTCAAACATGTCCCTTACATTTTATTTTAACATAATTCAGTGCCGCTATTCAGAATTGCTGTGAGGTTTTTGACACTCTGAAAATGAAACATAACTGTCTTGAGTTTGCCACGTATACTTAGTGAATGCTTTTGGGAACACAGGAGCTGCATCTCCCATCTGGAGACTCCCCATCTGGCGATAACAATACTTATCTGCCTTTCTAGGAAAGAAACAATGCTTTCAAAGTGTGAGTCACAGTGTCAGCATTTGAATTGAAGCTTTGCACAGGTTTTATTATTATTATTGGAAGGCCATTTTTTTTAAGTCCCTTTTCTTTCAAGGGGAAAGCCTGTCTTTACTTAAATACTTGGCTAGAGAACTCTCAACACAGAGATCATAAGCTCTGGCACTTCACTGCCTTATTTTGCTTGAAAAACTTAAATTTCAGAGGTAGATTTTAGGCACGTTTTTCTTTTATCTGCATACATCCAGTTGTTGCTGCAGAGCCATTAAATCTATGTGGCTGGCAACGTCCTGAGGCACAGAAAAGCTTCAGTGGAGGCTGAGCTATTCATAGACCAAGAGCAAACTCATGAGCTCACAGCTTCCCAGTGCCAGCTGCCAGCTCGGCTGGGACGATGTAAAGGGAGAGAGGGAAAATGCATGTGGGAAGAGGGAGGTGCAAGGGGGGGACAGAAAGGGGACAGGATGTTAATTGCCAACATTCCATTTTTAGATCTGCCAAAATCGTGCTGTAGGTTTCAGTGTTTATAACTCTGCAGTAAAGGGTGACAGGCTCTGCACTGTTTGAGACCAATCCTGCATATTCCAGGCTTGCATTTGGCACTATGGCTGCGTGGTGGGTGCAGCTCGGAGGGAGTAACATGGTCTGAGGAAGGACATTTCTCTGTCATGACAGACCAGCTAAAATGACCAGCAGCTGCCCCTCCTTCTAGCAGGATAAAGAAGTGGTACCTGCTAGACCAAGGCTACCTGCTAAAGCTGAGACAAATAGGCAGCAAGAAGTATAAAAATTGCTAATTCTTCTATTCTTTATAGCACCCCCTGCAAGTTTGGTGACCATCTATTTTAATAACCACACCTCCACCCCTCTCTTTCCCACAGGCGCATTCACAGTTATAACCATTTGTTTTTACACCTGGCCTTAACGCAGGCACTGATCTTGCTACTATGTGGGTTAGCTTTACACACCTCTGGAGCCCAACCAACTTATGTATAAAATTGCTTTTAAAATCAGGGCTTCCGTTACAACAAAATAAGTGTATCTGAATTAAGATGCCTGCAGCTGCAACCAGAGTAACCATCAGTTTCTGAACTGCGAAGAACCAAGAATTGGCTTGTTCTGCTCTTATGCTTAGTGTGTTTTGTGGCTACTCTTTTGGTGTCAGTTGAGAAGGCACTGAGAGCTTTACTGTATCCCACCTACAGCTTGTCCTGCATGTCTTAGGACCTTTAAAGCAGAGAAGTAGAAGTGGAAAGCCAAGGAACAGAGTTTATCTCAGCTTTGTCCAACCAGGCCACACTAGTATCACAACAGTAAGTGATGCTGAGGGACGTAAATGTTATTATTAGGTACTGCACCACGAAAAAGATTCACTCTGCTCCTTCTGTACCCCACTCTGCACTGCCCAGATGCTGGCTTGGTGCCAAACCTGAACCAGACAGCCAGGCTATGCCTCAGCATCTCTCTTCCCAGGGCAGCAGGAGCAGCACAGGCTCTAGTCCTGCATCCCCCCCCCCATCCTCTCTCTAGGTCCTGACAGGTCTTCACAGCAAAGACAAAGGAGCAGAGCAAGGCTTTCACCTGTATGTAGTCACCACATTTTGAAGGAAAAGGACACTGTGAATGAAAACACGCAACAAAAGGGACTGACAGGAGGATGGCCCCCAACTGCCATTTTGAGCAGCAGCCTTCGATATGGAGCAAAATCCCCAAGAGATAACTGCTGTGTGTCCTCCCACTAATTCCAACAATTTGGGATGTGGCAAGGACACACACAGCACACCTCTTTGATAGTGCTTAAAGACATTTTTCCAAGTTTTAGTGACGTGAGAGTTGGCAGTATTATATTTTTTGTATTATGGAAGATCAAAATGATAATCACTTGTCACTAATTCAAAAGCACTCCAACACAGTGAAGTTAATAGACCCCTGATGAAGCCACGGTTCTCTTCCCAGGCTCCTTTTGCCACGTATCCCTGCTCAAATCAAGAGGGGTACTGACGTGCAGTTGAGTCTCCCAGAGCAAGAGGCTACTGCAAAGCCAAAGGCATCCAAGCATCAGTATCATAAGAACCTCACATTTAAACTTCAGTGTATTAACGCTCTCAGCTCCAAGCAACACAGGTTCCACAGCTCTCATCTTCCTGGGGAATCCAGGACCCACTCTAAGCCCACCCAGTCTCAGCCCATGGCAATGTGCAGCAGCAAGGCTGAAACGAACTGCCGGCTCCACCTCTAGGAGAAATTGCTGGAGGAATGTCCCCTCAGAAACCACCAGCACCAAATTCCCACCTGCCTTCCTGGTGTGGGAGCCTGCCTCCGCAGCTGCAAACCCAAACGGGCTCTGAGATCCTCCACTGCCCAGGAGCTGTACTGGCTATTTTCTGCTGAACCAGGGCATCAATATTTTCAGCCAGAGAAAAACCTGCTTGAACCCACACACACACAAAGGGGAGGGGAAGGTCTGTCTTTGTATAGACTGCAGTTTGTGAACCACTAGTGGCATCTTCAACCAGGAAAAATAATGGGATTTTAATAAATTTATTCTCAATCTACTTTAAACTCGCAAAAATATGAGGCATTATGTCATCAGTTTAGTTACTACATGTGATCTTGTGTGCATGGTGAAGAAGCAAGCTAGAAATAAGTACTGAATGCCAAGAACTCCAAAGCTTGCAACTCCTCTGCCAGAGAGAAGTCTGTCACAAGCTGCTAAATACAAAACCACCCAAGTTAAAGAGACCCACAGGCTAAGTCAGTATTTCAGGGTAATGAGCCTGCTGTGCACCAGCTAGAAACCAAAAAGTCTTTAATCCTTGCTCTGCTACAGGCTTTCTGCATGGATATGGAGTAGGTCTCTGTCTGAATTTCCATTTACCCCCTCACTCTTTTTCCCCCCAAAACGAGATGTGTAGATAGTACTTATGTACTCTGTCCCAAGCTGGGAATATAAACACGCTTAGATACCATAGTGATCACGCTCTGCCAAGTTTTGATAAAATGATACTATGAAGCCAGTATTTTACTGTAAAACTTTTTGGGATGACAGTATTAGAAATAAATGCATGGATGCATGCTGGCACAGAAATCCCAGCTTTGAGCAGCTAAGAATCGAGCCATACAGAAGTCTGTGCAAGCAGCAGGCGTCACATGCAGCATGCTGTTTCCTCAAGGCAGAGAAGGTACCATCAACTCATGTCTTTTCTGCTCTTTCCTACATAGACTTCAGCTTTAAAGTAAGTTTTCTGTTATCGCATAGCACTGGGAAGACAGGCTTGTCAGCACACTCTCTGATAAAGCAGCTGAAAGAATGAAACTGCTGCACTGGCATCTTCACACAGACTCCCCTCATCAGCTGTGCTGAATGTTGACATGGGGCTCCTGTGCGCAGCCCTAGGTGTCCATCAATTCCCTAAACATGCTGAAGTGGGATGGGGATAACGGTAAAGATTTTATTAGCACCACAGGGCTGACTATAAGGGGAGATTTGCCAAGACCAGATATATTTGTAAAGGTAGCCTCATTAAAACACCCTGCATGAGCTGAGGCTCCTCTGAATTAAAGCCAGCAAGATCTGGTCCTGGGTACATCAGAAACAGCTTTGTAATTTAAGCTCAAGATTTCAGCTTCTCATTGGGGGGAAAAAAAGAAAAAAAAGCTTATCTCAACTTTTTACACATCTGGATATAAAATTTCACACCAAAAAGCTTTCCTTAGCATAACAGGAATACCTTTGCTTGCTGTTTGCTGCACACTGGCCAGTTTACTCTATTAGCTTAAGAGGAGGCCAAAGGTTACTCAGTTTTGTACTCAGCACATTTGGGAAAAGTGGGACACCACAAAGCCACCTTAGCTAAGGTTACATAGAGCTAACAACACACACTCCCATTAATAGCAACAAGCCAGCACAAGCAGTTTGAGAAGACAGCCACAAATAAGCTACGCATATGCACAGTAGTGCTAGAGTCACTTTCACATTTTCCAATGCTCATTCTAAAACAAGAGGAAAATAGTTGCATATTAACCAAAAGCTTCACTTGCCTGAGCTCTAGATCCTAATTTTGTAAGCTACTTAAGCAGTATCTAGAAGCTGTGTTTTGAATCAGTTGCTACTGAAAAACAGAACTATGACAGTAGTAAGAAATGCATTTAGTCGGCATAAATTTGACTAGTTTGTGTTATGTCAGTGAGATGACAATCATTAATTAAATTGTTTTTGCAAAGAATCTCACTCAGATACCAGCTTTCTGGAAATTTGGCTGTTTCCTACAACTCTCATGGATTTAATTTTATAACTGATTTCAGGCCTCACAAAGATATAAACCACCGTGCTACCTCCCTTACTTAAGGCTGTAGGCAGATCTCAAAAGGTACACTAATTTAGGCAGCAGCTGTTCGATTAAGTATAGAAATAACATGGTTAAAAAACCCGACTTTGGTCTATGCAAGTCCAGTGAGATTATCTTACTGGCTGCTCTTTAAAACGAGGAAGCACGCCTGAGGTCATGTGAGATCAAAATGCACGCTCACACCGCGAGAAGTTTTAATACAAGGAATACAGAACTTTTAAAAAAACCCACATAGCATTTCCGTACACGCTCCCCGCCTCCCGGGGAGATGCCAGCACCTCCCGGGGTCAGGCCCTTCCTAAACGAGTTTGTTTCCGACCAGGCAGCCCCAGAGAGCTGGGAGCCCCTGAACCCAGGGCTCCGTCCTAGGCCGGCAGCTGGTGCCGTGCGAGTTCCGCGGCCCAAGAAGGGATGGAGCTCTCCAGCTGCCGCTGCACCAGTCACCCCTCCAAACTAACATCAAGCATTTTATCCATCGTTGAAGTTACTGAAGATACGCGCTGACGTCGCATCTTTCACAACAGGCTGTAATAATCCTGACCGAATAAATCACTTGAGTTGTTCGGGCTCGCAGAAGAAACCCAGGCTATCTGAAAGACAGCGGCTGAGAATGACATTTTATTACCCTCCACCTTGAAGCTGAACAACTCTTTCCAGCTACTGAGAAGCTGGAAAAGCGTCGGCCAGGCAAACTGCGGCAATCTGGGTCTCTGTTCGACCCGAGGCGTTCGAGGCAGCAAGTTCCCTCCGTGCTCACCCAGACACGTTCTCCCTCCTGCCCCTCTCCCTGCCCCCGAGGGCGCTCCAGGGGGGCTGCCCCGGGGCGATGCCCGGCCTGGGCACGCTGCCCCCCGGCGCCGGGCGATGCCCTGGGGCCCCGGGCGCAGCTCCCTCGGAGCCGGCCACACACCGCTAAAAATAAAGCCCATCTCCGCCCGCCCGCCCGCCCTTGGATCGATGGTTTTCTTTCAAAGCCGTTTTTTATCAATCGTGTGCACCCCCCACTCCGCTAACCCGCCCTCTGAATCACCCGGCCCGGACCGCAGCCCTGCAAAATAACTTCAGCGCTGGGAGCCCCGCGGGGCCGGGATGGGGATGGGGATGGGGGCCGGGATGGGGGGGTCCGCGGGCAGCGCTCGGCACTCACCTGCCCGGCGGTGTCATACAGCCCCAGCAGGTACTGCTTGCCCCCGACGGTAACGCTGACTGCCGGGGTGGGGGGGGGGAAAAACACACAGTGGTGAGAGGGGAGAAACACAGCGGGTTGAAGGGCGGCAAAACCCCGGCTTCACCGCCCCTCCCTTCCCCCCCGAGCCCCGGCAGGGTGAGGACGGCAGCCCCCGCCGCCCCGCCGGGCTCCCCCCATCCCCCCAGCCCGCCCGCTCACCTGCGTAGTGGTCGAAGACGGTGGGCACGTACTCCTCGGGGAAGGCGTCGTTGGCGTAGCTCATCAGCAGGCACGTCTTGCCCACGGCGCCGTCCCCCACCACCACGCACTTCAGCATGACCGCCGCGCTGCCATGGGCCATGGCCGGAGCCCGCCCTCATGGCCCCGCGGGCGCGCCCCGCCGCGCCGGGCCCCCCGGCATCGCCGCCGCTCAGCGGGCCCCCCCGCCGGCCCCCGCCGGGCGCGGCCCCCCCCGCCATCCGCCGCCGCGCTGGGCCCGGCGGGAGCCGCCTTCCCCCGGCCGCGCCGCGCACGGGGAAGCGCCCGACGCTGCGCGGGGCCCGGGGTGCGGGGCCGGCCGGCGGCGGCAGCGGGCGAGGCGGGCAGGGGGCTGCGGGGCGGGCTGGAGCCGGCGTGCGGGAGCGGCTGCTGGCCCCGGCCCGCTGCCCGCACACGCATGCACAGCAGCAGCCGGCTCCTCCCGGGGAGCGGGCACCCTCCGCAAGTTCCTGGGGCGCCGCGGAATAATCCTGCCCCGCCAAGCAGCGGGGGCTCATTCCTTCTCCTGTGCTGACCCCCCCTCCCCTTCCCTGCCCTCCTCCCGTCATCGCCCCGTGCGTACAAAGGAATCTCGGTTGCACCCTCCGGCGTTAACCCGCAACTGAGTCGGTAAGTACGAAAATAATCAATGGGCCGAGAAAAGATTTTTATCTGCACTGAGGTTATTGTCTCTGAGGCTGAAATTGAGGAGTGGGTGCATATTTAAGGACATTAAAGTGCGTGGTTTAAACAGCCGTGAGTGCCCATCCGAAAGGCTAAAGGACCAGAGGGCAAGAGCTGAAGAGAGTGGATGCTGCATGAAAAACGAGTGGAATCACGCTCCCACTGATGTCATGGCAAAAACCCCACCACTCAGTGACCCCAGGCTTTCACCCCGGCAAGCTGGATGCAACTACATGTTTTCGAATGGTGTGAAATACACTTAAAATCAGACAGAAACCAACTGCCGTTTCTAGCCCAATTATTTCTACAGATTGGTGCTGTAAGCCCTATCCAATTATGACAAAAGATGGCACACAACAGCACAAACCACGAGGAGACCCCTGTGTCATCCAGTTTGTGTTTCTGTTTCATCTGGCATGCTTGAGGGAGAAAATAAATGCAAATCCCACACTGCACAAAGCTTATCTGAATATTCAATAAAACATGTCTTCAAATCAGGGCAAAATAGAAAAGTTATCACTTTGCAAGTTTTCCAGCTTAGCCAATCAAATTTTCTTGCCTTCAGACCACAGAGGGGGAAAGCAGGACATCCAAGACTGCTTTGCTGTGATCTCCCCCTGATTGATCCAGAGAGCATCAACTCAAACCCACAAGCAGAGAGAGGCTGCCCCAAGGAGGTATTTCCTCGGCCCTTTGGAAAATACCAGCTATAAAAGAAAGCTGGATTTACTGAGAAGTCAGTTGGCAGCCAGCACACACCTCAGCACATTGGTCTCCCAGAGAGCAACGTTGCTTAATGAGCAGGTACGTCCTGCACAAGCAGCTATTTCAGCATGGGTTTTGGGACTAGGTCCAGGAAAACTGCTTTACAGTGATCTGTCTCATGCTACTTGAGGTTCCCAGGTACCCAGGAGGGAGTTCAAAGCATGCAAATACTCAGTGGCCCAGGTGGCATCCGCTTCCTTTTCTCCACTGCTTGCCAATGTGTAATTTTAGGAGCCCCCAACACCTGCATGCCTGGGTAACAGCTCCCCAAGACCGCTGCCTGTGCAGCCAGGGGGAAGTGCACTTCCCCCAGTCTGCTGCTTGCTTAATTGCTCGTGTGGCTTCTCAAATGCTATAATCATCATACTGGACTTGCACGATCTCAGCCAAATTATTCTCATCCAGTCCCTCATCTCTCTCAGACAATGGATGGCCAATTAGTCTGCACTAAATATTTAGAGAAAATGAAGATACGGAACTGGTAACCCAAAACACTTGCCTTGGCTCTCCTCACTGGCTTGGCTGGTTGCACAGCCATAGAGAGTCACATCGCTGCAGGAGTGGGACCTCATAAAACCTCACGCAATCCCCATGGCAGATATAGCTCTATAGAATCACTCATAGAGGAATAGGACTGTAAGTGCTCAGGTAGTTTCAGCCACAGCATATTTCTTGTGCTTGTTTTTCACCCTTTGCGGATATCATTTTCAAGCAAGCACCTACAGCAGCATGATAAGGAGGGAGCAACAATAAGACAAATATACTCACTGAGAGATCCTGGAAAGTGATTTCTTCTCTTAAACTTTTCTGAATTTCAGCAGCTCCCTAAGAATGTGTTAGAGCCTCTGCTGGTATCAACTGACATGGCTCCATGGAGGAATTCAACTCAGCTCTTGGCACAACAAATCCCTTACCAGGAATCACATCCTTCTTCCAGGTTAACAATCTGTTCTGTGTAATACACTTCCATTTTTCAGCAGCACAAATATAAAAAAAAGTGTTAAAATAATTACTTGTTATTTATTACCTACAAATGTTATCTTAAATATCTTTATGAAAGACACTAAATATAAACATTTTTCCCTAATTTCTTTCATAACATATTAAAATAAACCAGTATGAAATGTTAAAAGGAAACTTATCATCTTAGTGATATCTAAAATACTTTTGTTTCTCATTATTTAATAAAAAGTTGTTAGGAAATGAAAAACATCTCAAAGAAATACAATTTTTTCACCAAAAAAAATTTCTAAAGACAGTCTGTGACTAGTTCTAGTGTACAGTTGTAACTGAACAGTTACTTCAGCAACATGTACGGGTGCTAAACAGTCCATTTTTGTCATTTTAGGAATTAAAATTTTGCTTTGTAGGACTTCTGTAAGACCTCTCTATATATGTGAGGCTGAGCCCTTACTGGGAGGAAGAAACACAGCTACATTACCCTTAGAAATAAGGGCTGTTCCAATTAATTCAAATCAGTAATGGGAGGAAAGTGTGGAGAGGAGAAGGTCTAATAAATGACGGAAAGCCTATGACTGATGAAACCCATGAAACCCAGATGACCATGCAGCTGGATGACAGAAGAGAAACATTTATTGGAAGCAATTTCTGGGGTATACTGAGTTCTGCAAGCGAGAACACAGTGGGACTGTGAAGTAGAATCACAAAGTCCTTCATGTGAGTTACCAGCAGTAGGAAAAAATAGAAGAGGAAGTGATGGGGCCAGGCCTTAGTAAGCAGCAAAAGACTTTTTTGGTCTATGGAACCAGGCAGTAAGTGTTGTTAGGCATCTAAATCCAACACATTTTGAAAAGATAAATCTGTCCATCTCAATTATTAACACATCTCTAAATTCATCCTCAAAATTGGCACATTGTGGGTTTTTTCACCAGTTGTGCTGCCACTCTGTCTTGGGAGTACACTCCAGCATGTCTCTGTCCAAATCCTCTTGTTCCCACTGCCAGAGAAGCCACAGTGCCTCACTTTGTCACCAATTTGATGTGGCTGTGCATCTCACTACAGAGGTGGACACCTTCTCATGTTGGGTGAAATTGGTGGATTTAGGTTACGGTTGGACTTGATGATCTTCAAGGGCCTTTCCAACCAGGATGATTCTGTGATTCTGTAGAGATTACTTCACGGGAGCAGGCAGTATTTGAGAAAACACCCCTAAAAATGCTAAGTCACAAACAAAGCTCAAAATTATGCGTGGAAAACATTCAAGTTTGTCCCACAAATGTCCATCAGAGGATTCTGTGTTTTAGGCATCCCTGTCTGTGAAGGACTGGAGCCATGGTTTATGACTGTCTAAAAAAAAACTTTTAGACTGACAAGGAATGTGAAGTCTTCAGGAAAGTCAGTGAAAAGCGCAATGTCATCTGAATGTCCCGTTTGAAGTATATCGTCTTTCCAACCAATCAATCTCTCATTTTTGAGCAGAGCTGTCCCTAAGCAGCAGAAGGTAACACCTGAATGGACATAACTCAAGCCTGGCTTTCAGTCAGAATGATTTATTCTTGCCATACATGGCAAAACCACTATTTTTACAATTTATGAATCCCATCACTACAGTTTTTCTTCTCTACCCAAGATTATGTAACCCAGAGTGTTCATGTATCCCAGCTAATGTAGAGGAAACACATCATATCTTTCTAATATGCCAAAAATGGATAGGCAATTCAATAGTTGCTGATCCAGCCTTCTGAATGTCAGTTTCTACTGTATCCCATTTTAAAAAAATAATTTACAAGAGCACTTGTACTAATTTCTTCTCAATTTAAAGGGTTCTGACTGTGTGCTTGCTTCCCTCCTGTTGTGTTTCATTAACACAGTGATGTCTCCAAGCAAAGGCATGCAGTTTGTAAAATCAGAATAAACCAGGATGACACATTTTAGGTGATCTGCTGTAGTCCTCTGTTTGCTAGAGCACACTGGCAGCTCTCTACTGTACCTAGGGTGGTCTTCTTTTCAGAATGGGACTGAATGTCACAAGCAGGAGAAACATCACTTTTTCCCTTCAGGGAGCAACTGGTGTGGGCCACTATATGGAAAGCTCCCACAAAGGTCTTATTCTGTTATGGTATTAACAGCTTGTGATACTTTATTAACCACCCTAAATAATTTCCTTCCTTTTTGCATGGCTATAACAGAAATGGGAGTCTTTAGTTGACTAAAGCGAAGCAGTGGCACCAGGATCAAAACTAGAGCCCATTGCTGAGAATGAGATACAATGATTGAAAAATAAATTTGGCACTAGCCACTGGTAAGTGTCACAATCACTACTCTCTGTGCTTCTTCTTAGCAACTGTAGTGCAGGAGCTTTAAAGATGGTCAACGAAAATACATCAGTGGAACCCTTTTCTCTGAAAAGGCAGCTCCTTTGAGGAAAATACTTTTTGAAATCATGTGAATTCCATGAAGATGTTTTAAGAAAGGCAGAAAAATGTTCTGGCAGCTTCAAAGCATCCAATTTTTATATTTTCAGAGCAAAACATTTTCATTTCTAAATTACTGTGGTTTCAATTTAAGTTAGCACAGTGCTGGAGTACAGTGTAACGTAAGTGAAAAGTGACATCATTAAACATTTAAATCAGCTTCATTTTTCTTCTAGAAGATTTTTTTTATGGATTTCAACATTTTCAGGTTGCATTCCTAATTAGGACAAAGAGAAATCTCAAAAAGTGTTCATAAAAGTGAAATTTTATCCTCCGCACAGCTTATGCATTCTCTCATGTTCATGGCATGTTAACCTATGGTAAGATAGCATGTTTCCTTCTCACTCATAATACCTTTTTTTCCTTGAAATCTCTTTGTCAGTGTTTTCAGTAATGAAGTGCCCAGTTTTCAACATCATGATTGAAGTATAACAATTCAAAAAGTCCAATTCTGAGCTGTGATTCTTTTAGGTATACATTCCAAGAATACAACTGATTTTGTAGCAATGCTGTATTGCCAGATTATTATTTAATAATTATTGTACTGAATCACAGGTCTCATGTCCTTAATTAAGCTAAGTATTTGGGTTGAAGAGGAACTGCTCAGATATAGACTGAAAAACAGTTTGTCCTCTGCAAATGCATGGTCCAGTCCCTGAAGAAGTTCAGTCAGTGCACAACATATAAAAAGGAAAGTGAGTGAAGTCAGGGTTAAAATTGACAGGATCAAGCTGATACAAACCATGGGTACGTGCCCCGTTTCCAGGTTTCTCTGTCCTAAGAAATAGCTGTGAATTGGATTGGTTTCCCCCAAATATATTTCTTAAGATCTTACTAATCAATCTTTTGCTTGATTTCTCTAGAGTTACTTTTGCCATGCTGACCCCTGTTAATGCCTCCCAAATGAGTGTTTTCTGCCAAATTCATTAGTGTGCTATGTACCAGGTCCTCTTAGGAAAGTAAAGAAGAAATGAAATATAATGATACTTTGCTACAGTTGGAAAAGAAGATTCCCTAGAGAGAAAGGAAGCAAAAAAAGAGAGGGAAAGCCAAAGCAGGGTGAAGGATGCTGCAGGAAATGAAGGAAGAATGACAAAATTATGGACAGGAAAGAAGGAGTAGAAGAGATATTACAAAAGGAAAGAAGGAAGGAAGGAAGGAAGGAAGGAAGGAAGGAAGGAAGGAAGGAAGGAAGGAAGGAAGGAAGGAAGGAAGGAAGGAAGGAAGGAAGGAAGGAAGGAAGGAAGGAAGGAAGGAAGGAAGGAAGGAAGGAAGGAAGGAAGGAAGGAAGGAAGGAAGGAAGGAAGGAAGGAAGGAAGGAAGGAAGGAAGGAAGGAAGGAAGGAAAGGAAGGAAGGAAGGAAGGAAGGAAGGAAGGAAGGAAGGAAGGAAGGAAGGAAGGAAGGAAGGAAGGAAGGAAGGAAGGAAGGAAGGAAGGAAGGAAGGAAGGAAGGAAGGAAGGAAGGAAGGAAGGAAGGAAGGAAGGAAGGAAGGAAGGAAGGAAGGAAGGAAGGAAGGAAGGAAGGAAGGAAGAGCCAACCAAAAAAAGAACAGAAGTGTCTGATTCCATTAATCTCTGAGAGGTTATACTTAATTTCAAACATGAGGAATCAACAGACCCAGGCACATGCCTAAAATTAAGCTTGTTTTCTTCAGGACAACATAAACTGCAGTTTTATACACAAGGATTTAAAGCACCAGAGAGAATAGATCCTTTGGAAACTTGGTAAGATTAGAGCACCTACCTACTACAGGTTCCTTGAAAAATCTGGGATCTCAAGATCGAGCATTATACTTTGCAATAAATGATGCTAGAGCTCTTTTGGTGCTATTCCCTACTCAGGGAAGGAGCTGGAACAGAATAAATCTCTACTCAGCTATTTAGCAGTGAGCTAAGTGTCAAAAAAGAAGCAATCCTCTTCCTCAGGCCAACTTGGTGACAATTACTTGCAGTTCACCACACATTTTGTTGGAAATAAAATCTGTATCACAGTGGGGCTTTTGGTACAGCTAGAGCCACCACCATTCCCAGGCACAGAAGAGAGGACTCAGCAAGCCAACACTTTCTCTAAGCATTAAAGATCTTCTGTTGATGCTGCCTATACGGCTCCATACATCACCATAGTATCAGAACATCCCTTCTGTGGTTGCTAAGAAATATACACCTCTGACTCATTCCAGCACTCAAGACTGTACAGTCTGACGTGGCTATTGTGTACCACGGTGTACCAAAAGGGGAATGAAATAAAATCTTGAACCTTGGCTCACTACCAGAGACCAGACGAGGTATTCTTGCCACACAAATGGGGCAGGATTTGCATAGGGAATACTGACTCCTTCCTGATACCACGTATGTTGGAACAAAATTAAGTCCCTGAAAGATCTAGCTCTGGAAAGTGAAAACTGAGCACCTTTTGTATGTTACAAATAATCCCCCAATTCTACTGGCCTTACTAGAAGTTAAGGGCATTGCATGATGAATTCATAATATAACATGTTTCCTCTTTTGTACATCACTGTACACTAGAATTCCACCAGGAATCACTGCCATGTTGTGTCTCAGTTTGCTGCTTATGCCCGTGATTATCCCAGATGGGGCTCTTGGAGGGCAAAATCGAAGCTTTAGCAATCTTTCATGTTAGCTACATGAAAACAATTTTTGAGGAGTTAAAAAGGCCACAAGCTATAACCCTACAACTAAACTAAATTGTGCCTGAGCCTGTTCTATCTCTCTGGGACCAGCAGGCATGATCCAGCCATGCCCAGGACACTGATGTCTCATACCCTGTTTGGAATGATGCCTTGTCAAAGCTGACTCCTGCATGGTGTTGGTGAGTTTCCTGGGAGAGTCCTGGTTTTGCTTCATGCCAAACTACCCCCAAAAATGTCCTAGGGATGTCCCAGTGCTGACAACTGAGTCTTAGAATTCAAGAATGTTGCTTTGTGTTATTTGCTAGATTAGATGTCATCATTGCAAGGCCTATGTGTTCCAAATCTCATTTTTGCTGAGCTGTACTAATTCCAGTGCAAATTTTGGCCTTTGGTTCTTACCAGTATTTATTATTGATTATTTCTGGTAAATCTGGTAATATTTCCCTCTGAGCAAATACCTACTAACCAACCAGCAAATCCTCCAGCTCTAGACATACATACATGAAAAAATACCTTTTTTAATTCCACATTATTACAAATAAATCTGTGCCTAAAGCTAGCCTCTGTATTTGTACAGCCAACCAGGTGAGGGAAGTGATTCTGCCTCTCTACTCTGCTCTGGTGAGGCCACACCTGGAGTACTGTGTCCAGCTCTGGAGCCCTCATCACAGGAGAGACATGGAGTTGTTGGAGAGGGTCCATAGAAGGGTGACAAAGATGATCAGAGGACTGGAGCACCTCTGCTCTGAAGACAGGCTGAGAGAGTTGGGGCTGTTCAGCCTGGAGAAGGGAAGGCTCCGGGGAGACCTTATAACAGCCTTCCAGTACCTGAAGGGGCTACAGGAAAGCTGGGGAGGGGCTTTTCATCAGAGAAGACAGTGATAGGACAAGGGGTAATGGTTTTAAACTGAGAAAGGGGAGATTTAGGTTAGGCTTCAGGAAGAAATTATTCACCATGAGGGCAGTAAGGTGCTGGAATAGGTTGCCTAGGGAGGTTGTGGAAGCCCCCTCCCTGGAGGTGTTAAGGCCAGTTTGAGGCTTTGTGCAGCCTGGTCTAGTGTGAGGTGTCCCTGCTCATAGCAGGGAGGCTGGAACCTGATGATCTTTAAGGTCCCTTCCAACCTTAATCATTCTATGATTCCATGATTTTTCCCAATGTTTGGTAAATTCTGAATTTGGGGTTGAATTTTCATGAAGTCTGGACTTCTTTGAAGCTGATTCTTGATCTGCTTGATAGACAAAAGTTATCCCCTAAAACTTAATCTTCTGTACACCAGTAAAATTCTTTAAAGCCAAATGATGACAAAAAAATCTTTCCTGATTTGAGCAGGCAGAAAACTATAGTCATATTTTAACACATGCCAGTTATCAGCTTCCTAGTGAAGTAAAGTCTAGTGTCATAGGGAGGGAAAGAATGGTGACAGATGGGATACTGGTTAATGGAAGTGGATAGTAGGGAAAGGGATGAGTGAACAGGAAAGCAAAGAACCCTGCAGTACCCCTACTCAGTCCTGTTTTGGGACCTGAGCACACCCTGCACTAGAAGGGAAAGGAGAAGTTTTTTTTTGGCTGTCCTCTTCAACTCGTCATGTAATTTGGAATGTGGAAAACTCTGGAGGGCTTTAAAAAACAGACCCAAGGACAGAAACCCAGATGTGGGGAATCTAACACATGCAGGGGAGCACAGGCTGTGAGCAGCTCTCTGTGACACAAGAAAAACTCCTTAAGTGCTAATAGCTTCTAAAAAGCTAATGGCTTAACAGGGCTGGAAGAGAAGAGTGTGCTGGGAATTTTATCAGGCAGGGTTATGTATATCCTGATAGGAAATGGAGGGGAAGGAGAAGTGGAGGGACCCATAGTTTTCTTCTTAAGTGTTTATTATAATCAACGTGGAGCCATAATTTCTGAGGATTCTCTCATCATACTGTCAATAACTTCATCTTCCAAATATTTCAGTGTGGTGACAAACCCCCTCCATATAAAAATGGAAAGAACAGGGCTTCAGAGTCACCGGGTTCCCTTTACTTCATTTCAGTAGTGCTGTCATTGCAATAGTGACAAGCACCTAAATAACCTCTAAGTTCTACAAAAATATTTCCCTATTAAAAAAATTCCTTTGCTGAAAAGATTTGCTAATGTATGGTTAAGATTGCTCACTTGCTTCCATTAAGTCAATCTCAGCATAACTCAAACCTTTGAGAAACCAGGAAATACAGAGGGTAATAAAGCAATATTCACTCCAACCTTTATAGCAATGCCTCAACATATCTGTAATGGAAATACTTCACCCTTTCAGTGAATGTCTCTCAGAGAACATAGTATGTAGCTACTGAAACACCGGGACACCTTCTCTTTGGAAAAGTGGGCTGTATTGACAAGGACACTTCCTTTATATGCATCCTCTGGCCCATTTCCTAGAAACAATTCCATAATAGTTTAATCATTGCCATTACTCACCAGGTCATGATATTTAGTCACATATATATTACTAAGTCCACAGAATATTTTCCCTACTTTGTTTTGCACAAGTGCTAGTGGCTAAAATGGCTCTGTTTCCCAGTGCTGACTCAATGTACAGAGCTCAGTTGTGACAAGAGGCATGCAGCTTATCTTGGGGCATGTATGTATATGTTATTCTTTTGATCCCATCCACAGGACTGATGAGCACTGTGGGGCTGAGGCCCCACCTGAGTTACGGCCTCCCATCTTTTTTACTATCATAGTTTGCCAAGTTTGCTACCATTTGACACAGCAATACTCAACTCAGCAAATACTGCCAGTTCCCTGTTCCAATTGCCAGCTCCCAGGAGAAAAAAATAAAGGTTGCTTGAATATTGACCTAAACTCTGTAATTCCTGGCTTCCAAAAGTCTGAATTTTGCTGAGGTTGATATTATATAAGGGCTCCAGCTACTGCAAGGAAATCCCAACTCTGCATTAATTAAGGGGTTTTGTCAGTCAGTAAGAATGAAAGATGCTTTAAGGACCTGAAATTCAGTTTCTCCTTCATCCTCAAAATATGGCTTGAGAGACAATCTTTGCAATGTGCTGGTGCATGATTTAGGATGAGAAGAAAAGTCTGCAGCTACTGGAGTCCTGAAGTGTCTAGTAAGGACCAGCGGCATGAGGAAATGATAGGCTGGGTTGGTTTGTTTTTACTGTGTGGGGTGTGGTGGATTGGTTTTGAACATTTTCCTGCTGACTGGCTCTTTTATACGGGTAGCAGAGTTCACCAACCATTTTGCTATTTTCTTTATTGCTTTCATGGGTTCTGTTTTTAATGGCAGTCAGAAAGCACTGAGCTAAGGATGAGCAGGCTTATTCTAGCTTTTAAAAATGTATGTGTAACCATTTGAAACTGCAAGCACTGTGCCAGTTTTGAACAGAGCTTGGCTTCTACGTTTTTGGGGGAAAAAAAAAAAAGAAAGAAAGAAAAAAAAAGGAAAAAAGGGTCGTTATCTCAAAATACTCAGTGGATCTCACTGTCACATTTTACAGCTGAATTTTCTGAAGCACCTGAGTCAGCTCTTTGTGTGGTACATGAACACCTTTTAAAACTCTGCATCTGCATATGGATGAAAGAGAGAGAGAAGCTCAAGTTTTGATCTAGGACTACTGGTAAGCTAAACCTCTAGTCCAAAGTCTGTCAAAACTCAGCCATGAACTCATCACTTGATTTTTAAATTCTACATCACTAAAATAGCATGGAAATGCTGTGGCATGTCAGTAATGTTGACAGTATAATGCAAGTGAAGGATCAGTGGTGTCAATGGAGACAGGGGAGGCACACCTCTCACCCCCTCCATCTTCTGATGTAAACTGTGTATCACAGTGATCTCTTAAAGGTGGCTGCAACCTTCTTGACCTTCCGTTTGTATAACCTGAAAAATCTCCTCCCAGGATGACTGGAAAAAGCTGTGGTGATGAGGGAAAATAAAAAATGTTTTAAAGACAAGTTCAAGCATTTAAAATTATTTTTAAAAATAACACGAAGACACATTTTCCATCGGAAAACTACTATTATCATGCCACCTTAGGAATGACGATACACATCAGCAGTTCATGTATTCATGAATATGCGTGAGTGCACTGCTACCAAATTCACTGCTCCTTCCACCCATTAAACCATCATCAGAAACTGACAGTTGATGATGGGCAACAGCAAGAGCTTAAGGAGATAAAACTGATGTAGACTTTACCTTACAATAATAGACTTCAAAAATAATACAGTAGTGGCATAAGTCAGCCCAGTTGCATCAGCTTCTGTGATGTCTGAATTTGGCTAGTGGATGAATCCAAACAAAGCAGATCTTGATTTAGAAATAAATTTTACATGGCCTTTGTGCTGTTGAGCAGTATGAATGAGGAACAAAAGAATTTCAGGCACAGACAACTCCAACACTGCTCCTGAGGAAAATTTCTGTGGCAACCAGTGATTAAGTATCAATGGAAGCAGGCAAAGTATTTTCAGAGAGCTGCCTCTTCCCAAGTCAAAATGGGTTTTGTTTTGAATTCACAAATTCTGAAATGAAACTAGACATCTTCTTATATGTTCTAATTTGTGCCCCCTTCCTCTCCCAGAAATAAGTAACATGTCATTCACTAGAATGACTCCTAAATTGGTGGGAGTAAAGATTGTAAATCTTTCAAGCTTGATTAATTGTTCTAGATTGGCCTGCTGTCTTCAGAAAAATCCCAGTTCCCTTACTGGTCATTCAACCTGGTCAGGTTATCCAAAAAGCCAGTAGAAAATCCTGCTGAATGTTTTCAGACAGGCAGCTGCACTCTTTGTATTGTCCTCTAGCTAGAAAAGATAAAGAAGTTGCTGCTTCCTGTGTGTGGATCTCTAGTATCTTACTGACCACAATAAACTCAAAGAGACAGACGGGAACTTAGGGATATGAGCACTTGCAGAAGTAACTCTGCATATAGTAAAGACATCAGAGGAAAGTAATATAGGTTGCTTTCCCCCTGAGATAGTAACACTGCACACTTAGGAATGACCTTACAGAGTACTTCAAAATCACAGACAACTTCAACTGAGTTAAAATCCTCAAGTCCTTTCCTGGCAATAGAGATGGACGTAGCATAGTTATGTGGAAGCCAGTGTTGTGTGTTTGCATGCAGTGGTGCTACAGAAGGACTGCAAAATTATTGCTGTCTTCATTAATTTACTTCACTTGTAGTCATGGTGAATCAGTCCTGTTGGCTACATCATGTGTATCCCAAATTATAATCTGCAGTAATCAAAAACACCTTAAGTCTCATTTGTATCACCTATACAAACATGAACTCACCTCCCAGACAGCTCCCAGGTTAGGGGGCTGATCCATCCATCATTTCAAAAGAGGATAGAAAAGAGTTAGGTGCAAAAAGCACTAGCAGAACCAGAAGAAGAGTGCTTATGCTAATGACAGCTTTTATGCTAGTGCCCTGCCACCTGACTGACTGACTGACTGACTGACTGTGGGATAACAGCATTTGTGATCTGCTAGGGTATGCCTGGAAACATCTTAATGGGAAGTGGCCTGGTTTTTTAAGAGCCATCACTAAGGGGAAAATTAAAAAGTATTTTAATACAAATATTAAAAAAAAATAAAATTTAGTATTTCCAAATACAAAGTATTTCCAAATGTAGCTCATTCTGTAGGTGTATCCTTTTCTTATATATGCACAGCAAGCTCTTTTTTTTTTTTTCAAGAATAGTATTTTTCTACCATATTATTTTTATTAAGAGCCTAGAGAGGTTTACTTTTCCTCAAAATCTGTGCTCTAGGATCATAATTTCCTAAGTTCTAACTTAGTTTGGTTTCATTAAAATTTTTGCCCTCCTGATGATGAAGAATAGGCAGAAAGGTCAACTATAAAGTTTCAAAGACATGAGGAATTTTCAGCAGGTCTGGGGATGGAAGTTCGGGGTCTGACTCTCAATTTCTGATTGTTTGGGTTAGCAGCACTATTGGCCTCAAGACTGTAAGGCTTAGAAAATTGGCTTAATGCTCATATAAGTGTTTGAGCAGGATATTTTCTTTTACTCTTCCTTCCCCACCCCTAAACTAGTACCAAATTACATACATTGCTTCAGATTTCAAGCATTTCCCAATCTGGATTAATTTACATTTGGAGAGAGAGTGTGAATTAAACTGTTATAAAAGGCTTAGATGCAGTGCCAACTTGTTACTATGCTCTTTCAAGCAGCAAATGCATTTTCTATTAAGGAAGCTCTCAGAGAATTTCTTGCATCTGGAAATGTCTCTCATTGCACAGCTTATTTATCAAATGCAAAAGAAGACACATACAAATGGAGGCATCCATAGTAATACAACTCCTGGAGATCTTGCTGCAGTTGGAGGTTTTTTCGTATTACAGCCTAGAGGAAGGTCTTACCTTCTTCACGGAGATTTCAGCCTGAGAAAAACCTAGGTGCTGCAGGGCTGCAGAATGCAAGAGAAGAGTCAGAAGCAACAAGGAGAAAAGCAGAGGGACAGAAGAGTGCACACTAAAAACTGTTACAGCTGACACAATCAGAACTCAGCCTGCAGCCTGAATTGCACTCAACAGTGCAAAGAGAGATGTGCTTGACACCACCTCTTAATTCACTAACTACTGCAGGGATTACTTCATCTTTCATACCCCATAGCAGACAGCTATACCTAGGAGTGATCATGAAGCCCTTTCTTGGTTTCCACTCTTTTTTTCTTGAATTTTTTTGTGTACCAAGTACCTGCAGATGTACAATTCCATTTTCTGCCAACGGATGTGATGTAACTCCTGTTTCCTGTTGATTGCAAATATCACATCCATACCACATATTCTAACTAAAACACCAAAGCATTGGATGAGGCTGATTCAAATTTGGCTACGTAAAGGATGGTCTCATTCTTTCTGTTAATGATACTTGTATCAGAGCTGCGTTAGTCACTAAGGATTTTGCTATCAAATTGTATTCAAGGCCTGTTCAAATTCTCCCTTGCCAGCATTCACAGAAATCTCTCACGTATACATTACCTTAATCAATTAGCCTCTGACAATTTTTTGTTGGCTCTGTAAAATTGATTCAGGGATCACAAATTTCCCAGCGATGAATTGCCAGCGATGTCAATTTCCATCCTGAAGCATTATTCCCCAACACATCCTCTAGACACTTTAGTATAGTCATCTACTTGTGATCTTCAGCCTGCCCTAACCTTCATCTCACTGCCACCTGGGTAAGCTCCTTCAAGCTAGAGAAATATGGGAAGGAGCTTAGAGCTTAGTATCTTTAGTTTCTCCCCAGTGGGCCCTCGGAAGAAGAAGGACACAGAGCTTTGAGGGGAACTGTTGGTGATCTTTTTTTCTTCCTCATTCACACCTTCTAATATACAGCTAAATGAGCCTTAGAGGTTCTGCATTTCCGCTCCACTGGATTTTTTCTGTCATTCCCCCTCTACTGGATTTCTTCTGTTCTTTGGGTGTATGTGATTAACATTTTTGGCATAGCTACAGAGTACAGTTCATCACCCATATCACCAATACCAGTGTCAGAGACAGCCCAAATGCCGTCAGCAAAGATCCTAGTCCTTCTTCCCACCAATTCAAACTCCCCTTTCTGACTCTCTGCTGAGTGGGGACAGAGTCAAGTAAATGCATCAGATTATAACTCATCAAATGTGACTAATAGTGTTATGGTACTTAACATACGAGATAAATGTGAACCAATATGAACTACAATGTAAGGAAATTACCAGGCAGCAGGTTTTAAACAATCTGAAAACAATTGCTTTAGCACAGTGCTTAATACTGTTGTGGGATGTGTAGCCATCAGCTGTTGTTGCAGCAAAAATGTATAAATGGGCTTAAAAAGATTGGAAAGATTTGTGGAGGATGATTTCATCCTTGGCTATTAAATATGATGATTCAAATGCAACCTCTGACTCAGGAAACTGTTAAGCTTTGCCAAAAGGTATCACAATGTTCTAGGAGAAGAAATACTCTTCAGAGAGAAACATTCCCCGAGCATCGACCTTGGCCCCTGTTGATAAAATGCTGAGCTAGCTGAACTTAAGTATGGCATTAATGTTCTTATATTTTCCCTAAAATTCTGCATTTGGCTAACATGTTTTTTATCGTGATTAATCTGTGTCATACAGGGGCTCTTCTATAAGGACTCTTACATTTCTGGTGAATTTACTACTTGCAACCAATAGGATATTGTGAGACCCTATGCAATCAAATACACATATGGTTCTAATACTTGGAGGTTTACCTAGTATGCAGTCAGTACCCATTCTTCTCTGCCATGGCTCACCAAATAAAAATGGAAACTCATTAGCAATGGGAATCTGTCCCCACTGTGCTTGCAATGCTTCTGAATCTGTAATACAGAAGGCAGGCTACAAAGAGAGAGAAAACACTGGTGTGCTGCTGCACCTCCTGACAAAACCCACAACAGATCTGGCTATTCTTGTAGCCACAAAACAGTCACAAAAAAAAAATTTTAAAAACCCCAAACAACACTACTTTATCCAGTGATTGCATATCCCACACAGCCATACTGCACCTGAGGTGAGAATCATGCAGTCAGATAGTTTGGAAAAAGAGTCTCAAACCCCAGCTCCCGTGGGCAGAAGTCACGTTTGCTCCTGCTCAGCCTAGATGGCTCAGAGCTCTCCAGAAACACAGAGGTTAAATTTGCTACTCCAAACAGTCCCACCCAAGAGACTGCCCTGAAGCTTTTTACAGGGAAAGGATTTAATTAGAATGTGATTTTCCTGGTACATTGCAATACTCAGTGTAACAGATGACTGCCAAAATGTATGCCTTGTCATTCGTGGTATGGGTTTGCTTAGGCAACTTTTAAGATGATCCCTAAGCACAGAAAGGGCGAAGGCATGAGAGGCAGAGGAGAGGCTTTTCTGAGCAGGTCTGAATGTCATAAATGCACAGTTATGGCTTAGTAATTGTATCACAGTTGACAGATGCTGCAGCACTCACGTGACTAGAACATGACCTCATGTTTCGGCTTTCTCCTCCCCCAGTGATGAGGGCAGCGCTGGTATTTAAATAAGCAGAAGGCATTTACAGAAGGTCAGTTTGTAAGTTACTTAAAAGAGAAGCCTGAATCTGGACACAGAGATACACTTTTTATGGACTCTGAAGTAGCTGCTCAACAGTGGCAGTGAAGCAAAGCTCTTTTTCCACTTGGGATGCACACTATAGTTGCTATTAGGGTAAAAATATTGACTCACAAGTCACAAGGGCTTAGATCATCCTTTTCCAAGGGAAGATCTGCAGGAGGGGCGGTAGAGGAAAGAAATGTTTCCATGATCCCTTCACAGGATTACTTTGCAGACAATGGGGCTGCTGCAAGCTCAGATGTCCTCCAGGGATCTGTGGGAGGATGCTGCAGCAATGAGGAGGTCATCTCTGCTCTGACACTGCCCCAGAAGCCACTCTGGATGTTTTGGCAGGAGGATGGAACAGCCTGGAATAGTATTTAATTTTCTGGAGATTTTCCAGGGGTACCGAGTGTCTTCCTAAGCCTGTCCAGTCCTTTTTGCATAGATTTTGGATCATGCAAGTTCCAGGAGGGTCCTGGAAGGAAGACACAGGAAGACACTGCTCTCTCAACAGCTGAACATCAGTTCAGCATGAAGGGGAACCCCACTCTGGAAATTTCCAAAGGCACAACTGGCCCCATGGGGATAATTTTCTGTCACAGCAGTGCTACAGAGGGACCAAAGCAGGGGCTAGCTGAGAGTTAAAAGTTCTAAATTGAAATCCTGGCTTTGGCATAGACCCTCACGGCAAGTTATGTCTTGCATGAAATGACAATAGCAATTACTTGCTGAGTTATCTGAACCAAAATTGTTCTAAAGGTGCAGAGATTTGTGTTATTTTTAGAGTTTTCTCACTAATACACCTGCAGCTATTTGTAGACTACTGACCGGAAACCTTTCGATACAGCTTCAGTGTTGTTCAAAAGATAAAAACTGAGACCTTTCTGTGCAATCACTCTTCTCTAAACCTTCTTCTGCCTAATGTTGCATATCTTCTCTTTGGATTGAAATGCAGCACAGCTATTCATAGAATCATAGAGTGGCTTGAGTTGGAAGGGACCTTAAAGATCATCTCATTCCTGCATGGGCAGACACCTCCCACTAGATCAGGTTGCTCAGAGCCCCATCCAGCCTGGCCTTGCACACTTCCAGGGATAGGGCTTCTACAGCTTTCCTGGGCAACCTGTGCCAGTGTCTCACCACTCTCACACTAAAGAATTTCCTCCTAATGTCTAACCTAAATCTCCCCTCTTCCAGTTTTGATCCATTACCTTTTGTCCTCTCACTACAAGCCCTTTCTAGAAGTCCCTCTCCAGCTTTCCTTCAGCTGTAGCTGTAGCCCCTTCAGGTATTGGAAGGCTACTGTAAGGTTCCCCAGAGCCTTCTTTTCTCCAGACTGAACAGCTCCAACTCTCTCAGCCTGTTCTCATAGAAGAGGGGCTCCAGCCCTCAGGTCACCTTCATGGCCCTTCTCTGGACTTTCTCCATGAGCTCCACGTCCTTCAAATCTACCAGTGGCAGTGGTAATACTTTGGAGTGGTAAGATCCTAGTTAGCCCTGTTAATGTTGACAGCATATCAGAATAGGATGGGATTTCTTTGCTTTTTGATGCACCGGCTTTCAGTCATGTTTGGGTTTCAGCTCCAGCAAAGCCATTGTTTGAAAAGCTCTGACTAGATACAGCAGGTATTATTTTCATTATTCCAGCTGAAGCATGTTTTTTCCCCAGAAGAGTCAGCAGCGCAGCGGTCTGCTGCATGTGCCCTGCTTTGCTGCTGACCTGCCGCTTTGCTGAAGACCTCCGTTCGATGATTTAGTTTCTTACATGTAAGGAAATGAAAACTGAAAATCTGGGGAGAAGAAGAGCTCCGTGCATGTGTGTTGGGTATTATTGCTAGACCATAAGCAGGGGTCTTCTAGTCTGGTGCGCTGGTGGGTGACTGAGGCTGCACCCCAGCGCACAGGGCCTCCCCCCGGCACCTGAGGCCGCCGCCAGGCACTCAGGCTCTGCCCGGGCGCAGGAGATCACCCTATTCCGGTAGCGTTCGCCGCGTCCTTTTCCTTTTCCCTCTTTCTAAGCTTCTAGGGCAGAAAGCCAGCTTGTTCCTTGCTGCTTTCTGTGTCGGCAGGCGACAGACGCTGCGGGAGAGGCACCAGCTGCCAGGGCAGGTGGGAGGGGGCTGCGTCTGGCTCCCAGTTGTGCCTCGGGGCCCGAGGAGCAGCCGCGGCTGCGAAGCCCGCGCACCCCTCAGCCCCGCGGCACTGCCCGGCCCGGCCCGGCCCATCCCGGCCTCGGGGTTGCTTCCCGCCAGCCCTTCCAGTCAGGAGGCCACGACGAGGCGGAGGGGCAGCCTGTCCGTAGAGAAAGGTGCCTGCCCCGGGGCCCGCCCCGCGGCGGCCATGGCGGGCCCGCGCGGCCCGCACGGCGCCATCTTGCGGTGTCGGGGGGGGGCGGCGGGCGCCCGTCCTGTCGTGGGGGGGAACAGCAGCATTTCGAAAGCGTGTTAGGGCCACCTGCTTCCCGGCACAGCAAGCGAGAGCACAGCGGCTTCAGCAGCCCCCCCCTGCGAGGCCTCCCAGGCGCCGGGTGTGCGGCTGGCTGCCCGCGGCCCAGCTGCCAGCCCTGTGCGGGGGGTCTTGGGGTGTCTCCGTCAGCCCCGGCTTCTTCCCAGGGCACCGGAAGGTTCCTGCTTCCTGCAAACCGCAGCCACAGCAAAGGACTGCTTTTTCGCGCTGCAGCACGCCAGCTGCTGAGCAGGTAAAACACCACGGTGATAGGCATGACTCCTTGTCAGGGCGAGCCTGCACTTAACTAAGAGTGCACAGCTGAAAATACAGTACCCAGCATTTCACCAGCCAAGGCTGTTTTGGTTTTTTTTTTTTCACCTAGAGCCTGGCCTGTGTTAATGTGTTTTCTGGTAGGACACGGAATTATAAGCGAGTATTTGGGGAAAATAATCTGTCGGCCTCTTCCATCGTTCCTCACATGGTTTCGGTGGGGGGTGATGTCACCTGGAGGCGGGTGGAGAAAGTTGATTGACCCCTGGTTTTGCAGGAGCCTCCCCCTCTGCTGGTTTCCACTGACAGATGGCAGGCACAGAGCAGGTCAGGTAGCGCTGGAGAGAAAGCTCCTGCATCACCTGAGGGCTTGAGTAGCCCTCGGAGCTGGATTTTAACGGAAAGAGATTGGTCTGGGGTAAAGTGGGATCAGTCACGGTTTCAAGTATTGACCTGTTTGTCATAGCATCATCCCTTGGGGAGTCTCACTTTATCCACCTTCTTGCTAAAGCCTTCTAAAAAGTGCTATTTAGGCCTTTTTGCAATCTGCTGTCCTGTATCATTGAATGAAAAGTTTTCAGAGACAGTCTGTATTCACAGTGTTATGAACATTGGTCAAAACATCCAGGTTTCTACAGATTCATGTTGTACACTTAAGTGTCTGTAAACACTTGAAAATCTAGCTCCTAGTGTTTAGCTCATTTTTCCCTTAATTTTCTTATTACTGGTAAATGAAGTAGATATAAAATTACTGTTGCTACTTAATAAAATGCTGTGAAGGTGAAAGCATCAAACAATCTAACACATATTTTGTTGTATTCACTTGGGACTTTTAACTTAAAAGTAGTTAAAATCACTTTTATGAGGTACAAGGTCTCTGTGAGGCTCCCCGCCTAAGCCATGAACATTGAGGAATGAAGAAAGGTTATTTTTACAATTTTCCAGTAAGCCTACATGGCTTGAGCATAGACCATCCATGGCTGTATAACACTTGCACTCCAGACCCCCTTCAGCCTCTCTAGGTGAGGAGCTTAAATTATTGGTGGAGGGCCTCAGGATATGCCCCCTTACAAATGTTATGTGTCACTGTAACTGAAGTTTTATTCTGGGAGTAGATTAAATGATAGTATAATTGACAATTCATCTAGGTCTTTACAATTTTCTATTTTGCCTTGAACCAGGCATTAAATTAATTTTCTAAACTCTACTTTTCTGCTTACAATCTGCCTAATCAAAGCAGGAGATCCTTCTGAACGTTTCAATGCCCAAATTGCTGGTAGGAGTCCCTGATAGATTTCTCTTTTAAATTTAGCACAGCCCAGAATAGTAACTCTTACATAACATATACACAGTAAATATGAGACTTGCTGTAGTTTCAGTGAGAGACTGCAGTCTTCCTGCCTTGCAGAATAACTAACGCAGACAGCATTAGAGTCATCCCTCATATAAAAAGCTTGAGCAAGTAAACTCATTCTTACAAAGCAAGGGATAATATTTCCTCTAGGTATCAATATAGTTGACAACCAAATGGTCTGTGACAGATCCTCACTTCTTTCATGTGCCTGTGAGTGGCATTGTGGCTCCTGTTCACCTCAAAACATACAGGTGTGCTGGACCCCTTGATGCTGAGGGTACAGAGAGACAGCAAGGCAAAAATTATTCTTCATTGTGGATAGGCCATTGGGGCTACTTGGGAAGGAGACCTCACAGATAAATCCAATCTCTGCATATTCACAGCTAGCCAGCTATCTGTGGAGCATATACTCCTCCATGCAGCCTGTGCCACAGAGGGGGGATCTTGAGGAAGTAAAGAACAGAGATTAGACCTTTCTGGCATATTATGTTTGTCAGCAGATCTGGCAGAAGAAATGAAATAGATCTTCAATCCATTTTCACTCCCTCCATCCTACTGTTTTCCATAGCTTGACATTTCCCGTAATAGTGAGCCACAGAGCAATTGCAGAGCCTGCATGTTATATGCATGTATCACAGCTGGAGTCTGATCCCTGCCATGTTTCAGAGGTGAAACCATGAAATACTGCATCCTCTGAGTGCTCTCTGTCTTGTAGGCTGACGGCATTTGAGGGCTGTATCTTACTGAGATGGGTAGGTGTCAACTGTTTAGCTGGGCAGGACACCAGGGTACTACAGCTTCCCAGAGTCACTCCAGTGCTGTTATACTGGAGGAAGCTGCAAGGACTTTCACTGTACTTCATCAGATGGTAGTAGTCATGTGGACTCTTGGACAAGATTTCATTTCACTGGGAGCCACATATTCGGTGTCCTAGAACTGCTGGCACCTTGCAACAGGGTACAGGCTGGACAGTATTTGGCCTTGTGTCGTTTGATGAGATTATTTCCACAGAGGTATTTGCGTCGCCAAGAAACCTGGATGGAAACAGAAACATGTCAAATAAGCAATTACTCCCATACTCAGAGGCTTATGGAGATCAGTCATACTGACCTATAGTCCCTGTCACTTCCCGAATGGCTTTGAAAATAAGAAACCTACCAGGAAAGGCATTAAGGCATTATTAGATTAGCCTTGATTTTGCAGAGTTGCCTTGGAAACTTTTGAACTCATACAAAGTAACCCCTCTGCTGATTTTGTAAGGTACTCTTTTATTGTAGGTGTAAATGATGATGCAGACAAGGCAGTGGGATCTCAAAAGCAGTTCATTACATGGAGCAGATGTATCAGTTTCATTAGAAGGATGATGTTGCACCAATTTAACTGTGCGTCCCTTTAAATGCTGCTTGTCCTGGTGAAGTTTTCCCCAGAAATTTCCCACAGAATATGCACATGCACACACAGCTGCACTGGTTGAACTAAAGCAGTGTGATGTTGTAATTTTAGCTAAATCAATACAGCTCCTCAATGAATATTTAGGATTGGCATTTATCTGTCCCTCAGAGCCTTACCAACACACTGATCCTGCTTTCTTGTCTCTGTTAGAAACTAGTCTATGACTGTTTTCTGTGCTGATACAAAAGGTTGGTGATTGAACATACATGGGGTCTTGCTTCCTGCTTGCTTCCCTCTGTATCCTGGGTCTTCTGGACCCACAGAAGTAGAGGGCAGTGGTCACTGGAGAGGTAGCTTGAATACCAAGCATTGCCAGTCATAGCCATGAATTTACTCTTTCTGGTCCCACAGAGTCCCAGGAGTCACAGCCATCCACAGCTCCTAGATTCTGTGCTCTCATTCACTGTTATGATTGCTGGTCAAATGAAAACTTCCCTAAAGGGTAAAAAGAAAAAGAGGAGCTTGCCTTCCTGTAGGCAATAGACTCGCAATAAACCCCACAGTAAGGCAGGGAGGAAGACTAAAAAAATTAGAAGTGAGAGATCTAGCCTATTAGGGTTATCTGAAACTCTTGCTACAGTTCAGTCTGTAGCTGCTTGTTTTTAACAGTGAAGGATTGTTTGGTATTGGGTGTACCAAATTCCCTGTTGTCCATAGTCTCTATGTCAGGAGAGGATGCCTTTCTACAAGCTCAACTGCTTTTCAAAGGAGAGCTATGCTACTTTACTTGGTCAGTCCTGTGGAATAAGTCAAATTAGAGGATCACATTTGATATAGCTGAATTGATACTATTTGAGACAGAGATTTTGTTTTGCTAATAAGAGGGGAACAGTGCTATTGACCTTATGGCGAGTTTAACCTGCATGTGTCCAGTGAAGCCTGCTGTACATCTGCTGGTGTGCAGGCTTGAGCAAATACTCCAGCATGCCAGTCTCCTGCAGTCTGGGTCATATCCTGGAAGACTACAGAAAGCCAGTGATTTAGGATATAAATCAGCAATAAACTGTATAATCCTAATGTAGAGGTTTAATTTAAAATAGAGGAAGCATGATTAAAAGGGTTAGATTAGAAGCAAGATTTATAAATAGTCATGTGGAAGACATTTAAATAATACAAACACCTTTTATGAAGGACCGTACTGGAGTTCAAGAAGTATTTAAATAAAATACTTGGATTTAATGTTTTGGCAAACAAACCTTGAAGAATTCTTGGAGAGTTTAATAAGTTCTTGCTGGTGCTATAAATCTGTCCTTAGAAAAACTTTCAGTTTGCTTACATGTCTTGATAAGGGCCTGATAAACACCTGGGGGTACTCCTGCTGGGATATGCAAAGAGAAATCACAATGCTCTACTTAGCAGCATTAGAACAGGAATTAAATGATGCATAAATCTTGAGCTCTCCAAGAGTTATTTTCACCCTCTCAGCATGAGAAGAATAGCAAATAATTCCTTTAATCCTGTGTGGCTTCTGTATTAAAATAAGCCTTGATACTAATCCCTGGCTATCTGGATTTAAACTGACATATATCCTACAGTTTCAAATACCAGAACATCTGAGTTACCAATGTGCCCTTAAACCCAGAGTGTTTATGCGCTTAATCACACCAAAGGACAGAAAAGTCATTATCCTCCCAGTGTTTCCCTAATACTGCAATGGGTTCCTTCAAAAACCCAGGCAGTTTTCCTCACATTATTTCCTTTTGCTGCAGTGTTCACACTGTTTGCAACTCTGACTTGAAAGAACATTGATAAGCAAGGTAAATATCACAGAGCGACACATCAAGGCTGTGTTAGCAACTTGTGTAACTTCCACTATACGACTTACAAACTGTAAGTCTGCACTTATATTTCACAAAAGGCAGGTGGTTTCCCTTGCATATGAACAGACTTTCTTCCTGATGGATTCCTAGGCCTTGATCTTAATACAATGGTGAAGCTTGATCAAAAAGAAATATCAGTAAATAATAAAGCATCTATGTTTCTGTTTTAAAAAAAATACATATGATGGCAATGTGTCAGAACAACACCCCTGTAGTGACAACTTCAGCAACGTCACTTCTGTGCACATTATGTATATCCTAGTGTTCCTGAAAGTGCAAGGTACTGTATAAGATCTGCTGCTCTGTTTAAGTGTAAATGACCAAACTAAGTTTTGCCTTCTATGCTATACAGGGTAATGGGGTGAATGCTGAACAGAGCCAGAGCCGCTACGCTATGACTTGAAGTTGCTTGTGGCTGCCAAGGCTCAGCAATGAAAACTGGTGCTGGCAGATGACTTCATTACCTGAAGTCTGTGCTTCATAGGCCTCACAGATGAACTTCACTGGAGTTAACCAGTGAGGAAGAGCACAGAGCTGAAGTTGCTGAAGGGATCACCAAGGGTCAAGGACTAGGGTCCACAAAGAACAGAGGTGATGCAAGAGGATTATGTCAGCTCTCTTTGTCAAGGTCCAGGACTTCCTCCAGGCTGTGCTCAAAGTATTTATCAGCTCCTTTTTTAGGTATTACAGTAGGCTTCAGCCCTGCATTCTTTAGTCACGGGAAAATAAATATTAACTATGCAGGAGATGGTGTCCCACTTATGCCCTGTGGTGTGTTTTGTCATGACAGAAGGAGATGATCCTGGAATTTCAAAAGCCATTGCAATTATTCTTAGGTTGAGGTGTAAAAACTTTCTCGAAAAAAGATGTCCATTTCTTCCAAAGGTAATTTTGGAAACTTTCATTTGTTCTCTTTGCAGCTCAAGGATTTTTGCTTTTGGAATATTGGAAAACTTTAAAAGGATTCAAAACAAATCATGGTTAGAGAAAATGCAATTCTTGTCTGAAATGAGAGGATTTTTACTAGAAGTCGTTTGTCCTCACCTAGTATCTTATATTAGTGGCTGGCTGTGACTGAGAGCCACAAAGTAGCCAAATTTTTGTCCTTGTTACCTTACAAATGCAAGTAACTGCATTTGAAAGGCACATGTCAGAGGGAAAAAATACAGGAAAATCAAAGACAATCTGTTACTATGTCAATTTCAAGAGTGTTTCTATTTCTTGGGAAATACTATGATGATATGTCACTTTTCTGTAAGATGGAAAGTGACTGATCTCTAAGACTGTACTTCTACTCCTCAGGAATTTCTGGTTAGATACTCATGTGAGATTTACTTCTGCTTTTCTGATATCATTAACTGATTATTTGATCCAGTTGCCTGAAAAAAAAATAAAAAAATTATCTGCAACAGATATGCCATATGTGAATGGTCTCTGCACCACAGCATTTTGATAATTGTTACAGAGAAGTGTGAAAGCAGATGGAGCACTCACTCCTTCAGGCTTTGTTCTATGAGTTTTCTCTCAAAAAAATGAATTTAAAAAAATTGGTTTTAACTGTAGTACTTGACCACTTGTCTCTTTAGCATCTGCTGAAATTATCCCAAACTATCCAGTCTTCTGACCCAGTATTGCCACTGTTTAAGCCCTTCTGATTGAACAGTTATTACTAAGAAAAGGACCAAACCTGTGTTTCTAAGTATAACACAAGAGCTGGAGAGAAAATAGTGACTTTAACCGTCACATGTGCCTTTGTAGAAACAGTCTGTTTGGCAGCATTTATAGAATTTCTCCAGTTTCACCTCTGTCAAAAACCACAGCCCAATAAGCACTTCAGTGATAGTCAAGAGATGTCCCTTACTCTAAAGCTGAAGCAGGCTGAGGTAAAGAACGTAAGTTTTAGAAGTTGTGGGCAGTTTGTCAATGTACCCACAGAAGCGAAACTGGGTATTTTTGGTCAACTGTGACTCAAGTTTTATTGAACCACCTTATTTGTACAGAAGTGATCTCCTTTTTGTTGGGATTCTGAGGCTCTGCAGTGCTGCAGACATAGTAGGACAGAAGAAGGGAATCAAGCAAAAACTGAGCCATAAAGAATATATAATCAAATGAAAGAAAAGTATAGACTTTGACAAACTCTCATACAAAGATAATATTTCAGTCTTAGTGCCTTCCCAAGACTTTTTACAGCTTTTACAGTGATAAGTGCTATTGTTATAACACGTTCCACAAAATTTAGTTTTAAAAAGGGCAGCTGCCATAAAAAACACTGCACAAAGTTTGTTTGTTCTTCCTCTCCCTTATACAGGGTGCTTCTCAAAGAACAGTGTATGCACCAAAACTGTAACCACACCATTTTTAGTGCTACAAAATCAGTAGTTTCCCCACCTTTGCTAAGCCCAAGTATCCAGAAATTATAATGCAGATTTCAAAATCATGATTGGCTTAAAACTCATGAAAATTTTCTCTTTAAACAAATAAGAGCCTTAGAGCTCTTTAAAATTGTCATCTGGTTTCTGGGCTGCAAGTCTTGTTCTAGAGTTTTCATAATTATGAAAGTTGGAAACTTGAAAGTGTTTATTGCGTAATTGTGAAATCACATGACTAGTGCCTGTGATTTACAATAAAATCTTGAAGAGCCAGCAGTACTGTTTTTGATTTGTATATCCAACGTTCAAAGCGGGAAAAAAATGAAAGCAATTTGGCTTCTAGCACTTCAGTGCTGAAGAAGGACCTAATGGATCTCATGCTCAGTTACACAGTTCCTGCACTTCAGAGAGGAAATGACTGCAGGCAGGGAAAGAAATGTATCTGAAGTTACCTTTGGATTCCTCCTCTGGAGCCCTGCAGGGGCCGCAACAACTCTTAGTGTGAGCCAGAGTCTCCCCAGGGCCGGTGTAATTTGTGTTGTGCCTGTTAAGGTCCTGTGAAGCAGAGACTACCCGGGGCACAGCGCCTACCAGCTGTCCTCCTGATCTCTTTATGCTGGAGCTGGGAGAAAAGCCAATGTGGAGCTCCTAAACCAGTTTTTCATAGCCCAGAGGAGCCCTTGGAGCAGAGGGTACTCTCAGCAGATTACTTATCACTGTGTGATGGTGCCAGAACAGATTTCAAGGCAGGAAATACGCAAATAAAAGCTGCCGTGTTCTTAGATGAGCTGGATGAAATATGCCAATCATTTTGCATTTTTAAAAATATACTTTCTAATGCGAGTTTATTTTTTAAATAGAAATAGGAAAAAAAAGTTTTCCTGAAAGACAGAAGTTACTGTAACAGTGAAAAAAATTGCTGAAGGAACATTTTATTTTAAATTTTGCAAACAAGAGCTCAGATTTTTCAGCCGATATAAACTTTTCACACACACACATGCACATAGTCTATATTTAAAATGACATTACCTTTTTTTAAAAAAAATAAATGTAATGAATCCAAAATATACTGATATTTCACTGTATTTTGAGATAAATGAGCTTTGAATCAGGATCTGTTCTATAAATGAACAGATTTGGACATGGTATTTAAACTACTTGATTAAGGTTTACAGAAGGAGCCCATCATACTTTAAGGAGTGATGCCTCAGAGCCTTGCTTGTTAGCTTCCTCACACTGCAGGCAGTCTTCACCATTGGCTGCTGCTGTGAGGCAAGTGCAAAAAAAAAACAGAACAACAACAGAAAAAACACCTCTGGACTCCACAAAAGGTTTGGGTTTGCTGTTCTAAAGCAACAGGAGGTGCTGAGTCATTGTGGTCTGATGTAAGAGCAGTGATGTAGGGCAGCAACATCTAAGGCACAGATTAGCCCCCAGAAGTTTGAAGTTTCCTGGAAGAGTATGTTTTCCCTGGGAAGGTGCTATGTCTTGCCATCCAGGTAGGGGTCCCATTAACAGTCGCATCTGACGAAAGAGTCTCAGCAAAATAATTACTTTAATGGTGATGGATAATTTTAGATTTTCTAATATTTATCCTGATACACGTTCTTTGCCTTATACATAGGCTCTCTGATTTGAGAGTCTGCTCCTGAATAATGCCACCAAGCTCTCCCGCAGCACAAAAATGGGCTCTCTCTGAGCATGAGCGCTCTGCTTAGGCAAAGCTGAATTAGAGCTTGTGATTTTGGATCAAAGGTCACAAAGGGGGATCTGAGCACTAATGACATTGCAATACCACTGTTAGGCTGATGATTTTGAAACTTTGGCTTAGATGACTTGTCTGTGGACAGGTAAAGCAGCCAGTGGAATAAGCAAAATCCAAACTCAAGTATTCTAGTTCTGAGGCCTGTCTACTACCCACCATAACAAATCTGGCATTCAGCAGTTATGAATGGGGTTAAATAGAAATGCTGAGAGGGTATATGTCAGTTCTGTTGTTAAACCGCATTTTAAGGTCAGAAGAAGACTATGGTGTAATAACCAGTCCCTGTGCAATCCTCACTGGTGCAATCCTCACTGCCACTACAGGCTGGGGCATGATGTGATAGAGAGCAACCCTGCAGAAAGGGACTTGGAGGTACTAGTGGACGAAAAGTTGGACACGAGCAAATAATGTGCACTCCCAGCCCAGAGAGCCAATGGCATCCTGGGCTGCATCAAAAGAAGCGTGGCCAGTGGGGCAAGGGAGGTGATTCTGCCCCTCTACTCTGCTCTTGTGAGACCCCACCTGGAGTACTGTGTCCAGTTTGGGAGTCCTCAACACAAGAGGGACATGGAGCTCCTGGAATGAGTCCAGAGGAGGGCCACAAAGATGATCCAAGGGCTGGAGCACTAGCTCCAGCACTCACTCAAATGTCCACAACGAAAAACCCACACTGATGATCCAGGTTTGAGTAAGAGAGTTTGACATTAATTTAAGCCACAATAATGCACACAGCACCGGTCAGTTTTGTTTTGTAGTCCACAAGTCTCACTTTTCGCTCAGCAAACTGTATTCTGCACCTTCTTGGTGGCCCCAGATCTTTCTCTGCTCAGTGACTCAATTTGCATTAATTCTTATTATCCGATTGGATAGCTGTAAGACTTGGCATCACCCAGGGGGATTGCCTATGTGTTGTCTAAACCAGTGGCTGTAAACGAAACTAATGAACAAACTTCCTCTTTTACACTCTATAAATATCAATCACTTTGTGAACTCAGACAAACACACCAAAAATAAATTCTGACCATAAAAGACCATAAAGCCATGTGATCTAAATTTCAGAAATACTCAGTGTAGGAAATTTTGCAACACTGTATTAACAGTGTAGGAAATCTCAGTGCCAGACCTGATAGGAGTGGAAAGTGATTTGATTGTAAAAGCAAAACCTGAAACAAAACAGATGTCATTCATTCATATAAGCACTCTCACAACCACATCCAAGCACCAGGACGTGTGCATCCAAGCAATCTGCTGAGCAGTCAGGCACTTGGGGTGTGTGCCAAGTGTTCAAGCAGTCTGTCCAGCACTCTGGCACCAAAACACATGGATTCAGGCAGTCTGGCCAGGATTCCTTGCAATGATGCAGAGGACAAGGACATCAGCTACTGAGCCCTCTCATCTGTGTCCTTTGCAAGGGTGTCATCATGTGCTGGTTTTGCATATGCCTTTTTATGCACTTTTGAAGCTGACTCTGATCACTCTGTCCATCCTGTGCCACCCCTGTGAGTAATCAGGATTTACTGTCCTCAATATGGGTGTTCTCAGAAGTTGCACTTACGTGTGTGCCAGGACCCTGATGACTTGCTAATCTAGGTGCCATCAACACTGGCCATTCCTGTAGTCCTTTTCCAACATTGTGTCCCAGACCCAGACATTTTCCATTCATACCATTCAATTCTCTTAGCATTTCTATTACAGTTCTCTACAACAGCACTACAGCTGTAAATAAATTGTTGATTTTGTTGCTTTAGCTTCATGGTTTTCTCTCCTGCCACTTTTCCTGCCAAGAGGGAGTCTGCAACAGACTGTTATATACTCCAAAACTGCTCTCCTCCCAGAACAAGTTATCTTTTCCTTCTCCCAATACAACGGTCAAAAGTTGGTCTCTTGGTCAAAGTGTGCTCCTTTGAGTTGCCTACACTCTTAACATCCGTGTTTTCAAAAGCCACTTCCTGCTCTTTGTTCTTTCTTTTTTCTGGGATTTTTCCATTACACACCCCCAGCTCTTACAGACCACTGGGTGCCAGAGCAGCCATACATTTCTTCTAAGGTAGTTCTATTGAAATGGAATACTATTAATGTCATTGCTCACTTAGTTTTTTTCCTCTTTTCAGGGAATTATATAGGACAACAGCATGGTAGAAAATTGCTGATTCACTATAACCTTAACCTTTCTATGATACAGCTGTTTTATAACTTTGCCCAGCATTCATAAATGCCAGATAAATGGACTTTCCTACCTGTCATTCTTATTTAAGACAAGCTTTGGCTTCACATGAGTTTATGAAATTGTTTGATGCAGGCCTAAAGAAAAAAAATGACTACTGCCCAGAAATATGGGGAAATTATACTGTATGTGCCAAAATGTGAAGCCTAGAAAATGTGAGAAAGTACACCATTATACAATGCTCTGGTGCTTTGCATTTGGCATATTTTATAAAGGTCCAGGGAAGAGGTTTACAGAATCATTTCACTTGGTGACTGCTAGCGATGGTGTATATGACTCAACATCAATGGTACAGAGGCAGCCCAGAATTTTTTGCTGCCTTATGTGCTATAGGAACATTATGAATACCTCACTGAAAGGAAAAATGGTAACACAGAAAAGCCATGTTGTTATCTGCTGTAGAAAACAGTTTGCTTAAAGCCACTTTTTAAATTTCTTCCATTTCATTTCTGAGGTGAAGGACTGAAATGTGGAGATTTGTTTGCAGAAACATAAATAGATAGTATCAAAAGTTATAGGATAAAGCTGTCCAATAACGCACCTGTAAGAAAACTGCATCTAAACAGAATGGGACTTCTCTATGTTAGATTAATAGCCTTTCATGACTCAAGAGGCATTCATACATCATGAGACTAAACTGAACTATTATTTTTGGAGTGGGGAAAACTGTCACTTAGGAAATCGCTTGTACAAACCCCGTAGCAAATATGTATGTTTAGGTTTGTGCTGAGAACACGGGCAAGTATCTGGAAAGTATGGGTCAGTGAACAAAGGTGGATACAAAGTAATGGGCTTTTTCAATTTTGCTGCTGGTTGAACATAAATGAAAAGTTGGATTCACTGTGGTAGAAGTGAATTTAGGGTAACTGTTGTTCTTTTTTTGTTCTGCCACTTATTCACATGGTCTGTTCTTCTGTCACACTGTTCTTTCACTCACAGTTAGAACTCTTGCATTGTTGTGATGTCCTCAAGTGGAGTATGGAGCCACTTCAAGGCTCTACTTGTCAGAGATGCTGATGATTATTTTCTATTGTCCCCAGGATAGAAATAATACTGTACTACAGTACAACATAGGCCAGTCCCTAGAAACTTTGACTGGGCCCTCATCCAGTGTTAAGCAGTGGACAGTTCTTAAAACAGGCAGGTAAAGACCTCTTGTTGCTCTAGGAAAGCTTGCTACATGGTGTTAGCATTCCAGAGCTTCTGCCTGCTGCCAGTTCAGCCCACCACCCTGGATAAGAGGATTAGAAATGTCATTACTATTTATGTATTTACTCATCTGCATGATTTATCTTTGTGGTATCTAGACATTCCTGATCCATTTAAGTAAAGAAGATGGAAAAGGACACTATGCTCCAGTCCAGTTCCCCTGCTACTGCATATATATATATATATATATACACGTATATATATATATATATATAAAATTTATGTCATGAACAGACAGAGCTCTAGCTAGCTAAATATTCAGTACTCTTCCCCCTCCTACTTCCATAGAAAGGCTGTTGCAGACTATCTCTCTACAGAAAAAAAAATAATTTCCTGTTTTCCAACGAACATTTGCAACCCATTTACACCTTGACTGCTTTTGTGCAAACACTTAACCTTTAGCTTACATAGTTCTTGTCCCTTCTCCGCTCTAAGTCACCCGAAGTATTTATGCAAAGTGATAGTTTCTGCTCTCAGTCTTTGTTCTGCAGAGGTTTAGAGGTTGTACATTATCTCCCTTTTAAGACTTCTCAGCAGGTATCCCAGTCCCGGTTCACCTGTGTTTGAATGTGAGGGACCAGAATCACTTCACTGAACCAGAACTGCATGTAGCATCTCAGCCGTGGCCTCCTGAATGCACTTCTACAATGCACATCTCAGGATTTCATACCGCGAATACCTAGGATCACACTTCCTTTTCTCACAGCTGCGTCGGCACGGCCTGGATCCTTCCTTCTGGGTCACTTCCAAATAGATGATGCCCCACTTTACAGCCTGAACCGTGATTATTCATCCCTTTTAAACGCCTGGATCATCCTGGCAGGGACTCATCCCATTTCTACTGTCTGGGTCTCCACGGACACATTTCGTCCGCGGGGTCCGACCGCTTGTGCCGGGGCTGCCACCCGGGGCCGGGGCCGCTGCCCTTCCCCCCCTGCCCGCCGCGCCCTGCCGGCGCCCCGGGCAGCGAGGCTCAGGAGGGGCAGCAGAGCTGCCGGCGCTCACGTCGGCCCGGCCCGGGGCGGCGCGGCGGCCCCAGGAAGCGGCGGCGGCGGCTGCACGTAGCGGGGTGGCCCGCGGGGCCGCGCCGCCGCCCGGGTCACGTCTGCCGGGCCGGGCGGGGCCGCTTCCTGCCGCCCCCCGCCCTGCGGTGCGGGCTCTGCGTGCCTCCCTTGTCGTCCCGGCTGCCCGCAGCCTCCGCCGGTCCCGTCTGCTCTCGGGGTACGTGTGCCGTGTCCGGCGCTGCCCCCCAGCCCCCAGTCGGGGCCTGGCCGCTCCGTCCAGCCACTCCCTCGGCTCCTGGAAGGAGGGAAAACGCCTCCGCGTTTCACCGGGAAACCGGAGCCGCGGCTGAACCGACTCTGCTGTTAGCCAGTGCCCTTAGAAAACGCACAGGAATTTCAGATCAGAACAGGATCGTTTTCGCCCAGAAGGTCCTGTAATCCAGGGGAGCATTTTGAGCAGAGTAAAGCCCGTTTCTAATGCATCCTAATATAGAACACGGGTTCTGAAACTGATTTTATATCGGATGCATTTAGTAACTAGCCATTATGTGGTTGGTTGGGTTTTTTAGCAGGTATCTGTGTCTCCTTATACCAAGTAAGCGCTCAAAAAAGTGGCATCTGGGAAACAGAAAATAATTTGACTTGAAATGGTGCGAAGTATTAAAAAAATAGTGCCAAGTTACTTCTCCTCCTTTGTTATCCTTATATCCCGTAAGGATTGCGTTGCCTCATAGGCATTCTAGTGAAGGCTGTTTCAGTATTTTCATGGTTATGCATTACTTAGGCTGAACAGCATGTCGTTTCCTCTTGTAGCATCATCATGTCTGTCACCCTAAATCTGCCGCTTCTTTCCTGTTGAATGGCGCTGCTCCTTTTAATTTCTCTTCTCCTTTATTGTAGCAGCTTTCATTAACTTTTCCTGTTACTACACACGCTTCCCCTCCGCAATCCCGCACCTGCCACTCAGCTCATTTCATCACCCAGGAAAGTGAATTAACAATGGAGGAGTAGCAAGCTGGTTTCCTGTCCTGAAAGGAATCCTTAAAATAGTGTGTAGGATCTGACTCTCGGGTCTGCTTCAGCTGCCATCACTCTGCAGCTATAAAGCTTGGATAATTAACAGGGTTCCCTAAGAAAAAAATGTGCTTTATTGAGGGGAGATAATCAAGCCTTATTCACCCACAAAGGTGATGTCCCTTAGAGTACGGAAGGACAGGAGAGAGTTCCACAGAGGCCACAAGCTTAGTGAAGTCTAATTTTAAGCAAATCTGGCTGCTGTGAATCATGCCAGAGATCAGACTAGATCCTTTCTGCCCCCAATATTTGAAGAATATAGGAAGGCATAGAATGACCTGTGCCTAACCCCGGCTCTGCAACTAGTGTTTATTGCAGCATCTAAGTTTAGCTTTTAATGGCTTGATACTGTGCAAGTAGTCATCTCAGAGCTCAGTCTAAGTGGCTGGACAATGTTCTGTGTTTGAAAACAATTATAAAACTGTCACAGTTCAACAGTACTTTAGGGCATGACGATAAGGGGCTCAAGGAAAACCTGTCTGGAGAGACTAAATTTTTTTTTTCTGCATGTTTTTCACATGTTCTGACTTTAGCTCTCAAACAGTTAATGTTCTTCTTGCCTCTGAATTGCCAAGGTGCTTACAGAAATCTGTTGGTTTAAGTATGGTCAGGTCCTCTCAATCTTTTACCATGCAAAGAGAAAGGAAGTAGTCTCTGTACATCTCACCATGCAAGAAGTTCTTCTAATGGCCAGGGTTTTTGTTTGGTAACAGGCAGGTAACAAGTCCAGAAACAAGTTTGTCTTTCTGTTATGACAAAATATGTAGGCTTTTGCCAGTGTCTTCACTCTACTGTGTCCCCAAAAGTTTGTGGTCTTGAAAACAGCTAAGCATTCTTGCTGCTGCATGCTGTTCAGTGCAAGATGCCTATCCTTTATTCCACCATAGCCGTGTTTCAGCTGCAACTTAGTGAGAAGTCATAGGACTGGACTACAAAAAAAACTGGTAGCTGTTCGTAACTGTACATGATACTATGATTATTGTCTCCACGGAGAAGTGTATGCATGTATGAAACTTTTCACAGAATAGCTCTGATCGTAGTTTCTGTGTCAAAACCTATTTTTTTTTCAGTGAGATAATAAGACAAACCCTCATAAGTGGTGTTGTTCCATGAGAAGTCTGCAGGACAACACGTTTGTAAAAAGGACTAAGATGGAGATAAGACCACACCCCATACCAGCAACGGGCAGCATATTTCCTCACAATTTAATGGCAGAGCTCTTTCCCTGCCGTCCACAGTCTTCTACATGTTAGAGTTACTTCTTATGCCTCGTAAGAAATCCTTTCAGGACACAGATCTTCAATACAATTAGGAATCTTCTTTATGGCCTTCTGTTGAAACCAGGGTTATTCTCTCAGTAAATAATCTGTTTGGGTTTGGTGTTTTTTTTTAAAAAAAAACGAACCAACCTGTGTGGGGAGACTAGAGTCTGTCAAGGAAACCATGCCTACCATTCCTATTTCTTTTAGGATTTTAAGAGATCTGCAGATTATTAAATATTTGTCTTTATCCTCAGCCCCTGAAGAGAGAGGGAGAGATTTATAGCAGACATTGAAAGTCATGGAGAGGATGGAAAGAGAGAGAGATTGTAGAGATCTTAGAAGCCACAAAGACTCTCATAAGGGGAGTGACAGAGACAGTTGAAGGTGCAAAGGGATGATACACTTGAACAGTGGATATTTAGCAGTAGCAAATTAGTGTATTGGAACTGCAGCATGGTGGTAACTTTCTTCTTCCTGAAGTGAAGAATGCCAACCTAGCTGCAAAGCATAAGCATCCAGCCTGTAATGCAATGTAAAATCTGTTTCTTCTGCATCAAACTCTAAATCAAGCATAATGTTTCTAATTCACATTCTAGCTGCTGTAAGAGTTCTTCCTCTTTATTAGTGTGTGTGTCTAGTTGATAACACAGACTTACACGGGCAATAAAGTTTAATAAAAAAGAACCAGTCAAGAACATTTTCAGGATTTATGGCTGGTTCTGTTTACCAAATTGAGTTTAGGAGAAGGGACAAAATTGAATTTGGGAGAAGGGAATGAGGCTTTGATATATGATTCTGCTTTTTGCTTTCTCATTTTAAGCCAAAGACTAAACTTGCATAGTATAAATAAGTTTACAATGGTGCCAAGCTGAAGCTCATAGAGAACTTTTAAAAATTAACGGTGTGGTTTATGACTGGAGAGAGGTATGAATATTCTCTTTCTAAATGGTTTCTAGGCTCCCAGTGGGGCTTTTGTCTAGTGCAGGCTAAATTGGAAAGAAGAGACTAGATAGAGCTGACTTCCTTAGTTTTATGTTCAGTTACTGTAGGCAGGCGTGCCATTTTGTACTCTTCAATTGGCTCTACTCTGTACAAAAATAATGAAGAAAGTCTCAGTGGTCTGGTTCAGCTTCCAGGAAAACCTCTTGCGTGCTCCGTTGATCCCAGCAGCGCATTAAGGCTTTACCTAGGAACTTCAATCTCCCTTTGATCAGATCTTTCCTAGTATTTTCTTCCCTGATCTATACTTTGCTCCCCTGATCTTTCATTAATTCATCTTTCTCTGCTTGTTTTGCTTAGTAGTTGCTTTTTTTCTGCTGCTTAGCAGTTGTCTAGAACCAAGGAGTCTGACGGAAATCTCTTTAATCTAGAGTCTAACTGGTCAGTGCTAAAAGTAATGGCCTTCTCTTTCCTAGGTGGTGGTTTCCTTTAAGACTAATACCTGGAAAAGAAAACATGAAGGTATGGTGAGAGAAATGTACAATGTCAGATGTTCCTGGCAATAGCTGTTATACTCTAGAATAACCTCCCATGGTAAGGTCAGATCCTTTGGTTTGGGATGTTTAGGAGGGCATTGCACATAGCATTGCAGAAGACAGTTTGTTAGCTCCCAAGAAGCTGACAAAATGTTCTTGTACATATTTGCTTCATCCATTCTTACACCATACTCAATTAGTTGAATTATTTTCTTAATAAAGGAAATAGTTTATTATTAGTGAAATAGTTTACAGGGCTGATAGGGCATCAGGATGGTAGGATGAGTTTTCCAAAAGTGAAGTACTAGAAAAAAAACACCACTGTCTAATCCTTCATGTAAGGTGCCTTTCATCCATTCATCTGAGTGATGTGGATGATGGTAAGGAATTTCAGGGATGGCTGATAAGGGAGAGAAAGAACTAAAAGCAGGCAAATAATTCCAGAGATTTTTAATTAGATGTAATAGTGTCAGTGCAGTAACAAACAACTGATGCTTCTCAATGGAAAAGAACAGCAGTTCCTTTCCTATGTGGATAAGGAGCATAATGATGAAACAGTAAAAAAACAAAGCAATCTGGTCTTAGGGCACATAGATGTCTTCTAATGATTCAATAGGCTGCAGGAAAACCAGCAAAATTCTTTCCGCCTTCCCCATGACTGCTTATACAGTGGTGGACAGTTGATGTCCCGTGTGAATTACAGCCTGATCCAGCCATTAATATTTCAAGGACAAGTACTTGTCACAGACACTTGTCAGGATCCACTGAAAACCACAAGAACTGCAAGGGAGAGTGCCAATGAATTGCAGACTGATAGCATTGCTTTGCTAGACAAACCATTCAGCTAGTGTTTGATGGTGTGCATCAAAATTTCTCTGAATTTCTGAATATTCTGGCACTGAATTTTGCCTTTTTTATGCTTGAAGCTATTTTTCTTCTTTAGTAGTAGCATGGGCAGGAACAGCAATATTCCAGACATTTTTATATCAGCTGCAGAATTTTTCTTTAAATCCCAGATGCTTAGTCAAATAGTATACAGTCTCTAGGAGCTTGCATGCATAGTCTCATGAGGTCATTGCTACTACTCATTTTTCACTATTTTGGAGACTTGTTCTTGGTTCATAGCCCCAGTCACCCAAAGGAGACTTCTGGGAATTCCGCTCAGCACAATGTTGCAAGGATAAATGCAGCTCCCTGTAACCATTGTAAGAACAGCATCATGCTGTATATTAGGTAGCTAGTAGCTGATTTAAAATCTAGCATGAGAGCTAGGAACCTAACCCGAGAGAAGAATTATTCTGATTCATCTGAAAATTTAATTAGACTAGCATTTGGTCATTGCCACTGGTAGACTACAAGTGTTCATGAAATATATCACAGAAATTCCATCCTGCTACATATTCAAACTATTTCACAACACTACTTTGTGGATTTATTTTCCTATTTTCGTACTGAGTCATCCACAAAGGTACTACATGACCTCAAGAGACTTCCTGGAACTAACATCAACTGGATAATCCTGTACAGAGTACAGTTATTAGCTGTTCTGTTACTTAAGGTTTAAGTTATAACTCTACTTTCTAAAGGATCTCTAAATATGTGCTATTGGAAGAAAGAGAGTCTATGGGCGTCCTTGTACAGCTCTTCATCAGACGTGCTGTAGTAGATTTCCTAGCATCACCTGCTGAACTTTGCTCACAATTGGGTAATTGTTAACAAACTGCCACTTCCTTGAGACAACCAGAGCTTTTTTCCCAGTCAGTGGCTCGGATCTGCAGTCAGTCTGAGTAACTGAAGACTCATTTCAGAGCTAGCTGAGTTTCCCCACAGCTGTACTGCCATCTGGCCTGTTTCTTTTACATCATGCTCCATGTCTCATTATTCTTTTCCTATGAGCTGTCCTTGTGTCTATTAACCATCACAACTGCTTGTTTTCCCTTGCCTGGGATTTGGTCCTCTAGTCTCCTCTTCAGTTTCTTCAGAATTTATTCAGTCGCAGAGTATTTTTTGAGCTGGCTGAATGAGTATTTCCTGGCCTCAGAAAAAAATGTGACCTCTGTAATATAGGTTCAAACTTCAGCTATGCATTGATCATACACCATGCCAACCAAAGAAATTTGGGGCTATACACTCCAGGCCAGCAGTTGCAGCAAGGAATTCTGGAAAGATGAGTGGCTGTATGTGAACACACCAGAAGTAGTAAAGGAAAGAATGGGCTCTGAGCCTATGCTCCTCCTTGCAGAGGGTATGGCAGTATGTTCAAGGTTACAGAAAGGAAAATAGATTTTTATGTAGTGAAGCTGCTTGTTGGAGGACACTGATGAGCCAGCAGGTATCTGGTAAGAAGGACAGTTTTGTACGAGGAAAGGAAAAGATGTTTGCTTCCTTTAGTCGAATCTCAGAGTTGGAGATTGTGAAGGGTAAGAGGAAGCTTCCTCCAGCTCTGCTAGGCTAGAGGGAAAAGGGAGTCACTGCTTGTCAGGAGGAAGCCATGCTGAGGATTGAGAGAGGAGCTTCTGCTAGTTTCTCTGCTGCTTTATGTTTTATCCATTCTGTTACTAATAAGGATAAAATAAGGATAACTAAACTGAAAACACAGATTCCTGGCGTCAGGATAGAAAAGGCAGAGGGGTCACAGTGAACGAAACAGAATGAGATAAAAGTCCAGTTTGTCGTCAGTACAAATCTATTGAATGCAGGATGCAGATTTAACCCAAGACCTTCCCTTTACAATCCTAATACTGCTGAAGTCAGACTTGTTAATACGTCTGCCGCCTTGATATAAGAACATTTTAGCTTATTAATGCTACAACATTTTTACCTGGAGTTATGAAGTATTTTACGTTCTTACATGTATTTATTTTTGCATTTTTGTGAATATTTTAGCATCTCTTACCTGCATGGAGTAGAGCTTGTCAATGTTAACCAGTTTATTAACTATACTTTTCACAAGCTTTAAGATGCTCTTCCCTTGCTTGAAATGTCTTCCCCTGTCATCTGTGCCAAATGGCAAACCAGCGATGTGGGATTGAGCTCTAAGTAATGCTGCAATAGCCTGGCGGGATGACTGTGGTATGCTTACCTTCCTTTTCTCAAATCAAAGATCACTTGTTGTTATAAGCAGAAAAAAAAAAAAAAAAAAAAAAAGCTAGAGAAAATGAAACTGTTTCTCTCCCATCTATTTTTTTAATCTTATCTCACTGCTGGGTCCTGTTATATCAAATGGACTTTTCTGCTTTGCATCTTCTTTTGTCTTCCAGGTCCTGAATCCTCATGAATAAATCTTTGAAGTCTCTTGTTTTCAGAAGAGAACCATTTCATATTGACTATAACTGTAGGTATTTAGTTAGAGCTCTGTATAAAATTTTAAAGGAGGGACTGCTGGGTAGTTTCATCATCATATGTAAACTTGCATAATTCTGTGGCCTTTCAAAGTGATGTCAGTTAAGGTGAGCTGATGGATACTGTCTGAAAATCTGTTTAGCAAGTAAACGTGGGAAACCTGGACAAGAGCTTTAATTTAGAAAAAGATCAAACAAAAGAGGTAAACTCTCCCTGTCACAGGTGTTAAATTCTGTTGTAGTTCAGAGTCTACATAAAAAAGAATGAGCTAACATGAAACTAGACTAGAGTACTACTCTTACCATTGAGAAGTTAGATACAAAATCAGATAAACTAATGCTGGGCTCATAAATAATAGCCTCTGTCCCTCAAGCCTCTCATGCTCCCTGCAGAGGACTCTGTGAAGCCTGTCTGAGGTCAGCTCAGTGCCCTGAATCCAAGCCTGAGGTGCAGGGAGCAGCCACGCTGCCCTCACTAGCCACTGTGCTGCCCTCTCCACCTGCTGGCTGCACCAGGGTTGTCCCCATGGGGTTGCAAAGTCCTTTGTCTCTCCAGCCTGGAAAATTAGATGAGTTTGAATTTCCCTGGTACGAGAAGTCTGGAGTAGAGCTAGGTCATGATGCAGTTTACCTGAGCCTTGGTTTAAAGCTGTAATTACCAAGGCATTCTTTCTGTTTTGTCTCCTGCCTGCTTTCTGTTTCCTGGCTTCTGTGGTGGATGAGATGCAGTTTCATCCTTGGGATTCTGTGTGGTACAGAGTGGTCTTGGTTCACCCTGCAAAAAACTTATGATTAACCAGAAGTCCTGGAGAGGAAAAGACATAAGAAGGATGTTGAAGAATTTGCTGGTGAAGTCTTCCTGAGCTCTAATAGTGATTTTTATATCTTGTTACATATCAATCATGAGAGACCAGGAAAGTCACTCACAGAGGTGTTTGTTAGCAGAATAACATGGAGTGGTGTTACCATTTTTGAATCAAAGGAGATCTAATTATTGTAGTGTTGTTAACTTGTCACAGTCTTTAAAGCTTTAAGAAAGAAACTTATGTTTAAATTCATATGATGGTTAAAATAAAGCAGGGTGGAGCTGGAGACATAAGCAAAAGTCAAAGTAGAAAATAACAGTAGTATTTGGCATGGATGTGAGTGGCAAAAGGGCTGGGGGCAACAGAGCTGGAAAGGTGGACATGACAGTAGTCAAGCAAGAAGATTATCAGCCCATTGACAAACACTTTGGCAGTCTCTCAGGCAAAACATGATAGTCTTTGCAAAGCTGTGGAGGAAGAAATGATAAGATTTAGACACAGCCAAAGTACAAGGCAATCTGGGAGGAGAAATAAGGAAAAATGTTGCTCTGCTTATGCTTAGTGAGTAGGAAGATGATGCTGTCATCCCTGATGAGAGGAGGAGAGAGAAATGAAAACAGGAAGAAGTTTGAGTCTTAGTCAGATTAAAATAACAGACCTGCAGCAAACACTGAAATGTTGTCATGGTTAGATAGATGGTGAATATTTTTAAGTGAGTTTCACAAAGTATTTCTAAGGTGTTGATTCCTTCTTGCCATTTCTCTCCTCCTTCTGAACAGAACAGCTAAGCACAAATGTACTTCTGAAATATTTGGTTATTTCACCCCATCCTTGCATTTCCATTTCTTATGAACAGTTTTAATCAAGAAAAGAGTGAATATCAAAAGAAAATATGATCTGTGCTCCCTTTTGCAGAACATTAAGTGAAATAGACTTTGTCAACTGAACAAAGAGGACGTAATTATGAGAACTGATCTTCACAGGAACTTAGGCAGGAAATTTTCTTTTAGAAACAGATGTTTGGCAAAAAGAAATCCTGGAAGAGCATGAGTCTACACTGGTAAGCACACGGAAGCAGATAGAAAAAACTGATGTGGGTGGTCGAACTACTTAAAGCCCTTTTATTTTTTTACACAGAAAAAGCTATAAGTCTGTGATAGATGTAGTTGTTGTTGGATAACTTTGTGGATGTCCAAAAGAAATATAGAGAAAAATATTGAGAGTGGAACAAAAATAAAGTCAAAGCCAATTCAGAAGAGCAGATGAAAGTACTCAGTAGCTCCATCACAATGTGCATACAATAGAAATGTGAATATAATCAGCAATCAGATGCACCATGAGGAAAGGAGTAAGGGAAAACTGGTAGATGCCAGCCATATCCATAATTGTAAGATAAAATCATGTTAGGGCACAGAGACAGAAGGCTTACAGTAGATGTGAGTTGCATCATGCACAACAGCAGGAATGCCATGCACAAGAGTAAATATGGAAAATATCTATGGAGTGCAAAATGGTTTTCACTGTTTCACAAATACACCTCACAAGTATGCAGAAAAACACAAGACATAGCGTGTGTCTAACTGGAGAGCAGTTCAAGGAATAGCACCTCAGCAACAAGGATACTGTCATATTTTTATCCAACAGTGACAAATTTTGTGGAATTCTTTTAATGGATGCAGAAGTACCACCATAGTAAGGCAGAAATAAAGTGAGATAGCATTTAAGGAAGCATGGCCTGTTCTAAAACATTAACATTAGCAGTATCAGCCAGACTCACAGGATACAGAACATATCCATTCCATAGAGCTGGGGGATGCAAAGATAAAACCACCAAAACTTAGGTTTCCATGTAATTAATATGTGCTAGCCAAAAACATGGTACAGAAAACCCTTGAGTCTCTAAAGCAGGTTAGCTCTAAATGACAGTGGAGTTGTTTGAAGCATCCCGCAGTGGTAGTAATTTTTGGACCATTCCCTTAATGATCTCCTGTGAAATTGCATCACTGAAATCTCTAAATGCAGAGCCTGCCATGCATGCACTGCAGTAATCACTGTTGAGGAAGAAACCTGAGAAGGTATCAATTACGGAATCTGGCATGTTTTAGAATTTAAAAAAATGTGAAGGAACCATTGCAGGGCAAAATAGGACAACCTTTTTATCCATAAGTGAAGGCTGTAGGCCAGACGTAATGGAATCAAATGAAATTAAAAGGGAGGGATAATTTATACTGTCAGTTTACTTAAAGAAGCTGGTACTAGAAAAGCCTGTGTGTGGGAGGTGTCCAGAACAGCAGACAGAAACAATCATGTGGGGTTGCTGCTACCCACTCAGTTTGGGTGACTCTGGTTTGCACACTACACAGCAGGTGTGTAGATGCTCAGTGCAGATGACTCGTGTCCCAAGCCAGACAAAGAGTCTGTTTTCATTACTCAGATGGAAAATAATGTTTCCAAGAAATGTCCTATTGATCTATCGTCTACATTAGAGCTATGCATAACAAGAATGTGACATCTTAGCAGAACTGATGACTTCCTTATAGACTTCAGCTGAATTAATAGGGCAAAGTTCACGGACAAAATTATGACAATTATGTAAGTGAATCTCTGCCAAAATACACTGCTTTCAGTGGAAACCTTTTTCTTTACTTCAGTAGTCACTGGATCAGGCTTTCAACTGCTGACTCATCCTTTTCAAAGCAGTGTGTATCAATCTTTGTGGAAAAATACCTCAGTATTAAAAAAAACACCAAAAACCAAGAATGGGCCAAGCTCTTTTCAGTGGTGCCCTGTGATAGGACGAGGTGAAATGGCACCAAGCTACAACACAGGAAGTTCCACCTCAACATGAGGAAAAACTTCTTTACTGTGAAGGTGATGGAGCACTGGAACAGGCTACCCAGGGAGATTGTGGAGTCTCCATCTCAGGAGACTTTGAAGACTGTCTGGATGCATTTCTCTGTGATCTGCCCTAGGTGTTCCTGCTGCAGCAAGGAGGTTGGACTCGATGATCTTCAGAGTTCGCTTCCAACCCCAATTATTCTATGATTCAATGAAAAAAAAAAACCTGGTAATGCTTTTTAGAATGTCCAAATGCTTCACTAGTGGATTGAGTCCAGGCAAGAAACATTTCAATTGGAAAGAGGCAGTTTCAATTGAGTTTGTGTGACAAATACAAATAAAAACAAGGGACTGCAGACATCTCCCAGTTCTAACAATGACACTGAAAGCTATTCATATTAAAATGTCATGAGCAATGATGAAAGAAAGCCCAGATACAATTTCTCAAAATGTATATCTATATGAAAGTCATGCAATACTATATTGGAACAGAAAAAAAAAATTCCCTATAACCTTCACTCCCTGAAAAGAAGGGGCAGCAGAGAATCTGACAAATGACATGAAAGCATTTAAAAGAATTTTCTACAGAATTCACTGTGGAGAAAGAAGAATGTGGGGGGAATAACCTACTGTAAGTGAATCATTCTCAAAAGCTTTAAAAATAAATCTTATTTGCCTCTTCTCCATGTGTTACATTTTTGACTGACAGTAAGTTACATAGGGCTACTAAATACAGCAGTGGTATTGTATGAAGTTTTTAAAACTTCTTAAAAATTGAACTAAATGTCTGCTCAGTTGTGGATCTCATTAGATGATCTTGTGGCTAAAAATCAGAATAGACTCAATTGTTCTGGTTTCACTGTCCAGACCTCCACAGACCTTCCCTTCAGCTTGGACAGCTTAAGGTCAACCCTAACAACCCACAAGAAGAAACTGAATTCTGAGTGCTTTGTGTCAGATTTTCATCTGTTAAACATGGAGTTAATACTATTTCTTCTTTATCTTGCCTTCTAGCTCTACAGGATCCATGTTTTTTGTCATCTTGATGCAAATACCCAGTTAATGACTTTGGCACTTCTATTTTTTTATCTACTGAGTGCCAAGCACCTAAGCTATTTAATTGCTCTTTAATAATTATGACTAAATCTTCACATGAACATGGAGATGTCATTAGGTGCCTTGACACTTTTAGAAACCTGTCCCCTAAGTTTTTGAGACAGATGTATAAAGGACAAAACCCATAGGGAGACCTAGGAATTATAGCATTCAACAATATGGAATTTGAAATATAAATTAAATGGAATTTAAAAGTTGTTGAAATAGCCTCACGCTTCAAGATAGCCATCTGGAGATGCTGAGGTGAGGAACAGACTTCATCTTGTGTTTCTTCAGAGGTAGCTTTTCACTCTCTCCTGAGGATTCACATTTGCAAGAGATAGGATCTTCAAGCTGTGAAATGTTTCAGAAAATTGAAAAGTAGAATTCAAATTTGTTTGACTCCATCTGCTTTCAAGTGGAGATACAGTTTTAGATCTACACATCTCACCAAGTGAGGAGTCTAATCACTAGTAGATATTAGGATTGTCAGAGGGAGGCAACTCTTACGGCTCTGTTTTGTGCAAAATAGGGAAAATATGCACTATGCCTGTGTCAACAGGAGTTAGAGTTTGGATGCTTGAACATGATAACATCCTGGAGGGTAGAGGGGCCCATGAAAGTTGGCTGATATTTAAGGATCACCTTCTCCAGGCCCAAGAACGTTGCATCCCAACTAAGAGGAAGTAGAAACTCCAAGAGGCCAGCATGGATGAGTAAGCAGCTCCTAGAAAAGCTCAAACTTAAGAAGGAAGCATACAGGGGGTGGAAGCTAGGGCAGGTATCCTGGGAGGATTGCAGAGAGGTTGTCCGAGCAGCTAGGGATCAGGTTAGGAGAGCCAAATCCCTGCTAGAATTAAATCTGAGAGAGGGGAGATTTAGGTTAGATATTAGGAAGAGATTCTTCACTATAAGGGTGGTGAGGAACTGGAATGGGTTGCCCAGGGAGGTTGTTCATGCCCCATCCCTGGAGGTTTTTAAGGCCAGGTTGGACGAGGTTTTGTGCAACCTGGTCTAGTGGTAGGGGTCCCTGCTCATGGCAGGGGGGTTGGAACTTGATGATCTTTAAGGTCCCTTCCAACCTTAATGATTCTATGGTTCTATAATTCTATGATTCTATGAACAGTCCCTGTCAGGTATCAGGTGATGGCTTTGGTGAGTTAACTTTCCTTAGGAGGTAGGTAAAAGTACTGAAGCCATCCACCAAGTGAATTATTCTCAGCAGTCTGAACGTATTTTTTTCAGTTTTAATTTATTTTTCTTCTGAACTTTTTACCTTCCTTCTTCAGGGCAGCAGTCATAATACTTTCATAGCCTACCTTGTCTATCTGAGCTTCCCAAGAAGGCGTGCTTTGGCATTGTCTGTGGATACATTTGCACAATCTCTGGTCTAATTTAAAACAGGCCAAGAGGAATTCTGAACAGTATTTTCTGAAGGAAGGAGACATTAGCAAAATGCTGAAGCATATAACAACTAAGACAGGTATGATACTTACTTCTGTGTCCTGCCCAATTTGTCAGCTGACTATTGATATACCTCCTTCATTTCCTCCTCAAACACCTTCTACTTTCGATTACTTGTCTTTTTTCTTTGTTTGTTGGTTTGGTTTGTTTCTGAATCACACCACATCCTTGCCAGCTTTGTATCATCTTCTGTGATCTTCATGCTACAAAGCTGTTCCAGGCCTTCCAGAGCGTTTGGCAGTGAAAGCTCTCTATTTAGCTTTGGAAAATTTTCATTCAAGACATATTTTTTAATACGTTATCCTTATGGGCTACCTAGAGGTTAATCCATTGACCTAGTCAGGTTGCTTTTTCCTCTTTTTGGAAAATATTAGGCCATAAAGATAAAGACTAAAAGGATTCTTTTCATAGCAACAAGCTTATTTGAGCTCAGAGAGAACCTACCATCATTTTAAGAGCTGGCACACGTTCCTTTCTTTTTGATAGGCATTTCCTTCTGAGCATCACATTTTCTATTTCAACATCCTTCATCTCTTTAGTGTGAAACAGCTGTGACTTCATTTCAAAATCTCTCCCTTCTATTTTCATTTTTAACTCCTGTTACAACTGCCAGCATAGAACCTGCTAGTCATTTGCTAATAGACATTATATCTCCTTGTTCTCGTATGTATTGATTTGAAACCTTTAACCTCATCTCTGCTTTCTGAAAACTCAAGTATAATGCTAACACATCATGTGTCTATGATTTGATCTGGCATTTGTCATGAAACTGGCGCTAAGTCAAGTGCTGTTATGGGTGGGAAAGATTTCTTCTCATCCCCAGTTAGCTGATTTCTGGGGAATACCATGATTTACATAAAAGGAAGTGCATACCACTGATGGCTACGGTACTATTGATAAAGACATTTTTCTAAGATTTGTAAAATAATCTTTGGGTTCTCTGATTTTCACAACAACAGAAGTGTACTTTCTTTTTCCCCTTTCTCCACAATAAGTGGTTAAATAACATGAGATTTTCAAATCTGACTTAGGAGACACTGAGTTTCTGGGTCTGTTTGACTCCTTTAATGAGAAAAGGCATATACACAGAAAAGGACGGTCTTCTTTTATATGCTTCTACTGTGTTTCTTCACTCCTACAAATTGGCATCTCAGCTCGGTGTGCGAGCCCGCACCACCCCCAAATCTCACACCTCTCTCCCCCTCTCGTTCACACATCAACAACCCACAACCTCCCATGTCCTGAGCCAGAAGTGCAGCTCCCAGCACAGACTGAGTCTCTACAACAAGCACTGCAAGTGAAGCAGCTGATCAGCATGGAGCCACTGGCACACACTGAAACCAGCTGTCATTAATTGGTGGGCAGAGGATAACTCTTTTCATGGAGTGATGGTTAAAGCTCATCTCAGTTAAATCCTTCCACACATAAAGAGCTGGAAATTGCTCTTCCCACCTGAAAGTGAGTCTGAAACCATGTTCACAAGGGTCATTTGACCTCTCTGGTCAACTGCTCTAGTGCCAGACCATTCTCACTGTGAAGGATTTTGGTATGTGTCTGACCAGAACTTCCGTGGCTGTGATCCATGCCCATTGCCTCTCAGCCTTTCCCTCCGTGCCTCCAAGAAGGATCTGACTCGTTCTTTTTTTACCACTGCCTATTAGGTAGTTCATACAACAGGTAGATCCTCCCATAGACTTTTCTTCTATAGGTTGAACAAACCTAGGTCTCTCATTCATGTATTGCAGTCCCCTAGTCATCTTAGGATACCTCTGCTGGACTTCCTTCAGTTTGGCTGTGTCTTTTTTTACTGGGGAGCTCAGACTTGGTACAGTACTCCAGGTGTTATTTCAAAAAATGCTGGTTAGAGAGAATAAGCACTTCCCTTAACTTGCTGTCTATATTTTTGCTACTGCAGCCTGGTGTGCTGTTGGTGCTTACCCCCTATTAAGGCACATTGTTGACTCATGTTCAGCTTGTCTGCAAACACCAAATATCCTGTTCATGTAGTGAGTTGGTGGCTATGCAGCCTAGTGCTGCACCAGATGTTCTCTGCTCTCTCACCAAGACTGGTTTTTCTGGGTTTCCATTTCCTTTTCGTGCTCTAGATGAGACACTTCTTTAGCTTCTCCATTGAGGATTGGGCGAGGAGGAATAAATTGTGTCTAAGAATAACTTTATGAACTTCCCACATTTGTTGATGTTATTGCCTGGTTCTGGATACTGATAATATGTGGCCACCTAGACAATATAGGCTACTATTCATACACACAGAGCTCCAGACACAACCTTTTGAATATAGAGTGCTTTTGCAGAAAGCTCAGTAATGAAGAAGAGTCTCCTGTAGGCTGTTCCTGTCCAGTTACGTATGCACTCCAGAGCAGCCTAATTGCTATTTAACTGGAGACATGGAGCATGAGACTATTCAGTGTTGCATGTGCTCCATCTCTCAATACTACAAATATCGGTAACTGTATTGGTGATGGACACTTCCCTGAAGTTTTTATGTCTTTGTCTGTATAGCAAAATCTCTTCATGCTATTCCATCTGGCTGTTCAAGCCCATTCGCCATTCCTGGACTCACTCCAGAATGGTTTGCCAAGCCTTATGTCAGAATTATATGCTTTCTTTGCTGTTATTATGTGGTTACAGTAGTTTATCTGGCAGCAAGAATGACAACTACAGCAGGTAATTTTTGGTGCTATGGCATTTTTCTTCTTCTTCATTATATAAGACTGTCATTCCTTATAGTCTTGTCTCTAAAATGTGTGTGTGGGGGGGGGGTGTTGGTGTAAAGGAGGCTCGACAGTGTAATGATGGTCAGCATTGTTCCTAACTTGTGCTGTATAGTCTATGATAAGGCCTTCCCCTCTCCCCCTTCCCTCTATTACATGATGTCATTTGAAGAGATGGCTGCTTGGAGCAGCAGAGAGAAACTGGAGAATGGGGCCAAGAGCTTACCAGCTATGGGCCTTCCAGTTAGCACTAAAAGAACAGCTTTAGGTGCCTCTGAGAACGGGAAGCTCTGGGAATTGCTGCTTGAAAAAAGGGTGTGCTTAGGCACTTGCTCTACATTTTGCCTGGCAAAGAATCTGTAAGTATTTGCCTTCAGGGAACAGGAGGCTGATAGCCTGGATGATGATGATGAGTCATGCTGGTAGAAAACCTCAGCAGGAGTTAAATTAAGGACTAAGTATGAAGACCTGGAGCCAGCTGAGAAGGTTGGATGGATATTCTTGTGTTGCTTGTTAAGTTTTTTAGTAAAACCCCCAAAAGGAAAATGTTCTCTTGGACTTGCCTAACTTGCTGTGAGAATGTGAGGGGAGCAGACAGACATGGTGTTAGCAGGGTTACATGCTGCCAAAAGGATGCGTGCCCTGGGATGGTGCAATGTTGGCTTCCTCCCCAGGCAATACACACAAATACAGATTGAAGACAGAGACTGCTTTTCATGTCAAGAGTGTCTATGTTCAGTTAATATTTCTTTACTCTTTTGCTCCTCTCTGAGTCATCTATTGTTCTTTGTTCCTAGAGCTTCTCCATGAGGGAGTTCAGTCTTGGTGTTATTAATCTTCTTTGTTTTTCAGGAGCAATTGCCATTTAAAGCTATTTGTTAGCTTCCTTTCTTTATTCAGTCCATTTATTTGACTTGTTTCTTCTTTTTTATCGTTGTTCTATGAGGATTTTCTTGCCTTCTTTTTTTGCCTTCTCAAAAACAGCATCATCCCCCAAATCACTCTTTATATATGTGTGTCCTGCATTGTCAACTTCCACCCACCAGACTGAGAAGAACTGTTGTGCTTCCTTTGCTCTTACTATAATTCTACTTCCTTTTTGAGAGGAAAAAAAAAAAAAAAGAAGTCAGCTAGTATAAATAAGCAATGTGCTCCGTTTACAGAAGTAGAGCTGTGCCAGGAGCAACTTGAGCTTTTAACTGAATCATCTGACCTTGGTTTATATGGTAACGTCCTAGAAGAAAGGATTCATCTACATATTTATATCAAGGCAGTTGCATTATTAGTGTTCAGTAAAGTTAGTCATAGTAAAGTTAGTCATGAAGAGGAAAGCATCATCCCAAAAAGTTTATAGAAATGTCAGCTGTGTATTAAAAAAAAAAAAAAAAAAGAAGAAGAAATGTCCTCATGGCTTGAGAACTGTGTTGTTTTTTTTTCTCTCTTTGAAGTAGGAACTGTCTCCTTTTGGAGGAGGACTGCTAATAACGGAGAAACATATTTCAGATGCTAATGTGATACTGAAACGGTTCTGACCACCTAGTGTGAGATGGAGCAGGCTGAGTAACTAGTCTGACATTTAATGTGAGTGGTATTAGTGTGGGGGAACTTCTAAGTACAGCTGTCATCATGAGCCTGTTCCCAGCGTAGGAGGAGAGCAAGAACAGGTATCCAAATGAATCATGGTGTCATCTCAGTGATGGTGCCTCAGGCTCGAGCACAGGTCCAATTGCTAACAGCATGCGTGGTACCTCTCTGTTCCTAGAACACTGAAGTGGCTGTATTTTGATCTCCTTCCTTTCTCAGTGGATATGCTACATTTTCTAAGCAGTGATATGCCATGCTATAATTTTAGTGAATCATCTCATTTGAGCACAGATATCTTGAATATTCAAAAAAATTAGATTTGCCAGCTATTGAAAGTGCTGCTATCCTTGCAATGAATGTAGTAAATTGTGGTTATAAAGAGGAAAGCAGAACTACTTTGAATGCAAGACACCACCCAACCAACATCTACGTAGGAAACAATGACATTTTGACAGTTGATTGTCATTCTCTTGAAGGGTTGCTATATTCCAACAAGTCTGCAGAGAGTTGTGAAACTCATACAGGCATAAGCAATGGGAGGAACTATTTTCTATAGTGATAGCCCAAAGCCAACAGAAGAAAGACTGCATTTATCTTTCATGACTGTCCTTTTTCTTCACTCGGACTCCATCAATGATCCAGAACCTAACAAAAACTTTGAGTATAAGGCTTGGAAGCAACTCACTTGGAAGCAAAAACTTCGCTAGTTCTTCAGTGATCGATACGCTGACTGCTGTGAAACCAGCATCAAAAGTAGCTCAGGTTTTACAGATTTATTTATTATTTTTTATTCAGAGCTTAGTTGTAATACTACTTGGAATAGCTGCAGAAGTTCCTGTCAGGTGTTCAGAAAAGCCCTTTCCCATTTTAAACACGTTTGTGGTTTTTAAAGGTCCTATGCTAAAACCGAACCACCAGCTCCTTACTGAAACTCTGAATATCTTCTAGTTCCCATCTAATTATTTCAGACTAAAAGCTGCCTTTAAATACCGTGACAGCAATACTATGCTGTCTGGAGTCTTGTGGTGTCAATTACAGGTGTGAAAAATGAGTATAAAATGTCAGGAAAATCAAACTGGTGGTGCTTTCATGCTGGTTGTTGGTGCTTGGTGGTTTTCTCTGCTTACTCAAAGAAGTCAGGCACAACATGTACAGATTCCTACTCTCAGCTTTCAGGCTTAGAGAGTTTGACAGCATTGTTCTAATACCTGCCCTAGGCCAAATTCTAACATGATGAAAAATAGCAGGATGTCATGGAAGAAAATGAAGTTTGCTAACCTATTCTAGATGATAATCTGATCCTTGGAGGGTTTTCATATCTTCATAAATTACTGTAACACCCATATCCTTCAACCAAGCCATCACTCAGAAGATTAAATTTGCCCTAATGGGTCACAGAAATGTTTGTATTTCCTGTTCTGTCCTTCATGACTTATCAATATATTTTTTTAAAATTATATACATAGACATGTGTGCATGCATGTATGTCTGTATGTGGTAATTAACCTTACAGGCAAATAGTTCGATACCATTTTAACAAAATGGAAGAGCTCTTTTCTTGGTGTACAAAGAAAAGAAAACATGACAAACCAGCCCATGAAAATGAAGTATCCCAGCGCTGACACAGGAGGAGATCCTGAGTTTATTAGGCGAGCTGTAGAAAAAGCAAAAGTATGAGGTTTATGGTAAAATTAGGCCAGTTTCAGTACACCTTAAGTATTACTGTCTTTTTTAATCCAGTATGTACAGACCATGTGTTTTGTGCTTATCTTTGGGTAACTCAACAAGATAATTCTGAGTGGTTATCAAAATTCACTAAAAGGAACATTAAAGCAAAATTTGCTAGGATAATTTAAAAAGGTTCGTTGGGAATGATCAAACAATACACAAAGGAAGCAGTTTAGTCTTTAAAGAGCCTGGAAATGTTGATGATCATAATTTTTTGGCCATTTTATTTGACAAGGGTTAAATGTATTTTAATTTCACTAAAATGTGTACTCTTTTCTTGCATATAAGTTTTGTCCAACCAGAAAAACATTGGACGTTTGTCTGGACTTTCTAGTGATGTTACCACTGTACACAGATGGACTATTCAGTGCATGCACAAGACCTCCAGCCTGATCACAATGTGAGAATGATTGTGCAGGTGTTGGTTGTTGTACCTACCCAGGATTTTCCTGTGGTTGCTGTTCTTTCTGGTATCAATGCCTCTCTGCATCAGTAACTTTGTAACTATGTCTGTTTTCAAAAGGCAGCGTATGTACCAGAAATGTGATACCTTGTTTCCTTTCTAAGAAAAAAATTATCTCCTCTATTGCTGCGCAGTTGGAAGGAGGCGATGGAGCAAAGTAGGAGGATTGCACAGGTAACGCGCAAGACTCAAGATCAGGGGGAGGTGTATTATTTGTTTTAGCCAGTGACTCAATTCTCCATATGTAAAGAGGAGATAGCTCCTCTTACCATACCATTAATTCACAAGTTAACCCAATTGCATAGAAATCTACAGCAACAGTGTGTGCCACAGAGCAGGTACTCATTTATTTCCTAAGAGGCATCTCAGGAAGACAACCCGGCTGCTTTGACAGCCTAAAAGCTGCAGTCTAAGGAGACATTTTACCAGCTCGCTCCCGTTTTTCTGAACAACAGCACTGTGATCCAGTGTGTTGAAAAGTCATCTAAACTGAAGGAACTGAAGCAGCTGGTACATGTCTATATACAATTCCATTTGCTGATCATCCCACTTATTAAATATTATGTAGGAACTTGCAGTGCCTGACTACCAAAAAACCCAACTTTGGAATTCCTTTGGAATTCTTTGCACCTGCTCACAATCCATTATTACTAATATCCTGCTCTAAATTTGGCCTCCGACAGAGATGTCCATGTGAGATGTACTAGATTTAATAGAGAAATTCTTTTCAGATATTGAAATACATTGTGAAGAGATACTTCCTACTCAAGAATGAACATTCCTCACTCTCTAAATACATACTACATTCATCCTAACTGTTATATACCCTACTGTGTCTTTATAACTATGGAAAAATGATATCAAGACGGAAATTAAACTGAATTTTGCAATATATGGCAAGCACTGCAGCACAGATGATGGCAACAGTACACCTTCCTGCTATGTCTTAACTTGATGGCCCTAGCCAGCTCCACAGGTTATTGTAAAGTGAATGTCTGACAAATTCTCATCTTAAAAAGCCTACAAGTAATATTTTCAGATCTACCTACAAACCTGTATCCAGTGATTATTTTTTAAAAATTCATATCCAGGCAAGGAGCAGGATGGAACATAAATAAGAGTTAAGCCCCTAGTCACATTTGTATAGGCTGCAGTATGCCCTATATATATGTGCTTACATTATTCTCAGACTCACTCCTTCTCTTACGTATGGATGACCTGCTTCATTGTCAGCAGATACCTCCAGTCTGTTCCAGAACATCCCTGGAGATGCTTTAACAGCAGTGGAGGGCTCCAGTGTTGAGACAGGAGCTCTGCTTGTTAAAGACCAGGAAATACAAGGAGATTTGATACCAGGGAAGGTCATGGAGCAGATCATCTTGAGTGTTATTAGAAGACATATAGAGGATAACCAGGGGATCAGGCCCAGTCAGCATGGGTTTATGAAAGGCAGGTCCTGCCTGAAGAACCTGATCTCCTTTTATAACCTGATGACCTGACTATTGGATGAGGAAAAGGCTGTGGATATTGTCTATCTGGATCTCCAAAAAGCATTTGACACAGTTCCCATAGAACTCTCATAAAGAAACTGGCTGCTCATGGCCTGGGTGAGCACACGATCTGTTGGATCAAGCACTGGCTGGACAGTTGGGCCCAGAGGGTGGTGGTCAATGGAGTCAAATCCAGCTGGAGGCTGGTCACAAGTGGTGTTCGTCAGGGCTCAGTGTTGGGACTGTTTCTGTTTAATGTCTTTATTGATGATCTTGATACGGGCATAGAGTGTATCATCAGTAAGTTTGTAGATGTCACCAACCTAGGCAGGAGTGTTGATCTGCGTGAGGATAGGAAGGCTCTGCGGAGATACTTGGATAGATTGGATCATTGGGCTGATGTTAATGGTCTGGGCTTCAACAAGGCCAAGTGCTGGGTCCTGCACTTGGGCCACAACAACCCCATGCAATGCTACAGGCTTGGGGAAGTGTGGCTGGGAAGTTTTCTGGCAGAAAAGGACCTGGGGGTTCCAATTGACAAGCAGCTGAATATGAGCCAGCAGTGTGCCCAGGTGGCCAAGAAAGCCAATGGCATCCTGGCTTGTGCTAGAAATAGTGTGACCAGCAGAAGCAGAGAGGTGATTGTCCCCCTGTACTCAGCACTGGTGAGGCCACACCTGGAGTGTTGTGTCCAGTTTTGGGCACCTCAATTCAAGAGAGATATCGAGGTGCTGGAGCGAGTACAGAGGAGGGCAATGAAGCCGGTGAAGGGCCTAGAGAATAAATCTTATGAAGAATGCTTGAAGGAGCTGGAAATGTTTACTTTGAGGAAGAGGAGGCTGAGGGGAGACCTCATCAGTCTCTACAGCTACCTGAAAGGACATTGTAGAGAGGTTGGTGCTGGTCTCTTCTCACAGGTAAACAGTGACAGAACAAGAGGCAATGGCTTCAAGCTGCAACAGGGGAGGTTTAGACTGGACATTAGGAAAATTTTTTTCACAGAAAGAGTGGTTAGACACTGGAATAGGCTGCCCAGGGAGGTGGTTGAGTCACCATCCCTGGATGTGTTTAATGGTCATTTGGATGTGGTGTTGGTGGATATAGTTTAGGGGAGAACTTTGTAGAGTAAGGATGATGGTTGGACTCGGTGATCCCAAGGGTCTTTTCCAACCTGAATGGTTCTATGATTCTATGATTCTATGATAATGCAGTAATCTAGAGGGATCAGAATATTCACTCCAAACAACTATAGAGGATCTTGAGGAAAATCAGAAAGTTTTTCAGCTTACTTTACAGGAAGCCCAGAATAATGATAACAAGAAGCAGCAGCATGAAAAGATGGTGAGTGAAAAATTCTTCCAGATGTAAAATGACAATGCATCATGGAAGTTGTAGATCAGGGAACTGCTTGAAAGAGTCCAGCGCAGAGCTACAAAGATGATTAAGGGAGTGGATCATCTCCCTTATGAGGAAAGGCTGAGGGAGCTGGGTCTCTTGAGCTTGGAGAAAAGGAGACTGAGGGCTGACCTCATCAATGTTTACAAATATGTAAGGGGTGAGTGTCAGGGAGATGGAGTTAGGCTTTTCTCAGTGTTGACCAGTGATAGGACAAGGGGTAATGGGATCAAATTGGAGCATAGGAGGTTCAAGGTGAATATTCGAAAAAATTTTTTTACTGTGAGAGTGACAGAGCACTGGAACAGGCTGCCCAGAGAGGTTGTGGAGTCTCCTTTTCTGGAGACATTCAAAACCCACCTGGATGCGTTCCTGTGTGATGTGCTCTAGATGACCCTGCTCTGGCAGGGGGGTTGGACTAGATGATCTTTTGAGGTCCCTTCCAACCCCTAGGATTCTATGATTCTATGATTCTATGATCAGCCAGGAAATTGAGTCTATAAAGGAAAGTGAAGATTGTGAGACATATGAGTTACTTCTTAGACGTAAAGAACCTCAGTGGCTTCCAGTTTCACGGGTTAGCATCAAACCCCCAAGATGTGAAATCCTTCCATTTGGTCAGAAGAGCCATAGTGTTTGGTTTAGATCAACCAGGCCCTAATTAAGTATCTTTTAAAATTTCTTTACATTTTTCAAATCGGAAAATGTTTATATGGTGGATATTTCATATTTTGTAAGACAACATTTAATGGAAGATTTCCTTCCCAATTCTAGGAACAGACTTTTAAAAGGGAAATAATGACTATTAGAGAACTAGTGAGTCATTATACAAATGTGTGAATAATTGAACAAATATTCAGGTTAACTTAGATGAACATATTGTATTTTAATCTATCAGCTTAAGTATGAATGTATCCTCTCCCTCTCCAATTTATAGCAGGGACCCATCAGAGACAACATCATCTTTCATCTCAGACAGTAAGACTGAGAGCGTGGATGCTAAGTGTCATATGGCACATTTGGACATGAAGAGAGGAACCAGCACTTTGCAGTCAGGAGCATCCACCAGTGAAAGCAGCTGGAACAGCTCTGTGGCAAGCAGGTCACAGCAGTTGATACTGACCTCGAGAGAATGAGGTGGGATTTTGTGCTGGCTGAACTGAAATATGAACATGAGGATAATGGAAAGCAAAGGCTTCATGAAGAGAGAATGGAGCGGAAAAATCAAGTCAGTAAAAAGATTGGTAAGTTGGGAAGGGAAAAAAGGTTGAACACAATAGAGACCAGAACATTCACATTCTATGTTAAGCAATTTGTAAGGTTTCATTCCTTTTTGTGTTGAGTAGTACTGTGACTTCTTTTAAGGTTAGACTTAACTAGGTGATCTTTATGGCTTGTACACACTCTTAAGGAGAATGGAGTTGTTCTGCTCCCTAGAATAATAACTATGGTAACACTCATTGCTATAAAATATATTAAAGAATATTAAAGAACATTTAACTAAAAAATTAAGTTTATAATTTAAGGATTCAAGAACTTTCCCCTCTCCCCCTGAACATTAGAGGAACTGCTCTGAATGCCACTTTGATCAGATTCCTGCTTCTACATTGAGGTAAATTTCCTTGGTTACAGTTAGATGAATCAGATCATAAATGCATGACTAAATGAATAGATAAAATAATCTACCAAAGTAATGCAAATTTTCTAGACAAATAGTCAGATTTTGCAAGTCTGTTTTTTAGAGAAGTAGTTGGAGGTACTGTGTGTTCAAGCATATGAGTCTGCTGTTAACAGCAGAAGAGAGAATTCTGTTTGGCAGAGTTAAGCAAATGGGACAGCTCTAAGACTTGGTTGTCTGGGATCTTCCTGATCACATTGGCTGTCTGTGGGCCTAACTCTTCTCCAAGTTATCACAGTTTGTCATTGGAATTAGAGAGTAAGCAGAGTATCTGAATCTAAATCATCAATGTTTTAGAAGTACTTGCACATTTGTCTTCTCTTCTATGTTCTGTGCTCTAAATTAGGACAGGATAGAAGGATGTGTTTTACACAGTATTTGTAGCACTTGTGTTGTGGTTGTGCATGAGCTCAGATCATGCACAAGAATGGCACTTGGCTAAGCACCATATAGTCCCTGGAGTTTTCCATGTGTGTTTATTTAACTTTTTTTTTCTTTTTTCTTCCCATATTCTATAGACCTGGATAGGATCTCATATGAACTAAATGCAGTTCCAATGTAATCAATGAAGTTATGTCAGAGGAGAACAGATGAGGATCAGATACGAAATGTTATATTTGGCTAAATTACTGACAAGCATCTGGACTAAATAAATTAACTACCAATTATTTAAAATTAAATTAAGCCGTGAAAGTTTGCCCATGAACATGTGTAAATGTGTGAAAATGACCATTCAGTGAAAAAACATAGGCAACAGTTTGTGCCACAGATATAGAGATGGATACACAAAAGCCTTACCGTGTGTGTGCGCTTACTTCACATGAACTGCTTTGTGTACCTGCATGTATGTTCTTGCAGTAAAAATGAGGTCCCTTACCTTCATTTTGGAGAAAGGAAACTTAGCTTGTGTTATGGATATTGAATCATAGAATCACAGAATCATTGAGGTTGGAAAAGACCTTCAAGGTCAAGTCCAGCTGTCAGCCCTACAAGCCCGAGCCACTTACCCATCTCCCAAAACACCTCGTCAACTTGTTTTTGAACACCGCCAGGGACAGTGTCTCTACCACCTAGGTCCATTCCCACATAGGTGGGAATGTGACACCTATCATTTAACACAACATAGCTGATTTGCTGTCATTTCATATGCTGGCTTATCTCACAGCAACTTTTCATGAGCTAGGTGTGCCCGAGGCCCAGGTGTGCTCAGAGAAGCACATGGACTGGGCACAAGTGGAACACATTCATGTGACATAATGTATATCTTTTCCTTTTCTGCAGCTCAGCCAAGGACTCCATGACCTGCTCCATCCCCCAAACCAGTATGCCTTGTTCATAGACTGCTTCACTGACATCCATATTATTTGTACCACGAAGGAGCTGGCCACCTATGTTTTCCAAACCCATCACCTGTTCTGTTTTGCTATTGTGCTCTTGTGCATTCTCAAAAAGGTTTTTCAAGATAACAACAACAAAAAGTTCTTAAAAAAGGCAGCACATTGTGCTCTCTTTGCCCCTGTGTCAGCTGCTTTATTATCTCTTCCTCACTACACCAATCTTGCAATCTTGCAGGCAGGGTTTCAGCTATTGTTATATGCACTGTAGCCTAATTATGGAAAATGGATTTCCTCAATAAAACTGTGACTGAATGGCATCACTTGACATCATCCTGTCTCACCAGCTTTTGGCATCATTCAGGGCCATTGGTCTATACAAAAAGAATTACACACAATAAAAGATTTCTATTTTATCTCACCTCCATGGATTAACAGAGTGATTTGGGCTTACCTGTAACAAATTATCACAGAAAGGTTTCAGAGTTGGGTTTATTACCATGGAAGGAGGCCAACTCTGTCCTGGGCTGTATCAAAAGAAGTGTGGCCAGCAGGTCAAGGGAGGTGATTCTCCCCTCTCTCATGAGACCCCACCTGGAATGCTGTGTCCAGCACTGGAGCCCCCAGCACAGGAAGGACATGGAGATGTTGGAGAGAGTCCAGAGGAGGGCCACAAAGATGATCCCTGGGCTGGAGCACCTCTGCTATGAAGACAGGCTGAGAGAGTTGGGGTTTTGAGCCTGGAAAGCAGAAGGTTCCGGGGAGACCTCATAGCAGCCTTCCAGTACCTGAAGGTGCTACAGGAAAGCTGGGGAGGGGCCTTTTACAAGGGCTTGTAGCAAGAGGACAAGGGGCAATGGACTGAAACTTGAAGAGGTGAGATTTAGATTAGATATTAGGAGAAAATTCTTCACTGTGAGGCTGGTGAGACACTGGCACAGGTCGCTCAGCAAAGCTGTGGGAGCCCCATCCCTGGAAGTGTTCAAGGCCAGATTGGATGGGGCTCTGAGCAACCTGTTATAGTGGGAGGTGTCCCTGCCAATGCAGGGGGGGTGGATCTAGATGATCTTTAAAGTCCCTTCCAACCCAAACCCTTCTATGATTTGTGTGGAAAGCAGTGATTCAACTTTATTTTTTGAAGTGACTGAAGAGTAAGACCTGTAAATAAACTGCTCTCAAATCTGTGTTTTTCTCTCACTGAAATCATAAGAATGTTGCCCAGACAACTGAGAGAAGCCTGCCTTATGTTTTCTGCTGAATCTGAACACACGTCCTGGAGATGACCTGTATATAAATATGGTTTGCAATAGCACAAGCAACTTGGAATGCTTCTCTTCATTGATGGTAATTCTTGGGTTTTAATCAACAGGAGGGATTAGATCAATCTGCATTTAGTATGTTTATTTTGAACAACAGCTACAATTAGTCACAAATGTGAGACCACTAGAAGTTCCAGAATACAGAGTCTGCACAGAAGCATTATTTTTAATACTCATTCAGTGCTGACTTTTGGGGAGGTGCAGAAGGAATTGGTAGTCTTTTGCATTTTATTTACTGCACACAGGATGTAAGACTAAATAGACAACTTCTTCACCACACACGTATTCCAAACACACACATATCCCCAAATCATAAAATCAAGGAGGAAGACAATTTAACCTTCCCTTGATCTCTCTGAGCCATTGTAGGTATCCATGCCATACTTGTAAAATTATTCTCACATTGATTAGAGCTAGAATTTCTCTTAAGTGGCAATTTCTGTGTAGCTGTCTGGCTTCTGAGAGCTGCAGCTCAAAAATTTGTTGAAAATAATTGTTGATAAAGTTGTGAGAAGTAGCAATATGGCAAAGAACTGAAAAACCCAAGCTCCTCCCTAAATGCTTCAGGTCCTTCTGAGCTTTGATCAGTTCTTGCCCTTCACTGGGGTGACAAATGCACCCTTTGATTTGCCTGGCTGTGCCCTATACCCTTGTTTTACAATAGTAGGCACATGCATCTCAAAGCTTATGGTTTCATGTGAAACCACAGGAAACTTGGTGGTTTCAGCTATTTTAAGCCTAAAAGTAGGCAGTATTTTGCAGTTGGTTTGATTTCAAGAGAACCGCAGCGATTAAAAAGAACTTTTTAACTCTCAGAGTTGTAGCATAAAGATATGCTAAAATTTAGAAGACACTATGAAGACCCCAAATTAATGATTAAAAATAATAATGTTATAATTCCCATGGGTTTTGGCAGCTAATTTGTGATCTATTACTACCAGAATTGGACATTAGTGAAATGTTTGCTAATTCACCCACCAGTCAAGGCTACATTTCAAAGTATTTGTCATTCTCCCGTGAGGAGACTGGCTGCACCAAATCAGACAGCAAACTTGGAAATGAAAGGAATAGACCAACCTATCAGATAACCAAAACTTGTTTTATACTCAGCGAACTAATTCTGGGACCCCCTAGCCAGAAGTTTTCTAAACTTAAAGTTTTTAGAAGGCTGCAAGGTTGGCTTTGTTGCAAAAAAAAAGGAAAAAAAAGAAAAAAAGGAAAAAAAGAAAAAAAGAAAAAAAAGGTTGCACAGGCTCTTTTCAGTTAACTGGTGACTTCAGACCTCAGATTTACATTTTGAGCCCAAGATGAGCTCCCAGGTACACAGGCTTAACAAACCTCACCAAAATATTTTATTTTTTTTAAAAAATTATTTTTCCTGCAGGAGGCAAAGGAGAGGGAATGAGGAAAAGGGCCGTGCAGCCGAAAGGAAGATCTTGGCAAAAGTTTGTACATTCCTTTCAGTCCCTGACGCTGCGGAGCTCAGCAGGTCAAGCGGGAGGCAGCTGAGTAAGAGCATCTGTGAGAGGGACACTTCGCTCTCACCCCCCCGGCCGAGCCGAACTCACCCGAGAGGGAGCCGAACGCCTCTCGGCGTTGCCGGAACTCGGGCAGGGAAGCCGGGCAGCACCCTGTTTGCAGCCTGCCCCCGATTCAGCAGCTCCCTGGCCGTGCCGGGAAGCCCCGGGACGCCCCGGGGGAGCCGCGGCCGCCCGGGGAGCAGCGGCTCGGCAGGAGCCCCGCCCCGGCCCGCCCTTGAGCCGCCGGGCAGGGCAGGGCAGGGCCGGGCCGGGCCGGGCCGGGCAGGGCAGGCTGCTCTTAGGGGCAGGTTGAGAGCCAGGGGACTGACAACCGGAGGGGAATCACTGGCCGGCCCTGGGAGAAAGGGACGAAGAAACCCCGGAGAGCTTCAGGACCAGGCAGGGGGTGAGTGATATGAATTCTTCTGTAAGAGGAAAGGGGGACGTTGTGGGTGGGTTTTCATGCTCTGAAGGCTGTGGTGCTAGTTTTATTTATTTTTCACCTGTGTGGTGCGAGAAGGAGTGTTGCTCAGATAAAAAAAAACAACCTCCTAATAATTTGTGAAGAGTGAGTTGCAAGTTGCAGCTGTGAGGTGGGGTAGGAGGAGAAAAAGAAATGGCTTTTGCTGAACTGCAGTGGTGTCCTCACTGCTCCACAGTACCTGCATGCCCAGGTGTGCTCCCTGCCACCCCAGCCTGGCAGGCAGGGGTGGGGAAAGAGGCTGTCAGCCAAAGTGGATGGTGGGACTCCTGACTCTCTGGTTTTCACAAGCAATTTGTCTGTGACAAAAGAGTTAGGTGCAGTTCTGCTAGTTGTATAAAGCGTTGCTGTTGTTCTAGCTTGGATGCTTTTGCTCCAGGTCTTTTTGGGACTGGTTTAAAGGGCAGTTGTTAGCAGTCATGAGCAGCCAGCTTCTAAGTACACTGTATGTACTGGGGGTTTGGAGGAAGCAGGGAAAAGGGACTTTTGGAACTTCTGATATCCCTTTTTAGATGAACAGAAACTCTGCTGGAGATAAATGTTTTAGGTCCTGCCTGCTGTCTTCAGCTTTATAAATTGTTTTGTAGGTCTTAGGGAACGAATTAGGCTCTCAGTTGCATTACAGTTGTGGGGATGACTCCCTGATGTACAGAAGTGTGTGGCTGGCCCTTCCTCTCACTGGTGGGAGGTGAGGCCTGACTAAGTGCTTGCCCCTGAGATGTGACTGACTGATCACAGCTGGGCATGGGCTCAGTTTCCATAGAGGAGCCTCACAGCCTAAATCCCAGTGCTCTTTCTTACCTTCCACTTTCTTTACAAAGACCCAAACCATTTAGCCTAAATTATAGTAATGTTCTTGAATTATCCTTTTGTCTGTGCTTGGTTGTACAAGGGTTAGCTTTGACATGTGTTGCATGTTTAAAAGCAAGACACTTTGCCTCTCTTCAGAGATGCACCATGCCTGCATAAACAATTGCGGTTTGGGCTTTTCTCTAAAAATAAGGTGTTAGTAGTGCTGTGGTTAGGTTAATTAACTCTGAACTTTTGGGTTTCCTTTCTCCTTGTTCAGAGCTTGAGAACAGTAGTTGCTTAGCACTTAATGGATTCAACTCCTTTCAAACTGCTTGAAATACCCAACCTTGGATGAGTGTTTCTGAAATGATAATTTGTCTTCTTAAAGGCCATGGTCTCTTAAGATATATTGTTGCTTTATTGCTGTAAAGAGAATTTTAGAAATCTGCCTTGGTGCTTTTGTCCAAGAATCTTACTGTATGGATAGCCTCTATGCTGCAGCCTGGTCCAACTTTCACTGAAACCAGTGAAAATCATTCTGTTAACCTCAGTAGTAGCTGGGTTAACTGAAGTGCCTTGCAAAAGTACTCAAGAGTATTACCCCTGCAGAGACCGATGAGATAGTATAGCTGTAAAAGTCTTTCAGCACTCAAAGATTTCTAGGTATGCACACTTGGCAGCAACTTTGGTCTGAGTTGTGTCTTGAGCAGAAGCTGGTGGAGTGTTTATTTGGGGGATTTTTGAGTACTTCAGTGAGGGAAGCAAGAAAATAGGTTCTTGTTTGCTTTCTTCTGCAGCCTTGAAATCACAGTAAGAGAACTTTAATTTCCTTTAAGAAATCTCTCTGAGTTATTTTTTTTAATTTTTTTTTTTTTAATGTGTTCTGCCTCCGGAAGTCTTACTACTGTTGTGAAACTTTTGATATTCATGTGGGTTAGCCTTACTGGAGAAAAAAATCGAGTGTCTCACCTTTTTCATCAGCTTAGTGGAATTAATGAAATTGGATTTGTATTAAATTGATCACTAGCATGAACAAAGATGGTGTCTTGTGAATGCTTGGAAGAGGCAGATGGAGTAAAAGGATGAGGTGCATCTCTGAAGGTGATTCTGGTTGAAGGAATGGAATTCATTGGATTCCAGTTTTTCTGTCTGGGGTGAACATGTCTGTGGGCTTTGCCACTTGTAAGGCAAGAGCAGATGAATCTTGCAGGTGTGGAGTGTGAGGATGTGCAGCTGGACTAAGGGCCTTGGCAGGACCTTAATGTACATGAATCAGGATATTGTTACTTAAATGCTTTGAAGTAATACCATGCTCACAGCCATTCTTCCAATCTAGTTTGGTAAGCATTTATCCAGTGCTCCTGAAGGACAGCTTAAGTCTGTCCCCAGTGCACTGCTGCTCTGCATGGCTCCAATATAAACACTGCTGCCCCTGCAGCCCAGAGCTCTGGGAGCTGCTTCCTGAATGCCAGCTGGCAGCTCTGCCTTCAGCATTGGTGTAAGTGGAGATAAATGGCTTATAGGATTTGGGTTATTTCCAACCAGGTTGTTTTCTGAGCACTGAGGGTAACCACCCAAAGTATGATGTCTCTTTTGGGGGTTGGAACCACCACCAATGAGCTGGTGCTTATGCTGGAAGCACCAGTATCAAAATGATGGGTCTAAAGCATGGAAAGGTTGGAAGCAGTGGAAATTAATGGAAAGTTTTCCCTCTTTCCAGGAGTCAGTCCATTCACTGGTGAGAAAGAAGCTACTGCACTGTATTTTGGGTCTGACTTTTGCAGGTGGCCTTCACTAAGAGTTTGAAGGAAGGCAGAAAAGATTCTGGTCTGCTATAGTTTTCTCTTCCTAATTGTTTAGATAGTAAAGCCTCTCCTCAGAGGAAAAAGAATATGGCAAGGCTGGCATAGTCTAGCTGGCTGGTAGTGATTTAATAATGAAAAAAAGCCCCTAAGAACCATTGTCTTTGGGGGAAAATGTTACATACATTTTGTTGTTGTTGTTTTGCTGTGGATCTTACTGCTGATGAACTCAGAAGCAAGGAAAAGTGTTGTTGACTACTGTAAAATTGGTGTATTTAAAGTTGAGCATACACTTAACTCTACACTTTTTGTTGGACTAAATCCACATGCAGAAGGCTGTTCCTTGTGTTACAGCATCTGTAGAAGGGGAATTATATTTCCCTCCTCTTTGAAGCTTGAAGGAGACTAACTTGCCAGTTTTGACGTATATCCAAGATTTTTTTTGGTGGATGGTGCTATTTAAACATCAAGCTGCTTGGATACATGGGGTAAGATGGGGCAGAGAGCTGGTGTAACAGAAACCCCCTCAGTAACTCATCCCTAGTCTAAGACTGCCCTCTCTTGGAAGTCATCAGTTGCTGCACTAGGTTAAGGGGGTTCTCACTAAAGTGAGCTTTGTAGCTGAGCCTTGTTTTTACTTTTTTTTTCAAAACTATTTATTTATTTATTTATAAATATGTTGGTTGTCCTTTTGAAGGAAACACTAGAGAGTTTCAAAGTAACTCAAGAGACTTGCTGCTATATTCACACCGGGGTAGAAAGCTGTCCTCTAGGTGAATTTTTCCTTCCTTTTATTTTTTTCCCTTCTTTTAGAAACAAGGGAGGTTGATGGAAGATTTGAGCTAGAACCACCTTTCAAAACATTTGGTTTAATCAAGGGTAGAGCTCCAAGGAGCCAAAAGGATGTCTATGACTAAACCTTGCTGAAATTTTGGAGGGATTTCAACTTCTAAGTATCTCAGTGCCATAAGAAACCTTGTCCTGTGCTAGTATGCAGTTTACTAAATCTCCCAGCTGATCATACATAATTTTGAAATGTATTCTAGTTAAATGTTTCAAGTAACATCTTTTTAGTAATATAACCAGGGCAACAAGAAGGTATATAGACTAAAAGCTGTATTTGGCTAAAATAATGCTGAAATGTTTGTTTACCTTTACTGAGACTGGCAAGTTAGGCTGGTAGACCTGTTTATCCAGCCTCCTTCTGGTGCCTAGAACAGAAAATGCTTATTTTATTCATCTGTCAAGGTTAGAAAAGTATATAATTCTCCCAGGTGATTTAAGGTCACACAAACTTGGTGTGATTGGTTTGCAGAACACTCTCCTATCTTGCAGTTAAAGCTTTTCTTGATAGATTTTGGTGAGTAACTTGTTGTTTGTTTTAAGGAGAAAATGTTTTTGAACATTTCTGCTGACCTAGGAGCTTCTCCATTTTATTTCACTGCAACACTCACCTGGAACCTGATTTTTGCACCAAAATTTCATGGGATATCCTGAGGCCAGAAGAGAGATTCTTGCTCTAATCTGTGTTCCTGGCCAAGCCAAATATGCCCTTGGCATTGAGAGGAAATTAACAGACAGAAGACAGGACAGAGGTGACCCAGAGGAATGCTGTAGGCAGCTCAGTAAGCCCATGACCTTGTAAATTGTTTTCACTGAACTTGTTTGAAGGAGTGAACCTACCTTGGAGTTGAGAACTGCAAAGGGCTAAATTACTTTTTTACTTGTCTGGGGTCATGGTATTTGTCAATTCTTAATGGAATACTGGAAACCTGTGATCACCCCAGCACAATCTTGTGTCATTTTCTGCTCTGGACAAGGATTCAGACAAGCCTTTAGCTGTCACGTATTCCCAACAGTGTTCTTCAGCTCACTGAACTGGTGTCTGTTGTCAGTTCTGCTCCAGCAATTCCAATGGAGAACATGCTTTTTATTTTCTCAGGAGAACAAGGAAATGAATTGATCAGCTTTTGTTGGCTCACCCAAGTTGTAGCATCCTTCGAAGATGCCCAACTTAAAAAAAGAGTATTCTGAATTTCTGTCTCTGACAAGACTAGCTTTTCAGGGGTGAAATAAGCTATCTTGTGTGTTCTTCCTGTGCATTGAAAAATCCCTCTGTCTATTAACACTAGAAAATGCCAGCTTTTGTTTTCTTTACTCAAGCTCATGTCTGAGAACATTCTCCCGTGGTGGTGGGAGCATGTTCTTTTCTGAGCCTGTAGGGGGTGGAAAATAATTTTTGCTCCAAAGCTTAATTCAGAGGTACTGAATATGTTGCCACTCTAATAGCAGGAGTTTTAAGAGCATCCTTCCTTAAGATGCTTTAGACTTTAAGATAAGGTGGAATAAAAATTTTCAGATCAGTTGTTGTCCTGACTTCTGGCTACCATCAGAATTGTAGCAAGTGCTGTTATGTTTGGATCTAATCTGGAAGAGCTGCTGTAAGATTTATGGGAGCTTCAGTTGCTTGCAGCTACCACAGTATTTCAGCATAGAAAATGCAAATAACTAGCTACTTATCTGTAGTGTTTAACACATCTCACTGCATTTTAAAGACTAGGACTGCCTGTAGCCATTCATTTAGAGATATCTGGCGATGTTCTGATGTTTTCAGATCCTAGGGTTGTGGCTGCTAACCAGTGAGGTCTCAGCATGTTTCAGGTGAGGCACGAAGCTAAACTTATTCTCGTCTCCCTTTCCTTGCTGGAGACGAAAATTGGCAGCACAGGAGTACCAGGGTGGCTTTTAGCACCTGCCCCACTGAGGTGCCAGGTCTGATACGGTTGTCAAAGTCCTCCTTTCTCCAATGCCCTCTGCAGCTTGACATGCTGCTGCTCCTGCTTTTCAAATAAGCTGCGAGGGAAGGAAGGAGGAGGCATGCCCCCTGCAATCAAAATTTTTATACTGTCCAAATAACATTTCTTACTCCTGCCCTTCCTGCACTGAACCTCTTGTGTGACATTCATTGCTTCTCCCTCTCAGTATAATTTTTCATTCACAGCCCAAATAACTCTCTTCAGGGTTATTAACATCTCAGTCTCCAGTGTTCTTCCACATCAAGATCCAATTTCACATAAATGCAGATGGAGAAAAGAAGCAAAAGGGAGAGGACAAAGAGGTAGCAGTCTGGTAGGGACAGCAGCTGGATGGAGTGAAAGACTTGCTGGGAAAGATTGCTCTGGGAGGCACATCAGAAGACAGTCTTTTGCCTTTTTGCCTTTTGCAGCACAAGGACAACATATAGGTGCTTTCTTTTGACCTTCTGAATGGCAATGTCCTCACAGTCTCCTTTATGATGTCAGAAGAGAGCATCTTACTGGGCTGGGAGGTAGTTTAATTTAGTTGGTCAGTGAGCAGGCTCCTTTGAAACTTACCACAGCTTTCTGCTGTGATTTGAAACTGCAGTGTTCCCTGTCCGAGAGAGCAAGTGAGGGAGATCCAGTGTCAGTGCAAAGACTGCTGTTTGTAAAAACAGAAAAAGGCAGATCAGAAGAGAGATTTGAGTGGGACAAAGCTACAGATGGTGCTGTGAGACAAAATGTGACGTCTGGTTTCCTGCACTGCCCCTTGTGTCTAATGGTGTGGCTGAGCTCTGGATGCACCCTGTCCTTCCCTGAGGTATTGAGGCTGTCTTTCCGTTCCCTACTCATTGTCAGGGCTCTTACAATGATCCTAATATCCCTGAGGCCTCTGTCTCTGTCAAAATGTGATTGAAACCTGGCAGCTAGATTTGAAAAGGCATAATAAACCCAAACCCCGTCAGGCAAGAGGGGCAAGAAGGGCAGCAGAAATTACTGAATTTGCTGCTTTTACTTGAACAGATGTGGTAAGATTATTTTTTTTGTTACAACATCCAAGGTTTTCTGCATTACTAAGAACTAATTTTTTAAAAAAACAAATTACCTATTTTAATGTCAGACTGCAGGTAAAACATATAAAAAAATTCTAAGCCAGTATCGTTAACAGTTTCACACATGATGTAAAAGCATCCATCCAAAACACATCCAAAGAGTGGAAAGCATTTTGTTTTCTCGCTATGAGCTCTGTGTCTGCACATCAGCAAGACAAGCCACCAAAGGAGTAGCAGAGCCAATGATATTTTAATCCAATTGACCTGTCATCTGTTTTGCTACTGGCTTACCGACCATAACGACCCCCGTTTGTCCCATCCTTGTGTGTTTGGGGTCAGCCCTGGGGCCTGGGTAAGAGAGTATTTACAGTGGCTAGTGGAGAGCCACATCTCTAGTGGCTGACTGGCTGCTACCAGCCAAGAAGTGTCTTAGCTACATTCCTCCTTTGCTGTCCCCAAACGGAGCATGAATTTCAATGTAGCTCATCTTCTCAGTTGCCAGTTCTTGGGAAGTGAGTTAGGATTTAGTTATCTGAGGTATTTCCCCTGTGTCAAATCTGATTGAAATTGGCTAACAGATTCAAAGAGAGTAGCAGCAGGTGAAATGAACAGACTTTAAAAAATACACCTTGCTTCTTTAAGAAATAGAGAAAAAACCTAGTGGAGCTCAGGAACCCTCTTGTAAATTTTTTCTTCTACTTGAAATTAGCTGTGAAATTAAAACCTAACATACATCAAATACAGAACCAAGCCTGGAAATACATGGGAAAGGTGGAAAATCCTCTCTGCTTGGCCTCTGAAGCTGTTTCCCAAAAGGTGGCAGTCTCTGCTAGCAGGAATGTGTCTCTCGCTAGCAGATGGATGCTTTTCCTTAAAGTTCACTCAGTTCTATGTTCTGCGTTGGTTGGGTTTTTTTCCCTCTTCTCCTCCCCCATAACCTTTATCTTCCAAACGAGACCAGCAGCCTGTATATTTGACAAATATTTGTCTAGTACTGTAAATGCACACAGACTTAAAAATGACCTTTGAGTTAAACCAGAGCAGATTCCCACACAAAAAGGAATTAGTTTTAGTTTGTTGTGTTTTGGTTTTTTTTCAAAGCTGTATAAACAGGAATTATTAGAATGCATGCTATGAATGCTTCATCTCTGCATCTGTGGCTGGGTTTCCACAGCTTTTTAAAATGTCGTCACAGATAGAAAAATTCCCTAAAACCCATGCCAAATATCTGGACCTGTGCTCTCCAGTTATAAGGAAAGCTTCCTGACTTCTTCAGTGTTAGCTCAGTTTAGGGTTAGATCTGAAGGACCTCAAGCCACCCTTATGTCTTAATTCAGACCTGATGGAGCTGGCACTTTTTGCTTTGTTTATATGGTGGAGCTGTACTTTACTTCCCTGCCTGAACTTTACAGCTCCACAGGCACAGTTTTTTTCTGAGCCACTGCTGGGTCCAATGGCAGCAACAAGCCTGTGGATTGTCCTGCAAGATCCAGCCAGTGGTTATCATGGGATGAGGTGGAATGCAGTTCATACCCTGATGTTTCCATCCCCCACCCCCATCACATCCTTATACACATGACTTCCTCATCTGCTTCTGCAGGCTTCTCCCTGGAGAGATCAATGAATCTAAGGAAGAGTGGAAAATGTCTGAAAAAGCAGCTAATTCTGTCCTTGCATTTGGGGACAGAAACCCAAGTTTACCTCTTGGGACATTCAAAGGCATGTGCTGGTTGTTGCTTAAAAACATATGGAAAAACAGACTTTCCAGAACCAATCTTTTGCACTTAGGAGCCTGGCAGTTATATTTCAGGCCCTGTCTGAGGTAGAGCTAAATTAACAAGGGTATTCTAGAGACAAATTCACTGGGACTGGGCTGTTTCTACTGTGCTACTCTCGAGCAGCTTTGTCTTCACAACATGAAAATTTTCATGTCAGTCTGGTTGGAACAGAAGGGTCTTCATATGAGTAATAATTCAATCTAGTATGCTATCATTAAAAATGTCATTTAACTAAGCTGTTTACATCAGGGAGTCTGTTCTAGGACTGTCTTCTCTTTTTAAAAACTTACTCATTGGTTAATAAATCTGACTTACCTTCACTGAAAGATTATATTACTTAGAATGAAAACCTGGATTTTGCTTGGGGTGTAGGCTTGTTTGTTTGGGCTTTTTTAAAGAATGCATTTATCTGCCAGACCCTGAGGAACTGATGAGTGCAAAATTCACATGCTTACCTGGCTACTGATCTTTGGAAGCCTTTGGTTCCACTATTGCCTGCATTGAGGCAGGATAAGTGTTCAAAAGCCAACAGCACAGAAAGGGATAAGGGCAGCTTCACATAAGAGAAGGTAGATTAGGGCTAGAGAAGACTCAGATCAGAGCAGTGATAATTGTTAAAGGCACTGAACAGATTCTGTACACCCCCATCACCACCCCCCCCACAAACTAGTCCAGCCATACATTATGAAGCATTAATAAAGTTACATAACTTTTCTTTTTCTTTGTTGTATTTGTATCATGTACTGGGGAATAAATTTCCTAATCAGATAAGAAAAGGAATGAATGTTAAATGCACATTGCTTTAAAATAGACCTGGAGTTTTAGTATCTTTGGATCTCTGTTGCAAAGATGTTTGGATCAAAGCTTATTTCTTTAATGACAAATAAATTGCATTAAACACAATTATATGCCTTTCATGAAGATTCAAAGACAGAGCTTGTCAACCATGCAAATATTTTGGTACATGCATTACAGGTTTCTTCTGGGCTGAGCAACTTCTAATTGAATTAAAGAAATGAGTGTGGGAGAATCATATTTATAATAATAAAATCACTGTTTCAGAAGAAAAGAGTAGGAGCCTGTTTACTGCCTTCAGTGGGCTTTAGATCAGAAACAAAATTATCACAGTTATCTCTAATGCCCTGAAAATTATTGTAATAAACTTCCTTTTCTTCTCTTCAGTATCCACGTGGAAAATCTTGTAATCTCTGCTAATTTTGAGGCAACAGTTTCCCTGACTTTATTAGAGGCTTTCCAGAACTGTGTTAATGAAACAATGAGACATGACAGGTTGGGTGTTATGGTCTAATAACGATCTGCCTTGGAGGTTAATGGCACTTGGCTTGCAGCCTCCTGGTAATAGGCAGCAGCATGTGCACCAACGGCCCAGGTGTAGTGTTGTTAATTTGCTCTGGTTTACTCCAGGCTCTGTGTGCATCGTCAGAACACTCGGCCCTTCGTTCTTCAGCCCCCGTGCAGCCCGGTGTTTGAGGGGAATGGCAAGGTTTTGCCAAATAAAAGTAATCCATCTCTAAACAGGACTTTTTCTAATGTGTTCTGGTGATGTGGGGGGAGCTACCTCCTGCAAGAGGAGCAAGGGCAGAGAAGAGGTGAGAGAAACCTTTCACCTCCTCCCCGGGCAGTAGCACATCTGTTGCTGTGCTCCCTCATCTGATGCAAGGCTGTGGCTGGGCAGAGGTGTGCTTTGCTGTCCTCCCCTCTGCCCTGCTCTTCTCAGGAGATGGTGGACTGGGCAGTGACACTTCTGCTACACACCTTGCAAAAGCTTCAGCTTTGTCCTCAAGGTTTAATTGTCAAAGGGGCTGAAATGACATGGGAAGCAGGCAGGCAGACAGTCTGCTCCCAAGCCTCCCTTCTCCAGGGCTTGGAGGCTTTACAGGTGGATTCATTTCAGTCATGGGGTGGGAACGAGCATGGGTAGAGGCAGTGGCAGAGGATTGCATGAGGGAGGACAGGCTCTTAGTGACACTGTGGCAGTGGTGTATGTCTGTGGGTCCTGAGCCAGCGTGCACTCACAAATGTTATGCTTTTTGGTACTTGGCTGATTGTTGTTACTGCAAAGAGAGGTAACAACATGTGACTGCTGAATAATAACATGTGTAACTAGCTCAGACCTGGGAGAGAGGGAGGGAACATTCTGTTTAGCTGAGGTGTGCAAGAGGAAGAAGCCCAGAGGCTTAAGAACGATCTATATATATAATTTCCTTCAGTTACAATTCAAACCCTCCTCCAAGTCCTTCTGCTATAGTAAAAATAAGAAAACTGAAACCAAACCACCTACATGATGTTGCATTTACACAGCCAAACAGGCCTGGGGATATGAAGTAGAGCACCAAGTGTGTATGTTGCTGAGTGGGGATGATACAGATGCTGCTCTTGAATGAGACGCCACCACCTGCAATGCTGATTTTGTGAGCTGCTTAACAAGCCCAAGCGCTTTCGGCCTCTGGTAGAAAAGGGCCCAAATTCAGATCTGATTCTCGCCTGATGAATTTTGCCTGTGGGTAAACAGGCCTGGGACCCCAGCTTTTCATTTCAGACACTGCAGTTGTCCTCACACTGAGCCTGTAGAAAATGAAGATTTCAGTGCTTCAAATCAGTTGCTTAACTAAGAATCACTTCCAGGGTGAAATGCCTCTGTTGTTCCGAGGCAAGGGGATGTAATAGTGTTGTATATTTGGTTTGATGTTTATTTAGGAGAGTGATTTCTTCTTGTACTGTGTTTTTTGTTTCATTAGTGTTTAAAGTGGGAATTTTTCTTGGCAGCCATATAACTAGACTCGGCAGTGATGTGACCTAGTGATAAAAATAGCTTCTTATGTGGTAGGAGAAACTATGAGTTTATAGCAAAAAAACAAATCCCCTAAATGCTATCCAGAAAAGGACGAGAACTGATTTGGAGTGAAGAACATTAAAATAGTGTCATTGCTGTGTGATACCTCCTGGCTCAGCTCTTTCTGCTAAAGCTTCAGTTCTTGAAAAGAGTAAAGATGCTGCTTCTATGGGATTGCTGCTGCTCTGTTCTCCAGATGCACCAGTGTCTGAAGGGGTGTTTCTACACGAGTGATGTCTGCAGCCTAACCGCATGGGAGACCAGGTGTGCCGTGGGATGGAGGGGGCTCAGGAAGCCAAAGCTCTATTTCTGGCTTTGTCAAGGACCTGGCGTATGACCTGGGGAAAGGCACTCTGCCTCTCCCTGCTTGTGTTTCCTTTCCTGTTTATATAGCCTGCACAAGCTTCAGGCAGAGTTTTCTCTGACTGTGTTAGGTGTTGAATGTCTAATTTTTATCTCTGAAAGGCTATGGGCCTTAACATCTGATGGTGGATAAATTAAAAGACAGGGAAGCCCATCATGATCCTGGTCACAGGATTTGCCTGTGAACAGCAAACACATCTGCTCTTTCCTGTGAAAAGTGGATGGTTCTTTCTGTCATGACTGAGTTAGTCTTTTCCCAGTTAAATTGCCTTGATCTAAGTTCCAGAGAATTATAAATGTAGTGGCAACTGTAATTTTTTTTTTCAAGGTCAGAATGAACTTGAGAGGATAGGGTGCTGAAGTAATAATTTGTTGCTAATAGGTCTTTCTTGATGATTACAGTACATTATAGAACATACTTGTGGTATAGAGTACTTACAACAACTTATGTGCAAGTAATAATAATTCAGAGAAGAGTACTTTGTTAGGGGAAAACACATCACTGGTGACCTGCTATAGGTGAAGCAGGTCCACTCCCAGGTCCAGCCAGCAGTGAGGCTGACAATATATTCCCAAGCATTAGTAAAGGCTTCAGCTCTTTGGCTGAGCAGGGCACAGGCATGCTAATGAGGGGTGGGGGAAAAGATATATAAATATATAATTTTTTTTTGGCCATGGTATCCAGTAGACAATTCCTTTGTGTTCTTGCCCCTAGAGATGCCCCTGACTCCTGGGCCAGTTCACCTCCTCACTAGCTGGTTCAGCTCACTCTTTGCTTGCCCCTGAACATCTGCACTTCACTCCATGGGCCTTCCCACCTGTGGTCTGTCTCCAGTAGCTGCACTTAGACCCCTGTACATGTACATGCATGGTGAATAGAGTCCCTCACCTAGTAAAAGAGTTAGAAGTTAATAAGAAGATAGGGCAGGGTGCAACCAAATGAGTGTACCAAACAACCGACTGGTTATGTGTGACCAATCTTTTATATCCCCTTACCTCTCTATTTCCCCCATACTCATTCATCCAAAAGTCACTTAAATCCATCCATTTTCCCACCTCTGATGCCCTTCCTAAACATCCTGTAATAAGTATTGTGTAGTCCCAAAATGCTTTCCCCCCATATCTCAGGTGTCCCCCATACCTCTGGGCAGTGACCCCTATCATCTGAAAGGTGCTCTAGAGTTGATCCATCTTGATAGGTTTCATTCTTGGACACTGGGGCTGAGGCCCTGGTGGGACAGCCCCAAGAAAGGCCTAGGCAGGGTGTCCCTTCTTCTGAGTCCTTATTTTGGGTTCCAGCCTGCCCTTGTGCCTCTGTGCTCCTCTGGGATTATGGAGATCAGGCCGTGGTGGGCTGATGGTTACTGTGACAGGTTTGGGAATAGCCTGGGCAAGGTATTATTTGGGTTTGCGCTCCTGCCACTCTCTCTCTGTGCTCATTTAGCCATATGCAGATACACTTTTATTGTGTAGCCTAACAGTCCTGAGGTTTTTGTTTTTAGCTTCATAAATGGGTAGGGAAAATGTGAGTAAGCAGAAAACCCAAATCTGTAGTTGGCTAATTCGTGGCCACCCAATGTGCTTAGTGCCTGAGAATTGTATGCATCATCCTTCTGAAAACCATAGAGTGAAACCTAAGGCAAAACAACTTAGCTACTTTTCCATATCAGCAATTCATCTCTTGCTTGCTACTTTTTTAAACATCATTCTTCAAACCCTAAGTACAAAACCATAATTAGTACGCAGAGCAGATACAGTAACTTCAAAAACAGAAATCAAGCAATAAGCCCTGAGGCAACGTAACCACATCTTAGTTGTCACTAGTGTGTTATAAGAGGCAGCAATGATATACGGAAGGGTATGGCTTCATGGGAAGATGAGATAGGAGACATTTATGAAGGTTAATACAATTTCTGCACAAAAATTGAAGGGCTTTATCTGATGATAATGATATTGATAACAAACTCTCAGTTTTGCCCTCGTGAGGAGTTAGGTTGCTTGCCCTGCTCATTATTTGTCAGGCTGTTGTCTGTAGCAAGGGCAAAGCTAGCAGATTCCCTCTTCCACTCCTGTATCTTCTAGTTACCAAATCCTTCTATGAGCTACCAATCCTCTTGTCAGCCTGGGCAAACATCAGACCTGAAAACAAGTCGGCTCTCTACTTTCAGCTTTCAGGGCATGGGCTCCTTTGAAATAAAAAAGCCAGCTCAAAGAAAGGCACAAATTTGAGTTTCTCTTCCATGTGATGCTGGGCAGTGGTTGTGTGTTAACACCAAGCAGCCTTCTATGAAGAAGCTGTCGCTCCAATTTGAGCAGGCTGAGTGCAGGGCTGTGGCTGGTCAGAGCTCATGTGAGAGCTCTGTGTGGACATACAGAGGGATTAGTTGACTGCAAGCCTGAATCAGGTAATTGGATAGTATCTTGGGTCTTGTCCAGGCTAAAAAAAAAAAAATTAAAAAAATTGCACAGCCTTAACTATTCCAGAGAGCTTTGTTTTATTCAGTGCATGGATACAGTTGAACTGGTACTGCCAGTGTTGTGACATTTTATATTAGAATAACTTTCCCATTCATTCCCGTATGCGAAACCATGATTGATGCTGGTAAATGATACTTATATAGAGATGTTTCCATGTCACTGTACCGATGGCCTCACACAAATGCATTTTCTCAGTGTCACAGTCATCCCCCTATGCCTTTGGTGGGAAAGGAGGCAGGGGTGCTGCATGGACAGGGAGTCTGCTAGCAGGAATCCAGTTCTGCCTCTTCAAGGAGCTCTAAAAAAGGCATAGTCACAAAATCTGTCCCTGAAACATAACCTGGAAGAAGAAAACTGTATTAATAATAATACTTTGAGATGCAAGGGAAAGGAAGAATGGGGTAAACCTCTCTGCTGTTTCTTAAAAAAATACATGCCTTATATTTCATTACTGGGGTAATTTTCCAGGTGCAAATGCATAAGAAAGCACTTGATACTACTCCACGAGGTGCCCTGTGCCAGAAGCCTTCTGCCCTTTTCCCACATGGGAATTAGTTATATTGTTCTGAGCAGCTGTAGATTAATACTACAATGTTTACCCTTGGAGAACTTGTTATCTGTGATAATCTGGGTAAAGCAACAGCACTTTAATGTGAAGATAAAGCATAGATAAAGATATTTTTCCACCTGTGACCCTATTACTCCTCTCTCTATTTATTATTCTGTATTTTGACTAGGTAGTTTCTAATTTCTTTTCCCTTCTTCTGATAAAATAATTTGTAGGTTTAACTGGGGTTTTCTGAACTGAAAACAGATGCCTAGCACTTTTTTTTTTATTTTTTTATTTTTCCCACGAGAACCTCTCGCTTTGTGGTTGCTTGAGGAAGTTGACTTAGGCAATTTAAAATGTAGTCGTGGCTTATTTAGAAAGAGACACTGGCCGTTAACACAAAAATGTATGCCTAAATATGCTAACAGGTGCAAGAGCTGTCTGATCACATGATGGCTACAGGAAACCTATTAACCAGAGTGTTTGGGTTAAAGACAGGTCACACTGATAATTAAACACAGAAAGTCAAATTTTTTTTCTATACCGTTTTCTTCAGGTTGTTTCCCCTCAGTTTGTCCTGCCACTAGCTGTGCTTACAGCTGGAAGTTGAAGTTTTCTATGTTCTAGAGTTAGTATGAAAGGTTGTGACACTGATTAAAATCAGTGACAGTCATAGCTGTAGTAGGAACAGAAATAGAGGTGTGAGGTTAAGCAGATGTCAGCGTTCATTATGAACTTCTGTGCTCTTTCGGGTTTCAGGTCACACCTTCCGAATACTTTCTACACACTGCTAAAATAAAGCTCCTGAAAACATATTGTGAAAAATCTGAACTTAATGTCTAAGTTATTGCTTAGATTGCCTCTGGCTCTAAAGGTCTTATGTAAGGTACCCTTTGGGTTTGTTTTTTTAGGGCTAGGTCTTCTCTTCCTTATTGTAAGGAGAGAGCATACACACACACACATGCACAAATATCTTCAGAGCAGATGTCAGCTCTAGTAAGGAGGTACCCTTTTCTGTACTGCCTGTTCTATCATGTCTGGGCATATAAATGTGTATATAGCCCACCTCAAAGCTCTGTAGCAGCTGAGTAAAAATCTCTTGGCTTTCTGCATCATGGATTTTTGCAGGCAGGGGAACCCTGGTGATTCATCCTTAGCTGTGATCCAAAGCATTTCACGCTGTTGATATTGACATGCTTGCTGACTGAATGTTCAATATTACCATTTTACTCTTACCTTTGGTTTTTTGTTTTGTTTTGTTTTTATTTTTTTTTTTTTTTTCTCCAGTTATGACTTCTGTATGATAGAAATAACCTTGAAGCTGTTTGGTGCCATCTTGCCATTGCACCTAATTGTGAATCATCAAAACATGTTTATGGAGCACTGAACCACATCTGGGACTCAGCATAGCAATGTTTCTCTTTGAAATCTACTTCCTAAGATGTTTAGGGGAAAATCCCAAACAGGTTTCTCCAGCATCTGTCCTTTCCAGGGCAGGAAGCACATTTGCCTGTCTTTGGCAAAGGCAGTGCTTTTCAGAGGTTAAGTCCAATTGAGCCTGTGTAGCAGGGCCAGTCTTTCAGCAGCAAACAAGGTATAGGGTGATTCTACCTGCAAATGGAAAAAGATAAGTGAATCATCTGGCTAGAAGGCTTCTTGCTGTGCTGATCTTGTGCACAGCTGGACAAGGCGACATGAAGAGCTAGATTTTATTTTCCAAGATGCCTTCTGACACAGTGAGTTTACTTCATCCCTGTCTGGCCTCTGCCTGCTAATGACTGAACTGGCCTGCAGAGTATCCTTGGATCTCTGTACCTGAACCTGCAGCTGTAGTTCAAACGTCCCAGTTAGTCAGCTTGTGCTACTCTCCACACCTTTGAAACTTTGTATAGCAGATAGAAGTTGCTGGGTGTTTCCTTCAGGGTTATAACTGTCTTACTGCTTTCAGTATTCCTTTGGAAATTTGTTGTTGAGGTAAAATTTGTTAGAAAATATGAAAGCTAGATTTAAGTGCCAAATCTGTAGATTTTTATGCTTCTACCTGATGCTTTTTACTTGTTCAGTGGGAGTATGTGTTCTGTAGTGTTCCAGAGACATGCGGCAAAGCTCTTGCAATCTTTTGTTATAAACTGTTTCCCTTGGTGTAAAAGCCCAAGCACAGTAACTCTGCAGTAGACACCTAGCCTCTGTTCATACACTAACTGGTTTTCTCCTTTAAACTGTAATATAAGGATTTTTAAATTGCAGGTGTCTAATAATGTTGCTAAGCAGTGATGATCCAGTGACTAAGGGATTGAGTTAACTTTGTTCTGATACAAATTTCTTCTTAGTCTTCAACATATTGCTTAGACTTTGTCACTGGAGCACACCCTCCTTAGCTGGCAAGCCATCTTAAAAGATATGGATGATATGAGAAACTCCTGCCTTGTTATCAGAATATTATTATCATGAGCTGGAAATAGGGCCGATCCAGGCAAATGAGAGGTGGAAAAAAGGTATTTGCATTGCAAAAGGCCACACAGCTCTCTGTTGCTTAGCACGGTAATGAATAAACCCACAACAGATGCAGCAACATCAAATCTTGTTCCCCAGAGAGGAAGAAGCCACCTTCTCTAGTTAGTGACAAGTCCTGGACAGAGCAAAAAGTCTTAATTTGTCTGCATTTCAACATTGTCATTTGTTCTTAGATCAGCTTTAACACAGCTTTCTTCAGGAGAGAATTTGGAGAGGAGATAGGCATAATAGCTGCTCATCTCACATAGCCTCTTGCTATTCCTTGTGTAAGTGAGGAAGCAGATGGCCTTCTCAAAACTTTTGTCAGTGGTATTTTTCTACCTGAGCCTGGTGCTTCAGTTTAAATGTCATGGTTGTCCCCACTGCTCACACTCTGACTCAAGTGTAGAGCAAGGTGGGTGACCCAACACTAGCACGACGAGAGGGAGAACTGGTGTGTAGTATTTAACTTTGCCCAAAGAGGTATGCCATTTTATCCACTAAAGAAACATGTATGGGATGAAGTTTGAATGTTCAGCACCTCTTCTGGAACTCTCTTCGGGTATATGGGTGGCAGAGATCTTGCTCATACCCTAGAGATACTAAGTTCTTGTCAACAGCTTGAGGAAGGCTTTGAGGTTGGCCATACCAGAACACTCTAATCTGTGGCAACTGTCTCAAGGCAGCTTTACCAAAAGACCTCTTGAGCTAAAATATGGAAATTGAAGAACATGTGTATTTCGGTTGCAGAGGACTAAATTAGAGCCTTTAGTTTATAAATGTGTGTCCATCTTACGAGAATTCTCAGGAAGACTGTGCACAGCTGTTCTTGCTTGTTAGTATCTGTGCTGTGTTTTCCTGGAAGCACTCACATAGCCTGTTGATGCCATTGATTGTCTATTCCCACCTCTACAAGTACAAACTTCTGAAGTTTAATAGAAATCCAGGATTTAACTGACTTAAAGAAAAGAGATTTTATTTTTCATGTGGGATTGGGGCACACCCCAGCAATACAGTAGACCCTAGTGCTCCTTCTCAATTGCCATGTTCCCTTTTCTACTTTCTCCTCCCCTAGTATCTGTCATTCCTGCCCTGAGGAATGGAGCAGCCTGAAGGTAGATTGGAGGCTAAAAACCAGCACAACCCTTCGTGCTCTTGCCTGCCTGTACACTGTGTAGGAAGCCTGAATTGCTCTGAGCTGAGGCCCCTGTTACTCTTGCCAGCAGGCACTGTGCTGATGTAGAAAAGTCAATATAAACGGTGAAAAGGCTGATAATATATTTGGCCTCCTGGAACTAGGAAGATATTTTGTTACAAGGTGCACAGTACAGCTTGGTTAAGCAATGTATATGAGCCAAGTGGCCTGGGACAGGTGATCTCATAGGTGCATGGGATACTCAGTGAGACTGAATGTGGCCCTCTGCATAGGCATGAGTCAAGTTCACCTGGTTCACTGAATGTGAATCAGGATTGAGACATGACTACAAAAAGCAACAGATGTATCATAAGATACTAAAGCCGAAGTACAAAAAGTATTTGAACATTGCTATGGTTCTGTTGACACAAGAAAATGCCTTTGTGCTCTACTGAATCCACGCTATTCCACAATTAGAGCAGAATTGAAAGCCATAGATTTACAAGATCAGTATCTGATGTCTTTGGTCCTGTTGAGCTGCTGTTTCATTGGCTTTGTCACTTAAAGTGTTTTATCTTCTGGAAAAAAATAATTCATTTCTTGTCTAAAATACTGAACTTCCATTAGGTGGGTCATATGTTTGGAAACAATTAGAAAAACACTAGATAGGTAAAGAGACAGAGCACTCTGAAATACCTGACTTGGAAAGAGGATATGGGAGTTGCTTGTAAACTGGAATCTGGGTGTGGTTCTCGCATCCACACTTCTTTTGTGTTCAAAGCAATAGCTGATCACATAGGTATTTGCTTGTGTCCCATAGATATGCACAATAAACACAGCCTGAGAAGTATTTTTCTTATTCCACCCTGGCAGCTGCATTTGGGGGAAGAGTTTAACAGTGTGCTCTTCAAGCTCACTGCCTTTAAAATCTCACTGTGAATATCAAAGATGGAAGAACACTTGTATACTTTATAAGGAGGGATATTAGATAGAGTGTTTTAGTCTCTAGATACCTTGTCATATTCAGTAATGACTGCTGTCGATTTTTGCTTTAATCCCAGAGAAACTAAGGCAAAAATAGCCTGTGTAACTCTCCTCTGAGCTATCTTGGAGCTTCACGCTGGTGTAAGGGATAAATTTCAGTCTCACAAGCAGAAGCCTGCATGACTACATTGTATATTGAAGCTTATATTTTAGCTCTGAATTAAATATAATTTAAAACCTGATTGAATGCTTCTCTGACCAGAACTGAATAATTATTTGCTTGATTTTTCCATGCTTATGGCAAAGCAGGTATAATTTTAAACAAAGTCTCCACAATGGTTTGGCAGCATTTATACTTACAAAAAGACATTGCATATGAAGACACTTACTTACAACAGTAAAGAAAGATAGACTAATTCAAGTGGATTTTACTGTTGAAATACCTTGTAAGATATGAGAATCCTCAGTGGGCCTAGAAGTGAACAAGATCATTCTTGGACATGCTCTCTCCCTATTCCTAGCAAACCTTGCTTATGGTCTTTGAATTCAAGTCTAAAAGTCCTGAGCAGAACCAAAAGTGCAGGAGACAAATACTTCAACCTTGCAAAAGCCCCTACACTTAAAAGAGGAAGTTAATATTCATATTTGATAAGAAAGAATGCAGTTTTAAAATTGGGCTAGTAGGTCACAACTCTGCATTAGAACTTCAGGTTGTTGGGGTTTTTTTGCCAGATACATAGAAGAGAGTTGAATTGGAGGTGGTAAGGAGGTAAAGGAATAGCTCTGGCAGTGTTTTTACATCCTTTTGTCCCTCCAAAACAAGGTTATGTAGATGACCTAATGAGTACATTAGACATAGACAGTTTATGGAGCCAGGGTACTGGTGAATTCAGTACAAGACAGGCATGCCTTTGGCCATGAACTGTGACTGATATTTGAGCCCAGGTGATAGAATTCCTTTTGACAAAGAAGAGCTCACGTTCAGGAAAGATGTGAAGAACTTGCATGGAAACCTGCTTACTGGGCAGGGAGCCATGTGAAAGAAAGGAATAATTTTCAGCTTGCTTATTTGCCAATAAATGTTAAACTGTGTAACACAAGGTTATTGTCTGTCCAGCAGTTTCTTAGCAATATTAGGATTTCACCCCTTTCCCTTTTGGGCTCTTCTCTGTGTTACAAACTTACTTTCAGCTGAGGAGATGATCTAAACGTTACACTGGGAACAGTTCAGAATGCCATGTACTCAACAGAAGAGACCCTGATTCTGATTTTTTAAGCAATGTCAGCCCTAAGGTGCTTTCAAAACCATGTGACTACTACAGTTAATCCTGTGTGGGACATGCAATATTTGAGCTATCCAGGGAGGCCTAGTCTTGGTTTTGTCTGGTAGGCAAAGGATGAGAGCATGAAACCAAACGGGCAAAATTAGCAATAAATTTGCTACTCCAGAGATCTTTAATCTTTTTTCCTTATGACCATATATGTTTTATCAGGACTTTGTATTTACCTTCAAGATCAAAGGCAGGCCCGTCCTCGGGGCAGTTCAGTGGTGACTCTGAGTAGCCCGGTCTAATAATCTACCTCTTGTCATTGCCAGAAGAGTGAACGAGGAGAAAGCCTGGCATTCAAAGAGTAAAGTTCAGGGGATGTGTGTGAGAACATTGTGTCCAAAATGCATATAAAGTCATGTCTTAGGAAGACAGTTCTTACCACTTAGGTCTAGAAGGGGGAAAATTTTCTAGATTCTCTCTGATAATTTTTGTCCATTATATGGATAAAAATGGAACATACTAGAATTTGTGACTCTTGCCAACACATCTCAGGCAGTTGAGCATTATAAGTGATAATTATGTTCCTGGCTACAGGTTAAGCCAGATGTTCAGGAGCAGCTGCTATCAACCTGTTGGCAGAGTTAATCGTTTCATGGTATGATGGAGTGATTCTTGGCATCTTTCTAGGGAAAGAGGGCATAAAATTGAGGGGAAATTACATTGAATATAAGCTGAAACAATGTGCCATGATGATAGAAATGTATCTCCAAGTAGAGAATGGAAAATCTTGAAAATTATGGCATCTCTGCAGAGGGTGGAAAAATACCTCCTGGGTATCATTAGTCAGTGATTTCCGTTCTTCAAAAAAGTCCATTAGGAGTGGCATCTGGATTTGTTTCAAATAGTCTAGCTCTGGATGGTGAGAATATGACCTAGAGGCTTTTCTTCCCTCACAGGTACTAAAAATTCAGGTGCTTGGCATTTCTTTGCTAGCAAGTTTTGTGAGGAAGGGAACTACAAGGTTATAGTGGAAGGTCACAGGTGCTTTACCACTGGTACAGGGGAGGGGAAATGCATGATAATCTGAGTCTAACATTCCTTGAACACTCATGTACTTGTGTAATACCTCTGGCTCTCCTTCCTAAACAGCCCAGAAGGCATTTCACTGGTTGTGGGAGCAGCTGGAATGATGATGATCACTTGCTATCACAGTGAGGATTTTGTGAGTTTCCCGTAGATAAGTAGACCGTGCAGGGTAATGTTTTGAAGGAGCTGTAGTCCTCTGTTCTCTCTAGTGGATTCAGAAGCCAGTTTTGAAAACTTGTCTTTCTGAATAGGAAAATGTAATGAGTTTGTTTTCTTTGCATTTTACATTTGAAAATGTCCTCAATTGGATGGTTTTGCATTATGTAGTTAGCTTGAACAGACCTTATTGTCTTAATCATACATTTGCGCATACAGTTCAGTTCCAGACCAGAGTTCGTTTGTGCTTTGTCATCCCTTAGAAGGATAAACAGTTAACTGTCCATGAAATGCATAATTTCTGTGGAGTCTGTAGGAAAACTGAGTAACAGAGAGAAAAAAATATTTATGGTTTTGTGTTGTGTTTTTTTTTTGTTGGGTTTTGTGTTGTTTTGTTCTTTTTTCTTTTTTTACAAATCTAAAACTGAAAGTCAACAAGCTTTACAGTGCTTGTGCAGTGTATCTCTGTCAATATAATTTAGTTTTAGATATGTCTGAGATTTACTTAACTGAGGGGTCAGCATTTATATATGCAAAAGGATTGATACCAAGTATCTGCCTTTAGAATCCCAACATTGACCTTACTGTGTATCATCATGACCAAAACCGATTTCTCACCATGGAAGTTTTAAATTCCAGCACCCAGAACCTGATTTTTAAGATTTTATTTGCATTAGTCCATAACATTTTCACTCAGAATACTTTCCAATGAGATTCCAAGTCTCAGCCTTTGGTATTCACGCACATGTTTGCACATGAATAAGCTTACATAAACAGGCATTTGTGTGCTTCATTGCTTCACTTTTTCTTAGGTAAATACTTATGAGAAAATATGCATGCATCTGGGAAGAGGCCATAAAAAACTTCTTATCAGGACTAAGCTGTTTCAGGGATCCTAGGGGGATGAGAGCATTAGTTTGCCCTCGTTTTGCTGTCCTTCAAAAGAGTATTGCTAAAGGGCAGTTGTTTAGAAAAATAAGGTCATTTTACCCCTTGCTTACTGAAGAAAAATAAAGTAAGTTCAGCTTTTCGACTGGGTATTGCACAGTTGTTTTAATGAAGAAACATGGCAGGATTCTTGTGCAGGTCTAGATGTTTTTTTCTGCTTACTCATCCAAAAGAGCTTCATCTGTTAGAGTTCTTTTGTTATAAGCATAAACGCTGTCTAACCATCGGGGAGACATTGTCAGTGATAAAATCTGCTGATGTTAATGTTTCATTTAAGAACTAATAAGAACACCTCAAGAAAAAATGTGGTTTATCTTGAAGAAAGATTGTAGATTAGAGCAAAATAGGAAAAAAAGAGTGCTCTGTGTTTCCCTAGAGTTAAGTATGAAGGGTGGATGGGTGAGAATTTGTAACAGAAAGCTCCAAGAACAAATTAGATAATATTGTGATGTTCTTTTTTTATTGTTCTTGTTAAACTATACTGTTCTTTTTCATAACATTTTTGTGTTAAGCTCTGTTCCCCCAAAACTAACTAACTAACTAACTAACTTTAGAATGTGTATACTCTTCTTCAGGTCTGAAATCTTGCATGAAATGTGTTTTGTGGAGGGTGCATGTCTTTCCTGCCCCCTTTCCCGCCCCCCCCCCGCCCAGATAGATATAGATATAGATATAGATATAGATATAGATATAGATATAGATATACTGTATAACCCAGTATATTTCCTGCTTCATAAGTTTTCTGCCTTTAATTCAATCCTTTTAGAACTGAAGCAGTTGATGGGAAAGATGGTAGTTTGGGAGTTTCCATGTTTACTTCTATTTCAACATGTAGGCCCTTCATAGGGGCCCACTGTAGCATTCCTTGACAATTTCTCCGCAGAAAATCTTGGAAAAAACTGTGTCATTAACTTCAACACTTTTATTAAATATTAGCTGTAGTTCAGAATCCTAGACTAATACAGTATCTCTTATTTCTTGCTTTCCTAAGGCTCTTAACAACTGGACCCCTTACAGTTCAGGACAGTGTTAATGTCCTCACTCTGTTTGGATTAGTGAAACAGGCTCCCACTCTTTCACATGTTTCTGCTGAATTCAAAAAGTCTCCGTGCTGGGATCAGGCTGCACTGTCTGGGGCCAGGGAAGAAAAGAACAGATGAGATAGGAAGGGCTAAGCATGAAAACTAACCGTAACAATCCTGTGACCTTTCCTGCTGGTCGGCTGTAGACTATCATTTGTTCTGCAAATGATTTTGCTTGTCCAAGCAATGTATGGTTGTTAGTTTTGAAATGGAATTGAGGCACATTACTTAGTTTTGTTTGTCTTTGCTCACTTTGTGCAGCTGAACTTCCTTTGGAAAGTACGGTGATTCCTCCAGAGTATTTGAAAACTGAAAAAATAGCAGCTGGGTTAGGAGATGGTGAAGGAACATCTGCAAGACTACAGCTTTAGATGAAATTCAGCATTTTAACTTCACAGGGGTAGGTCTGTTAGCTTGCTATGTGTGGTGTCTGCTAGCTGCCCTGGAGCTCACTGTGCCCAGGATGGTCAGTGCATCGGGGGGTGGCTTGTGTGATTTAAGCAATTATGTATTAACTGATGCTTGTGGACTCACTCCTGCCACTATTTATGATCAGAATTTGGAAGGCTAGCTATTAGTTATTTCATATCTACAGGGGAAAAGAGTTGTCATGAGGTTGTGATGCTTTTGTCTCTAGGGAGTGCTCCAATCAGCAGGCCTATTGATTATTTTCTCTGAAGTACTGTTTTTGTTGATGCAAGATGGGATGGAAGTGAAGAGGCCGCAGAAAATTGCCTAAAGGATTCATATGTAATGCAAATGCAACACATTGTTAAGCCATGAAGAAGTGTACTGCAGTAGTGTGAAAACATTTCTGATGGACGGTGCTTAGAGGTAGATGCTGATTAATATACCTCCTCTACATTGTCATCCCACAACTAAAATTCCTCTTTCTTTGTATTATTTATATCTATTGAAATTCCTGTAGAGCCACAAATAGCTTCAAGGTTCCATCCTCAGAAGTACCCTGAAAATCAGCAGGGAGAGAAAATCCCTGCACCAGAGAGTTTCAGATCTCAATGGATGAGTGAGGTAAGGAAGAAAGGGGTGCTGCAGCCGCCGTCCTTCCAGACCTTAGGTTCCGGCCTGTGTGGCTGTATAGCCTCCTTCCTTACCATGGTCAGCAGTTGGGAAGCTGCTGTCCCCCGTGCAGCACACTCTCTCAGTTGTGCAGCCTCAACACTAACCTTCAGGACCCTCTTGAGCACTCTCAGAAGGTCGACAGAGCTCTGGTTCTAAAATCGGGCAACAGCTACTGTTGGGGGTTGGCTGATGTGGTCTCCGTTTCTCAGTCCTCCTGCTGAAACTGCTGCTCCTTGCTGCCTATTGCCCTTTGGTGTACCCAGCAGGCTCCTGTGGCCATGGAGGAGGAAGGCAAGTCCCCACGGCTTCCTGGGGCACGGGCTTTCTAAGAAGGGATGCAATGCAGTGGTGGGGGTGCTGCTGTTCACGCCTCCGCTCTCTTCGTGCCACTTTTTGCCCTCTCTGCCGTGCCCTCGCTCCAGTGCCAGCCTGTGGCAGCCTCCCCGGGGCAGAGGAGTGCCCAGCTGGGCTGTGCAGCTGGCGTGGCGGGGGCAGGAGGCGAGGCAGCCCCCGTACCAGCTGTACCCTCACACAGGAAGGCCTCCGCAGGCTGTTCCCACATCTGCCGGAGAGGCGACGTGTCTACCGATTCACCAGTTGCGTGTGGCTTGCTGCCCTTGCAGCTGGGCAAAACCCATGGGCCTCTGTCCTGTCCTCCCCCCGTGCCCCACAGAGGAGGATAAGCATGCCAGGGGGATGCTTGGGAAGTGCTGGCTGCCCCCCGCTCTGCCGAGGGTAGGAGCTGCAGCTGGCAGCACAGAGAGACATTCTTTAGGTCAGGGCATGCGCCTCAGGAGGGGTGAGACGCTGGTTGTGCCAAAAACAAGAGAAAGTCGGGAGGAGGTGTAGTAAGGTGGAAAAGGGCTGTGCTCCCTTGCTTTGAGGAGTGTCATCACCCTTTTCTTGTATCCATGATGGCTCTGGACAATATTCAATCTTCTACCTTTAACCTTATTTGAACACACACTGTCGTATCTCCCACTTTTCAGCCATACATGTAGTTCATTAGATTCCCCTTGCAGTATTGCAGCGACATGACTTACCTCTGCTTTCGTGGAAAGTAATGTGTCTCAGGGAAGTATTTGTTACATGTGATACAGCCTTGAATTAACGTGACATAAGCACTGCTGAAAGAAAATGGATCCCACCTATTGTGCAGCAGGTATATTGGGGCTTCTGAAACAGCGTGGTTTGGGAACAACCCAATTATTTAATTAAGGCTCTTTTTCTATGCCAAACCCAAGCTGCTCAGGCAGTTTTATTCTCTTCTCATGTCTGGGAGGCAGTACAGTGTTTAAAAACTTCAGCAAAGCTGCATGTTGATTCTTAATAACACCCATGTCTTGAGGCTGATTTGGGGTAACACTGTCATTACTCATCTTGTTCAAGCTTAATAGCCAGTTTGTTGTCAAAAATATTTTTCCTTTGGAAGAAATCTGGCACCTTTTTTCTCTGTTTCTTTAACAGATTAGTTTGCTTTTTCTCTGTTCCTGTGCAAAGGGAGTCTGCCATCCTGGAACCAAGCTCCTGTTTGAAATAACTAGCATATACTTATAAAGTATTCATGAAAGGACTTGGGCTTTTCGTTTGTTCTTTAATTTTTCCTAATTAAACATCAGACGATCACTCAAGATAGTTGAAAGCTAAAATGCTTTTTTTTATCCGCACAGAGCTCTTCAGATTCATCAGCTCTCATTTATTTACCTGCCATGGTGCTGCAGATGACTTTTTTAGGTTTGTCTCCTCTGAAGGAGAAAAACAAAAGCACACTCAAATGTCTGGTTTCTGTAGGTGGATATAGACTCTTGGCCAACAGTTATGTACACATGCTGTGGTGGCAGCAGCCATCAACTGGTCCTGTGACCCACTGTGTGCTCCGTCCTAGTCTTGCCGCATCTGTCTCCATAGCCAGGCTCCATCTGATACGGAGGGTGCTGCTACGTGATGGCCGTCTTTGTTCCAGGAGTGAGAAAGGGCAGGACATAAACAGCATTTTCTGTCTTCTCACCAGGGACCCTTCCTTTGCCTTATGAAAGAACTGAGGGTTAACCAGGCAGAGCCCATGTGGAGGCAGTGCTGGCTTCTGCTGTGGCATGGTAAACCTTCACCACATCTCCCTGGGCTGGCTGGGGACAGGAGGTTTAGTGATTGGTTTAGTAATCTCCTAAAGCCCCGCTGACCCTCAACTTAGGATAACATAGGTGACATGAACAACTTAAAGCTTCTGTTGTAGCCTGGCATGTATTGAAACACAAATGTATTTCTCAGGTTTGGCTTATGGCTTTAGGAGGAAAAGGGTTGCCTTGATTTTGTCTGTAGGTGCATTATGCTTTGAACGGGAGCCATGCTTTTCCCAGATTTAAACCATGGCACCGTCCGTGTTGTGCTGTCACAGAATCATACTACCAGCTAAAAGAGATAACTTTGCCCCTTCCCCATCTCCAAGCCCTTTTACAGATATATCCAGCATCTTTCAGACAACTTTGAACTGCAGTTGAACCTTCTACATTCATAGTGAGCAGGTATAATGACATCCACAGTAACCTGGATGGTAAAGGAGGAGTGCTCTGTGACCTCCTAATCTTGCAATGTACTTGTCAGTTGTTCAACAAATAGTCTGGGCAACTACTTAGACATTTAGAGGATCAGAAAGAAGCCCTTCACTGGTTACTAATATATACTGTGACTACTACTTTGCTTTCCAAAGCATGGGTAGGATGGAGATTTGTATGTGATATAAAACCAAAACCAACAAAAAGCCCCAAAACAGACAAAGCCAACTTAAGAATGAGCAAATTCAAGCCAAGACCGTTTTGAGATTACGATTTCAAGTTTATCAATGTTGTGTGGGGGTTGACAGTGTTGCTTTCTGTGGCACTGTCCCGTAATAGCGTGTATTCGCTTGTAAGTCTCTTTGTGTGTCTCTCTGTACTCCTATTGACTCGTGACAAAAAGCTCCCAGGAGCACTGGCGGGTTTGTATTACAGCCTGGGACAGCTCTGAAATGAATCCTTGAGTGGGAATTTCCATTTACTTCTAGCTTCTGTCTCCTGCCAAAGATTATCTGTATATGTGTGGCTCATGGTTTAGATGGGCTAATGAAACCAGATGGTCCCAGTCCCTACCCAGGTCCTAGATGTGTTGTCCACAGGCATGAGGGGACTCAGCTCCTCCCCACAGGAGCATGGTCAGCACCCCATCACCTCGCTGCTGCCTGCAAACAGGCATTTGCTCACTGGACCGTCTTAAGCCACCAACTTGGAACACACGGTACATATTTGTGACCCTACCAAAGCAGTTAACGAGATTTTGTTTTCATTTCAGCATGTTCACAAAGTGGAAGGCACTGTGACTCCCTTATATCAATACACAGCCCAAGCTCCTGTAAATTACAGGGGATGTTGCAACAAGATGGCTTTCTGCCTCTAAGGTTTAGCAGAAAAATTCCGTAACGCCACTTTTTTTTTTTTTTTTTTTTTTTTGCTATTACTTGCAAGCAGGGATTGAATAAGCAAAGAAAGACCATCACAATTGTGGTTTCAGGGGCTGTTCAGCTTGAAACAAAGGGATTTCTTCACATTCAACCTCATTAGTTTGATTAGTGGGCTTGTAAAATGAAGCATGAAAATGAAACATGACATAGACACAAATTGATTGTAGTAAAACCTATACAGACCACTGCTTGGAAATGAAAGGGTGACAGCCATCTTCTCTGAGCTGTTTAAAAGTTAAGTTTTCATAGAAGATCATTTTTTAGAGCTTGTAAATTACATTTCTGTAGCTGCTGAGGGGAGAAGACACTAAGAAGCTAAAAAATCCGAGTGAGTCATGTGATATTTTTATTTTTCCTTAGAGCGGAAAAATCCAAAGATGTAATAAATGATGGGGAGAAAGAAATGTTGGTCAGCAGCATGTTATGATTGGGTAGAAATGGACGACAGTCTACATGTTTCTGTTTTAAAAACTGAGATAACAGTCAGCCTTGTTTTCAAAAAAGACCTCTTTGTGTCCTGCTGACTTCTGACTTCAAATGCACCTTGCCCTGTTTCCTTGGTTATTGCAAAAATACCTGTTTGGTTGGATCTTGACTGAAGATCCTGAAGTAGAGTGAGTTTACTCTTTCAGTTACTGGCATCGTGTGGTACAGGTGCAACACAGACTCCCATATCTGTTGTTAGCTGTACAGCTTCAACATATTATCTTTAAAATTCAGTTTTGGATGCCTAGTTTTCACTGCAGTGTTTACTGCATGTGACTGTGTGGCTGTCCGTGTCCTTCTTCTTCTGTAGCTCACTTTGAAAACAAACAAACTAAAAAGAACAAAAAATTAAAAAGTGCATTTCGGTACAATACCGATGAGTCAAAGATGAGTCACAGTGGTACAGATAAGATCCCAGAACTCCTTTGCAATTGTGCTGTCTGCATTTCCAATAAGAGCATCTGGTAAAGAATTTCTAAATGCTGTTGGATATTGTGAAAAAGTGAGCTGGAGATGTTCACTCAGGACAAGGTTCACCACCTTGGTAGTGAGGAAAGGGAGAGTATGGCTTGAGGGGTGCAGCAAATTGGGGAAATGATCTGGTTGCTGTGAAATTAGCTGTTGTGAGTGACGGCTGCTGGGCATGAGTGTGCCTGGGGACCCTGCAATGCTGCCTTTGGCCCTAGCAAGCTGCTGCTGTTCTGCTTTGGCTCAATAGGAAGAGCATGGTAGGTGTGCTGAGTGATTGCCCTGTGGCCAGTAAGGCTTGGAGTTCTAGTGTGAAAGTTGAAAATACAGTTTTTTGAAAGCTTCCTGGGACAATTTCCTGTTAAGTAGCTTTTGCCATGCATGATGTTGCATGTGGGACAGCACACAAAACGAACAGCTTGTTTCAGTCACTGCACTTCTGGTCCATGACTTGAGGAACAGCGGTGTCCGCAGGGCATGGCCACAGCATGTCCTGCAGCAGGCTGGGTGCTCCCATGCCAGGCTCAGGAGTGTCCTATGGAGAGCATGAGTTCCTGCCATGGGCTGCAGAAGATCCATTTTTCAGGGGCTTGAGAATGGTCACCCCTCAGCAACTGGTTTCTAGCATAGGCTTTGTAGACAAGTGAGATTTACTTCCTTGGCATGAGTCAGGACATGATTTTACCTAAATGAATGAAAATACTCCTTGAGAGATTTCCATGAAAATGAGGCACCATGTGGAGAAAAGAGAATGGAAGGAAAGAAAATCACTTCTATTTTCTTAGAAATGTCCTGGGGAATTGCTCAGCAGGAGACAGTGGGAGCATTTCCTGCTCTCAGAGGTGGCTGGTTTGGGATCCAGTCTACACACACCCACCAGGAAAAGCATTTACTGGTATGTTTTGAAGAGGACCTGCTTAGAGCAGTTTTCAGGACAAATCTTCTAAGTGTGCTTGTCACAGCAGTTTTCCTCTCAGAGGCAACTCTTGTGGTTCTTGAGCACTGGGCACAGGCACTTTTCACCCTGTTTATTGTTTTCAGCACAGGTTTGTGGAATTTGTGCACTGACCCAGACAGAAGAAATCTCTGATAGACAAAATCATATTTAGCTAAGTGTGTGTGTTTCTAATACAAAACCTCAGTGCAAACAAACCCTACAAGCAGGGACAGTGTTGCAGAAAGAAGAATGAAAGCACCGCCGACTTGAACATTCTTGGTGTTTCCAAATAACTTAAAGGAGTTGCAGATATTTCATTGGTTCCTGGTTCCTCTGCTGGTTATCCAGACAAATATTTTACTGACTTTCATTTTTTTTTTCCCTAAAGATTCTACTTCTTGGTTTTGCATGGGGGGATGGAGAAGGTGTAAGGGGAGAGGTTAGAGAAGTCACTCTAAAAATGAAAGCACAAGTTGAAGTGTTTATTTGGTATGTTAAAATATAATTGATTGTTACAAAAGCCAGATTTTTGTCCACTTTTTAGAGTGCTTGGGTGACAGCGCACAGATGTGCTTGCTGTGGGTCCAGGGAAGGCAAAAAGGGGTGCTTGATAAGAACAAACGTGGCACAGAGTTGTTCAAGATGTTGCCTTTCATTAAAGAGAATATCTTCTGCATAGGAGAGGTTTCAAAAATGAAATATGCAGTGTTGGTGTCTCCTCTATCTTTGAGATTTCCACAGTGATCAGACTGACCCCTAAAACAGATGATGAAGTTGTGAACAGTAACCTGTGTTAAAAGGTGTAAATATTAAAAAAAATATGAGCATCTCTGTAGTTGAGAAAGGCACAGGAAAGCTCATCTTCATGTTTGCAGCTGAAGGTAAAACAGTGACGAGAAACATGTTTTTTCCAGTAAACTTCCATTGGTTTGATTTCTGTGAACTCCAATGTGTTTTGGGGGCTGCAGTTAAGGACAGCACTATCTGTGCTAGCAGCAAGGCGATAGACACAATTAGTATTGCCTGCTCTTCCAGGAAAAAAGCCAATAGATGTCATGCGATGTATCTAAAAATGGACAGTGATGACATCCATTTTATGCTTCGTTTGATCCAGTGTAATACTGTTGTGGTGCTGCTGTGTGGAGGAGGGGCTGAATTAAAATGGTATATATTTGTATTGATCATAAGGCTCATGGTATGAGGCAGCTTTTGTGGTTTGCCATGTCAAAGTTTGTGCAACTTCTGCTACAAAATAATGCCAGGGAGCTGTGGGCTTCGGTCTGGGTTTTTGGCAGTTGTGGGTTTTTTTGGATTTGTGCTTTCCCGTTCTGTCTCAAATTTGGCCTCTATCAACATCTTGAGAGAAAGAGAGCAAAGCTTTCAAGCTGCTGGGGTGTTTCACTACAGAATCTAAAATAAAATTCAGTTGCATAAACAGTTGTAGCTGGGAAAATGCATCCCTGTCAGTGTCATTAAGAAAAAGCTTCATTCTGGAAATCTCTACTGAAGTGGTGTTGTGATCACTTTACTGTCGCTCTCTCTGGCAAACACTTGGGTGGGTTTTATCTTGCCTGCAGGAGCATTAACCTTTGATTTTTCTGACTTACGGGTCATAACTGGACAGAGAAATCTCAGTGGGTCACTCTCCTCTGGGACACCCTGGGGTTCTCCAAATTTTGAACAGCCAATCTCTGGACTGAGTGCGTGAGGATAGCCTAGGGTTGAAAATACCAAGGGGTAAGCTGGACTTGGAAATCACTTCTGAAGTGAGCTTGCTAGAGTCCATTAAGAATGTAGCAGCATCTGGAAGTGCTCCAGGAAGTGTTTACAGCTTTCTCTCAGGCTTCATTTTTGTCTTGAAAATACAATTCTTTGTGTGGGAGATGATTTGGGGAACCACAAATATGGATTCTCTTCCCACTGGTGTTATGTCTGTGGTGCCAATAGGACTAAAAAAGCAAACCCATACTGCTCCTCTTATAGCTGGGAAATTGTTCTGGCTTTACAGATGGAGTTCAGCTATCTGGGGAAACTGCTCAACTCTGCTCTCATTTCCAAAATAGCAGGAGAAACTAGATGTAGGTCTGAAATTTGTTAGGATTTTGCCGGAAGTACAGCATCAAGGGGATGATGAGAGAGATACAGCCTTTGAGCCAAGAGAACATTTTTCATCCATACCCCACCATTCCTTGCTTGAGTAGCAAATGGAAACAGCCATCTAATAGCTGAGGAAGATGTCTGAAATTAATTGGTGGTGGTGTTGCAGCTCTAGGGGGGTGTGCACTAGAATCCTGTGACTGGGAGCATTGAAGTCTGCTTTCATGTCAAGGCAAGGATTGTGGTCTGTCATGCCCAGCAGCTGAAGCAGGAATGGGGTTTGGATGTTTTCAACGTGAGCTCAGATCAAGAATCGCAGAAGCTGAGGTTTGGGGTGGGGATCTGGCCAATAGTCGTATCAAACAGCTGAGGCACAGACATGACCATGGGTTTGATGATCAGGCAGTGAGGTGGATCAAGAACTGGTTGAAAGGAAGGAGGCAGAGAGTTGTAGTCAATGGGGCAAAATCTAGTTGGAGGCCTGTGACTAGTGGAGTCCCTCAGGGGTCGGTACTGGGACCGGTGTTGTTCAACATCTTCATCAACGACCTGGATGAGGGTATAGAATGTACTCTCAGCAAGTTTGCTGATGACACCAAGCTGGGAGGAGTGGCTGACACACCAGAAGGCTGTGCTGCCATTCAGTGAGACCTAGACAGGCTGGAGACTTGGGCGGGGAAAAACCTGATGAAGTTTAACAAGGGCAAGTGTAGAGTTTTGCATTTGGGGAAGAAAAATGTCATGCACCAGTACAGGTTGGGGGCTGACCTGCTGGAGAGCAGTGTAGGTGAAAGGGATCTGGGGGTGCTGGTAGACAGGAGGATGACCATGAGCCAGCAATGTGCCCTTGTGGCTAAGAAGGCCAATGGCATCCTGGGGTGTATTAGAAAGGGTGTGGTTAGTAGGTCAAGAGAGGTTCTCCTCCTCCTCTATTCTGCATTGGTGAGGCTGCATCTGGAGTATTGTGTCCAGTTCTGGGCCCCTCAGTTCAAGAAGGACAGGGAAGTGCTTGAAAGAGTCCAGCGCAGAGCCACAAAGATGATTAAGGGAGTGGAACATCTCCCTTCTGAGGAAAGGCTGAGGGAGCTGGGTCTCTTTAGCTTGGAGAAAAGGAGACTGAGGGGTGACCTCATCAATGTTTACAAATATGTAAGGGGTGAGTGTCAAGAAGATGGAGTTAAGCTTTTTTCAGTGATGACCAGTGATAGGACAAGGAGTAATGGATACAAATTGGAGCATAGGAGGTTTAAGGTCAATATCAGAAAAATTTTTTTTACTGTGAGAGTGACAGAGCACTGGAACAGGCTGCCCAGAGAGGTTCTGGAGTCTCCTTCTCTGGAGACATTCAAAACCCACCTGGACGCCTTCCTGTGTGATGTACTCTAGGTGACCCTGCTCTGGCAGGGGGGTTGGACTAGATGATCTTTCGAGGTCCCTTCTAACCCCTGTGATTCTGTGATTCTGTGATTCTGTGATTCTGTGATTCTGTGATTCTGTGATTCTGTGATTCTGTGATTCTGTGATTCTGTGATTCTGTGATTCTGTGATTCTGTGATTCTGTGATTCTGTGATTCTGTGATTCTATGATTCTATGACCAGAGAGAGTCTATACTGGAAGTCCCCAGATCCATGCTAAAAATTGCTACCTGTGATGAGAGACATGTAGGGATGGGGCAGGTTGGAGCAGACTTGTCAGGGTGGGAAGGTGAGCTGGAGAAGGCAACATGAGGTAGAAACCAGAATGATGAAGTTGCAGACCTAGGTAAGGACTGGGAGCTAGCAGGAGAAATGGGATACAAGTTAGAGGAAAGGCCAGGAATCAAGACTAAGCAAGAAAGGTTGCTTGCTGCAGCCAAGAAGCATGTTCAGCTGTTGAGAGACTGGAGGACTTCCCATTTTGATGGGTGAACAAGCCATGAAGTTGCTGGTCCTGTGTTGCTGGGGTTTATCTGGGACCTTTGGTCCTTCTGGAACTACGTACATCAATACACCTGCAGAAGACAATGCTTAAAATGGGTTTCTTCTGCTACTTTGCTGTTGGTTTGCCCTTGCCAGTGCTGCAGGTAGACAGAGCTTCAGTTGCTAGAGCTGTTGGCTTAGCACAAAACCCAGCCAGTGCAAGTCCTTCAAAGACCAGCTGTCAGATCCCAAATCATTAGCTTAAAAATCCTATAGTTTTAAAAAGAATACCTGGCAGGGCAGGGGTGGGGGAGGTTTCACTGTTGCTTTCTGGTAGTGGTGCCTTTGAGGATCTAGCTTGCCAGCTTTGTCTGTAATTCCAAAATTGAAACACAGACTTTTCAAGGGAGGAGTTTGGGGAGTTGCTTGTTTTCCTTTTTTTTTTAATTTTTTTTTAAATGAAGCTAAGGGGTGTTGGTTTATTTTGAGACATGACCCAAGTCTAAGCAGTCCTTCCAGCTGCTGTGGGTGGGTAAGGTGCAGCAGTTTCCACAGCAGATAGCACATGAGGGGGTGACACAGCTGCTGTTGCCTCCAGCTGCTGCCTGTTCCTGTCCGGTCTCAAAGGCAGGAGTAGCTGGTGGCCGCTGGCTTGCAGGTAGTCTTTGCAAGCTGGGTTCATGTTTGTTCTCCTGTTCCCTGGTTAAGACTCATCTTAACCATGCATCACCACGTTACTAATTGAGAGGCATGACTGAAGAGAATTAAGTAGCTTCTAGATGACAAGAATTTAGGACTTCTTCAAGGAAAATTTTTCATGTGAGACCTAAGGGACACCGCAAGCTGCCAAAACTGCAGGCTCCCTTCCAGACAACAGAAATGGTGGTCCTTCCAAACTGAGTAGCTAAGGTTTTTCTCACTTCTTTTGTTGTTGTGGTGGTGGTGTTTTGTTTTGTTTTTGTTTGTTTTTTGTAACTTGAAGCCATTTTTAATATGAACATCCAAAAATGGGGTACATACCAGTTGCTAGAGCCTTCCTGTGATGCTTTTGTAGTTTCAGCTGACTACGGAGAGCAGCAAGGGGCAAAGCTTGGGGGAGCAGAAGTCCAAACCTGCCCACTGTGAGGGTGAGCTCAACATCAGTCACAGGTGACCAAAAGGCTGCGTGTTGGCTTGTGCCAACAGGGCAGAACTGAGATGTGTAACAGATTATTGTTGGTGGGGTTTTTTTGCCTCGAGACAATATTTTTTTATTTTTTCTTAGACATTGTTTCTTCCTCTCTTGGGAAGGCTGTAGTAAGAAAGTTGGGGATTAAAAAAAGAAAGAAAATAATGCTGCTTGTTTATGTAGGTGAGTGTTTCCCAGTTCTCCACTGTAGCTCCTAAAAAAAAGTAATAAAAAAAAGTCTGGTAGGTCTGTGAATAGCTTTACAAACCTTCTCAGGGACAATCAACAGATGAAAGTCACCATCTAGACCTGGAGCAGTTGTGTGTTAGCCTGAGTTGTTTTCAAGTGCTCTGCCTACAGCTGCAGGCAAGCGTGATGAATAATCACCTGCTGTCCACAGATCTCGTACTGCTCAGGAGCTGGTGTCTCAACTGAAAAGATAGTTGGATTTTGCTCGAAAATATCTGAGCTTCTTTGCAGTTATATTAGTAATCACAATATGTACCAGGATATGGAGAATTTCCTGTAGTTGTTGAAACCATTTATTCGATCAACAGCGTGAATCTGACCTACATGAAATCTATGGTCTAGGAAAAACGTTGGCTTGATTGTTTTATAAAGATGATAGACTTGAAAATCTGCAGGAGACTCACACCAGCCCAGTCATAAGCATTTGCAAAACTACCTGATTTTCAGCAGAATGTGTTGAACAACCTAGTTATGATGGGTTCTGTCTGTGCTGTTGGAGGTACAAGAAATGGTGCTTTTAGGCAATGAAAGATGATGTACACTTAAAATGTTAAGCATTACTTCAGTCTTACTGGGGAAAAAAAATATTCAACCTTTAAAAAAAGTTGTTCTGCTGAACAGAGATTTATTACAAAGCTCAGCTCTTGTGCAATCTAGGTATTATATTTCTGGCCAGGATTTGGTTCTTTTGGGTATGTAAATTGCCACATCAGAGCTTAGCTATTCAGGACATTCATTTGCACAAAGGAAAACCCACTAAAACTCACTTACATGAGAAGGGTTTAGCTGTTGCAGAAAGGAAGGAGAGGTGGGGGGTGGGAAGCTGAGACCACTACTAGTATATTCTTTAAGCTGCTTGAACATGGGAGTGGTGAATGCTTAAAGCTCTTCAGAATGCGAGTGGGATACCCCAAAAAGTAGTGCCTGGCACTATTATTCAGTAGCAATCAGTGATTAAAACTTTAAAAAAAAAATTGATCTGACCAGGCTAATCTCTACTTAAGCAATTGGCTTTTTTTTTTTTAACCCCTAGTTGGCTAAAGATCTGACATGCTGAGTCAGTCTTTGCCCAAGTGCCTTGAAGATCAATGAGATACTTGAAAAGGGAGGGCAACAGGCATGCCACCATTCCCTCTTCACTGCTGATTGTTGTGTCATTACTGTTAATTGCAACAGATTTAGAAACAAGGAGTCACGTTCTAGGCCTGCTGAGAAGGAGGCAATGATAGCCTACTTACTTATGCAGATTATTCAGAAGATTTGCTGTAGATTGAGAAGCTCATCGGTGTCTGTTGGGCACTGCATATTCCAAAGGCAGTTATCAGAAGGATCAAGCACCACAGCTTCCGTGCAGTCCATTATGAACTTTGGTGCCCTTGGAAAGGAATTTCTTGATTCGTTTTTCCTCCTAGAGCGTTATCAGTGCTGTTCCACAGGCAAGACTGGCAACTTCTATACAGAAGAGGATGGGGATGTTTTAACAGCAGCATTGGGATACAGGAGTGGATGGGTGAAGCAGAGGCTGGGACTGGGGGAAAGGCGAAGATTCACAGGCTTGTCAGGACCACCAGAACATCATGGCTTACATTAGTGCCCCAAAAACTGAAGTGGGGAACTGTGACAATTCAGCCTCTAGTACATAATTTTCTTCAACTTAATTTTCAGAAACACACTTTGGAAACTGAAGCAGCATTCTGAACCATACAGCATGTTTCCCAAGGGTGTTCTGCAGGGCATTAACTCTCCGTGTGAGGAAAGCTGGGTAAACTCTACAAAAAGATTGGTAGTATGGATCTTCCCAGCACGGGTAACTTTTGTTTGTTCTTTCATTCTTCAAAGATCAATGCAAACCTTTATTTTCTATAAATAATTTAATAAATACTTTTGTTTTACAATGATACAACAAATAACAGATTCATAGCAAATGAGTCACAAAGAATTTAAGATCAGTATACTTTAATAAGGTCTCAGTGTCAAAATACATTTCCTTATCAAGTTAAAGTTCCCATACAGTTATAATATTGTCAACAAGAATTCAGCAATATAGATTATGAAATAATTATGATTAAAAGTATGATTAATATTAAGACATGGAATATTTTTTAGAGTGTTTTAGTAAACTGTTAGGTTATAACTTTTTTTTAATGCTGAAACTACACAAATAAGAAACAGAAGAGCAGTATTCAAGTGTCTTTAATCCTTGAAGCCTTTAAGTCCTTGCCACTGCAAATTTGTCAAATCTGGTTTGCCAGTTTTCATCCAATTTTGATGCTTATTTCTGCACAGTAATAACTACACTTGAAGAGTAAAGTATTTTTGGTAATAATCTCTTGAAATATTGCCTATAATAGGGACTATAATAATTCTTTACATTATGTACCAATAACAAAATATCTTCAGCTTTTCTTAAGTATGTGTGGTTAAGACTCACTTAACACAGCAAACTCTGAAGTGCTCAATGAACCCAAGGCTCCCTCTCTGCAAGTGTCAGTGCATGATATAAAGCAATTCTAAAAACCAAGCTTCAGCAGAATCAGAAGTCTCAAAAAATGATACCTTTGTTCTAAGTTTCTGGGCCAGATTTTTACCTTTTGTACTTTGCTGCTGTTCCATTTTCTTCAATGAAGCTACGATGATTTATACCAGTGGAGGAAACAAGATGATATATCCCAACATCTATCTAAGTCTGAACTGCTCACCTGCCTTTTATTACTTAAATATGTTTGATGTCTAAATATGTTACAATTTAGAATTTCAAATCCCTTTGCCTTTGAAAGCACTCAAAGCCTTATTTTTAAAAATATGACAACTAATCCTAGTTGGAAAGGAGCTCTGAAAATGTCTGGCTGCCTTTTAATAATATTTCAGCTACTGATGAATGTAAGGCAAGTAAAAAGTGATAGGGACGTGCCTGCTAGCCATCTGTCTTACTACACAATCCTCATTATTTTTGTCTACTTATAACTGAGTTAGCCTAACACACTGGGAAATACTACTTTTAGTTTTAATGATTCAACATTGCAATTATATTGCTAGCTAACATGTAAAATGAAAAAGGCTAACAGTTATCAGAGGTGTTAGTACTGGCAGCTGATCAGATTCCTGAAATATCAGCAACACCATAACAAATACTATTATTTCTAGCGGATACAGCTCTTACTAAAGTTGTTGTGTCCTAGATATAGCAAAAGTACCAAGAAATGATTAACAACTGAGAAAATTTTTTTTAAAAAAATCTGTTTTGTGTTTGAAAAAAAAAAAAGGGAACAACAAAGATCAAAACAAGAAACCTTGACACAAATGAAAACACAGGTCTAAATCCTCCACTGGGGTAAATCTGGATGACTCCCTTGGCTGTAGAGCTAAGTCAGGTTAAGGCAGCTGAGAATGTGGCTTACTTCTGAGGAGAAAAGCGTACAATGTGCAACTTTCACAGATACCCACAAACACTGCAGCTCACCATTCACATTTCTTTCAACAAAGTGTATAAAAAAAACTGAAGGGAAGAGGGGGAGGCAGAAGGCTGGGAATTTTTCTTACTACGCTTTTCCAGAAGTTAGGAAAGTTACAACACAATAAATGCTGGAAAACAGAAAGACTCAAGGGATCTCAATTTGGCAGATCAACAAAAAACTGTGGTGGAGATCAAATTTGTTTTATTCATCTTTGGCAATAAAAATAACTCTTTGCAGTACTGCAGCCAAAGTGTCACATAATGAGGCATTTATACCACAGCTTTTTATTAGCATGAAATTTAAAGAAAATTTCAGAGTATAAATTACAAGTAATGAAATAAGGAGGGGAGGGTAATCAAACTCTCTAAACAACACTTTAATTGCAATAGAGAAAATACAGTAGATGTATTTCTTTAATATGAATAATAAAGTGAGTAACTTCAAAAGGCCACTATTTGGTAACGTGGACAGGTTCAATATCTAAGTAAAATCCTGTAAAAGTGTATTGGTATTAGAAATTGTCTACTTTCAAAAATATATTTAAAAACTGAAGCTGTTTTGAACAGTATAGGCCACAGAATATTGCAGGGTCACTCAGGTTGCCTGGTCCAGTGCTCTGAGCAGTTCACTGCCCTGCAGAAGAGTAGAGCTGCCCAAAACAGGGATGTTCACCTCACAGTCATATCTTGTCAACTCGGGCAACAGGTACGGTTCAAAGGAGGGCCCCAGCAGACGACTGGTCATACCTGAAAGAGATTAGTGAAGTAAGTCATGGTGCTGAGACCAGAAAGACAGGAAGATGACTTCCTTCCTCTCCTCCTTCTTCTGTTTACACCACTTAGAATTTCATGTTGTGTTTATGTCAGCATGCCTCAGCCCACCAGCAGTTACAGGTTTCAGAGCAAACGTAAGTTCTGCCTTATGCTTGCAACAGTTTGTCACCCAGACAGGTTGAGTTTTTCACCTCCACCCCCAATTTAGGTTGTTCTGAGAAAAATTATATTGGTGCAGATGCGGAAAGCTGTAGTAAACAACACAGTTTTTAAACAGAACATGTATGTGTCTCCTTTAATTACTTATTTTAACTTGAAGAAGGCATGTGTTAAGACTCTAAACTACAAGCCTCCTGTATCAAAGCTGCTGTGAAATAGTTTAGTACAATTTAATCAGTTCCATCACAAGAATATGGATGGAGAATGACTGACTGGAGCTCCAAAGGAAAAATGTATTAAGTTTAATTGAAATGAAGGGCAAAAATACTTTTTCTTCATATATTCCAAAAGTAAACACTACAGTTTCACACTAAACAATAGAAGTAAATTTTCTCTCTAAGAAGCAATACATATTTGGTTCTTGGTTTATCATGCTCCAGCATTTTTTTTAAGTTCTTCCTTTCATGGAATCAGTACTGGAACTAAAACCCAATATTTTCCAATTTATTTGACAGCTCTTACCTGATGCTTTATGAGCTGGCTGGACAGTATAGTCCTGATAATGGGAACTGTAAAACGGAGGGGGAAACGCTCCTGCTTTCAAATTCTCACCAGGACTGCCACAGGTGAGTTGCTGCTGCTGCTGAAGTTGATTCATTGGATGGCTCAAACCTCTTGAGTTACAGACATACTCATCTGATTTACATAATAGGGAAAAAATAAAAGAAGTTAAATTAGGCCAGTGTAGTAATTATAGTAGATAATACTAATTCAAAGCAAAGTGATACTTGGCATGACAGTCACATGGCATAGGCATAACTACATCTTGTCGTGAAGGAAGTCCAGAAACAGCACTAGCTCTAGAAGTAGTATTGCACCCAAGATATGCTTGTGTAAGGAAACAGAGATAAAGCATCAGTTCTAGCTCTGCAAGGTCCACACCTTGGGTCAGCATGAGGTAAACTCATCTCTGTTACCTCCAAAGCAAGGGTGTGAACATACATGAAACCATCTATTTGTTAGTTATTAAATATACCTTAAGTTGTTCAGTTTTTAGTGATACAATCTGATATCTGATTTTAGCTTAGTATAATAGTTACAGAGCTTATTTACATTTCCTTTTGAAAGAGTTTTTGTTTTGATTCATCCTGTCTTAAAATTGTGTTTCTATGTGTAACATTGCAAAACCACTTTCTTTTGTCTTACCAGTAAGAACACTTGTGCTGAGAGACTTTTTTTCTGTAACTAAGGAACAGTTTTCCCCTTTGAGAAATTTCATTCTCTTCCACAGTAGGTGAGATGGATTAATGACAGATGGATCTCCCTAGAAGGTGAAGCAAAACAAATAATTACACCACTGACCATGGTGAGTCCGATGTTGTGAAGGGGATGCATTTATTGTGATTACCCCACTCAGTTGTTGCAATGTTTGCTCTTCATAATCCAGTTGTCGCTTCAGTTTCAAACTGTTTGAAAGAGCAATTCTTGCTGGATTTACATCTATACCTCGTTGCCCAAATGCATCCAGGGGCCTGTGGAGAAAAGGTCTCTGGGTGAGTGAGAAGGAAAGGAAATCTAATCCATCGTGTTCATTTATACAGATTGTTGTTTCATTTGAAGACATTGAAGGTGTCTTTGACACATGACAGCGGATAGACCTCAAATGTCAAATGTTTTTATTTCCTTCTGTTAGTCATCCCATCCAGCTTTGGAAACTTTTGACTTTTTGTATCAAAGAGTAGTGAAAGTCTAGCATAAACAGCCTCTAGGGATCTCCAGACAGACATAACAATGCTGTGGAAAAGAAAGTCATGCCATTTTTAAGATTTTTGAGAGCCCTGTCTATCCCCTTGCTTTGCATACTGAAGACAAACACACAGGTTACTGTCTGGGGTCAAACCCTCTCTTCCCAGATACATATTCAGACACTGGTATTTCTGCCAACAAGAAATCCCAGAATGCAAGCTGCAGGCTAACTGCACGCACAGCTTTTTGTTTTAAAATGACCAATGCTATTTTATGTACCTCCTGAATCTTGTAGTGTGACCAGCACTGAAGACCCAAGAGCTAGAGAAACTTGCAGCTACGATAGGAAACTTCTAGGACAGTAGTCTCTGATCTACATCTCATCGTGTACTGTTCACATGTGTAAGAAAAGTGAACAATGTGAGGAAGGGTTGTAGAAATAAGCCTATTATTTAAAATCTTAGTTGTAGTATTTACATATGCCAACAATAAATGTACTGCCATCCTTCCCTCTCCCCTAGTTTCTGTTGTGCAAAAAATATATACGTAAGATAAGAAAGTCTGCATGGGTCCCAGCTTTCTGCTGGACCAATAAGCGTTTTCAGTGCTTTCCTTAAACTGTACAAAGTCAAGCAGGCTTTGCAAAATTACTGGTTTATTTTCTAACTGACCAGCAAGAAATCCATTCATACAGGCAATGAAAAATTAGCCCACTTCTGCATCCATGAGACTGACTGCCACCGGGAGAGCACCACAGTAATTACCTTAGAGGTGCAAGCTGATGCCTATCAAAACAACTTATTGCAGCTGAATTGAGAAAAATAATTTTTCAACAATATGACTCGCCTCATCCCACATCACCTTTTTAGTAAAATACCACAGAAGCTCTTACCTTTTTTTATATGTGGGCACACCTGGAGAATGTACTGGTGGCCCTGAGGAGGAACTTGATAGGGATCCTGAGTATTTATCCATGAGCCTCCATTTAGCAGGAACATATTCTAATGGGGGATCAGGTGGCCACTGGGTATTTGGTCTTCCTCCCCTCGAAGACAGGGGAGTGCTGGCTTGGTCATGATATGGTGGCAGTGATGACCTACTCATATTGCTGAAGAACACTGATGACAGGGACCCATGACCAGGGTTAATGTTTTTATTTGATAGCTTTGGGCAGTATTTCTCTGGCAGGAACTGATTCTGTGAAGCAGAAGCAAGGGGTTGGAAGATGGAACTCATGCTACTTAGACTCTGCTGGGTATTTTGTGCACTTTCAGAGAGAGGATGTTCTTCCTGGCAGATTGGGCTGAGCTGGAAATCTTCTCCATCCATAGGAATGTAAGGAGCCAAAGTTTCAAGGTCGAGTTCATTGAAGTCAGTCTGGGCAAAAGTAAAATAATTTCATAAAGAAACAAGAAGTAATAGTTGTGGCAGCTGGTATGATAGGAAGTACTAGTAGATGTGAAGCTGAAAAATCACTGTATGCCAGACTTCCATACACAAACTAGCAAATTCCTGTTTAAAGATGTTTTATTTCTATTACTAGCATACACATCCATCACATCAGCAGCAGCAAGGACAACAACTAAAGGAAAAAAGCCCTCCCAGATAAGCAATATTTGCTAGAGCAGCTTGCATGCAGCCTGCAACATCAGTGTGATATGAGCTAGATCTTGTGTTTCATTATGCTTTGAATAACCTGCCTGCCAAGACTAGAACATGTGGCATGTAGTTCAACCTCAGGCTTTTTAATGCTAAAATAGAAGACATAGCTTTCTCATAATTCAAATACATGAAAAAAAAAAAGCATCTATGAATGCAAAAGTTTTAAAAAACGTAGTTGTAAGAATACTATTGTACTTAAATGTTTGGGTTTTTTGGTTTTGTTTTGTTTTGTTTTTTTTCCTTGGAGGACTAGTCATATTTAAATGTATTTCTCTTGGCATTTGACCAGAGCTGAACAGAGAGGGAAATCAATGTTGGCCCATCAGTCAGCTCATGACAGGGGCACTTTTCTAATACTAATTTTTCCCACCCAAGCTGTTGGTGTGGTGGGACACACGTGAGCAAGCAGGTGCTGAATCTGACAAAACCAAAGTTTGTGCATGCCAAGTCTTGCAATGAGTTTGATCCTGATCCACATTTTCCTCCTATCTCTCCACTCCTCCTATGCCTTTCATTGCTGCCTCTATGTAGACTTCAGGCTGTGGTCTACAGCCTAAGTCTGCAAATCGCAGCACTGGCAACTTGTGGCATCTCACTTAGGCCCCAGCTACCCCAAACTTTTCATGGGATTAATCAAAGGTGATGAGTATAAGCTCTGAGCTGCCAGCCAGGACAGCCTGTTGCTTTCTCTTCACTATAAAGGAGTATAAGCTCTTAACAAAGGCACTTCGATTAAGTATCTAAAGTTGGGCCAACACCTTTTTTCACTCTTACTTGATGCAATGTTATAATAGTGGAGGATTAAGAGAGTTGTGCAAGTACTTGTCATACCTCTCTGAAATCCTCCAAGAGGTAAGACAAGAAGATATCCAAAATGACAGTTTTAATTTTGTAGCTAAAGGCGATACGTGCTATGAAGAGCACTCCTTTAAAACTTTGATACTTTATAGTAGTTTACTTACATTTTGTTCTAGAAAGGATGTTTACTTGCTAGTAATTAGGCTAGATTGAAAAAAAAAAAACAACCAAACCCTAATGCTGCTCATTTTCCTTATCCAGCTTACAAAAGCTTCCTAATTCTGAAAGCTCTCTGCTGCTTCTTTCTTCTTGGCCATGCCAAGGGACACCCTAAAGCACTTGTTTCAGAGAATTAGAGATAGAAATGGACACCCCAGCTTTTGAAAGTGCATTTGTTTGTTAGTGTTTTGCATCAAAGCTCTGGCATGTATGTGCATGCATATACGGCCTCTATCTGTACAAGCTACAAGCAGGGGACTGATTTTTATGGCTTTTGGAAGAGGTATCAGTTCCTTACCTGTGAGGTGCACTGAGTTTTTGATTCTGTGTCCATGGCAAAAAGTTTTTCAATCACCTCAATCTTAAGATCTTCATCCACAGAACTGTAATAATCTCCTGGGCTGCTTGGCTGCACAGAAATAAGACTTTGCTATAAGCAGCAAGACAACCACAGTATTGGCTTAGCATCATGCCATTTATATTGTACTATTCATAACAGATCTTTCCTATGAAAAGCAAATGGTCAGCCTGTATGTACAGTGACCTCAGAACGCAAAGCTGTCCAATTCTATGATATGATTTTCTCCAACACAAGATTACTTGTCACTACGAAATACAGGCACCCAATACAGGGACCTAGTTATCTCCTTAGTTTAAATGGTTTTTTTTTGGCAACTCGAGACCAGGAGCATGAAATGTACACTCTAAATACTTTTGACAAAAAGGGAGATGTTCAGCAATACCTCAGTGCCTCTCTTAAGACTGGACATCCTCTACTGGCTAAAAGTGGCTCCTACCCTTGGGGGCAACACCCTGAAAGCACATTCATTCTTTCACTAGGGAACTCCATGGACCTGCTCTCAAAAGCATGAGTTGGGTAACCTTTCTAAAGACTATAGCTTCTAGTTAACAAACAGAAAGAGGACAGGTCTGGGCAAATGTTGCTAATGACCACGTTATTTTACACTGGCTTTTGACTTAAGCCTAATTCCATGAAAAGTGGCAGCCCGTTCTTCTACTAGTTGTTTTATGGGTTATTGTAATTACTGAGAGAAAATGAGGACTGCAATGTAAAGGCAGGTTATAGTTTCCATTTGATGTTTTTGCTATTGATGCTAAAGATATATGTGGTACAGGAGGGATACAGACACACTGGGCCTTGTTAAGCATTGAGACAGGACTGCTAACATGTAAACATGATCTACATATAGTGATGGGACTTACAGACAAAACATAACATACATGGGTTTTTTATAGCTTTTCTTACCGTGGAACAGCTACTGTTGCTGCTTGCACTTGGAGTACTGCTGCCAGGTGCAATCTGAGGCATTGTAAAGGATGGTATTGTCAGTGTTTCACCTTGTGCAGTGTGGCTTTGAGCTTCCACTGGCCATGCTTTGTTTGGTGTCAAAACAGCACTGGTGAAGACAGGGGCTTCCTCAAATTTCTGTGTCTCTGCATGGAGTTTTAACAATATTAATGGATCCTTTTAGGCTGTGCTGTGTTATGACATAATTACAGCTATTCATTGAAAGTAAACACTGCTCCTCGTTGCCATGACAATAAGTTGGCATAGACTTAATGCATGTTGTTTAGTCAGCAAGAAAGCCTGATTCTGCTCTCATTCACAGAAATTTTCCACTGATGTGAGCATGCAGCCATTACTCCCAATTTGCACACACAGCAAACAGACCTTTGTCTATTAAGATTCTAAATGTAGGTTTACACGTGGTTCTTTGTTACACAAAAATTATTTATACAAATACTAACCAAAATCCAGGGAAATTATGGTATCGCCGGGAGTTGGTGCCAGCTGAGCAAGTTCTTCTGGTTCCTCCTTTAACTTAGTAAACAAGAAGTCGCTCCTCTCTGTCCCGGGGATGCTGGTCTCGTAGGAGGTGCTCATAGTCAGCAGGTGAGGCTTGAAGAGGGATTCCGTTTGGTCCATGGAGAACACAACATCGTTCTTCTCAATTTCACTATCAAGAAAAGAGGTTTTAGGCATTTTGCACTCTAAAAAAAAAAAAGAGATGCAGGTAACATGGGCAGTACAAGTTCTCTAAAGCTGGGGCCCTTTGAAGCATTTTGGCTTCTCAGTTGCATGCCAGGCTCTCGACAGGCAAGGCACGATTCCAGTGTTGCTGAGCACCAACATCTCAGATGACGCAGAGTGTGGTTCAGGACTTCTGTGGGAATAGTTGGGGCTTTGTTGCTCTGCTTTTTAAAGGGATGTAGTCGAGGCTATAGTGACCCAGACTACCACTCAAATAAGTATTTCCTATTTTGGCCCCATCTAGGACCAAAACCACTTGAGTTTTTCCAAACAGAGGCAAAACTCCTTATTGGTCCTGATTTTGGAGGGGGCAAAAGGCTTCTTCTAGCAACATAAGATACAATTACTACTTAATTTTATCTCCCTATCAGAACATTAGAAAAACAAAACCCACTAGCAGTTGTGTTACCCAATAAAATCTTCAGGGCAGGCTTTATGCTCTGTTTTCTCAGCAGACCTGGCACTCTGCAGAAAAGAAAGTCTGTGGTGTATTTCAACAAGCGTGCATGGCAACGGGCATGCCACATTTTTCATCCATGCCTAACATCAGTAAACAAGACCGAACAAACACGACAAAACTGATTTCAGAATAACAACACTGAATAAATAGAACCTTCAGGAGTTCCTCTGATTATTGAATTTCTTCCAGTATGTGAACCCGAACGTGGTTCCTCTGTCCCATACAACTTACCTCAGCACATAGTTGACACAGACGATACACTGAGGCTGTAGGTTGCGCGTATTGTAAATCACCGTTCCTTGAGTCTCCAGCCACACGTACCCACCATGCTTGGCGAGCATGCGGTACTGGCCCGTCACTACTTGACCTTTTGTGCACACTGAGAAAAGGAGGCAGAGACACAAAAATAATGCAGCAGGACAGGAACAGCACAATACGTAACATTTGTTTTAAATAAACACACTTCTGAGTTTTCATTATGCAAAACTGAGCTAAGACATTTGTTAGCACGGGTGCTTAACTTTGGAAAAACTGAGCCATTTTAAATATAAAAGGAGCTGCTTGTTTGATGTTTCCACAAAAGGTCGGAAATTTGAGGCCTGGCACTTGAGTTCTTCAGCTGGCCTGAGTATTCAGATCAGAGTGTGGGATTTTTAATATTTCATATAAGGTCTGAACTACCCTAAAAGGAATGCATGCTGAATCCATGTTTCTTGGGCTCCTAAGTTGATCTGTTGTAAAAGTGAATTTATCTAGGTGATGGATAAGCCCATGAGCCAGATCATTTAAAAGCTATATTTACAAAAATGTAAACATTTTTAAATCTATACCTCTCTATTTTTTTATAGGTCATAGTTAGGAGCTGGAGATACCAACACCACAAATAAAATAAAGGTGTCACTAGCACACCTTCGGTCTTAAGAGGTTAAAGAAGTAATATCACTCCTAAAAAAGTATCAAAATTAGGACTAGTAAATGGGACTGTTTTGCCTAGGAGAAAAAAAATGCTGAACTTCAGTATTTCTTTGTCTGCTTAAACTGTGTTGTTTCGCTGCAGTAGCTTGAAATCAGCCACCTAGAAGGTAACAAGACCCATGTGACAAATCAAATAATGTTTCTTTAACTCAAAATATTTTTTTGTACTGGCCTTTGTTTCTCAAGCAACAAACTGACAATAATACAGCTCAGGTTTAAAATAACACCCCCTGCCCCTCCAATTTTTGTAATATTTTAAGAGAAGGAGTTTTCAGTATGGAGTTTTGGCCTTTTGAGATGTAAAGTTTTATGACGTCCTGTGTTGTTGTGAATAATTTCCTTAAAGCAATGATAATTATAATGCAATTCCCAGTTGTCAGTTGAGGAAAAATACCATTCATCAATGGCAGTAAAGTTAGTGCTGAAGTATGCAAGCAGTACTCATACTAGTAAGAGTTGGTATTTGTAAGCAGACGTAGTCACACCAAGTAGCACAATTGGGTACTGGCTCAACTAAACCTTTGCCTACACTGGCAATCTTTCCTTTTAAACAGCTTTTATGCCCTAAGACAGTATGGAATCACAGTTAATGCCCTAAAAATAATGCAGTTTGACTTCGAAATGCTAGAAACTTGATACTGCAGTCTTTGTACAGAAAGCTCCTTGTGAATGTGGCCATTAATAGAAGCTATTTATTGTCAGTCTCTCCTACGTCGCCACCATACAAATGTACAAATCCAGGTCTGCGAAGTGCAACAACTGTTTTGCAGATAATTGTTGCTGTGTTTATCCCTCTGTCTCTGAAGTTTGTTTGTTTTCTTCCTAGAAGTATTTAATCATCCTTCATTTAATTTATTTAGACAAAGTAGAACATTACTTTTATTGATTAAATACTTCTGGTGGAACAAAATCAAAAGGCTTTCATTTCAGTGTTTTAGTGACTGCACTGTTCTGCTCTGCTTGTGAAACATAATTACACTGCTTCCTAATCATCAGCTCATCAATAAGAGTCACAATGTAGGCGCCTGTTACATTACAAAGAAGCTTTTTACTGCTTTAATCTTTTTTATTATTATTATTCAAAGCATGTCATGTTCTGATATAATAAAGTACAGCAGAATCCCTCCGTGGGGTAATCTCATAAATTACTAATACACTTGTAACTGCTGACTTTGTTTTTAACGCTACATTTAAGGTTCTGCCTTCAGTGTGAACTTCTCACTTGTTTTTTTAAAGAATATATTGCCTGTATCTTTACAGAACTAGTCACATCTCAATGAAATAGGCTCTAGTTATATTCCTTATCTTTGGGTGGAGAAAGGCAGAAGGCAGGGATGTATTTAACTGAACACAACATTTGTTTTCAATTGCTGAGAGACACTTAAGAAATATGATTCATTTGGAAGGCTTGGAGAACTTGTGCTACGTAATAGTGAGCGTCAGGTCTCAGATGGTGACATTCAGCTCCCTTCTGAAGTCAACAGCAAAACTCCCACTGCATGTAATGGCAACAAGGCCAGACTCTAAATGGAAGCGATTATAGATTATTAATCGCTGACCTGAAAATAAAACACTGCAGTTAATCTTCTGTGTAGATTTATGTAACAAGACAGAGATTTTCATCTTGCTTGCATAACAAATGAAAAACTGGGTATGCTAAATACTGCCAAATGCACTCTAATCTTTCATTTGATGGTGACTAAGACTTTTGTACTATATATGCAACTATACTTTCAGCCAAGAACACAAACACTATTGTGGCTTGCTTAAATGTGAGGTTGTTATTTCACCTCAAGAAAAGAAGTAACAACCCTGCAGTACAGTAAACTGGCAATAAGCATGATTTATCACTAAATTAGAAGGAAGGAAAGGGAAGGACTTCTGCTTCTAGCTAGACACTCATTTGAGATTCTTCTCACTCTCTCTCTTCAAACATCAGTCTCCTTCCTCTATTTCCTATGCATCTTCACAGTGCTGCAGTTGGCATGGTCAGAAGTAACAACTGTATTATTGCATAAGTAGATATGCTTTATATGAAATATTTCTAATAAAATTTTTTGGTTTACTGAATACAAGTGTGCTGAACATGAATTTTGAGCTGGGTATCTCCATGTATAAATGACCATAGCCAGGAAGAATGAATAAATTCTGTATAGCTTCATGCTAGGAAGAGCTAGTAAGTTGTGTATAAGCTATGTACCTGCTCGGCTATCCTGTGCATTAGACAACATCTCAGTGGCACACATTACGATGCCTAGGGATTTCCTATTTGGAGAACTTATGTGTTTTCCAAGTCACAGCTTGCTGTCACTTTGCCTTTGTGGTTGTCCTCTGAGTTGGTAAGAAGCCTGACTGTCCCAGAAGACATGGGAAGTACTTATCTTAGAAAACCTGAAGGGGTCAAATTTGCTGGTGATGTAAACTGATGGTTCTGTTGTGGGCACAGCTTTTGGTCCTGTGCTTCCAACAGTAAAGACCATCCATGCTGATCCTGTGCTATCATAAACACTATGGAACAGTTTGATCCTAAATATTTTTAACCTGCACAGTGCCCTGAGCACTTTTTCTGACATAACTCACCCTGCTAGACTTCCCCTTGCCTTCATTCTCTTCTTGATCACTCCTCATGCCCAACAGCAAAAGTTGGTAGGACATGACCCTTTTCGGTAAGCACAAATGGCATCTAGACATACATTCTGCACTACATGAGCTGAATTGCTAAAGTGACGAGCAACCTCAATCAATCAATGTTTGCTCAAGATGATTACTAGAAACTCTCTGGAAATCTTTAAATGGCCAAGTCCCAGCACAGTCCTCCCACATAATTAACTAGATGGGGTAATCAACGAGGGCTCTCTCTTTCTTCTGTTACCAAAGAGATTGCCAGCTCTCATTTCGTTCTCTCCCTGGCATTGTCCCATTCTTAGAAATGCAACTCAAGGATTAAAGCAACAGTGCAGCATAGCCCCTGAGTTCTCAAAATGACTCTCAATAGCCCAGCACAGGATATGGATATTCTATGAATATCACTGATTCATTTTCACTGTTAAAAACACAAATACATAAGAAACCATTTTAGCAAATACATTCCCAGACAACTCAAACAAGTATGGTTTGATTGTGTTGTTGTTTTTTTATTTTCCTTTTAAGCGGCTCTGGAAACAGGATGATTCATACCAACACTGCTTCACAGCACACAACTTTAATTACTGCCAAACATTCTTTCAAGTAACACTTCAACTCAAAACTGTCCTGAATCCTTGCTGTTGGAGCTAATGCATATTCCCTTTTCCCCTTGAGATCAAACAGTTATTTTTTACTGCTACTTTTATCTGGGAAGTATAGAAATACTTTCTGTAAGGCTATTTGGTGGGCAATTCCCTACAGACATGACCTAAGTCATAGACTTTTCCTTAAGGACAGAGACCTTTGATCATAATAAGTACAAGGTGGGTTGGGTTTTTTTTGTTGTTGTTTAGCTTGTGGACTACAGCCTCAGAGGTTTTTGTTGTTGGTTGTTTGTTTTATAAAAAGAGCAGCAGCAGACGTTTTAGTGTTGCTGAGAACTCTCTTATACACCGTTTCAGTGGCTGTAACAGCCAAGAGTGGGAAATGTCATTGTACGTTAGTGCACCATGTCGTCTCCAGCCAACTCTAAGGACAGAGACTGGAGATTTAAATCCAATAATTTTAAGACAACTTATGTGAGAGAGAGAGGAAGCAGAACTGTGTGGCCTGCTGAAGAGAGGGAGCATATCTTGGGTCTGATCTCTGCTATGGGAATAATTTGGATACTTTACATTAAAAGCAGCTAAAACTGGCAGTTCACATAGGCATAAGAATAATAATAAGAAGCTGTGCCTGGCAGTATATAGAATGTGTATAATGCATATCCATTTTAGAAAGTCTCCTAGGACATCTGTTTTGGGTGCGGAATATAGTTGTTATTTGGAAACAGAAGACAGACATTAAAAAATACACTGCAATAAGCTCTTCCTATTCCCTTTACAGCTGCTCTCCTGCTGAGCCCAAGGCACACCAGGATAATGCCACCAGTAAACGCACTTCTCACTGGGCTAGTACTGCCTACTCTACCATCCAATTTTTGTTTTAATTATAGCAAAAATCAGACCCTCCAGAAAGATCAGCAGCAGGTTTCAGCTAGGTAAGCATGGTAACCTATAAGCTTTTTTGCAAAGCATGAATACTGTTCTCAAAGAATATCTGCACAGAAGGTGCATTTGTATTTTCAACTACTTATTGAGGTACCCACAAGCTGTGCTTTATATGCAAACCATGAAGAAAAACAATAAGGAGACTTACAGTTCTGGTGACTCTTGGTCATACTCTCCGAGTCCAGGGCATGGTAGAATTCATAGGCCGAACGGCCCAGCAGCTCCTCTGGATGGTATCCAATCAACTCTGTAATTCTTGGTTACGGAAAAAACAGGTATTTAAAATTCAGGTCAACGTAGCCTGTGCAGGGAAGCTACCAGCTCTAGTCCTTAGACTAACAGAATCAAAACCACAATATGAGAAATTCTGAACTTCTGAACATATGTGAAGCTGTAGAGGACCTCTGATCATATTCTGAAATATTTCCATGTTCAGAATAAACTGCCGTTTACTGCCACTGGAAAATCACTGCTTACAAAGTTCTTAAGCTGTCCACTACATGCGGAAACTCCCAAATACCATAATTCAAAATCAAATGCATGTGAGGGGGGGGTAGTGGTTGGCACCACCAGGTTTAGAAGTATGTGTACATTTTAAAAACACAGAGAAAAGGGTTAAATAACTAAGTTGGGTATTGCACTGAATAAAACAAAAACGCAAGGTGAGATATTAAAGGCAGTTGAAAGAAAAAATAAGCTCTGCCACTTAAGTGTTTCTCAAGTATACAAGAACTTTAGCATATGGATTAGGTTACTTGGGTGACTAATCCACAAACTAAGTAGGATTTTGCACAAAGAAAGGTATGATCTCAAAAACTAGACTTTTTTCAGAGCCTTTCTTGAGTACATAGGGAAGGCAGCATTTCTCACAAGTTCCTGACTACATGAAAATAGGTCATTGGACTGTGCAGATGATTTTTCTCTAGTGAAGGGGGTGGAGGAAAAGGGTTCTTTTTTCTTAAATTCAATTTGAAACACCATCACAAACAACTTTACAGGCAAAACTGTTAGGTAAAACTAAATAAAATTTTTAAAAATCATCTATATGTATTCAAAATCAAAGATATAATATCTTCTGGGAAATGAAGGAAACATGACTGTTTTCTAAGTGAGCCACAACACTTAGATGCCTTGTCCTAGCTTTTAAACTGCAGTAACAATCTGTAACATTGCAGAGAGCAGTATCAAAAATGGCTACAAACCAACTGCTAAGCTGTCATAAACCTTGAAAAGCTGGGAGGTTTCCTCAACATCTTGCAGCACATCACTGCCATCAATGTTAGTGCTCAAGTTTTATGCCAATCAAGTCATGCCCTTGGAAAGGCTTTATCTGCCACCACCACGTTTGATTAGTGGTGTCGCTGCTTTTAAGAACCACATCCTCAGGTTTGTGTGCTCCCTGGAAGGACAGCCTTGGCCCAGCCTTCCAGACACAAGCATGTCTTTACAAGACAGACATGTAAATACTGTAAAACAAACAGTACAAGAGCATGGCATTCATCTCCTGGATCCCCCTCCAGCAAGGAAGACACAGAAGATGGAGCTATTTTGTGTATGGTTTGAACGCCAAGGCACTGAGTCAGCCTTTCCCTTGCCTCCACAGAACAGTATATAGCTCATACCCCCAGGACACCTTGGTTTTGTCACTCTGAAAACTACTCTCCTGAGTTCCATGGAATGAACTTGGGTTTATAAAGGTTCAGTTGAGCAAAGGCTTTAGTTGGTTTTATTTAGATCCCACTTGAAGACTTATTCTTTATGGTTACAGTTTTATTTACACTAGAGTTAGATGAACAAAGGGGAAATTCTTCAACCAGGTCTCAAAAAGAGGCTGTTTTTTTTACTCTCTTCACTGACAACCTTCTGAGCTTTTTTAATTGTACCTCAGTCAAATCTGTAACTTTTCTCTGAAACAACAATTGCTTTTTCTCTTTTAATAAAAGCAGAAGTTCTGAAAATGAGTTGGTCAGAGCTGAACCTTCAGGAGAAAACAACAAACAGAGGGAGCCCTACTGAAAAAGTAAGGCTCCCAAAATACTGTTGCTGCTTGCCTTTATACAGTCAGCTGGGACACACTAGTGTAAGAGGCCAAGGGCTTCTGCCAGGACCAGTGTAAATATACAGTTTTTAAAACCAAACTAGGACCTTTGGTTATATAATGGCATAGTATCATAAAACCATCCAGGTTAGTTTGGAGCTCGTGACAAGGAGGAGGTTTTAAAAAAAAAATAAAAAAAAAATCAGGAAGCTGAGGATTTACTTTTAATTCAGTCACTGGGAGCTGAGAGCCAAGTCAGGGTTGAGTGGGGAGAAGGAAAATAAAGATAATGGGGAAGAAAGAAAAAAATAAGTGTGATGTATCCAGCAGCACCAATGCAAATCCAAACCCACATTTCAGCCTTCATGGGTGTCAACAGTGGAACTGAGATAGCAAGCAAAAATACGCATTACAGGATGCTGAGGGACTTCTAACAATTATCATATAGGGATTGCTGTCTCTAAGCCAAATTGCCTATTCCAGTCCTGCAGTTCCCCTCTCAAATTGCTCCTCACCAATCAGTTCTTAAAGAGTGTTCTTGTTATAAAAATTTCCCTGCTTGTCCTTCCATAGAACTACTTGATCACAGAGGTGTGATCCTCCTCTGACAATAGATCTAATGCAATCTCAAATGAAAGTTAGCAAGTGGTGGGTTGATATCTTTTTACTATAACCAAGTAAAAAGCATACAAAAAGACAGGAGTAAGATATCAAAGAATTACCCACAAACCCCAAAACACTGGCCAAATTCTAAACCTGTCTCCATCACATCCATCCCGTGACTCTCCCAAGATGTTCATAGAGGAAGACTGGCCACAGCTGACAGCCTGAAGCATCACCTGGGCCAGGAGGCAGCGAGTGCTTCAGCAAAAGTCCAGCACTAACCTCACCTGAGCACTGTTTTGAGGTTTGACAGTGAGGTGGGCCCTGTAAACTCCGTGTGCTTTCCACAGGAGCCTTATCCTGAGTGAATACACAGAGTGAACACACTAAATGTAAAAGAAAAGGCATCCCACAGAGCTAGGAGAAGGAGGAGTACACACTAAGAGAGTCACAGAAATGTATATGCCCCATGGGACCAAAGGGTCATTTACAAAACCCGAGTCCAGAACACAAGACTTCTACTTTTGCTTAGACACCAGACAGAAAATTGCTCTTTGGGCAAGCTGTGGAATGACAAAATTGGAAAACAAACTGTATAGTGGTTTTGGATGGCATTCCCACCATGGTACAGGCTTTGTGTTTCCTTTGTGTTTGTAAAAGCTAAATTGGTGCTAATAGGATAATAACAATTTTTGTTGAAGACAACAGGTGGGCTGAGAGGCTGTTTATTCTCTCCTTAACCATTTGTTTCTGAAGACACAAATACCTTTGGGGGACTCTTAATTTTGTCAGACTGGCCCATCAGTTTTCTGAGCTAAACTTGTCACAGTGATGTACTGAGGTCAAAATCTCAGAAAACATGTTAAAATGGTGGGCAATAGCCCTCTGCAGTAGCAGATCTGTCTCAGGCACCACTACTTAAATGCTTTTTGAGCACTACTTCAGTTTCTCTTAATATGCTTGTTTCTTGGGATGTAAGTTTTGTGCTTAGGATACACAACAGAGAAACAAGCATCTGAATCCTATTTCTAGATTTGTACAACCTTGCCCTACTTTATGTCTTTGAGACATGGCAAAGCAAACAAAGCTTCCTGCTTCAAAGGCTACATCTCCTACCAGATGAGCTATTTCAAGGTTTGGTTGTTTTTGAAATTGTGCATTTCTGTGTCTTTATAGGAGCACAAAGCTTTTTATTGTATACCTTTCTTGAGTTAAAGTAGTATTGTAAGAACCATCAGGACTAAGTTAGGCTCTTTGTGACAAACTGCTGCAATGTTTACTGCTCATAAAAAAAGAGCTGCGTGTGTATTTGTTGGGTGTGTGTGGACTGTGTGTGTGAGGGTATGGATCTCTTAACAAAGACTTTCTGTATTCATACTATTACCAAGTTATTGAAGTTAAATTGGTCTTGACCAAATAAACAAACAAAGTTAAAATTAAAGCAGAACGAATTTAAAAAAAAAAAAAAAAAGAAAAAAGGAGAGGAGGAAGGAGAGGAGGAAGGAGAGGAGGAAGGAGAGGAGGAAGGAGAGGAGGAAGGAGAGGAGGAAGGAGAGGAGGAAGCAGAGGAGGAAGCAGAGGAGGAAGCAGAGGAGGAAGCAGAGGAGGAAGCAGAGGAGGAAGCAGAGGAGGAAGCAGAGGAGGAAGCAGAGGAGGAAGGAGAGGAGCCCAATGAAGCCACTAAGCCTGGGGTAAAGCACTCTGACAGTCTGCTGGTGCAGACAGCAGGGCAGTCAGTCAGTCCTGCCAAGCACCCCCATTTCCTCTTGAAAATATTAATGGCTTCTTCTACTCTAAGACACACCAAAGAAAAAAAATGCATAATCAAAATCCTGGGATTCCTCTCTACTCCTCAGAGGGAAAGCTGGCCTGATCAGGTGTGTCTGCCCTGCTAGGCAAAGTAACTAGATGGGTACATAAAAAACTTCACCAGGACTTTGTTCTACTCATTTTATCTATCTAAATCAAAGTTTCATTATTAACAAAAGAAGCTGGTCATGCTTTTTTCTTAAATGTAGCACATACCAAAAGCCAGTTTTGCCAAATGTGGACTTTTGGCTTCAGAACAGTGTTCAAGGCCAGGTTGGATGAGGCTTTGAGCAACCTGATCTAGTGGGAGGTGTCCCTGCCCATGCAGGGGGGCTGGAACTAGATGATCTTGAAAGTCCCTTCCAACTCAAACCATTCTATGGTTCTATAATGACTAACACTATTGACCCTGCATCTTCCTGCACCATCCTCTTCTGCATCACCATACATCCTCCATCACTCCTTTTTTTTTTTTTCTTCAACTCTTCCATTTAAATATTCCAATCAAGAAAAAGTAAATATAGACTATAACTAATTTGGGTTCTTGTAACCATGGACATAAATTCCCCAAAGCAAGCTATGCCCTTATAGTAATGGTGAACCCGCTTTTCAGTGCCAGTGTTGGGGAACTGGTTTGTGACACAGCATTCTGATCTGCCGCCTGCACATCTTGCCCTGTGCAGAAAATATATGTTTTCTCAGCCTTCTCACCTGTCATGCATGCTGCCCACAGCAATTATAGGCAAACAGGGCTTCCCTCTCCTCTCCCCAGCATCCCAGAGAGGTCGCAGGGATGAAGGTGAAAAGCCAATGCCATCTTCAATGCCACGTTTCCCTCCCTGCTTTCAAAACCATGGTACCTTCCAAAACACAGCATATGATTTTCTTTTGTTATGCATAAAGCAAAAAGGCTGGGACTGTATGTGCTTGGACACCTGAAGTAGTTTTGGGGTTTTCTATCAACTTCAGATACAGTTTTCACTTTTGTTTTGTGTATTTTCTTGCCACAGAAACATATTGCTGCTATTTCTATCTAGCCAGAGCCTCAGTGGCTCTGCACATGAAGATAAACTGAGCATCACCTACGCCACCAAGGTAATAGAACTCCCTTCATGCAAAGACTGGCCTTTTTTTCTGACAAGAAACACCCTTAGAGGAAATCTTCCCCAACACAAAACCATTGTGCTGCTTAACTAAATCCTCACTTGGATTACTGAATTGTACTACTGATCAGCATTTCCGTATTACGGCTAAAATAATCCTTCCAGTAAACGACTTAGCCCAGATAAGTGGAGAAGGGAACATTTTTAAATTGCTCTCCAGGAATGGCTGAAGCAGGCATTTAACAGAACAATCTATTTTTTAATCTATATATTTCACAAACCTTTCTTTACAGGCTCATAACCTTGCAAAAGATGTTTTAAGAACACAAATGTATCCCACCTAACCACTGGTAAGTCATAGGCCCCCATAGATAAATTATTTTTGGAAGGCCAAACACCCGAGCTAGCATCTCACACATTTTGAATGAGGGCAGGCCAGTCTTGCCTGCTTCATATCACATCAGTCATGTACACTCCTGAGGAAAAGCCAAAAGAATCAAGGCACTTCATGCCAGCCAACTAGTTGTTGTTACAAAGTGTTGAAAGGTAGCCAGCCTATATTTTGCATGTTGCTTTATTGCAGACAGAGACTATGAGCTTTCCTAAGATGACAGATGTAATCCTCATTTTTCACAAGGATAAGTTTCAGCTTCATGTACAAGAGCAGCTCTTTTTTGTACCCACTTGAGCTTCATGCTGAAGGTGGGTGCAGCCATTTATTAAGGTCCAGCATGGCTGCCGTTCACTAAGGTGCTTCCCTCAGAAATCCTAGAGTTTCTCTAACTGAATGCCTCAAAAACAAAAACTTCATGCCTCCTTGAAGCAGATCTGCAAACGGGATACTCAGATCACTGCAGAAGCCTAGGGGAAGCACGTTGCTCTCAATTATACCAGCCCTGAACTGGAAAGACAAAATCTCTTATGGAGAAATGAGCTGTGTCAGCCCTGCTGCTTCACTGCAGAAAGGCCAGAGCAGGTTGGAAAGGGTTTAGGCATCTGACTGGCACATGCTGCTTTTCCTCCCCCACTCCTCAGCCTGGATTTACATTCCTGCCATAAGCTGCTCCTTCAATGCAGTTTGTATAATAGCGCTGAATTTGATAAAAACATCTGAGTGTTCTTCCATTTTTATGTGTCTAGGGATGAGTTGCCTGTTGGAGAGAAATCAACATCCCTCTGGGAGGGAAGCAAGAGCCAGGAGGTTCTACTGGGAAGAACCCTGAAAGGTGTGTGAGGTCTCTGCCTTCTCTGGGCTGGCTGGCTTTTTACAGCTTTATCAAAATCTCAATAAAATGTGAATGAAATATGTCCAACCAAAACTATCTAGTAAAAGACATGCTGGTTTGTTGCCTGTTTTAAAGAGAAATCTCTGAAATTCCTTACAAGCTAAATCCTCCAGAGGAAGCTGTTGTATTTCACTGCCACATTAAAAATTTTCCCTGTAAATCAACTCCCACTATTTAAGACATAGCATAACATTTCATTATTTTTAAAATAAGCATGTGTATCTTTAATGGGATAGCATCAGTCCCTCTAATTCTCATTTATAACTCCTTATGCATCAAGTCTGGCAGAGACATCTGAATGCTGTAACACAGTGAAATCCTCTGTTACTCTCCTCTAACCTGCCACTGAACAGCCCCAGTAATTCAGAGGTACATTGCTTTTAATGAGTCACTAACACATTGTTGCTTCCCCCCCACCCCAGCAGCAAAATCCTATTGATATCTCAATATTTTCATCCTAAAGGTATTAAAAAAGGGAGAAAAAAAATATTATATCTGAGGACACTTCTAGTTACAGCACACTTGCTGCTAAATTCTCAAGAGAGGTCAGAAGAAGGTCAGTCACAAGTTTCACACTTGTAATCTTGCTTTCATATGCAGCTGCTAACACTGCTAGTTTATACAGTTGTTTCATCACATTGTTGAAAATAATCTTGCTAAGCACAGGTTTTAAAAAAACCTTTTAAGGATGAAAAAAAATAACCAAGATCTCTGTGAGTTTTCGCATAAAATGTGAGAATACAGATCATCTCATTGATAACCCTCCAGACTTCAGGAGTTGCTAGTACCTCTGAATTTCATAGAATCAATGAGCGGTTTGAGTTGGAAGGCACCTTCAAGATCATCTAGTTCCAACCTCCCTGCATGGGCAGGGACACTTGCCACTAGAACAGGTTGCTCAGAGCCCCATTCAACCTGGTCTTGAACACTTCCAGGAATGGGGCTTACACAACTTCCCTGGGCAACCTGTTCCATCATCACACCAGCCTCATAGTGAAGAATTTCCTCCTAAACACTTCAGGAGACCAGTGTCATTAGACAGAAAACTTGATACGAAATTCAGGAATTATCTCAAAACAAACACCAAACCCACAGCAGTACAGAAAGGACTTTCTGGGAAAATGGAACAGGAGGACACTTAATGGGAAGGGATCTCTGGCTTACTCACACGCAGGAAAGATCGTTACCACAATGTGTAGACAGGGAGAAGAGGCAGATGGTATGAAATGCTATAGAGATCCCAGGGAAAATCAGACAGGCAGAGATGAGGGAGATCTCCATTTTTCTACTCAAGAGGAAAATGTGGGGAGTGGAGGACAGAGCCCCTTGCTTGACCCAGTATCTTCCCCTCCCCTTCATTTCGTCACTAAAAGGAGCAGATAGATAACCAGCAAACGTTGTTTGCTTTTCATTGAGCAAGAGGCTGCAACTCCATTTCAGAGCTGCAGATGCTCTGGATGCTTTAGCAATTCTTAGTTAATCTAGAGCATAAAGTACTTTTCCAGCTAACCAATGACAGCATCCTGGGCCAAACCAACCATAAGGCAGTCCCTGACTAAGGTCCATAAGGCATGTCATTGGAGGCATTCTCAAAAAAAATGAGGTCAGAAATCCTGTGTACTCTTCAGCTTGTTAAAACTCAAGAATTTAACACTGAAGGCTTTAAGCTGCCTCACCTTCTGCCACTGAACTTGAATTCCTCACTGAGCAGGAGGAGGAACTAGAGCAGGAGTACTATTTGCATAAACTGAGATTTGAAATAGATTAAGTGATCAGCTGAACAGCTCTCTTGGTAACAAACTGAACTTCTATCTAGTCCCTGCTTATCAGGTCCACACAGGAGGACTTTTGGAAGGACTGCTTGCTTTGCTTAAGAAGACAGAAACACTCATGGAAAGGAAAAATCAGTGGAGTTTACCTGTCATCACAGTAGGTAAATTTCATGTCCATGCTATGGCGACTCAGGAAGGTCTTGCTGTCCAGGGGAATATCGATGTTTGAAGGATGCTGGATAGGCTCACACATTATTATAAGGCAGGTGAGAAGAGGCTCTTTATACCCACACAGAGTGTGAGGAGGGCAAGTGTTATACACTTTAACTTGTCCAGTGCAGTGCAAAACCTGAAATAATGATTTTCAAATGAGAAACAAACTTAGAATGCACTTTATGTACCCACCAAAATGCCTTCTAAAATTGAAAACACTTATTATGGCTCAAATATAGTACCTTCCATGTGGCAGACTTGAGGTTAACAGTTCTGCCTCTGTTGGTAACGGTGCATTTCATCCTCATGAAGAAGTCACGCTCAGTTGACATCTCTTTGCTTTTCTTTCCAAAGCCTGGACCTGTACAACGAAAATGAGAAATTAGCTTTCTCAGTTTTGCTTCTTGATTTCTGCAACTTACAAGCATGAATGATTCAATAGAAATAACAGACAGATTCTCAGATCATTTATATGCAGAGACCATCAAAGACACATGGACCAATGAAGAGCAGTTTGTACAGCTCATACATAATCTTTAAGTGGAACTTAAATAAGACTTTGTGCATCTAAACCTGTATTTTAGCTTGCAGTACATAAATCTTTGCAAAGCATTGCAAATGAAAACATTATACCTGACTTGATGAAAGGAAAACACTAAATAAGGAGTTCTTAGTGCTATAATATATAAGCAATATTTGGTAAAACAATATATCAGCAAAGTATTGAATAACAGTTAATGATTACTCTAGGAATAAAAATTCCCTTTAGCACAACTACCAAATCTCTACTGCCAGCCAATTACTTCATTCACTTATTTAAAAAGCAAACAGTGACTCTCTTCTATTTTCATTATTACCATTTTTCAGACTCAGATTCTCTCGAATTTCTTCATGGTCACATGGATGAGTGAAGTCAAAAATGCTGTGTCCAGTTAATTCCACCTGTGCAAAAGTAAGAGCTATATTTAGCCAAATAAAAGCAACTAATAGTATTTGTCTGTTTTTAAATACCACCTATTCAGAGGAAACTGGTCACTAGAACGTGTTGTGCATCAACAGCAGCTTTGGGCTCATTTCCAGGATTTTTCAGAGAGGAACTAAGAGGAATCACAACTGCCAAATTTGCCTGTGGTCTGATCAGTGGTGTGCAGCAGCAGGTCAGAGTAGGTTTAACTCAGTCTCTTTTATCAACATTTTGTGCTGTGTCCTGTATTTAACCTGTTTACCTTGACTCCACAGCCACATCAAATTGGTGACTCACGAGGGAACACTAAAGAGCACATACATCCAACCACAATCCTCTGAAGATTTTGATTGTCTTTAACAACAGCTCAGTCCAGGTGTGAGAGCATGCAGACTGGGAATCAGGAGAACAGCCTTCTCACTACAAAAGGTGCCCCTGTTTTTCTAGTCCCCCCAAACCATCTGCTCTGTTTGCTGAGATCTAGTAATGCTCACAGACACACTGTGACCCTTCCTTTGTTTATCCTAAGCATAACTTCTCATTTTCTCCCCCGGCTAATTCCCTATCTTTGGATTTACAAGCATGGTTACAGTCAGCCTCATCAGTTATTTTCAATACTGAAGGAGAAAATACCCCAAATGACAAAGCAGAAAAAAGGGGAGACTCAAAAGAGCAGCTCTCTCTCCTCTGTCCCTTGGTCTAAGGCACAAGTTGCATAAATGCCCATTCTCCTCTACATGGTGATATCTAGAAAGGTAAGATTGCAGTCATAAAATATACTATAACTTTGATAGGGAGAAGGAAAAACCACCACAGTGTTTTCTGGTGTTCAGGCAGGTACTCGGGGTACCTGCCTGAGTAACAAGAAATTATATTTTCAATCTTTTTGCAGCGACACACAGCTGTTTTTCTGCATTTAGGCATAGGATTCATTTCTAGGAATTGTATTACAGAGACAGGAAAATGTTAGGGAACAAGTTACCTGGGTAAGACCCATGTATTTGTTGACATTCTCTGACAAGAAGATCATGTCTCCATCCTGTGTTACCACGGCAATAAATCCCTCCAAAGCTTTCAGGTACAAGTTGTCCATCTGCTGGTCTGCCTCTAGTTCATTCTCATTGTCAGCACATACTGAGAAAAAAAACAACCAAAAAAAACATCTGAAGTCTTCACCACCATAGCCAGCCTTTTTCAACACCAACATATCGAGTTATGAGGCAACACAATATTTTCCTGCTGTTAGAACTTCTTTCTACAAACCCTGTCTGCTGGGGCCTTGCTTGAGAAGCAAGCTGTATGCACAGTGTACAGAAGGGATGTCCTAATCTCTAGAGAGCTATTTTTCTAAACATCTTGGCAAATACAACAGACCCTCTATTCACCGTTAGTGTGTTTCTGCAAGATATGTTTTCAGTACATAACACCTATACACCCAGACACTGAAGCACCTCTTTTTTCTCTACATTCTTTTGGCCCCATGCAATCTTTATATCTCCTAATAGGTACAAAGTATAGGGCAAATCTTACAGAAGGTGAGTAAATTTGTGCATTCCTAACAAACATCTAACAAGACACTTCCATCAGGTCAGATTTTCTAAGAAGTTAAAATACTCTTCCTATGGAAGTGTCTGTTAACACTACCTTTAGAAAAAAACCAACAAAACACTTGAAGCTCTTCCAGCAGAAGCTCTCTTTCATCCCAGATACATCCTACTGACACCTGATTTTTCATCTGCAGATGTCACAACTGCATGCCACTTCACCAAACTCTGACAAGCTTTGTCACCCACCTACGCTCCTCCTGCCTCGCACGGAAGAGAGCCCCAGAGAGAGCCCCGCTTCCACCTCTTATGCTTGCCCATGCAGATTCATGAACACCTCAGAATTTTTGGAGAAGTTGTGCCACTGTTGTGCTGACATGTTATAATACTTATTAAAGCCTTGTGTTGTTTTGGTTACACATTTTCCTGGTGCTTTTTGGCTGTGCTCTAGAGACAATTGATGATGGCACTGTGGTGACCCTGTCATGTGTGCTCCACACTGCCTCTCTCCTGCGATGGGAGGCAGTAAGTAGGCAAAGCCAGAAGCAGGGAGGCAAGGAGAGGGAGACACTGCTCCTCCTAAAGCCCATCACCCACATGTCCACTCAGCACTCGTGTTCCTTTCTACACTTTTAAGCATGTTTCAGCTTCATGAATAATAGGGCTGCAGGAGACGATTTGTAGATGATTAGCATAGAAAAATTTTCTAGGTAGGAGCTGGCCCATTAATTACTTGGCATGTTTTAAGTTAAACTTCTGGGATTATTTATTTACTGGTTTTGCATCTGGTCTGTGTACCTCAGACATGCTGTAGTGAGCTTATCTTTATAATTTTGTCAGAGAACCTGTATATTTGCCAGCCGTCATTGCAAATACTTGTAGGCTCTGAATCAGGGGGGAAAAGAAGTCAAACAAAAAAATTCAACCCTTATTGTCTCAGAATAAAGAAGAATCAACTCCAGCCATACACTGCTGAAGATACAGGGCCATGTTAAGTTCCATCTAGATCAAAGGTGCTCCATAGTGCTCTCTGTGCCCCTCCCTGGTGGCATAAAAGTGCTCCAAGCTGAACCCACCACTGATTTTGCTGGCCAGAGGCTACAGCCATAATTCATCAACCTTATTCACAAGAACAGTGGAACTCAAAAGTTCCTGGGATAAGATTCTGCTCTTCTGTCATGGTTTAATGTTGCAATTTCAGCATACAGTTTTTGCTAGAACATGTACTGTTAGCACTTGAGTATTTAATTTTTGTTCTTCTCCTCCCTGAAACAGCACATTCATCACTTCCCTTCATGTTTCTTGTCAAAATGAGTATTTTGGAAAAAACTCCAGAAGCAAGAATGGGGTATTGCTCTGCAAAACATTATTAGAAGTGGTTTGGGTTTCATATTCTTTTGGATGGGGAAGAGGCTGAACCAAAATACTGCAGTTTTTACTTTGAAGTATTAACAAGCTATGATTAAAGGATGAGCCCGATCTATATACCTCCTGCACTTGCTAGTGCTTAAGGATGCTGAGGGATCAGTATCTGCAAGGCAGATGAGTGGTAACAAAAAAGGATGCTGGCTGCTGCTTCTGCATCCTCCTCCTGCTCAACATCTCTCTCCCTGGCAGCAGCACAGTATCCAGTGTGAAAACAAGCAAAGAAACAGGACTTGAACCCAGAGCCACTGGGAGCACTTGGTTTATCCCCCCCCTTTGCTTCCCAACACAATTGCTTGGTAACAGGGAAGAGAAGATGCCCTTTGGGGATGGCCAGCACAGGCTGGGGATTTATCATTTTGTGTCCCGGCAATGCAATTCTAACTACACACACAGGGGCCAGTTCCTCCTCAGTACAAAGCAACTGACTTCAGGAAATTACGTCAGGGCTAACATTTAAAATACAGAAAATACACAACAATATATTTGAGTAGTATGCACTTTGACCATAATGACATTTAGGGGTGGGGAAAAAAAAAAAAAAAAAAGGTAAGTGACCATCTGCTCCCAAGCTTGTTTCTGCTGTGTAAAGAATGTCAAGGGTCTTTTTTTACTTTTCCGGAAGCAAACAAATGGTTTATTCAGCAGGGATCATGGCTATAGCCCAAGACAATCAGCCAAGTGTAGGTTCCGAGAAAAAAAAAAAATGACTTTTCAGCTCTAACCCCAGACCCTCCTTTCCATTTTTTTTTCCCACCTCATTAAGATTGCATTAACAAAACATGACCATTCAAAGGCAGGAAGGCTATTCAAAGCATTTGTATTCTTAAATGCCTGCAACAGTGAAAGACAAACACTTTACTTGAGCTATCAGATGATTAAGTTTTCTTTTCCATGTATATAAATTATATTACTTGTACAAACACACAGAGAGGATATAGGATCACTCACATGAGGGCTGCAGGTTCAAACCCGTAGCATCCTAGCTGAGCACAGCACTTAAAGATATAGTCAGCATTAAAGCACATGGTTACAGGATTTTGTGGGATCAGAGTCCAATTTTTTTATTAAAATTACCTTCATCCAGCTGGAGGCACCTGTGACATGGGCTGGGAGGAGAGAGGGAAGAGGGTTTGTGCTGCTGTCCACGCCCTCTCACATAACCCAAAAGCATGATCAAAGTGTTTGGCAGACACCCTCCAGCTTCCCTGCTAACTCAATAAACACCACTGCATCCCCTCCTTCCCCCTTTGCAGCCTTAGTGGGCAAGGGGAGCTGGCAGGTTTGAGTTTCTTGTAGTACTTAATAAGGCATACTCATGTTTCAAAGATGGAGTGAGGAAACTGTGGGAACCATCAGACAGGTGACAAGTGCCTCCAGGGGCCACTATGTTGCTGCTGCCATCTCTTCTTTGTCTGTCCCCAGCAGCCTGCCAGGGAAGGGGTTGCACCACAGGTGCTCACATCTTCTGCTGTGTCCAGGCTCTTTGAGGTGCTTGCAAGCGCACAGTCCCAGAAGGTGTCATCTGTGCTAACCCCCTGAAGCATATCAACTACCTGAAGAGCCTTAGTCGGCAGCAAAGAAACATGCTGTGCATCACTGTGGTGGCCCCAGTATGCCCCGTATCAAGTAACTTAGCGTAATTGTAGTAATATAAATAATAGATAACAGTCCCTCATATGGCTACAGTTAGAGCATTATAGCTTACTCCCATTCTCCTGTGAAACACTACTGCAAGCTGCTCCCAGGAATCCCTATTGTCTTTCACTTTAGCTTAAGAAATTTCAGCTTCAGATGGAAAACATTTGAGGAAGCTGGGACCAAACGAAAGCAGGAGGTTAGCACATGACGGTGGGGGCAGAACGTGGTTTCCAGTAGGTCTGAGGTCACTTTATCTGGGTAGCAGCACCCCATGTAGGCTTGCTAGAGTTTTCTTGGTCTTAAGGAAAGGTGACCATAGCTTCAGTTCACCCTGATTTTTAGCTAGAGGTTTTCTCATCAGCATTGCTTTTCAAAATAGCTGCTAACTGAATTTTGAAATAAGGATGCATTTATTACTTTTTCTTGCAACTTTTTCTATCTCCCATAAAGGGAGCATCTACGTTCAGGCACAATGACAGTACAGCAGGAAGACTGGATTGCAGACACACCAGTATAACTATAAATTAACAGCACATTCAGCAGAATGAAGTGCTGTATTATTATCGGTCATATTATAGTTAAATTTATGGATCCCAGCCAAGTCTGTGCTCATATAACGCTGGGAAGCCTATGAAGGAGTGAGAATCTGTGTCTAGCTGAGATCAAGAGATCTTGAAATACATCAAGAAAGATACAGAAAACTGCACTGGCCTCCCTGGGGCAACTGTCAGAGCTACAGCAGAACCAGGAACACAGCAACTGTCCCCTGTCCCATTTTGATGGGTCATCCACTGTTCATATTGCCCCAAGGCAGCATTTCTTGGTTTGCATCAAATTTTGATATAGTATTTTTCAAACCTTGTCTCAGTCCTCAATAAATTTTGATAAATATTTTTATCAGCTCTATTTACAAAAAAAAAATTTCTAACCACCAAAGTAGAATTTTTTAATCAAGTAACTTTGAACTGTAAAGGCAAATGCTTATTGTAGTATTTATGATAACCTTTTAATGCTAAAAATAGCTCTTGTAAACAAGCTTTGATTAATTCCCACTGTCAGGATGTGCACTGTTCCCAAGTTTAAGAACACTTTTTCCGTAGATGCTTGCTCATTTCCTTCAGTCCAACCTTTTGGAATGAGTCTGAAGGCTCAAAAATCAGGCTCTCCTTACAAGAAATAACAGCCCAGGTATAAACAATCTCCTAGCAAACAGCCTAAACTCCTCTCAATACCTTTGATCTGTCTCAGGGGCATTTTTGGTCAGCTCAGAGGTGGAGTGTGATAAAAAGGGGTTTTACTGGAGGTCACATTGTCACCTCCACAGAGTTTTCATGCCTTTGTCTCTAATCCTGGACCCTACACATGTACCAGAAAGTTGCCTGAATATTGTGCATGACAGACACCAGGCTATAACTGATACCAGTAGGCAGAAGTTAGGGAAAATCCAACAGCAGCTCCATTCTGCATCAGAGAAAGCAACTTTGAGGCAGACTTGTCCCTTCCTGGTTTCTTGTTTTGCATCAAAGGAAAGCAACCGATTTTTTTATCCTTCCTTTTTCTTTATTTTTCTCTGTCTTGACAGGACAGTACATCCTGTTCAAGGGGATATTTTCAATGTGTTCAATAAAAGCTTTCAAATTAGATGCATCAAGAAAAAGCTACTCTTAAACTTGAAGCTTCCTGAAGGGCTCTTATCTCCAAGTGCACAAGCAACTTTGATAAAGAAAACACTTATGCTAGTCTTGTTTTGATTGCAGAGTTTGTATCTAGCCAAATCAGTCAGGTGCTGCTCCCAGGAAGCTGCTTTAAGTCCTGGAGCCATTGATGTTGAACAACAGGACCCAGCACCCCATCAGACCAGACTTCTTGAGTCCCATGGGACCTTCTGGTGCACCTTCCTAGTAAAGCAATGCCACTTCAAGCAGCTGAAGCACTCAGCACCCAGTTCCACTCTCATTTCTAGCAGCACGGTTGGCACAAAACTATTTTTCCAATTTAATAAAAGCAAACAAGTAGATATGCTATTTTTAAAGCACTGGTTTATGCCACAATGGTCTGAGCTTAGATGCAGCTTGTCCAGACATTCAAAAACAATGCGCGCAACACTTCTCCCTACAGTTTGTCCTCTCCCCTTAAAAGCCTAGAGAAAAGCTATTTTTTCCCTTCTGCTCCCTGCTGGCTTTCCGGCTCTGTCGTCTCCCTCCCTTGAAACAACTTCACACTGGCTTCCTCATGGCCTCCCTTCTCCCAAACAACTTCCCGTCTGCTTCCCTGTTCCCTCCCCGTTTCTGCTGCTGTCTGCCCGCACAGGAGCAACTCCCATCCAGTTTCCTTTGCTGAGTCTTTGCACAGAAAAAGACACCCGGATGACCACACAATTGGGATGGAATTAAAGAAAGCCGATAAAATTGTGTTTGCCTGATTAACTTGACTAAAAAGTCTGTAGCCCTGGCACACAGAAACTCACTGGTATCTCAGAGTTCTGGTTCCTGTAATGCCTTTAGCATGAGTACGGCCCAAATAAACACTTAAAATTATTGGCACCGTGTGCTAATGTCTATACAGGCTTCTGAAAGTCGATTCACTTTCTCATATCCAGACAAAAAGAGGCAGCCTTAGCAATGATCACAGTGTTAGCTGTTAACCAAGACAGATATTCTTAAGCAAAAGACAATTATTTCTCTTTTGCCATCTGTTAACCCCCCAAAAAGCATTAGGCTAATTTACTTGCTGTACTAGAGAAAAATAGGGGCCAAGTACTGCTACCAGTTTTTCTGACTACACAGAAGATCCCCAAATCGGGAAGCTCCACTACCAATAAGCATCAGTCTATTTTCAGCAGTGACTTCATGGGATCAAAACCTTCACTTGAAATGAACAAAGATCAGTTCTTGATATATCCCAAGCATTTTAATGTGATGATGGCAAAAATGTATTATGCCAACAGAATTAAAAGACATCTTGAAAAATATTTAAGATTATAATAATTAAATGATAGTTCTACTTAGCATTCCCATTATACCATGTACTGTTCTGTGCACAGCATGGAAACAGTATTATACAGCTATTGTTTCAGTTTGCTTCCTGTGATACTAATCTCAATCAGGCCGTCAGACGAACAGCCTGCATTTCTAAATGTTAAAGGCTTCCTCTCCAACATTCCCACACAGAATTGCCTACTGTGAAAATCAAAGGGAAACGTGTTACTAAGTAAAGCAGCAACTTTTATAAAGCAAAACCTGGTATTTTTTACCCTTTTGAACTCTGAGATACACAACCAGCTATTTCCTATTATGATAGGATAGAAGGGCCAAGCTCAGGCCCTGCAATGCCTGCAGGAGACGAGCACCCTGCAATCCAGAAGGCAGGATTTTCAGAAGCACGTAGCAGGAGAGCTCTCCATGAGGGCTCAGATTATTCACCTGCTGGAAGAATGTGGGCATAGGTTTCCCTAGGTCTTGGCATCCCGACAGATAAATCATTATGCAGACACAGCTAGTAAAACAGCCCAAATTACACAAGTGAAAAGCCCTATTTCGAGTCAGGGAATAGTAGGAAGGGGCATGAGACACTCAATGCCCACGGACTGAGGCTGGCAAGTTGCCTACAGCCATCTCTGAAACCCCATCCAGAGCATCAGCTTGCAGAAAGCTGAGGATGCAGTCCTGGGAAGGGCCTTGCTCTCTGCTCCAGGCAAAATTGCCATGAAATGAACAGATGTGCTTGTGCTTGAGTATTGTGCCCACACAGTATTATAAAATATAATCTGTTGTACCAGTAGGTTTTGATAGAATAAATAAGAAAAACAATAATGGAGCAGTAGGTTTTTGTTTTTTTCTCTACTATATTTTGAACCAGTTTTCAAGCTGCACTGCAAGCTTATTTTAGAGACATGGTGTGTATATATATAAATGAAGTAAATGTTATTTTAATGTCTTAATTAATGACAGAACAAATACTCCCACTTAACTCCAGTTTACACTAAGTGTCTGCCCAAATAATCAAAACTATTTCCATGAAGAAAACATAGAGCAAAGAGAGGGTCTGCAGTCTGGGGCAGGGGTTTGCTTCTCATGCTGTCTGCAGTCCTCCACCTCTCCATTTCCCAATTCACCTGTCAGAGATGACACAGTAACTAACCACTGAGCTCCCTGCCAGTCGAATCAGGCTCCTCAAACGCAACAGAGAATTGACGGCCAAATTCCAGTCTGCTAAACATGCATATGAAATAGGGCAGTTTTGCTTGGGGCTCAGAAAGGGTTTAGAGCAAAAGCAAGAGAGGAGCATGGACAGGCATCACACAAGCCCAGTGTCCATGTGCTCTGCACACTCTCATCAAAAGGAGAACAGCAAACCTCACCTGAGAGCCACAAGGTATACCAAGAATCAACTGGAATTAAATTAGATGGCCTCCCAGTGAAAGCCAGTGTCATTATGAAGTCTGACATTATTCAGAAGCCCAACATCAAAGACTTAAAACTGTTTTTAGAGGAACAGATCAGAAAAACAGCACCCATCAAATACTAGCTGTGTTAAGCAGCAATGGTGTTTATCTGTCCTGAAAGGCAGTATTTTTTCAACAAAGTTCACCTGCCAGAAATGCCCATATTCAATTTTACAGCCTTGTCTCCTGAGAGCAAGAAACTGTTTTAAACCTGATAGAGATTTACTTTGGCCAGAGCAATGCTCTACATCTGTGAATCTCAGGAGTCTTGGCAAGTGTCAACTGTCAGGCAATTGCATGAGGAAGAAATCATACTCTAAAGTAATTATTCTGATAGCAATAATGAACACTCTCTTTCTCTGATGCCACTTCTTCCAATGCCTGATAAATTTTATCTTTCAAATATCCAAGGCTCAAATTTTCAGCCTTCTTGTTTAGCTTGACTAATTTAAATCTTAGTTATACTCAGAAGAATTTCAGTAGCAGATGAGGTCTTTAGAAGCAAACAGTGGTTTGCTGGCTTGAGTTCTTTCATTTCTATGTATTCACATTGTCAGAAAAGAAATCCCAGCTCTTACAGAATATCAGTCCCTTTAAAACACCTTAAGTGCCATTTCTAAGCAGAGTAGCACTAAAGTTTTAAAAACCTTTATCTACATCTCCAGTGTCCAAAGATGCAGTGATGGACGAATCTGCATTTGACTAACACCACAAATTTTAATGAGAGGACTTAATCCAAGTCAGTATTTAGACTGTGGAAGTGCATTAGATTTAAGGCTAAGCAACTAACTAACTAGAGAAATACTGAAATATTAAATCACAGTCTGTCACTACTGTAATGTTTCATTTCCAGACTCCCTTCTAACTGCTGGGTCCTGGTGGTACTTAAAGAAAATGATAATCAGCTACATAAATCACATTGCTTTTCATACACTGTTACACAAAAATCATATATGTATGTGCATGTATGAATATTATATGTGTGGAGAGAGTTGTCATCTTTATCAAACAATATGAGCCCAAACCTTAACACTATAGAACCACTAAATAAAGGTTTTATCTGTAGATGTTTTTCCTCACCAAGAAATATACATGTATTTGAAAATTTCACTTTAATCTCGGCAGTTTCCAGGTAAGCAAATGTATTTTTCTGATAATGACAGCATCAAATTATTTCATGTCAAGATTCACAGACACATGGGTTATTTATATGATCTGTTACAGCCCTTCAGAAATTTCCTTTTTCCTACATTGTGCCAGTCTCTAGTTCATGCCATATAAATATTTGAAAAGCTGAAGCTGTTTTTTTATGAGAAAGTTACTATCAAATTGGCTTGGTGTCTGGCATGTTTAAAATAATTTACCTGTTTACACAACTTCTTCAAGTATTAATTATATGACGAAATCAGAGATAATTTGCAAACATCGTTCAGAAAATAAACTTTCTTTTCACAGAAGTAAATGTTAAAACCACATTCTATAAGCTAAGAAGAAAATACCCACATTCTATAGAATAGCCTTAGCAGAACCCAAATAAAAGCTACAAAGCACACAGAAACAGAACGGGACTTGTCCTGATTTATAGACTCACCAACAACAAACCAACTGCATACCTTACACCAAACAAGATTTCCTAACTACTTTTATTAAAGCAATTGTTATGGCATGACTCAACTTTTCTAAAGAGAGGAAGTGCAATTGCAATCTTATTGAGAGTTTTGCCATTAATGAAGGAAAAGATGAAATTTTGGGTTTACATCTTACAAACAATGCAGACATTGTTTTGTTCACATATTCTGGACACTTACAGGTCACCGTGTGAAAGTTCTCCCAGAAACATCAGTTGTTTTCACTGAACTCACAGGCTACTCAAACCACAGATTTTCATCAGACTGATTAGTCAAATACAGGTGCAAAATAAGAACACTGTTAATCTTACCTGTTTGCACAGGCTATGAAAGTGATGCTGGTTCACAGTTCCTGTTAGTCCAACACGAGCAAGATTCTGATTACACAGAATCCGTTCATGTCAAGTATTTAAAAGTTGTTAGCATTAGTTATCTTAGTCTACCTTGTCATGACCAATCTACTTACTACTCATTACTGGTGTGTAGCACAATTAGTCCTTACACACAAGTATTGGACAGAGCTTCCCAGCAGTCTTTTGAATGCACTGGCACAAACATGCTTACCATTCCAAATAAAAATGTACTTGTTTTGGCATAGAAGCTGAAGATGTATGTCTGAATTCTGATTAAACTCTTAAAAGTTTGAAATCTTGTAATGGAGCTTAAACCACAAGAATTTTGAGAGCTGTTTTTTTTAGAGAAGCAAAACTGCACCAGTTGTTAGTTTGGTAATGAAGACCTTATATGACTAATATCACTTAGATACTCAAGATTTTTCTACCCTAACTAAAATATAAGTAATTCCAATGACAAAAAATGCACCAACCTATCTTTAAATCTAGTTGTATTCTCACAACACAAGCAGCTGTGTCCTGTTCTCACTCTAGGACCCAGTACTCAGAGAACACCACACACCATCTTAGCAAGCTGCCATAGCCTAGCAATGACAACTTTTTAGCCAGATCTTACCTGAAGACAGAAGCTTGTGAGTGCGTAGAAAACTGATTGCCAGGCGCATTATGGATGCCTTGTCCAGGTGGGAACTGATGTTGTGGGGCAGGGGCAGCTCATGTGCCAGTTCGTAGAAAACCTCGGTTTCTTTGCTTCTTCTGCATCTTGCTGCATCTCTTGATTTCTCCTTCCTCCGTTCTGAACTGCTCCTGGTAGGTAAAGGAGAGAAAAGAAAATACATTTCTTGAAATGCAATTCATTATGTGAGAGAGTCATTTACAAGAGCAGATCTTCTCAGCAATTAATTCATTCTGTCAACTGGTTTAAAGCAACTGACCAGACATTAATATCTATTTGCTCCTTTTAAAATGGGAAGTAGGGCTCTGATTCTACACAAGTAATCCCTTGGACCCCCTGAATGCCCAAATGAGTATGTAGTATCAATACTTGCCTTATGTGAGATATTCAAAATGAAACAGCAAATTATTATGCCTGGGATTCAGGAAATGTTAAAAATATAAATTTCAATCCAGTTCAATCTCAGTTATTTTACTGAAAAAATACTCTTGAATGAGGTCACAATCCATTTTAAAGCTGAAACAATTACAGTGCACATGGCTGTGTCATAGATACAATGACTTGCAATGGCTATTCCCCATATTAAAATAAAAGTAGTAACAGGGTATAAACTGTGTTTGTATATACAACTGCCTCAGCTCTTAACCAGACACTACTCTGGAAAACCACCTGTGCTTGACCATGAAGGATACCAAATGGGAAGAAAATACTGTTGCATGCAAGAAATCCCTCCTTCATAGCAGCTATTCTAATTAAATCACCATTTCTCCATTGTCTATGAAAACAGATTCCTTATTGAGTAAAATAACATGACTAATAGAACCAGCCTCCTTCAAACTCCACAGCAAACAGAAGAGCAGGAAATAACAAAGAGGAAGACATTTTATGAAGCAAGTATGCAAAATTAAGCCACCAAAGGGCATAAAGCTAAATTTAACATGCAAGAAATACAACGGCTATATTTATAAGGGATCTGGGACAGGACAGTTTAAGAGGGAAATTCACTGACTCTAAGGTACTTTTATAACGTACAGTTCTAATTTCACAACATGAAGAACCTGAATCCATTCAAAACCATCAGCTATTTCAACCCCATGTAGCTCTGTGTATACAACAAGCTTCCTTCACTTGCACAAGTTGAAGTTTTGCACCTTAGCCACAGCAACACAAAATAGATTTCTTTTTAGGCAGACTCCTATAATACCATACCAGTGCAAACAGCATGGCTTGGATGAACAAAGAACAGGGTGGGGAGAAGATCAGCCCACTGGTTTTGCTGTTTTGGCTGTACATTCATTTCTAGAATCATCAGTGGCAGCTCTCCATTTGCAAAGCCACCTAAATATGAAGCATCTCATAACCTGCTTTTTCCAATGTCAGTATAAAACAATGAGCCTATAAACTGAAAATGGATCAACAAGTCCTATCAAAACAGGGTATTTCAAGAGATATATTCTCATGTGTGAAGATAATGATGAAAATAAATATGAATCACATCACTTAATCCTACAAACTGTTCCAATCACATCTGTCTCATAAAACTACAGAATATAGAAAAAAGTATTAATACATAGTAATGTATTCTAAAGAAGACAACCATTTCTAGAAGAACTAGGCTGCCTGCAAAGCTTCTAAAGTGGAACCCACAGGAGGCTTCATAAATTACAAAGAAGGAAAAATAGCCAGGCTGCATGTTAAATGCTAAGAGTAAAGTTACAGTAAAGTGTTTGCTGAGGCCAGGAAAGGCTGGGCATTCAATACCATAATCCAATGCAGAAATGTGCTCGTAGCATATCAGTAGGGTCCTTGTGCTGCAAAATATCTGAAGCTGGGCACACACTTAGGGACCAGATGGGTGCTCACCAGTGGGTGTGCTAACAGGAGAAGGGGCCTCATAAATGCTTAAGGTATCTTCTCAAGATCCATGATCAGCCCTCGGCAAACTTCTTACACAATTAGTTTGCCTGAGGTGAATATTTTCTAACATGGCATCTGTTACAGGACGTATGCACAGGATGAGACCTGCACGCTTTGCACTACACGGCAGTAGGATCCAGCTTTGATAATGACTTCAGAGGCATTGCTGGAACAGACACCTACCCATCAATGTTTAAGTCTAAAGGATCTGATATTTAAAAGGTGACAGTAACTCCTTATTTTTATCATTGCCAAGTAAAAGTCATACTACATTCACACACAATAAGTTCCTTCATACAGCTGTCTGAGAAGGTTCAACAGAAAATGCCCCATGTCCTCTTGGGGCAGGTGCTGGGAATGGGAAAGCCATGTGAACTACTTATATGGATGCTTCTCTCAGAGGTATGTCTTGTTCTCTACAGAGAAATGCATCTACACCATGCCTATAAAGATGCCAGAGAAATAAGAGAGTAGAAACAAACAAAAGCCAAACAGAACAAAAACTATGTGGCAATATTTGCAAGAATTTCCCATTGCCACTTAGATAATTTAACTGGAACCATAAACATTCGAGCCCACAATTTTCACATTAGAACCAACTTGGGCAAAACAAGATCCAATTTAACTGAATTTAAATATGCAACTTTGGGAACCAAGGCCAAAGCGGTGTTGCAATTCATGCAGTAAAAATGGGTCGTATAAGACACGGTCTCTCATGACGCCACTCTGGCCACAAAGAAAAATATTTAGTTTTGCTAACCTCTGTAAATATAATTTTGAAGTGCAGCTAATAAGACAAGCTGGTTTCATTAACCATGGGTTGCTTAAGGTTTCTGATAACTAATGCTGCAAGCAGAGAATTGGTTTTGTTTGTTTTTTTTTTCCCCTGTGCTGCAGATGCATTCCCTCAACACAGCTTTTGACTGTCATGCTCCGTTTCTCTTAAGAGGGACATCGTTGTTCATTACACACCACACGAGAGCTTTCTCACATCAGAAAACAAGGGGAGGAATCAGCCTGCCTGGTTGCTTTCAAATGCCTTTCTTTCTCACCCATTATCATTTTAAATAAACAATTTGCTTGTTAAGCATTTCCCCCTGTGGCTTCCTGCACCTCAGTTTTCCTCCCCATCTCCCCTTGCCCAGCACACTCACATTGCACCGTTCTCGCAGCCAGCCCAACACCAGCACATCCAGGCCCAGGACATCCCCAGGCCCCGACCCCTCCCGGGCTGCTGCAGACAGACATCCACCCACACTGCCTGCTGTCTGTCCCAGGGGCACCCGTGTCAAAGATGATCATTGTCTGCATACTCATCCTGGTTGCAAAAGCCTCCAAAAATTCTGCAAAATGCTGTATTTTCACCGTTTGAATTTGCAGCTGGCAGGCCGTTAATTCTCTCTGCATTTACCCCATTTTATGCCCAGAATTAGCATTTTACCCCAGGTGAGGCTGGACTGCCCACAGCTATAGAGTGAAAATATAACCACTCCACTGCCTACCTGTCTGAAGGCCAGGGAGAAAGGCTGACACTGAATGCTCTTTGCACGTTGGAAGGGCAATACTGCAAAAGGCCCAGGCTCTAGGTCATTCATGAATCATTCCCTCCCAGTACATAAACAACTCATTTATGTGGCAAAAAAAGAGCACACGTGCGTCATGGCTTGGAGAAAGCGACGCAAGCAGAAACCTAACTCACCCAAACCCGTGTCAGATTTTTAAGAATGGGACAAGAAAGCCACCACAAAGGAAGCCACCACACACCGACGGGTGCAAGGTCCAGGGGTACTGCACAGGAAGCCTGCTGGGAGCTCCCTAACTCTCATTCCTTCAGCAGTCCCAAGATCCAGTGAAATAAGGCCCCACTTGGCCACACACAATAGCAATTGCAGTCCGACCATTCCCTATAAAGCAACAAGAAAGGAATGGAGATGCTCAAATCTCCCCTAGAAATAGGGTAACTGAGCTCAGAAACAGTCCTGGAGACTCCACTCAGGATTTGGCTACACCGAGGGTGGTCGTGAGGCTTGAGGAGAAGGACAAGGAAGGCATCGCTTCCCAACAAGGATTCTTCTAGGGCTGCTGGACAATGCTCGGGGACCACAGCGCTCACCTGCACGCAAGCCGCACAGAATGAGAGTGAAGGCAGCGCAGGCAGCTCCCCACCACAGAACACGAGCATGGCACTGTACCCCCACTGGACGGCTGTTTACATGATTTCCCACTCCCTCCCCACCGTGTTTAGTTTGCACTCTGAAAATAGAATTTACAGGCTGTGAACAAAGATGGCAAACTGGCATGTATTTGTCCTCTCAGGTAAAGCAAAAGTTCTCTCCGTGCTTCTCCCAAAAACCCAAAAGAACAAACCGGTCCCAGGGATACACTCAGGCACAGGGACAAAGCACGCAATCCCACTGCCTGGAAGCAGCCAAAGGGGTGTAGGAATACCCTGAACGGATCTGGGAGCCAGATTTCTATCACCTTGCTCATCTGCAACAGGCCCTTGCAACACAGCTTCACTGAAAATGACATAGCTTCACTGAATTGGCAGGAATGCCTGCAGCAGAAGGTCTTGCTTGCCCAGGGTGAAGATCATAATCTGGATTTCCAAAGCCTCTCTTACTGCAGGACTGGAAACCCAGACACGGCAGTTTATTGGCAAAACCTGAAGCCCCACATAACCAATCTGGCTTAAATAACCTTGCAAAACTATCATGTCAGCTTAGGGATTGTCTTCCCAGTGCTCACTGCTGTGACAGCTCTGGAATTCAGCAGCTGGGAGAAACACTGAGGCAGCCAGCTTGGGCTACAGCACCCACAGACAGTACCTGCGACCCAGACACAGTGGGGATCAGCCCCAAAAACACCTGGGAAAACACACCACCCCCACATGGGAGCTTACATGCAGGCATATGACATCACCCACTGGTCTGAAGTAGGGTTGTAAACCCATACAAGCCTCCTTGGCTCAGCAGAGGGGGACTGACATGACATTTCAGTACTGTTTCCACTGGGTGTGACCATACTCGCTCTCTGCAGTCCTGGACCTACCAGTACTTCATCTCCACCAATAATCCCTGCCCACCACCTCCACCCATAGATCTCCCTAGTCCTTCCCACATGCAGTTACCCCCTCAAAGCTCTTAGTACCCACTCAGCCAATGATGCTGCCAGGTGGTCATCTTCAGCAATCCTCCCTTCTGTCAAGGCCATTGATGGCTGTCTTTAAGCTGATGGAGGGGACTTGCCGGGATAGCAATCTTCTGCTCAGGGTTTCACTGCTCTCAACAAGTCCATGTGGGTCGATACTGCAGTTGTGTACACACAGGCTTGCTTGGTTAAGACTGCGCAGCACAGTAATTGCACTGAATTACACTCCCACCTTGTAGGTTCCAGATTACAGAAGCTTTTAGAGAAATTGTAATTCCGCACCTTGCATAAAAACGCCTTGTTATGGAATCTGGGAGCCTTCGCTCATACACACACACTGCGTGAACACAGTCGTACAACACTTTGAAATACATAGCTCAGATTGACTCGCTTCAGTTTACTTCATCATTTTGGTGACCCTTGGACTTTGCTTCAAACTGCCATGTATGCAAGCTAGTAAAACAACAAGCATATTACTTTATATCCAATGGCTGCTTATTAAATGTTTCTAACTCCAGCACTTTAAAGGTCAAGAATCCACAGTTAAATAAGCTGTCACATGAAATTTCTGTAGTAAATGCTTATTTCAAATGGTTTAGAGTTAAAGCTTCAAATTATAACCTGCAGAACAAGAAAAATGCATTATAGGGATGCAAAAATACAAAAATATTTTACACTACAGATAAAACGAAAAAAACTGATCAGATGCTTAGCACAAAAAAGATTTTTGAATTCAAACGAGTAAAAACTCAGTAAAGATATTTTAACAGGCAGCGCTATCTTGATAACAAGAAATATTTCAATCTAGCAAATCCACTTCTTGCCGTGCGTTTATATTTTGCTTTACCTTCTGCTTGACAAATCCCTAGCTGATTTAAACGAGGATAATATTTTAAAAGGAGTTTTGCTGGCACTCCATAGCTGTCTCAGATCCACACTGCTTGATGGCCCCAGAGGTGTGCTTGCACAGACACCAAGCAGCCAGCGGTATTGCTTACTTAGCCTTAAAATTCCTTTTTAAAGTATTCAGCAACCATTCTACCTGACAAGCACCTTATTCTGGATGGCCTGCTGTGCTTTTGAAAGCCTCCTAGGCTAAAGTAATAAAAGTGACCATCAGTAAATAAAAAGTGCTACAAACACCAATTTACTCACTCATCAGGAGCTCAGGCCTAACTATGAAAGCAGTGAATGAAATTCATACACAGTGCCATACAGATCCCTCCTTAAACCTCCTTCCAGTGAAAATAATTATTTCTGAAATTTAAGAAGACACCAGATGCCCAGGTTCAGCACAACAGCAAGAATGATAGGAAAGATGCAGAATTATTCTTGGATTGATAGGAAAAACATGGGTTGCAAATATGTGGCATGCTCACGGTGGGCAAGTGCTGAAGCAGCATTGCTGCACGTTGGGATATGGTACCCAGTACACAGACAAAACAAATAGAAATTATGCCAAAATGGGGAATTCATTAATAGAGGAAATGAGAGTTCGAAGGTAACAAGAAGAGCTACTAACAGAAAGGGCTATTACAAAAATACGGAAACTAAATACCTTCCACCCTTCCTTTAAAGCTGCCCTAACTTGCAGTAACTCACCACCAACTCCTTGGTTTGACTGGGGGTTTTTTTGGTGCTTCTGTACATACCCACTAAACAACAAATCACTGCTAGTTCAGTAAAGCCTGGCACCTACTGCCGTATCTATGCGTGATGCAATTCTTTCCTCCAAGTTTAAAGCAAAAGGCTAGATGAGAGTCAGGAAAATGAGAAATATGTGGGTCTTAGGAACAGATGAGGGAAAAGTTCGTGTTAAGGGAGAGGAACTCACTTCTAGTCTCATTAGGCCTTTTCAAAGGATGCCTCACAGAATGATAAGGGACTTGGCTATTATGATGAGTATCAAGAGATGAGGCCTAAGTGAATACCAAACTTCTGGTGTCTTCAAGCATATTTTTCATGTCTCCCTAGGACCACCACAGCTGACAGTAACCAAGACAGGAATATGTCTTCTTGAGCAGGGAACATATCTACTCTTTAGACACGACAAATTCCACATGGACTTAAAAACTGTATGTAAGACAACTTCTTCTATGTCTGAAGCTCTGATTTTACCTTTAGTCTTAATTACTAAGCTGTACTGGATCTGTATTTTATTTATTTTCATGAACATTCCTGGTGGTGATTTCTGAAACAAAAAAAAAAGATGATGCTGAGACCAAAAGCATTACACTGAACAGTTTTAAAATGCTTATACCACTATCATCTTTTTTGTACTCCTAGCTACATTTAATATGCAGCTACTAAAAGAAAAAACACTGCACCAGCAATTTAAAGTATCATTGTGAATCCTGAAGTTGTCACAGCAACTAAAATAGTACCTTAGTATGTTGGGAGTTCAATGTTGAACTGAGGTTGCAGGAACACTTATTATAAAGCATTTAGGTTCACGGTATGTCACCAGTCTGATAAATTTAATCACAGTAAGCAAAACAGCGTCTACAGGATTTATGTCCTACCATTTTTTCTCTAGTTTTATGAGTACCTTGAACCAGAAAGATAAGTATTAGGATTTCAGCAGCCATTAATCTGGTCCTGGATTATTTTACAATGCTGTGAGTGCAGCTTGTCCTGCAGTCACCACACCAGAATGAGCCTGGTACTTCAGAGGACGTGCTGAACACGTTGCTCCCAGGGCAAGGCACAGCCCAGTGGAACCATCTGAGGCCCACACTGTGCAGAGATGCCAGGCTGCATTTGATCAGCAGTTAGAGCAGATAGAGACAGAGCAGACAGAGGCATTGCCTTTTGCCTTTTCAACCTATTCCCTACATCAGGGCTACAGGGCAGAGACTTTTCTTGTGGCTTAGTTTTCAAGCAGAGCAGTTACCTGCTCAGCAAGCCCCAGGGCTGGGCACAGAAAGATTCCGGACAGCTCTGAATCACCCTTGTAAAGCTGCTGCAGCCCATATTTAGATCAGTGAAACACCTCCTCCATCTTCTCAAATAATAAGGAAATTTGGAGAGAAACAAGCAGCCCAGCATATAGTCAAATCTCAAACAGAGGAGCACAAAGTCATCTGAACTGTCTTCCCTCCTGAGACTGGTTTTGCACTGCTCTGAGACATCAATATACAGGATTATGGATTCTTTCCCTGTGATAATCAATTCTTTGATACCAGCCAAGATATGGCAAGCTTCAGAGGTAACCTACAGACTGAAAAATTCCACCACCAAAACTACTAAACAGTACAGCAGAATGGATTGTTTCAACATTGGCCAAAAGTGAACTTGCTTTCAAATCAGCAAATCTTTGGGGGATGATAAATGTACCACTCTGCTTTTCTCCATAGTTTCCACTTACACACTCAAGAGTACAGCTAGAGCTGGAATTGCACTGCAGCAGCGAGGATAAGGCTATGACAATGCACAACCTGAGATCTCTATCAATTATTTGTGTTTGAGAGATTACAGATCCTTATCTTGTGGCATTACTTGTAGTAATCAGTCAATTTTGACAGCTAATCTAGAGGTCCATACATATTGTTGCTCAGAAGCTCAGCAGGTATTGCTAAGATCTGTTTTCAGATAACCCAACTATTTACCTACTCTAAAAAACACATACCAAAGGATGTGCTTTATCTCTTCACCAGTGGGTTAAAGCTAAAGGTGAACAAAGAGTAGCTCACAGGCTGGGGGAGGGCTCCAGAAGTTAAACTCAAAACCAGCCTAATTTTTCAGATGGGGCACTGACCACATCCCAGCCCACACCAAGCCACAACCAGCATTATTTATCAAGTTGGCGCAACTGCAGGTAAATGAGAACAATTTTTCCAATTAAGCTTAATTCCAAGACAAAGGGACAAACATTGCCATCACATGCCTTTACTATCAGTGGTATGCACATCTACGCTTCAGCCTCTAACCCACTCGACCGTAAACAGTTGAGAAAGTCATGCTGAAAATTGTTGACAAATCCCAAGTTTTATGATCTAACGCTGTGTTAGGCCTTGGGCAATACCCATGGACATCAGCGGGTGAAAACCCTTGTGCTTCAGCAGGCTTGGACCAATATCGCACGACATTTTATCTCATTGCACTGGCACATTTGCTGACAGGTTCACACAAGGGGCCTTTGTGGGTAGGAACAATGAGAGAGGCGCGCACAGCACAGGAAAATGGGTGGTGACCACCAAGAGCTGGAAAAAAGCCTCTTTCAAAGGAAGGTCTTTGAAAACATTTGTTACACCCCACCCGGCTATTTTCACTACAATATTTCAGTACATAAAAGCAACACAGGGAAAATAAACAGCCCACCCTTCAATACGTTGAAGGTTCTCCAACCCCTGAAAAAGATCAGCCAGCCGTAACACCACAAAAATCTTCACCAAAAGGAGCCATGAAAGTGGTCTGAATGCATCCACCTAAACGTCCTGCACCATTTTTCTTCTTCCATGCCTCTCCAGGCTTTCTGTGTAACCTGACTCAATTAGATGTCTCTATTTCCAGAGTGAAGTAATCAAAAATTTAAAACTGTATTGGCTGGTAAATAAATGATAGCGAGCATTTATAGGGATAATAAAGTAAATATATTGCTGTCATTTTGAAAACTGCAATATAAGTGAATGGCCCTCCACAACACATTTCAGCTGTGATTTTTTTTTTCCTAATTCTGCCAACTAAATCAGCAGCTACAACCAATCAAGAGATTTGATAAAACAGCTGCAAGACAGAAAAGAAGCAATAAAACCAATCCATAATGAAATGGGTCTCTGAAATCAGAGGATAGTTGAAGACTGGAGGCCAGTCTTTCAATGTATGGAGGCCATGCTCTGCCGCAGGCTTGTCTCTGTCACAGTCAGTGAGATGACCAACAGAGAAAAAATTGAACAGATGAAACCCCAGCCTGGGGAATACAAAAGAGGTCCCCCTAATGCTTTTGGCTGCTTTGTGATTATATCCTCTACAGCACCCATACTACAACTTCAGTATGTGAAAACAGCAGAGCATCTAACAAAGGAAATTGGGCTACTTCATGTGACTTTGTTTCAAGCACAGGGTCTGTGTTGGACATCCGGTTCAAAATGAAAACGTTTTGTTTCCTTCACAGAACGCTGAAAACCATAATCAAAACTACTTTGCACCGTTGCGTGTTAATATGCCATGACTTGTCCTTTCAAAGTGTCCAATCTTCTATAATAAAGTTAAGAAAACTGCCCTGGCAAAAAAATCTTCACGAAATAATGCCAACCCTTCTTTACTTTTTGGACCTTAATCATTTTTATGCACACTCAGTTATGATGTAGTTAATGGTTTCTCCCTCTCTTGTTTCTGTGCGACTTGCAGCCATTTACAGTAAAAAGATGGATGTCCAGAAAGACAGATTAAACAGCCATTTGTTTGGCAGGCAGAGAATAATAATTCTTGAGAATAACAATACAGATGCTCTAAATTTTGATCATTCCATGTAACACAGTTTCCTCCATTTCCTGCAACAATGATCAAGTGCAGATCCTGAGAGCCAGGTGACATTTCTTGCCCTCTGAGGTGCAAATTTTGTCTGTACAAACATCCTGGGATGCAGCTGATCCTCAGTTTCTGCTTTCTTTCAGGGGGCTCTTATTTTATATGGTAGCTCTTTAGCTGTCCTCTCCTCCTAAGTCATCAGGTAAACGGGAATAGTGCTGTGCTTTTGATCTTTCAGTATTCAAGTCTGTCACTAGTTTAAGGTGATAAAAAAAAAACCAAAAAATCAAAGATTAGTATCTTGAGCTGGGGTAAATGGTATTCCCTTGCTTCAAGGGAAAACAATTGAACCAAAGGGTCAGGCTGCCTCAGAAAACCAGCAGTCATTTCAGCAAAGGTAGGCAATTTACAGCTTAAATCAGTCTGGAGCGACATAACTTGGGGGCAATCAGTGCCTTCTCTGTCTATCCTCCACCCCCCTCCTTCAGCTGCTGGCAAAGCCCTGAGGGGCCCTCTCACTGTTGACCTTACTCTCAGCACCCATCACTAGAGCAGAAGCCAGTGGGATGTCAAAACTCCGGTACTCAAGGAGGAAACAATTGTGGCTCCTCCACACTCAACTGCAGTATTTAAAATATTTTTTAAATTAAGGCTTGGTTCTGTTGGGGAATGGCCTCCAGCTCTTCTGATGCGTTGCCCTGAATACAAACTTTCAAAGGGAACAGATATAAGGGCAGTCTGTGTTGTAACACTGAGTAACTGGATGCAGTCTTTCTATGCTGGTGTTTCTTGCATTGTTTCCTTTCCTACTTCTGCCTACTAACTTCTATGGCTGGTTACCCTAGCCAAGAATAAAAGATGATGAGAAATGGGAAGCAGCAAAACTGGAAAGCATGTGGTGTGTATACAAAGGCAAGTTCACACAGCCACGTTTCTCTGTATTTTCTTTTTCTTTTTTACCTCAGACTATGAGATAACACATCAGTATTTTGCAATTATTCCTGTTGAAGCTTTTCTTCCCCTTTAAAATTAAGCAAAAAAGGGACATACGTGTATATTTGGCCTGATCTCACCTCCATCACAATCCCATTACCTCAAGACAGCAGGAGGCAGGAACCTAAGAACAGTAGTAAAATGTATTTATTTAAAAAAGTAGGTAGGTAAAAGTTCTTCCAGAAAATAAGCTAGATTTTCTTGTTGTTGTTGTTGAATTCGATACAATTCACAAATGTCAACTTACTGTTAAGCTCCCTTACCTTCTCTTAACGACACAGACTACGACCAAGCAGGTCTTGAACATCTATCAGAACTTTGCATCTATCAGGGTGTGGTACTTCAATATTTCACTATTTTGATTCTAATTGTATAGCAGCCAAATTTCTAATAAGAAAGCCTAAGATATGCACACTGCAATGCATGTAACTGTAGCAGTCCAAGCATAAGGAGTCAGAGGAGTTACACAAACCAGATGGTACTTTCCAAGGCAAGGGTGAGGGTGCTCTCATTCGTTTTGAGCCAAGAGTCTCAATAACTACCAGCACTGTTTTATAAACATATCTTATGCCTCCTTACAGCAGTTCTTGGAAAATATAGCTTTTATTCTTCTTGTTCTTTCCTAAAGTAAGTTAAACAACTAAACTGCATGATGGTTCCAAAATTACTGCTTTCTCAGGAGAAGCAGGAAGGGGAAAAAGAAGGGGAAAAAGATGAAGAGCTTCACCTGCTGCTGAAACTGATGATTTTGTTACTAGAAAACACAACCCGGATGATACAGAGGCCAAAGAGGCCAAGAAACAGTTGTAGCACCACCTTATCCCAGTGCTAGTGCAGCAGAGGGATGAGGCAGGCACAGAGAGAGCACCAGGTACCGGTGTTGCCACAAGCTGAATCCAAAAGTTAACACGGCTTCTCGCCTTAATGCATTCTTTTGAATTTATTTGTATGCCAGTATGGTCAGCTACATTTGTACAAAACATGCTGCTATGGCCAAGACTAGTTATAAAAAGTTTATCCCTTCATAGACAGAAAAAAAAATAATAGTCCTTTCATACAGAATATAGAACAGGAATAAATATTTAACTCTTACTGGAACAGCCACATGCTACTGTGAAATACATTTAAGACTAAAAAACCCTTATAATTAAATTGTACAATTATGATATAAACTTGATTTAACATAGTTTCTAGTCAATGGCATATTTACAAAATAACAAACCTTACAGGAATACATTTTATGTATATCCTATTCATTTTAGTCCCAATTTTAAAAAAACCACTATCATATTTACATTTAATAAACATCAAAATCGACCTTTACCCCTTGTTCCAGTTACCATTTCTTCATACCTGTAATGGACTTCCACCAATTTCTCTTGACCCTCCCACTAGCCTTTTGAAGAAAATTTGGAAACAGGAGGAAAAAAATCTCCAAGGGCTCTAAACCAACAATAATTCCCAGAACCAACCCACACGGGTGAACGTTTCAACCACAGTTTCTCCACTTAGAGGTGTCCGCTATTCAGATCAATGATTAAGACTGAAATAGGTGATACCAACTAAAACTTTATCATCTGCCAATAAATGTTTACCATATCTGAGAAGACATTGTTTACCTTTAACCAACAAAAGCTGGAAGAATCTGTTTGAAAGCACAGTAAAACTGACCCACAGTGCAACACGGAACAGGGAAGTCCACAAATCTACTATATTTACAATTAAGCTTCAAGTCAAAGTGGAGGTAGGGTGTAGGCCCATGCCTCTGGAGATGCAGGGATTTTATTCACTATGATTACAGCATGTTTTATTAAAATCCTGAAGGAAGACATGTTTCCCTGAAGCTCTGGCTTACTAACAACTCCGGGAGCAGGATGAATGACAGCGTCAAACCTCATCAGCCCAGAAAGAAAGAAGAATGCCAGGAACTTGTCTAACCTGTAGATCAGAGGTTGCAGGACTCGTTTGAATTAACACACTTTGAATCTAAGCATTTTTTAAAAAGAACAATCCGATCAATTTAAGCAACTTTCAGGGATGAAGAACCAACCCATTGTAACATTTAGTAGGTTGCTCTGCTGGTCAGTCACCTTCACTGTCAAAATATTTGCACAGATTTTATTTTCCCTCTGTAAGAACTAATTTCTTACTGCCTATTTTTATAGGTCTGAAGATATTTTGGGCACATAGGCGTGCCAACCCAACACCACTTGACTTTCAGCCTGTTTTGTATGCTGAAAAGTCTCCTAACCAGCAGGTCTTGCATCACTGATATGGTCTGCACAGAAACAAGGTGCAAATTCAAAACAAACATTTAACATGAGAAAACTTCAGGCTGAGGAAGAAAGAATGCAGAATTAAAAACTGCAGTCTGGCCAGAGGGGAGAGGAAAGACAGAGAAACAAGCAAGATAAGCTATGGGGCTTGGGGAGAAAAAAAAAAAAACACACACAAAACACCCTCATGCCCCCAGTCCAGTTCCCAGAAAAAAAAAACTGTGTGTGTGCTGAACACTGTTTCTCCTTCTGCATTATGTGTGTACCAGCCACAGCAAATTGTTACTTAGGTGCTTTCTAGAATTACACTGTTCACTTGTACTCACCATCATACACCTTTGCCTAGCATGAACACATCTACAGACAAATTGCTCTAGAGACTTAAAAAACAGAGGGTGGCTACAGGTAGTGGCTGCAAAGCCTGTTGCTGTGTGACCCCTCCTCAGGGTTTAGATGGGAAGGCCTGAATGCCATGGAGCATATACCCTGTGGTTCAGGGTTGACTGAAAACAGCTTTGCTTGGCAAGTCTCAAAACATGTCTTTCCCATATCTTTTAGAGCTGGAGCTATTTAAATTATCATCTACAAATGTTAAACTCCTCATACTTCCTCATTTCAGCATTAAAATCAAAACAGCAACAAACTGACTGGGACAACCATCTTCAATGTGGGGAGTGGGTTGTCCCATGCCTGCCCCATCAGACTTAAACTCAGAGCATGGATCCAGTATGAACATTCACCTCCACACAGAGACAGGAAACTCAAGCATCTGAAGTACAGGAAAAAATCACCTGAAATAATAAAGTTATTAAGGACCATTTGAAATTGATATCACTTTAAGGAAAGCAAGAAAGGTTACTAATAGAGCTTCATTAAATAATGTTCTCTACCACACAGAGGCCTGAAGCATGGAGAGAACTGGAAACCAGATTTTTATCAAACCATCTCTGGAGGAAGTAGATAACACGATTCAGAAAATGGGAGAAAGATTTGGGAGTGCTGTCAGCAGATTTAGGGAGAACAAAGGGAAAGCATACAACCCAAAAAAAAATCCATGGGTGCAGAAAGACTTCAAGAGCATGGAAAATACTTCCAAGTGCAGACCTAGAATTAGACAAAGAGAACAGTGGAGAACTTTTCACCCTAAGTGTCTTGCTTCACACAGGGTAAAAGGTGCAAGTGTGGCTGAAATACAGGAACATCTGGACTCTGTTAAGTTCCCAGTTATGCAAGCACCAATCACCTTAACCAAGATTTGAGAACAGTAGGACAAAGATTACTTCTGTTTAACTCCATAAATAACATGTTTAAGAACGAAAGGACCCAGCCTGCCCAGTAGCTTCATCACCCTGATGAATCAAGACATAGTAGGTCAGAATTGGTCTTAAAGAAGGAGTCACTTCCCATCCCCAAAAGGACACCGTAAAGAAGAGTTCCTTCATAAAAACTTTATAGAAAGGATAAAAAAATTTACAGTCTATTAAACAGTACTTTTATATAAAAATATGACTACAATTGAGCAAACACAACTCGGTCCTGAAAAAATCTAGACAAAATCTTAAATCAGGATCTCTTTTCTCTTTGCTCAAATACTTTTCCCCATGCTGCTGCCCACCAACTTGCACCACCCTCGCCCATGCTAAGCTCCCATAACTATTTACTCAGTGAACCCCATGCTAGCAGTTACACTTTCAAGACCACCCCTAGCCCTTCTTTAAAAGGTATTAATGAGGGTATCTCTCCCTTCAAGCAGCAACTGAAAAACCTTTGGCACTGTCTCTTCCACTTCTGGCCTGAATAAAATTCTTGTCATGGCTGTCTGTCGAAATAGCTCAGGTCTTACATGCATACTCTCTGGTCTGACTCCTCACCTAAACTACCTGAAATGACTAATTTTCTAGTGTGCTTTATCTCCAGCTATCACATTGAAGGCCAGGAGGTGCTGAGCATTTGCAAACTCCTGCCTAAAGATGGATGGAAAGTACAGGAGCTTAGACTAAGCCCAGCCATTTGCAGAATTACATTCTGCAGTACTGTGCTTCTACTTTTGTATTTTTCAACAGACCTTCAGCAGAAGACACAATTTTCCCAAAACTCTCATTGTTTCATGCTACTACTTTCAGTAGTTTTGTGGTCTACCCTTCTATTTCACTGTCTTCATGGAATAGGAGACCATTTTCTGCAGTGACATTGTTTTGACCAACATCCATTCATAATCTACAAGATCACAAGTATGTATAAAGATGTGATAAACAGCAGAGCTACCTCTATTTCTGCTTGTATATTGGAGTTCACACTCTGCCCTTTTTCTTTAAGTGAGTATTAGTTTTTAAACACGTTTTGTTTTCTGATGTTTTTGCTAACCAATACATAAACACAGTGCCAACACATCAGACCACTTTGCTATCCAGCTACGGTAATAAAGCTTTGATGTTACTATCCAAAAGTTTTACTTAATTGAAGTCATGTTTAACATGCCATGAATGGAATCAGCTGGTGCAGCACATCCTGCCTGTTAAAAACCAGGGTACAGCTGCTACTGTACCCTGGCAAGCAGACTTCTGCCAGCATGGCTTCAGGTTATTGCCATAAATTTGGTTTTATATCAGTAAATTAAAACTTAGGTTTTCTTGCATTATGGCATTATTACTGCATTACATTGATATCTAATTATTAAGCCAATGAATGCATCTTTGAAAGCAACTTTCACCTATTTGAACACTGTTGCAAAAGAACTTTATTATCTGTTCCGACATAAAAACATTTTTAATATCATACTTACTTTTCATAAGCCTTTGAAGCTGTGGAGGGAATAAAGCATGACACAGAATGCACATAGTACAGAAGTAAAGCTCAAAGTATTATAACATTATAGTTTTATAACATCAGTGTTCAGTCACAATAAATAGTAAAGCAATTCAGAGTAATACAGGCCCATATCACTTACAAGATTAACAAAGTTTTTTTTCAGATAAAAGTACTTTAGAAAGTTAATACATGTGATATTTTATCCTAAATTACACAGGAAAAATAAAGATACACATGCACAATAAAATACTAAAACAATAGCAGCTCTGAACCTCATATGAATCTGTAAGAAACTGTCTGATCAGCAGCAGCAAGACTGTGCTCTAGCTGATACTCTTCATAGCCACACACACACAAAAAGAGTTTCCCCAGCTTTCAAGGTACCCTTGTCTTCTTTTTATGGAACAAGGAGAGTGTGCCTTCTCATGTGCCTTCCCAGATAGCCTGGACCAACACAGCCTGGCCTTCCCAAGGATTACAGCCATGGCAGCCACACAGCAAAACTGCAATTGGCAGCAATAGCTGGAGAAGGAGTGTTGGAGAAAGGGCAGGTTTTCTAAAGGATGGTCAGAGGCAAACCATTTAGGAATGTGAGAGGGTAACTGTCCTTGACATTTGCAAACTGGCAAGCACTGTACAGCAGCGTCCAGGCTGCAAACAGAATACTTCTAGGTACTGCAGCTAGAGTAGAGCAGTTGTTCCCTATTTAGTCATTCATAACTGAATGTCTTTAAATAAATACTTTTAGGAGCTACGAATGTAGCAATAAACATGTCCAGCTCTCACAAGAAACCAGTCTTCCTCCAAGTACCCTAGGGCTGATGTTTTACTCTAGATGCTGGCTTCCCATCATAAAAGTAATCTGAATTCCAAGCATTTAAAAAATGATTACTCAATTTCAAGAGAGATAAGGCTGGTTTACAAGGAAATTATAAGATGTAAGTGTTTGTGCGTGTGTGTACATTTATACACGCACACATTAGAATCATCATGCACACACAAATACACGGGGCCCAGAAGTCTGTACATTTGCCTCGCTATGCTTGCGTTTTGTGAATAACTGGAACATGACTTCAAATTTCTCTTAAGAGTTTAAAAATTAAATACATTTTAAAAGAAAAAAAGACACACACATAGAGGAAGGCAGAGAGTAAAGGAAAGTATGAGTCTCACTTAAACACATGACTCGAAGAACTAAGGTTTTCACAATAAATACTGTATAACTCATGATAAGTTCACAAGAGTCATCAGCACTGCAATGTGATAAATAATTTTCTCAGTTTTCATAATTAGCAGATACAGTCCTCAAGTTGGGATGCATAAAATTATATTGATGACAGTACTTCAAACTCTGTACATGCTTTGAAATGGCAATATTTTAGTATAGAAAAAGAAGGGGAAAAAAATAAAATAGTAATTATCCCTCAGAAAGTTACCCCTGCCAGGATTTAGCATAGCCGTAATTTTATTGCTCTAAGCAATACTGAAAAGGGCCTTGCAAGCATGGGAAGAGGGAGAAGACAATAAAAAAACCAGGAGATAGAAGTAGGTTACAAGTGCTGGCAAACATTATCCATTTAAACTGCTAATGGCAAGCTCTGCTGTTATATTTTTATCATTGCTTTTCTGCAAATTACTTTTATCAATGATAATTTAGCTTTTATTTCATTATCTGGCACAGCAGACAAAAGGAAAACAGATTTGTTTTACAGCAACTCCAGCACTTGCTCTCTCCATTAACATTGGCAGACAAAGGTAAATTAAAGCTCTTAGACCACAATTTCAGCATATGTAGTACTGCAACCTCTGTCTCTAACCAATATGTTTTTCTAAAGGAGATCAGAGTGCACGCTAATGCTTTTATTCTCTCCACAATGGCAGTTTTTGTATTTTCATATTTCATATTTTTCTCCCCATTCAGTTCTATCTGCCTCCAAAACATCTCAGAGCAACTGGGGAGAATCAGTATTTTAAACGAGGAAATTACTACATTTCAGCCAGCTGAGGAGTGAAACAGCACTTTTCTTCCTTTCAGTTTTCTTAAGACCACAAAGCTACAGAGAACATGTGTTTGATTCAAATGTTAAATATGCATAAAGAACTCTTGAAGGATGTTTTGTTCCAATGCTACTCTTCATCCTTTTTTTAGGCATGTTTTCAGCTATTCTACTTACCTCAACAGAGGTAAACAGATTGCTTTATAACTGTCATCTAAAATAATAAATTTATTTATAGAAGCTAATGTAACTACACAGCTGTTCTAGGCAAACAGTGGTCTTTCCATTCAAGCGACAGTATAATGTTTTTGATTACAAACAATTTTGCAAGAAAAACAACAAAATATGATTGACTGCTCTAAAGATGCAATACTAATTACTAATAGTCATTCTCCTAAGTAATAAAGCCACTTTTGTTCTTGCCTGAAATAGCCTTTCACCTTTACTTAAAAAAGCTGTACTTGCAAAAGAATATCAGTCTGAAGTGACAGCCAGATGTTCTGGCTTCTTTGAAGACTGTCTGTGCCATCATTAAAGAAAAACATAAAATATAAAAAATATTTAATTCTAGATACTTGGAATAGTTTTGTGATATACAGGCCAGATAAAAGGGTACTTTCTCAAAGACAACAAATAATCTCATTACTGGTTGTTCAGTCTGAAATTGGCTCCACAACCCAAGCATAAACATTTATTAATATATAATGCAAAATTAAAAGCTAGTGACAAAGTATTTCAAAGAAAGAATATTCTACTTTGTAAAAGCAAAATTAAAGACTTCTGCTACCATAATTTCTTTCATGACTATTCAGTTTTGTGACAAATTACCCACTGATGCTGTCAAATAACATTTTATTTTCTAATAAAAACTTTATTTTTCTTAGAATAAGTTTTTTTAAAGTCTGAGATAAATTTAGGTTAGTTTTATGTCCTTTCAGCAATCATTACATGACCAATTACAAACAAATTTTACAGCTGGGGCAGGTCACGTTCATGAAAACAGATTAATATTAAAGCACATGGAAATTTGGAAGAGCAAAGAAAATACTTCTTGGACTACCACCAAGGCAATTTCAAAGCACAAGCATGAACATAATTTAATCATTTCCTTACAAGTAGGCTTGGCTACAGGGCTCCCAAAGTAATGATAAAAATGAAGTCACAGAGAATGTATTTTAAGAGGACCTTGGGGGGGGATGATGGGGGGGGGGAAGAAGAACGAGCATGGTAGTTGAATATTTTTAACTAGCTTTCCACAGATGGGTCTAAATCAAGCTCTTATGATTCTTCCCTGTCATAAACCAATACAGAGGTCAAAGGCTGAAGCTTTCCCAGAGGTTCACTGTGCGTAACAAACACTAAAAGTTCCCCAAATTCAGTTTATATATAACAGCAAAAGTGCTGTGGTCATTTACATCCCAGGAAATCCCATTAGTATTGAACAGGGCATAAGCAGGGCAGGCAAAAGCATGAAAACTCCACATTTTCAATGAGTTTCTTAATTTGTGCTTGCAAAAGCTAGTTCCTCAAACACTCTTTAAAATGCACTAGGAAAAGGATGGCAAAACAAATCCTTTACTGTAAACAAAGACATTTTGCAATAAACACTGTATGTTTTCTAATGTATTAAAATTATTGGTGATCTAGTGTTAAGTGTTACAAAGGGACTTGGTGGTGCTCACTTTTTTTTTTTTTTTTTTTGAGCACAGGTCCAATAAATAATTTCAGTAATTTGAGATGGTGGGCTCTGCAAGCTGGACTGGAGGAGAAAGTTCAATGCCCTACAGCTAACCTGCGGGAATCCTGAGGATGTACTGTCAGTAGGAGCTCGGCCACTCTTGCCAAAGCTGAAGCCTTTGGCTCTTACACCAGGTATCTGACCTGTGTGCTATTCCATGTCTACAATTTATCTTAAAACAACAGCAGGGACATTGGTAGGAGAAGGAGGGCCAGTGAATGAGTGTGCAGAACTTGTCTGAGAAAGATTCTAACTGCAGTTAGGACTCATTCTTCTAAAACTGTCTCCAATATTATAATAATAATAATAATAATAACAATAACAATAATAATAACAATAACAATAACAATAACAATAATAATAACAATAATAATAACAATAATAATAACAATAATAATAACAATAATAATAACAATAATAATAATAAACAAAAAAAATTTTACTTGAGCATTTTGAAACACTTACAAAAAAAAAAAGAGCCAATACACTGGAGATTGTTCCAGAAGGAGTAACCAACATGATCAAAAAGGCAAACAGAAACTATTGTTATCATCAGCAGATTCAATTTAAGGAGGTTTTTCTGCCCCAAGCTGTTCATCATAAAGCATTGGGGAAGAACAAAGGGACATTAATGATGCTAATGCACACTGCACAGCCCAACCAAGAGTCAAAGGGCCTGAGGATGCAAGTCTCTTGCTCCACCAGCCACCCTGTCTCCAGCCACCCAAACCCCTGAGAGATTTGCTGTGGGCACACAGGTGCTGCAGAAGCCATCATCAAACACTTGAAGGTTAAAGTCTTCCCAATATGATATGAATAAGAATTTAGCTTCCATTGGTGGTTTTTTGACTATAGTTGGTACCCATAAACCTATCCTTTTCACACTCAGGCAATCTTTGACATTACTGTGCCCTACAAATATCTAGAACTTGTTTGGCACACAATGATGCTCCAAAAACAAGAAGAGTGTTGTAATTATGGTTTTGCTTTGCATATAAGTAATGGAAACCACAAAATATATTTAATGCTATTTGCTGTATATGCAATTCTATCCAGCACATAAACATCACTCTCCTAAACAGAGCCTATTTCCCCACATCAGCTACCCTGGTGCCCTACCAAACTTTTTGGAGCACGTATCACCATTTTCCCTCCTCAGCACTCTCAGTCTACACCAGCACTCTCCTCTCCTGTCTGTCAGTGCCCCAGGACCTCCGCAACATCCTACAAGTATCTGTCACAGACTTTACACTTTCTAAATAACAGCAGATGCATAGAAGAGTCTCACCATCAGTGTATGCAAAATGACCTCTGTTCTTCAGTAAAGTCACCCTACAGGAAGCAAATGCAAATTCCTACCTTCCATATATAAGGCACGGTCCTGAGGACCTTGTTATTAAATCATTAACCTTCACCTTTCATTTTACTTACATTTCCAGTATTCAAATGCTGCTTCAAATAGACTATGTTACTATTTCCCCACACTGCAATTTATTGCCAAGTATTTAACTTCATTGATTGAACAGTAAACAAATGAGCACCAATTTTTAAGCAACAAGAAAGTAGTTCAATAATTACTGCAAAAATTAACAATGGGGTTCCCATAATACTTGCAAAAATCTGTTTGTTCAGGATTCCTATTCAATCCCTAAAACAAGACTTCCAAAGAGTCCTAAATGCTATTTCTCTGCCTTCCAAGGCTGTAACTGATGCTCCCGTTTATCAGAAGATTATGCTAGCCATGGCTAGTATCTTATCTCTGTAATCCCCCAGTGTTAGGCCAAGGGTAGAGTTGTGCTAAGGGTATGTGAAATGTGCTTTAGTGGGGAAAAAAATGCATGCAATTTGGAGAAAAGGCAGGATAACTGGTATGGAATAACTATGGTTGCTAGTAGCAAATGTTTATTTTCCTGCAAAACAGGCAAAGCAGGAGGAGGACAAAAAAGCTACTTCATAAAAGCCCTTGTTAATAATCAGGTTGAAAGCTTATTCACATGCATATTAACAATAGATACACAATTATGAGGATGTCTACTCAAAAAGCATGTAAGGCCACTGAAATCAGCAAGAGGGGGTTTTGCTGATCATTTTGATAAATTGAAAGTAAAGCTGGTTTCCTCCTTCAATCCCTTTTAACGTCTTAAGGTATCCTTGTCTACAGGAGAATAACAAAGGGCCAGCCCTGGTGGGGGAGGTGAGAGTCTGATGTAGCTCAGCACCCAGCACCTCATCAGCCCACTTCAATCAGCAGACGCCTAGAGAAGGTCACAGAAAGCTGAGCAATGTTTCTCCAGAACATTCTCTCCACCCCCGTGTTGCCCACAGACCTTTACCTGAGCACTGTCCCCAAGAAAGTCTGTTCAGTGAAACCTCTAGTGGCTACAGATGCTTTTGATGACTGATCTAGCATATACCCAAGCCTCAGCAAAACTCTGTGAAACCACGTACAACAGTAGCTCAGCATGAAACTCAAGAGCTGAAACTGCCCATCAGCTTTCTTCAGGTCTCATGGTCCTGTCCTTCCAGCCCTACTATGTAGCACATAACCTACAGTAGTCTCCTCAGGACAAATCCACGCTGCAGAACAGCGCTCTGCAGGAAGAGTGGAGCCCCTTTGTCCCTTCCAAGCCCCCAGGCCGCATTGGTGCTGCATCACCACCTCCACCCTGAAGACAAGCTCACCAAGCCTCCAGGAGCACTAGCACCAGCAAAAGAGCAAAAGACAAGTGCACCTCTTGTCCTGTGTTAAAGCTCCCATTGAATTAAACTTTTATTTGCCTTTAGTTCAGAAATGTTTCCTTTAATAAGTAAAGATGGGAATACTTTTTTTTTCTGTTTAAAGAAATTGAAATGTGAAAACTGTGTAAAATATCATCATGTTTTTTGGGACTTTTGTTGACATTTCAAAAGTTTCATTTTCATAATTTTTATTCTGCCTTTCCTCCCCCAAGCATCATTCCCTAATGCTTTGAAAAATGCAAACGAAAGCACTATAAGTGATGGTAACATTTACTATTCACTTCTGCTTGATCTGGCAGATCTGACAAGCAGAGGGCTTTCCAGACCTCTTTAATACAGCTAACACCACACTTCCCCACCCTAGCATATGCTGGGTTCTTTCATTTCACTTTTTCAAACTGTATCCATTTAAACTTTTTAAGCATACTTAAATGTACAAATGTACTACTTGTTATTAGACCTGTCCTCTAAGAGGCTAAGTATACTGCATTGCTGCTTCAGACAGTAGGAGAAGCTGTTCCAAAACTCCCAAGGTCTTCAATACTTTGCAAGACTGGATTTTATTGTTATTACACACCTACAGCATTCCCTCATATGCACAGCTCCCTACTTACAGCATGCAAGTCACAATAGTACATGAGATGTGACATGTTTTGCAGCAATGTCACAAGCTTAGCTTTCCCTACTGGTAAGACTACAGCCTCTGAGCAAGTTCATTAAACAAAATTAAAATAAGATAAAAATATAATTAAATAAATATCAGCAACTATTTCTCAACTATGATACCTATATGAGAGTATCTAAATAAAGTCAGGAGTATGTCCCATTCCCCTCTGCATGACACCTATGAAGAGGTTTACAGATATCACCCAGTTTACCATCTGCAGTTCACGAAAAACACCCTAATGCTCTTTGGCACAATACACATAACCCTATTTCTGGTGTTTCTAGTTAGTCTTTACACAGTCTCTTCTGCAGATAGGAAGTTTCTTCTTGCTTCTGTAAAAGTTCAGCCTGAGAAGCACTGAGCAAGATCTTCAGCTTCAGGAAGGGGCAGGCATGTAGGGCTGAAAACACTCAGCATTAGGCAAGCTGCTCCCTCCTGCCTTTATCTGCGAGCACAGGCATTTTGAAAGTGCGTATCTGCCCTAACACGTCCTTCAAAGGAGAGCAGTATCTCACCACACCAAAAGCCGAGTGATGGAGGCTGCTGTCCCCTCAGAGATACCTATCGCTCCCCTCCTGCGGGAAGACACACGTGGATTGGCCGTCAGCGTTCTTAACATGAGCTTGCATGAAGCTCCAGACGTGGCCGTGTACTGAGCCACGCAAGTGACACAGGGTGTTTCCCAGCTTCTAAAGAAGATTACTGCGTACAGCTACATGCTTGTTTACTCGACTGAGATCCATATTTAGACATGTATACAAGTGCACGATCCCAAGCTGTTTGTGCAGACAAAACTCCCACTGAATGGAATGGGTATGTGTCTGCCTGTGCAGATGAGGATTCATCCCTTAAATCTTCTGCAGCGCCTATTTGCACATTTCCAAATAATCAAAGCAAAAAAAGAAAAGCAGAGCAACATGCCCATGTGACTACGAACCTCTCTGACACTCTGCTACATTTGGATTAAGAGGGCAGGTGTGCCCCTCCAACATTGCCAACACATGCACTACGGCTCAGCCCATCTATTTTGAACTCAAGTTTCTGAGCCTCTTTATTCTATATGCTGAGTAAATTTCCAGCTCTGTGACTTTATAAGACAAAACATTTTTTTCTGAAATCTTTTTAAACTGCTCAGATAGTTTACACAGGAGGGACAAATACCTTTTAAAAAAACCCTGTCATGTCCTAAAATTCTTAAACTGCTTCCATTTAGAGAGGAAATCCCTTGTTTACTGACAGTGACCTGTGCTCTCTAGCTGGCTAAGCAATGCTCAACCCAACATCTTTTGTAATTCTTAGGGTTCTTCCTTAATCTTAGGGCCAACCCACCATCCATCTATTTCTGCCATGCAATTTGTGTTTGTATGGTTCATCCAGAACTCCAAAACCACCAGTGGGAAACCAGTTTGGTCCTGGTGCATTACATAGGTTCTCCATAACTGGCAAAAACACGTTGCAGCGAATATGGTTTATTTGATATCCATGCTGCAAGAGTTGTATGGTCAAGCCATACTAGGAACACGGCTTTGCATACAGCTGCCAAAAATGCGGCATATTTATACAAGCCTCCCGTAAGTGTTGGTATTCGCGATACCATGTAAAAGGTCTGCTAGATGTCAGCAGTAGCACCGCTATACTATGTTGACAGTATGTGCTAGACTGTAGTCATTAAAATGTTAATACAAGGCAATAACCTACTTTTAAATGGCCATGAAAGCTTCCCCAATAAGACACGTTAACCAGTAAAAGTGTATTTTCCATTAAATTAATCAGATGAGTAGAGATTGTTGCAAGATGTGTAAGCAGCATGAATTTTCCATTGTCAAAGTTGCTGGATAACCTGGATTCATGGAAGAGATGACAAAATGAGATTATTTAAACAAAAAAATTCACAGAACTGTGATGACTAAGTAAATTCTAATGTTTTCCCTTAAAAAGATTCTTCTGTTTCTTTACAGCAGATAGCATTTAACAGGAAGATCACAAAAGATCTGAGAACTATAACAGACAAATCAGTAAAGTATACTGAGTTTACAACCACACTGAAGCGATTCTTTTGTAATCTTTGCTCTTCAGCTTTTCAAAATCATGCCAGGAACAGGATTGCTAAAGAATATGAGTAACAGTTTGAAAACTGCATTTAGAAAGGGGGTCCTAGAAAGTGTCATATTAGAGAACTGCCCTTCTGAAAATGACAAAACTCGATAGTTACATGCAGTGTTATATGTATGCATACACTTGCAAAGTGCCAAATATTAAAAAATAATCAGTAGAAATGCAGAGCTACATGGTACTAACTGATATGAAATTAATTTCCAAAAATATATATACAAACAATCCAGGCTAATAAATGGGAAACTAACAAATACACTTGCTTCCACAGTAAGGCAAAATTACTGTGTATTTTAACAGCAGGCAATTGCAGAAACAACTTGTGTGGCAGCAGTAATCGGCAGAATGAAAAGACTGTTTTCTTAAATACCCTGACTTGCTAAACTTGTCTCAAAATTAATACTCAGAGCACATTTTCAAGGCAAACATAAGGATTTTTAACTGAGCAACTCCTAGCAATCATGAGAATTTCACAGTGGTCTGAAAACATCCCCGTTCCTCGACACACCGCCCACGGTGCTGCCTCCCCTCCTCTCAATTCACGTCTATATTTGTTACACAAACGAGAGCCAGAGCAGCGCGCGTTCCGAAGGCACAGTCAACCCGAAGTTGCGCCTTGCGCTTATCTCGTCACGGGGCCGTGGCAGTCAACTTCATTGCCTTCAGACACGTCGGCACAGCCGTACGGCCCTGCCGCCAGCCGCTTCCCCGTGGAAAGGCGCTTCCATCGGCGTCACCGCCGGGACACCTCCTGCCACTGACATGGCTCGGCTGCACGTTTGCAGGACTGGCCTTTTAAAAAGTCAACCGTACAAACTGGGCAGTGACCAGATCAAGCCGCAGTTATACAAGAAGCAAGGAAATATTATGCAAGACCACAGGAAGTCAGAGGAGACAGCATTCTGGGCAGGCCTGGCAAGGAGTCTGTGTGAACTTCAGCTAACAAGCAAAGCTCGGTCATTGGCGCCAAATTCAGCCGAGAACATTCCCAGCGCTGCAAAGGATAACACTCCCCATGTTTTTGCCAGTGGGCTGCGTTCCAGGACGCCATGTACCTGATGAAATGCAGATAAACCCGGGTCTTATTTTTCGCCAAGTCTTCACTTATTTTTAAAATCTGGAGTGTATTTTTGTCCAGCGTTTGTTAGAAGTGGCAAATGGTTTGTTTTCATAGCTTTGCTAATAGACCGCTTGTTCTAATGCTCCCTGTAATTTCAACTACAATAAGTGACCTACAAAGAAAATGTTTGGCAGAAGCCTCATTTTTTCCACGCATCTTGCCCATCTCTGCCTCCAGGCATTCTGCTAATAGGATATGTGAAGGTTATGGATTCCTTTTCCTTTGGCGTTTTAGAATGATCACTGCAAGCAGATTTGGCGCAAAAAGATGACACCCACCTCACACACCACTATACTATTTTAATTCGCTTCCATGCAGGAAGTAATTGGGGTTTTTGCATTTTTGAGAACTACCTCATCCAGGTCCTTCTTGGAGAATACATCCATTAAAATGCAGCAAGCTTTGTTTCCAAAATGTCTGGAAAAAATTGCTTTAATGTGGCAAGTGTTCATCACCTAGCAATACACGAGTTCAGAGAAGTTTTATACTTTGTTCTAGGATTCACCTTCAACACATCAATGATAAAAGGCTGGAGGTGGGAACCCTTCTTGAGGTTCACACATATGCACTGCCAAACAAGAAGCACAGCATGCAAAGTCTTACACAACACAAAACAATTACCAATTGTGATGAGTGTAGACAAAGCATTCTCAAGAGAATCTATTTTATGTTTGTAATTGCCCACAAAAACACACAATAGCGCTCTCCTTCCAGCAAATACATAGTACAAACAAAAAACCAAAGAGTAGGTCTGCCTTGATTGGGGGGAAGTGATTCCGAGAAGTATAATAGATCTCTAGCAGATACTGCTTGCCAACGCCAATGAACCAATTTTAAAAGTTTTCATCATTACCCCTGCTTATGGGAATGATAAACATACGCAACTCTTTAACAAGAGATTTCCATCTTCCCCCTGGTTCACACATGAAAAGGTTCCCATAACCTACAGGTTTTGCAAAAATAATTCAATGAGCACAGCAGCAACACAGGAAAGTGAAAATGCTAGTGGTGACAAAGCCTGCATTGTTACTGCGGGTATAACAATGCCTAAAATTAATAATGAGCCTGACAACGAACACCAAATGCACACACAGTTCAACCTCTCCAACCAAAACAGACCTTTCTACAGTCAGATCCAGAGTTATAGCTGTTCAGAAGTGCAGTTGTTTCTCCAATTGAAGACAGCAACTCCTGTCCAGCAGAAAGAAATCCAGCTGCCCTTCCTGGGGCCTGAGTCAAGCACATACTTGGTGGTTTTAACGTGGCCAGTCCAAAACATCTCTCAGTATCAGGTGTTCATATTAATCACAGTTGTACAGCAGTTCATCTGAAACCACTGAAACACTCGGAAATGCCCAGAATAAGGAAAACATTGTTCCTCTCTCTCTTTCTACCAAATAGCAAGGCAAACATCACAACGTGAGTTTTTAAACCACCACAGGGGTTTAACTGGTGAACCATGCTACAACAGCACCGAGCTCTTGTAACAACAAAGGCACCAGCAAAACAATGTTTCTCCAGGCTCCTGTTGGATCCTGGTACTTGTGGCTCTGCAAGCTGCAAGCCTGGAGCTGGCTGGAGTCACTGCCTCAGCAGGGACACCTGAGACTCCTTCAGTCATAGGAAGTTTCTAGTCTCTACAGGGGAATGTGCCTGCACTGCAGCCTTTCCCTCAAGTGATTACACCACTGTTTCTGAACACCTACTCCCAGGATTTCAATGTCCTTGAGATCTTTACAGCTCCATCAGGAATTGAGACAGAAACATACTATAACAGGGTAAGCCTTTTTTCTTTAAGAAAAGAAGCTACAAGAGGATAGTTTTCCTAATCATTGTCTCATCTTCTATTAAAAGTAAATCTTAAAATTTCTTTTGATGACTGCATTTCCCAGTAGCTCACTCAGCCAAAGCCCTTCTCTGAACTTCCTGCATGGAACTCACAGTCACTTACAACAAACTATAATATACCTACCACCATAAGGAATAAAGCATTTACTTACTCCATGGTGGAGGGGAGGTTGTGACTCTCAATAGCTAGAATACATCTAGGTTGAGGCCTTCTATTTATTTTCCTTCAGTACAGTAACTTCATATTCCACAACTTCACTGCATGTCCTGCAACAACTGCTGGTATGTGAGCACACTAAATAATTTTAGAAATAGTGTACTGAAATAGATTTGCTCACCCTCTTACAACTTCATAAATCAGAACTGACTTCCTACACAAATACCAGTATAACAGATGCTTGCTATGCATTCCTCATACCTTTCTGAGTGTTTGACTGCTCCATTTGCTTAATCTACCAGCTAACAGAAGTAGAACCCAAGGGGACCAATCATTAAATTCCCTATTAATGGATAAGGGGGATAAAGGTTCACACTACACACAGTTTATATCATGTTTTCCTCAAAGATATTTTCACAAAGAAGTACCCAGGTGTCTCAGGCAGGAACTGAACCCCATTTTAATAAAATTCTAGACATATTATCAGACTTCAAGGATTCTGGAGCCAGAGTTATTTTGGTACAAAAGCCAGAGTGCTTGATCTGTTAAGTAAGGTACAAATAGAAACCAAGAAACCTGACCAACAGGACCACACAGCACAATGTACAAATGACTTGGTAGGCTCATTTCACAGCTGTAACCTACTCAGAATGCAATACAACATGAAATCATTTTATGCTTGCAGTGTACTGCAACACAACCTCCTCCAAAAGAATGCTCTGTAATGACTTCATGTTGGGATGATTTGTTCTTAGAGCTTTTAGCAGGTCAGGCTGCAGCCACCCTTCCTCTTCCAGCTCTGACTTTAGGTGGACCACTGCTCCACATCAGCCATCATGGCACTTGAAATCCTTACTGTGACCTATGTAATGCCAGCTTTGCTCCCTGCTAATTTTATTCCCCAGGCTGGGGAAAAAAAAAAAAATCACTACTTTTTGAATAAGAACCATTTGCTGTCATCTGTCTCCTTCAAAATAAGTACTTTAAAACAAAACAAAACACTCAGAAAGCAATAGTGCTGGTCACTGGGGTTTGTTGCTTCATGCTTGCCTTTAGAGACACTGGAATTTAGTTATACCATGCCTATAGGGGCGTTTAGGTTTGGGGGGAGAGGGATATCCTAAGATTTTGCAAGCAAAGGGAATGGAGTGATGATACACAGATAACACGGCTTCTTGCATTGTGTTCTTCAGGACGTACGCATGCAAGGCTGCCAATAAAAGCCTGTATAAAATGTTAGGCGTCTCCCTACACCTTTTTACACTGAAGAACATGCTTGCTCCCTCTTCAGGCTTGCCCTGCCACCCACATGCAGGAGAAGCCTTAACGTGAATGAAGATCCACAAGCTTCGTTTTGTTCGGTCTATGTGGAGGAGCTTGTGCACGCTAACCTCGGAACTCCTGTCAGATTAACCCACTGCTTTCTTTTCTTACAGCTCTCAATTCAAAGGAACCATGAGCAAATGATTGCCAGCTGAAATACTACTGAACTCCCCATCTGCAGAAAACTGGTTTTGGTGTGACAGTCAGACCCTTTTTGCTCTTATTGCCCCCCAGGTTGCTCACTTGCCTGCTTCGTGATGAAATCTGAAAGAATAAGAGGTTTTATCATCTCCCAGACACCTTCAGGGCATTGCAATGGCCTGTCGCCACCCCATCTCCTCAGCTGCTTGGGGCATCTAAATTGCACGTGGATCTTAGGGCCACTGATCTTAGGATCAGTAGGGCCAAATTCAAAGGTGAAGCAAATGAAGGCGTAGGTCACCCGTCAGTACGTGGGTGTAACCTACATATTGAGGGATAACGCAGAGTGGTGCAGTAAAGAAAGTAATTAACTAGGCAATGCGGGAAGAGCGAGAGATAACCAAACTCCTTCCATTTGACAATCCTCTGTTTAAGCATTTTCAAGTTAGACTTATGACACAAAATTCTTGTCAACGTTGCTACAGCATTGTGTTAGGCATAGAAATAGAAAGCCCCTACTTTGAAAGTTTACAGTCTAAATAAATAAGACACACAAAGGGTGGAGGGAATGATACACTACCATCCCAGTTTTCCAGACTGGGGAGCGAGGGTAATGACAAAGAGATCAGCCACTCTGCCCAGGCTTCGTCACCAACCCAACACCCCCATACCCAGCAGGACATAGAACTGGAGCTGGGCGAGCAGGGCTTTTGGGGAGGGTGTGGTGAGAAAAGGCAACAGGACAAGCAGCTGCAGGGGCCAGGCCACTTGCTGAAGCTGCTCTTCAGCAGCCAGGTCAGCAACCAGACACGGCTTTCACAGTCAGCTTTACTGAGAGCAGTGAAAAAGCTCAAGAGACAGAATCCAAGAAATGGTTTTATTCAGCTTCACCAAGCTTTGGCCCAGGTGCCCATGCCAAAGAGGATTTGTTTGAGCCAGCAGCGTGGTTAGCAAACAAAAGTAGGGTTGGGGGGTTTGTTTTTCTTAAATAGGAAATAATGGGTGTTTCAAAACACCAGCATTGAGTTTCCCTCAAGATATCTGCACTTGCTTCTATTTCATTTTCAAGCCAGCACATGTCTAAGCCAACAGGATCATCCCCTTTTGTGAATCACTGGGAACATAAATACAACTTTGCTGTTACGTAAAAGCCAGTATTAAGACAACTCAAGCACAGAAAGGATGTTCTCATAAAAATGTCCTTCTGATCAGTAATGGCAATAAACATATCCTTCAAATAATTTTCAGAGGAAAAACCAAGCTCTGGAGTTTTTAACACTAACTGCTAATCTTACAGCTGTTGCACATTAAGAGCCCACTTGTAGCTCAACCAACCTTTGTTCCACCAGTCAAATGAGGCATCTTACTCCAAGTCACACACCTAAAAGTGCTATGCTAAGCAATAAAAAGGGTCACCCCCCCCCCCCCAAATGTCTACCTCTTCTTAAAAATGTAAGCAGTGCAATTTTGTCAAGACCAGGCATTCTCTTCTTGGCTAGGTGGGGTAATGGCTTCCTCCTCCACAAGCAGAAGTCACCTCACGTGAAAATGTTTGCAAATTCCTTCTCTTTGTGTTCCCCAAAGTACATGACTCAGTTTAAAAGATCCCTGGGTCAATACGGGGATATACTGGAAGAAGTAAACCAAGAGCTACATTTGTCATGGGTTTACTTTACAACAGAGATTCCCTTTAAGGAGGGATGAGAAAACCCAGGGGCAGCTTGAGCCAGCAGTAAGCAAAGTCCTGCTGCTTCTGCCAAGACAGCTCTCCCCTCCTGGTGAGGGCAACGTGCAAAGGCCATTTCCAGAGGCTCACCCCATCCAGTAAGAGGTCAAATGCATCCTTCCCAGAAAAATCGTCTGGCAAAAGCTCTACAGGGAAAATACCATAAGCATTTCCACCAGTCTTCTCTCACAGGTTTTGAAACACACTGGAGGGAACTGAGTCCCGGGTAAAATTTCTGGAGTGGAATATAGCCATAGTTGTTAATTGTTTTTCTTTTGTTGCAGAGGAATACTGCCTAAGGAATCATGGCACAATAAAGCCACCTTATGTTGAATTTCTTCTCACACCTGTATGTATGATGCTACCATTTCATGGATCATTTAAAAACCATTTTTGTTCTGAGCAAGCTTCATGTCAGCTTCAAGTCAATACTCTCCATAATTGCTGAACAGAGTCTGGAGATACTGCCATTGCCATCAGCAGATGAGTACATTATTTTATCATCATGACATATAAAAATCTAACTAGGCACAAGAACACATATGATCACAGAAGACATTCTGGTACTTGCAACATGTTTTGGATACAAATTGCATGAGAGCTAAAAGCCTGGCACATTCACAGCAACATTGTCCATTTAGAAATGTAGAAATAAAGAGAGGGGTGGTGGGTTTTGTTGATGTTTGTTAATGTCATGAAGTTCTTTGAACTACTGTGACAAGTAGCCAATAACACCAAGAATTTACTGGCAGACAGGGTGATACAATTGTGAATGGACAGGGCTCAGAAGACCAACACCAGCCACGAGAATGTCCCCAACACAATGACTGAATAGGATCGCTTTGTAGTTTATCCTACAAATGCAAGTGCGAAGACAACAGTGATACCAAGACTTTAAGTACCTTTTTATGGCAGTAAAGGCCTTAGATATGTTAATGCCTGAAACTGAAGACAAGGAATGTCCTTTAAGCTACTTCCACCACCTTTATAAAAACTGCCTAATAACCATCCCACTTCATACTTCCTTCAGCTTATTACCCAAGCAAATATTTATCTTACAAGCACCTGAATATATCTTAAAGGAAAATACAGTAACCTTTGAACACAATTAGATTATTTGGAACATAATTTTCAGCTCTTAATGGATTTTTCCCAGTGCTAAGATTTTGAAAAGTTCATAAGGCCTCTGGTCTTTTAAGAAAATAAGTGCTTCTTAAACTGAAGCCATTCAGCAAATCACCTTGTGCATATTAAATAATATATACTAAGGGACTTGAAAATTGACTACCTAAAGAAAATACATGTAGCAGGCCAAAGGTGGATATCACCTGGAATCACTGTATTTCAAGATATAGTAATATCTGTTACTTAAAGCAGTAGCTTTCCTGGGAAAGGCAAACATTTCTATCTCTCAACATAGGTAAGCAGGTTTTAAAGAACGTGACTCTAAAATTATCAGTCCTTTGAGAACAACCAATTTAGAAATTCTGCAACATGCTGTTTCCACCTCTCCTGAATTTTACTTTCTTGTTTGCAGTATCATGAGGTAATAATGTGGGGCAGAGGATGGAGAGGGCCTTTATTGCTATGTTTTAAATTATACTACTGTCTTAAAAAAAAGCTGTTTACATAACTAAAACTAGAAAAGACCCTTCTCGTGGAATCACACTTCCTTTCTAACCCAATCCACAGATGACTAAATATTTTCATCAGACCTGGTAACTTAAAGCAACTGCAGTTTTTTAAAGACTGGGACTGTTTTGAGTTCAAGGCCTTAACGAGCAGTGTAAAAGAAATACTTAATATTTTGTTTTATCAGATAAAATTATAGAGAGTCTTCCTGAAAAGACGACAGGAACTTGATTCAGGTCAGGCCATCAAACCAGATTCATGTATTTGTCTCATGGTTTTCAATAAAGCAAAGAAGATCTGGAAAAAACCCAATTGAGTCAATCACCAGAAAAGAAAAAAGTATTAAATATTTAAATGAAAAAGAGTCTAAATATTACTTAAGTCTCATTCAAACGAAATTTAAAACATCCAGTATTAGATTAACAATGTTGTACAACACAGGAATTCAGAAAGTTTACTAAAATGAACCCAAATCTAATATGTTTCAGCTCTCAATTTTTTTTTGTACGATTTCTCACTCCCATCCCTTCATTTTAGTCTAACACTAGCTCGTTTCCCCTGTGCACTAGAAAATTAATTTTCCAGTAAAATATTTAATAGAAAATACTCACTCCACTAATTGCATATGCAGCTCTTCCAATGTTCAGCAACCCATTGTTCAAAACATGCACCTTATATCTTTTTTTTCATTTGCCTAACTCTAACCAAATGTATTTTGATATATTAGATAATGAGTAACAAATATTTACAGTAGATTAGGTTCACGTTTCAGTAGTTTCAAATAGTTTCTAAATGATTCTGGTAATCTTATTACATATATACGTTCAGACTGACTGCTTGCTATCAAGTGCCATAAGTTACACCCATATGATTCATCCATTACAAGAGTTGCTCAGTTTAAAAAAAACAAAACAAAACACCAACCCTCCCTATATTGCTTCTAATTTTAGCCTCTCCTTAGATAATACAATTTCCTGAAACAAAAAGAGAGGGTCAGAATCCTCACACTCTTCTAGCTCCAAAATGTTATTTGTATAAGTACTTGAACGTACACAGTAATTCATGTCATCCCACAAAGGGATGCTGCAGTGCTCCAGCTTTCTATTCTGCCAGGGCTGTGGAGACGGAAATGAAACGAACCGGGAATGAGTGATTCTCAGAAAACAAAAAAATTGAGTCAGAGCATACTGTAAGACTCAGTCCTCGTGGCTTTTCTATGTTGAAAAAAAAAAAAAAAAAAAGAAGATAGTAAGGCAACATACTAGAACACAGGACCCAAGGCTGGGCAAGCACCATCACCCCACAGCCCCCTGCTGCTGTGGCCATGGCTTTCAGGGACAGCCTCCAGGCCAAAAGCAGCAAGACAGCTATGATGCTGCACTGGTTGCAGGCAGGCACCATGGAAGGTGAGAAACGGTGTCTCACTATATTTGTTGGTCATGGGTGCAACCCTCCCTGCAGCAGGAAAGAGCGAAAGGCCAGCATAAGAGCACCCAGCAGAAAGACTTGTTTCAATTCAAAGAAATTTAAGGTAGGTTTGACATGAGCCCAGATTGGTAAGAAATAGCACCATCTGCCCATGACCAATTTTATTAACACATCCTTCATTTCACAGATCTGAGGGACTGAAGCACATACTCTTGGGGAAATTGTCATACTGTTGACCTCACCATCTTGGTACACTGTAAAATAAGTACTGTGTTTATAGAACAGATGGTGACCTAATCACCACGACACCAAGTTGGGAAAAAATAGCTGAGGAGATGTATTAGTTACTGTGAGTTATCTTAAGATCACCACGGGGCAATAACTCTTACGCTTACTGATGATATAGTAAAAAAACAAGCAAACCCCAGCCAAATCCCATAAATGGCCACAGCCCGGTTGTTCTCTCCATCGAAATCCTGCTTTTACAGCCTGTCTGCTTGCTGGCTTGAGGCTTTCATTCATGTAGATCACAGCTGGGATTTAGGGAAAGGCCTCAAGAAGTGAGGGCAAGGCATGGGCAAGACGCATTTTAAGACGTGCGTTTACATCTCATGTCTTCTTAGAAACACCAAAAAGTCGTCAAAATCTTTTGGGGAAACAGTCACCTTGGTTCTACAGATACTCCACAAGTGCTTGAGATTAAAACACACATTACTGTCTTTGCTTGAAATATATAAATGCATACACCACAGAATGAAGAAGCATTTGTAGAAGCAAGGGTACAACAGATTCACATTAGGAATGAAAAAGGCTAAGGAGCTGTATTGTCCTGGTTTTATCCCACTTAAGAACAAAAATAAAATAGGAAAAGTAGTTCTTCCTCCTGTCCAGATGCACCAAACTTGTTCATAAAGCTGCAATAAGACAGCATTAATCACAAACCCACAGGCTAACATAAAGCATTTATAAACTTTCTGAATTTTTCAAACAATTTTTTGGAGGCAATACCCCAAACATTCCCTTAATCAAAGAAAACCACAGATTCCACATATTCGTGCACAGAGGAAGGTCAACACCAGGACACTTCTTTGCCTGAAGATTAGACATGATTGTTCAACTAAAGCAACTTTGCTTCTTTTCTGGCAAAATGGAATGGAGTATTCAAAATTTGCTGTGTCATGTAATGCAAGGGAGAGAGAAACATAATGCATACGTTATCCTACTCCAAACTCTTTGTAATAACAGTCAAGGAAATTAAATTATAAGTCTAACTGTTTTAAGATGTAAATATGCACATTTAATCAGGATGTATTACAGTAGATTTTATTTCAGCTAAATTTACTGGACCTAAATAAAGCCACAGAAAAAAAGAACCAAAATCATAATTAGATTTCAGCTCAAGAAGTAAAAAGCGTAATTAAATGAGAGTTTGGAACATCAGTTATTTATGAGCCAGTTGGCCTACTGTACTTCATTAATCTACTTTCCAAATGCATGTAAAATAGTTTCCTATTTTACATATTTCAGAGTCTCCATGAAAAGTAGCCTTGTAAATTCAAGAAAGCTGTTATTTTCCCTCATATAAGCATTCAAGATTTTATCCTCAGCACATAATTACTTTTTTATATTTCCCTTTAAGCAAAGGGAGCACAAGACTGATAAATAAGAAAAAAAAAATTGCCAGCTGCCTAATAATAATACTTGCATTTTTGCCTAATTTAAGAGAAGAGTTTTGTCAACCTTGTGCCAGCTACTAGGAGTAACTTCCAGGATGCCCATAACACTCTGAATATTGGCATAATTAACAGAATAGTATTTCATAAATACCATTAGAGGAATAAAAACATTCTATATATCCACATTATTTTTCAATATGAACTGCCTTTGCATTGCTCATTTCCCAACTCTAATGTTTCTGCTAAATCACAGTTTTAAAAAGGTTTGAAAATATTTTCAAATATCCATTTGAAAAAATAGCAAAAAGTTTAACACTTGCAGAGTACTTCCCCCACTACATCTAACAGCAGTTCCAACTTGGAATATGAAACTAAAAAACCTTAATGTTTATAAACCCATCATAATCAAATACATTATAGAAAAGCAGAGAGATCCATTTTTAGCCCTCATGATGGGTCCCCTAACTTAGCAGCATAATCCTAAAACTCCTGCTAGCAGAGTACTTCCAACATGCAAGATATTCCCAATGACCCACACAGGATAAACATGCTACTGGATGACCAACATCAGAAAATGAACTGAAAAGGACATGCCAAAGAAAGGTGCTGCATACTAAGGGGTCTTGATTTTTATCTTGCTCTTGGACTCAGTGCTAAATACAAGCAGACCCAGTCCTTGCAGTAGCCAAAGCACAGATCCTCAGATACCTTTAGGAGGGTGGCACACACCAGGAAGCCCTTGTACACCACTCCCACAGTGAAAGCCTTACAGCCCTCATTAAGCTTAAATGATCCTGCTCTACAGAGGAGAAGCCACAGCAGAAGTCAGGCTTTTCCAAGTAGGCTAGGGTGTCAAGTCAGAACTCAGCCTGACCTCTGCTATGTGCTATTGGAGGCAAAGACAGACATCAGGGCACATGTCCAGCCTTGTCATTCCTCATCCATGTGGCCCCTTACCCATCTGTAGAAATACAGCAAAGGGGGTGAATGCAGAAACTAAAATGGGTGAAATCAATGTAGGATGAGTACGACTGGCCAATCATTCAATAAGACTTGCAAGCTATGAAGCATGTGCATGTCGGGTGTGTAAAATCCAAATTTCTCAATGTTAACATGGCATGGACGTGCTAAACAGGCAATTTCAAAAGATCGTTCGTCATGGGTTCAGGAGATTGCATTTTCTTCTGGTAACTCAAAGTAAGAAAAAAATTGTAAGGGCAGATGTTAACATAAAAGCAAACATAAGGAAATTAAATATATGGGCTATGCATGGGAACATGTTGGGCAATAAGAAAACTTAAAATTTATTATTACTCTGCAAAGGAGAGTGTTCAAAACTCCATAAGCTGAAGTATCTAAAATGAGGTTTACAAGAATATAAGGAACAACCTGAGTTGGCAAGTGGATGGACTAGGTCATCTTAATTCACAACCATCACAGAAAAACAGGCAGGGGATAGTATACCTGACAATAGTGATATAACTTGCAACAGCAAGCATACTGGGAAGAACAAAACTGAGACCATACATTTCCTGAAACCTGCAGTTTAACACCTTGGCACATCCAAACACATTTCCTGGCATCTGAACTGCAGCCATTAAGAGCCAGGGACTACCTGAGCTCTGGAAAGCAGTGCAGTCAGGACCACTTCCTCATCCGGAGACAGAGGAGCCAAGAGTGACCTCAGCTTGGCAGAATCACTCTCCTGAAGTTAAAGGTCAGTGAAAATTGAGGTACAAAGTGTCTCATTAGAGGGGCTCAATGTCTAATAAAGCCCAAAGTGAAAGGGTAATTGAAAGCTGTCAGTTACCTGGTCAGTAACTGGAAGCAATCCTGTTGGTTTACTGTCTGGACCAGAAGTAGTTACATGGATTTATGTAAGACTACATCCTTTGGATCACAAAACAGTACTGTGTAATTATATGGGGACAAGTAGTACAGAACCTCCCTGAGCTGCAAAATTGGTTTATTTTCCATACTGCTGTTAAAAAAACACAAAAATCCTCAAACAGCACAATTGAAACGGTGAAGCTAAATGATGCATCCTACTCAGTGGTACCTGATTTGCCCTGAGCCTGGTTTCAAATTTCTCTAACATACTCTGTTGGACTGTTCTGGGTACACAATTAACACACCATCCATTCCTAATAAAATAGCTATGCCCCTCAAATAATTTTGAAACACTCAACAACTAAATAATGAAAAAAAAGCACACTAAGATATTCAACAAGGCTGCCCTAATTTGATTGGGACCCACCTACTTACTGTCATTCTGCTGCAGAATGGTCACAGATAGTTTTTCCTGAGCTTTCATTGTCCTAAAATATGTTTTAGCTTTCTAATCCTCCTTCTCTCAGTTTCTAATTACTGGCATTCTAGGACACATCAGACTTTGTATTTAAGACAGTGTAGAGAATGATATTTTTTAAACTAAGTTAAAAAAAATAACCATATTAATCTCAACTCAGTATCTTGGACTAATTTTATATGTGGGAAATCAGCCTGTTGAATGTGTTTAGAACATTTGTTTCAAAGGAAGTAACTTCTCTTTTCTGCTGAAAGACAGAGCTTCAAATGAGAACCTGAGGATGCTCTTCAACTTAAGTAGACCATTAAAAGAATCAAACATTACCTTCCATACAGCATCTGTTTGACAGTAAGAGAACTGCTCCTCTAAACATATGCTCCAGAGCTGCCAGCAAATCCCGTAAACTAGATTACCCTCACCACCTTTTCTCCCTGAAATTGATTTTTATATGCTATTACAGAGCCAGTTTAGAGTTCCTAGCTGCATATCTGGATAGAGATCAAGTAAATAATACAACAACTGTTGAACTCCAGGTAATAAATCTATTCTGTAATAGTACTGGAAAACTAGACTAATAATAATCATCATCATCATAATCATCATCATCTTACTTAATATGCTACGTAGGGTATGTCTGCAGTAGGGACACACATACATGCACAGACAGGGAGGCACAAAAATTATCTTAAGTCCCTCATCTGATACTCTCCCAGTTCCTCCACAAACATTAATTTACAGAACATTCCCATGAGCCAGGTAATAGCCTGCTTCTGAGAGAGACAGAAAACTGTCAATGTTTACATAAAATCAGTGACAAGAGTCAGGATTAGCACTCAGACTTCAGTCCCATGAAGTTTCTGTGTTTTATCTGAAGAATATTTTCACAAAGTACTTCTATGTGTTGTCCTGCAAGATTAGACAGTGCTCAGTCCCTCTCTGTGTCAAGAGATTAGTAGAAAAAAAATGATACAATGAATGCAGTATATTTTCAGTAGGTAAACTACTTCATTCTTCTTATCCCTATAAACTATGTAGCACATTTTTATAACTGCATTGTACCATACTATGCACCCATATTCTATACCCTGCACAGAAGATAGATACCTAGAACAAAATATACTTGAGGCAATTGTTTAACCTTAATACACAGTAGTGTTTGATAAACTGAGGCTAGCTTCATGGAAAACTTTACGTTTTATGCTGCAATACTTCCCATATTACATTGTCATAGGGTGACTCAATAAAAAAGAAGCTATTATACAAACCAAAAAAGAGTGCTAAAGTTTAGTGCAACATCAGCTGGAAAGCACACATGACAAATAACGAGATAAAATTCTTGGTCTGTAAATCACATTGTTTATGAACATAGTCTATAGCCAGAGCAGCAACCTGAGTCAATAATAGACTCAGCCTTGTGACCGCCTGCTGCATAAAACAGACTGAATAAAGACCCTGTTACGAGACTTCGTGAACCTTTATTCACTTGCTTAATCTTTGCCGTATCAGCGCCCTCACTCATCCACATAAATTGTTTACAGGCTTGACACTTCTTTCCTCAATCCCCACACCTGGAACTTCTGAGTTACGGCTCCCGAGTTTTATTTTGACATTCAGCTTCAAGAACCAACAGGAACATACGCTCTTTGATTCAACGGCAAAGAAACGACTAAGTTACTTCGATTTGCCCTGGAAGGTTCATTATGGCAACATGGAAAGGTCTGGTTTCGCATCCTCACCAACCAGCGGCACCTGGCAGAGCCCGGCGCTCCTCGAGTTCCCGGCCCTCTAGGAAAACTTGCGGACACTTGAGGAACTTCGCGAACCGCGCGGGATACGAGTGCCCCGCGTAGCGCGGCCGGCTTCTCGAGCTGCAGCCAGGACGTGTCGAAACGTAGTCGTTTTATATCATTAGTAAGCGTGTACATAGCCCGTCAATTACATCCAGACCCTTTCAATTACGAAACGCGTTTTACTAAGGGTGCTACCTTTAAGGCACCCGTTCTCCACTGATAAATAATTTCCTAATAACAAGGTCCTGGTTGATACTAAGCGCATAAGCCCTGCCATAACGTGCATTAAAATTATCCCGCAAGAGCGGCGGGCCCGCCCCGGCCCTGCCCTCCGGGTGCACCTGCCCGCCCGCAGCCCCTGCCGGGCACGGCCGAGGTGGGGGCCGGGCGCTGCGGGTGGCGGCAGCCGCGCGGGACGTGCGGGCCGAGGCAGCTTCCCGCAGCGGCGGCTCCCAGGGCGCTGCTGGCTGCGGTGCCTCCCGACGGGGCGCAGGGCCCGGGCGGGCGCTCCCCGGCCCCGGCGGCCGGGACGGGAGCGGCTCCGCTCTGCCCCGGCGGAGCCCGGCGCTGCTGCCTCGCCAGCCGAAGCTCGGTCTGGGCTCCCACCGCAGCCGCTGCTGGTCCCCGCACAGTCGCGAGGGTGGGAAGCGAGGCCGCGCCGTCCCGCCCGCACCGTCGCCCTCGGAGCCCCGCCGGCGGCAGTCCCGCCGCGGCCCCGGGCGGCACGGCGCTGCCGCGGCCCAGGGGGAGCCGGAGGAGGACGAAGCAGCCCTTGCAGCCCGGAGCCTCGCCAGCGGCCCCCTCACCTTTTCTTCTCCTTGTCAGCTGTCATCGCGGCGGCTGCCGGCTCCTGCGCCGTCTCTCGGGCCGCGGCGGGTTCAGCACCTGCCCGCGGGAGGCGGCGGCCGGCAGGGCGGGCGGGCAGTCGGGAGCTGGGTTCAGCCGGGTCGCCCCCGAGGCGGGCGTACAGTCTCAGGACACTGCCGAGGATTGTACGGCCCGCCCGGGGGAGGCTGCGGCAGCGGCTGCTACTGCGGGGCAGGAGAGGCTGGGCGGCAGGCTGAGCGGCTCGGCACCGCCTGCAGAAAGTTCTCACTTTAAACCTTGGGCCGCCGCCGGCCGCGGGGGCAGGGCCGGCCCCTCCGTCCCGGCCCCGGCCCGGCTCGGCCCGGCCCCGCCGCCGCCGCCGCGCCCGCCAATGGGGGCCGGCGGGTCGCCCCGGCCTCCCCGCCCCCGCCTCGGCACCGCGGGGTCAGCGGGGCCGCCCCCGCCCCACCGGCACCGCGCCGCTACGGCCGGGCACTGCGCCCGCGGCCCCGGGACGCCTCTCCCTCCGTCGCCGCTGCGTTTTGTTTTGTTGTTTGTTGTTTTTTTTTCAGCCGCTTGACTTATTTCATTTAAATTCTGTATTACTTTTTCCCTTTTTTTTTTTTCCTCACCCCACAAGGCGCTCCGTGTCGGGGCGGTCTTGGGGGCGGGGGGGCAGGTCGCAGCACCTGCCCCCGGCCACGGAGCAGCTACGGAGCTGCTCGGGACCCGGCTTGGGTCCCTGCTTAGCTAGATGGGGGGCGGCCCTGCCTTCGCCTCTTGGCGTGTCCAACGCAGCCCGGGGCAGGGGGGAGCGTGTGATTAGAAACACAACTGAAAAATAAATAGTAGTCAGCCAGTCCCCTGCCCGGCTGGCAGTCGCAACAAGCGCCGCGCTGCTCTGAACCGCGCACGGCAGCTCTCCCGGGCGTGCGGAATCGCGCGGTGCCAGCCCCGCCGCTTTCGGTACCAGCCGCGCACGGAGGGGCAGGCTGGCGGCAGCGCTCGGGCTTGGAGGGGTGTGCGAAGGAGCGGGGGGACCGCACTTGTGACCCCCTGCTGGGACTGCCTTCCCCACCCCGGGGTTTCAATTTTATTTTATTTTCTACGTCACTGCCTATTTCCATTCACGCACTTTGAAAACTTTCGGTAGTCAACACACAGCAGTGTGGCAAGACGTGATAAAGCTGATCTCTTGCTAGCACCTGCTATGGTTTGCTGCAGCTAAGAGCAACGTAAATAACTAAAAAGGAACCCTCACTTTGATTTTTATTTTGTAACAAAGCAACTAACCTGGCTGGACAAGGGACAACGATAATTTTTCTGACTTTGTTTTCCATCACAGTAGAAACTGCAGTCTCCTCCTCATGTTTTCTGAGGCTTACCATCTTTACATCTCAAACCAAAATGCACACCTTTGCATTAAATAGCACCAAGTTTCCTGTACTTCTGGAAAATGGAAGTGCTGCAGGCAAAATGAGCCGAACTGCTTTTATTTCTTGGTTATTCAAATCTAAGCAATTTCCCTATGCCCTCTCATAGGCTGGTTTGTGTACAATGGGTCAGAAGTTTTATTATTTTATACAATATGAATGTTTAAAGAAATGCATTTGGTTTTGAATTTGCATATTCTGCTCTCAAGCCTGAAAAGAGCTACACATGCTTACACAGCAACAGCCTAATTACGTGGTAACAGTTGGGGTTTTTTTCTTGTTATACAAGAGAACCTAAACAAAAGAAACCCGCAAACATTTAAAACCTAAGTAAACTTACTCAAACAGAATTTGTGTATGCAGGACTAAATTTAACTTTCTGGGAATAAGAGAATGCAATAGGATCAAAGAGCCAAGTCACTCATTTCCTAGATTAGGTAGAGCTCTCTGTCCTTCATTGATCTCTGCTGTTGTCAATGCTCCTTGCTGTATCTTAAAGCTCTTCACGTGGATAAACAATTTGACTTAAAAAATCAGACAACAAAAGCATTCAAATTGGCTAAATCTAAGACACTCGGTAAATTTAAAATATCTCAGGTCTAGCCCATTGGCCTAACTCTTGTTGTCTCTGCCTTCCTGGATGTAGTGTAGTTTAACAGTCTACATCTCTTGCTCTCCTGACCAGCGAGGCCTGAAAGTGCTTTCACAACAGGAGAAATCACATCTAAGCACCACTGAAAAACCACCACCTGTCCTCCTCTGTGAAGACAGACTGGTGGGCTTCAAACAGGTCAGTGCCCAGCAAAACAAGAATCTTGCTACTGCATCAGGAAGGTGAAGCAAGACCAAGGGATTCTTATGGCTCCCTCACAGCTTCAGCTCCTGAAGTTCTCTATACTAATTTTTCTGCCAGCTGAGCTCTTCATCATAACCACAATGAAAACAAATTATCTTTCTTCTGGACTGTACTTTTAATTGTTAATTCCTTCTCTGTCCCATGACTATTCAGGGAGGGAAAGATCAAATATATTATTAATAGCACTGTCATTCCATTTGACTCATTCTGTGACAATAAAGGACCCCACAACAACTACAAGGATGCAGAAAGTTTTTTCCTTGCTGGAGAACTGTAAAGAGAATTACACAGTTTTATTCTCAAATGCACCTCATTGCTGCTTTGATCTCCTTTATGGTCAGTCAATATTTATTAACAGCAGTATCCACCCTAAGGTGGACTTTCTCTAATCTTAGACAACTCAGAAGCTTTGATAGGAGCCACACAGTGAGTGCATTTAGTCTGCAAAGGTGCATTATTTAATCTGCAGGAGATGACAACTGCCAGAAAAGCCAAGAAAAAGCTTAAACTGACAGTAAGCACAGTTTGTCCTCTCAATTACTATCATGATTGCAAAGGCTCTTTCTGTTCTGTATTCCCATATTACTCCTCACATTTTATCTCTTATTTTCCACATTTTATACTTAGCTTAGAAAAGGTAGGTGTAATTCAGAGAATAGCTCATGGAAAGGGGAAAAGAACCCAGAACTTCATGAGCTGACCTTTGTGGCGGTTGCCTTCTGTCTTCCCCCTCCCACCACCATCCAGGTTTCCAGAAGAATCAACATAGCAAACAGGGCTTCCTTATTCTTGATAGTCAGAGAAAATATAAGTGGTTATGTTGTCCACTCTGTTCTCAAAATTATATGAGGTGACCCACATTGCTCCTATGTGAACTATTCTAGAGATGCTCTAGGAACAGAAAGTTATTTTATTTCCTAAAAGCAACTTTCAGATACGGTCTTTGAAATGACTCATTAACATTTTCCAGGACAGCAGATACTTGTTCCTGAAGAGCTCTTCAAGTAGACAGGGGACCTGTTGATGTCAGCTGCCTTTGTACGAGGTTCTAGGCAAAAAAAACCCTGAAGACTTGGATCATCAAGATGATTAAGGGACTGGAGCATCTATCATATGAGGAAAGGCTGAGAGAGCTGGGTCTATTTAGCTTAGGGAAGAGGAGGCTGAGGGGGGATGATCTCATTAATGCTTGTAAATATGTAAAGGGCAAGTGTCAGGAGGATGAGGCCAGACTCTTCTCAGTGGTGTCCCGTGACAGAGCAGGGAGCAATGGTCACAAACTGGTAAACAGGAGGTTTAACCAAAATATAAGAAAATACTTCTTTACTCTGCAGGTAACAGAGCACTGGAACAAGCTGCCCAGAGAGGCTGTGAAGTCTCCAAGCCTAGAGACATTCAAAACCTGCCTGGATGTGTTCCTGTGTAATCTGCTCTAGGTGATCCTGCTCTAGCAGGGGAGTTGAACTAGATGATCTCCAGAGGTCCCTTCCAACCCCTACCACTCTGTCATTCTGTGATTCTGTGAAAAATAAAGCAGTTACATGTTAGCAATTTTCATGATCCATCCGTAAGTTTAAACTATACTGAGAAACCAGAAAATCTGCACATGGTAATGATTTGGCCCCTGGTGCTCAGCTCACCCTTCTGGTGTTCCTGGGCAGGAACACCCGATCACCCAAAAAAGATGCAGGCAAGCTCCTGATGGCTGCCATTTGTTCCGAAACATACCACTGATTTAGGACCAGTTATGCTACATTGCACTTTCTCAAGGGGTGCATATGTATGTAATCAGACATCCAAATCAGCACTTGCACCAGTTTGAATAGGTGTAGACATCATGAGTGAGGTGAAAGGAGTTCTAGTACCCTGTTTTATGTGTGCGTGCTACTGGTTCCTCTACTGACCGCAGAGTATTGGTAAAACATACAGAAGTTCAACACTGTTCAGCAGAGTAGTAAGAAGAACACATGATACTCCACTCCTTGCAGCAGAGGCATTATTATTAAAATTAAAAACAGCTATTAAAAACAGATTGTTGAGACAATGCGGCATTTCAGCTTAATTAATAAACCCTGTTAATTTTCTTCTTTTTCTGGCTCCCCAGTGCTGTAAGGAAGTATGACAGCAAAAAAGCTGTTGCTTGTAATAACAAATAATGACATTATGGGAAGGGGAGAAAAGGGAGCCCTGTTATTGCAACACAGCTGATCCTTTGAAGGAAAGAGACAGAAATCTTCACTTACTCATACCAGACTAAGTAAGTTACAGCACAAAAGATTTATTACAGGCAACAGCAAATTACACAGAAAACCACCAAACTTCATGTTAATTCGTTAGCAGAGAGAAAGTGACATTTCTAAGACAGATAAAACACAAGATGTCTGTGGGAGAAAGTGAGGACTACTAACAAAAAGGCCTGAACCATGGTGCAAAAAAATTACTGTTCTCTGTGCAACCCATCACTTACACTCACTCGCACCTTCTTTCAAAATTACAGGTGTGCGCCTGTGTCTTAGGATAGCCGAGCTTCCTGCCATATCAGTAGCTGTGTCCTTTCTCCACAGTGGCACCAACTGCTTGCCAGCATAGGAAACCTCCCCCCAGCTAGTGCATGTGGAATCTTCAAGATTTCATTGCCATTTGCTCCAGTTTCATGCTAGAGTGAGAATTGTTGTACAAGAACATATATTAAGACACGTATATTGCTCTTATACAGGAACAGATATTGCAAACAACTTATGACAACATTCTCCCTGTTACCCTAGGCAGCAAGCAATACTCACTCTATAGACAATTCTGGACAAGCCAGTTTAAAATGTCATTTTGAGGAAATACATTAAAACATGGAGAACTCCCAACTACTGAGTGCACACCTTCAAGCAAGGCTCACAGATAAGCTCCAGCCTTTTGAGGCATTGATTACTTGCAGACACATTCCAGGCGCCTCAGCCATCACACTCCCATGAAAAAGAAAAAAAAACACAAACCAAAACATGATGGTCAAAATGTTGGGAATGTACCTGTAAATATTAAAAGGCTTAAAATTACTTGGCTTATCTTTTTAGCCTTTTTCAAAGTGACATGCTGAGGATGTCTTAGGCCTATCCCAAGGAAAGATGGTAAAACACAGAAAGTTTAATTAACATAGCAATGTGTTGCAATAGAATCAGTTTAGAAAGAAAACTGATGATGAAGTACAGTGAAACACTCCGGTCACAATACTGGGAACTATTGTTTTGAAATACTGGGAAAGCTCAACCAAGAAACCAAGGAGAAAACAGCTTGTTAAATGAAGAAGTTTTTTGGTTTGGGTTTTTCCCTTGACCTTCAAAAGCTTTTTTTTTTTTTTTTTTTTTTTTTAGCTGCCCTGTGGAGAGTAAGGGTTGAACACATGAGCTGAGCAGGACCTGGATTCATCTTCTAGATTGCAAACAGCTGCTGGGCAGCCAGGGCAACAACTCAGAAGCTTAACAACTTAAGGCACAGTGAAACTCCAGCATATTTTTAAAAGCTACTGAAGATGAGTAAGCTTAATCTAAGTATCTAGTCTCTTACTGCCTGCATTTTGATATATTATGCAGCAATAGTCCAATATAACAAAAATGAAGTATGAAGCAGTTATGGTCTTCACTTAATTTGCAGAAATTCTTTTGTGATATTTCCAGAAGGTAGGCACTACACAGATATGATATTCATTATTACCTCATATTGTATTTTAACTTACTTACCTTACCCTCTATGTTACCCACATTAGCTGTCAGTGCTGGTGTCAGGCAGAAGAGCTCTGCAGCCTCTTCCTGCTCCTTGACAGCAGCTCCGAAAAGGAAATGTGGTCGCAAGATCACCAGGGGCATATTTTACTCAAAGGCAAAAAAACAACAGTAACATTTAGGAGATTGGAACGGAAACTGCTCTTCTGGGTGGATTTTAAAAGCCAAGTTTTGCAACAATGTTTTTAATACTCATTACCTCCTGTCCCCAAGAAACAGTTATCATCGCAGAGGAGGAGGAGCACTATAAACGGGAGCAAAACCACTGTGCACCAGATGAATGTCCAGAGAGACGGGAAACTGTGATTGAAAATTTTTGCAATACTGAAGCTGATACCAATGTCTAGAAGTTAACGTTCAGTCACTTGACAAATGTTTATTTAGAGACAGTGTAACATGCCCACTGCAGAGCTTTGAGTTTTAAGTAGAGCAAATTTATTATTATTATTATTTTTAAATCGTGTTTTATTTTAGGAAACTAAATATCACAGGCAATGGAGCTCCTGAATCTTTTAATCTCTGGTTACTTCTAGAGGGTTTGCTTGACACATAGGCAATGCTCAAGCCTATACTGAATTTCTGTATAGGTTTGAATTTGCCTCTAACATAATCCCAATTAAAACTCAGGTTAGAGTGAAAATGAAGCAGTGAGCTTCTTTATTAATCCCAGCACTAGATGCAGATTTAATCCTAATCCAAGCAAATAGATTTGCACTTCGTTTTCATGCACCAAATAATAATTTGTTTTAATGAAGATCTTGAAAAGTGTTTGTTTTCTGTCATTCTTAAATTACTGATGTTTAACCAAGCTGCTGAACCCATCAACCTTGTGGACACTTATCACCTAAAGAAGTTGACAAAGTATTGCAAAACTGCACAACCCCCCTAAATTCTTCAGGTGCCGCAATACCAAATGCCAAGCCCCTGAAAAAAAAATAAAATAAAATTACAATTTCTGGGAGAAGAAAACTGTCATAAAAAGATACATTTCTTCTCACTGCATCCTTTCAAAGAATCACACAGTATAGCTGGATCTCTCAGACTTCTAGATAATTTTCTTTTGTCCTAAAGAATGGCTAGTTTTTAGTGGGCAAGTTCTTGGTAATTGAAATCTGAACCCAAAAGTACTGCTGTAAAACTCCTAAATGTTTCTTAGGTACTCTGACACCTTAACTGATCTGAGGCACTCAGAGATACTCACAGTGGGCAACTGTAGCCAAGCCTCTAATGATGAAAACATAACTTCCATGAGAGCGTGACCTGGAGCAAGAGCCTAACTCAGGTCTCAAAGAGATCTGGGACAACCTGCACCTGCCAAGCACAGTTTCAGTGCCCAGACAACCCAGCTGCTCACAGTTGCTTCCTCAATGGCCATAAGATCACAGCAATCTGACTCTTAAGGTGCTGGTAAAATTCATCCTTTTCCCCTTCACCCTGAAACTTGTTTTCTTTTGGGGAACCACTCCAAGATTCATTTGTTCATCACGCAGATCTGCTCTTGGCAATATTTCTAGGCTTTTAAGTAGAGATAACAGAGATACTGGTAACAGTACAAGTGATTCATATGCAGACAAGGAATTGGATACTCATCCCCCCTTTTCTCCAAAGCCATCTCATGCTTTGTGCTTTTCTTCCACATCCATGTGCTGCATGCTTTGCCTGAGGCAACCTGTTACCAGCAATGACCCTGGATGTGCACACAAAGAGACGCCTCTCTTCATCACACTGTAGTATGTGATTTATGCTAACATGCCATTTCCCTGAGAAAGAAAAAAATAAAAACAGGAGGTAACCTCAACTATTATATACCAAGTCATTTATTTCTATGGAGAAATAGATTTAATTTCACTGCAAGTTGCTTTGGTAAGGGAATGCTTTAAGATTCTCCAAACCTTTAACCCTTGGGTTTCAGTAGCTGTAATAATAATAAAAAAGAGGACCATTAGAGCTTGCTGCAAATTAGCATTAATGATGAACCAAAGATAATTTAATCTAGCAGTGAGTTTGGTTGCAACACACACATTCAAATAAGAACTCATCATCCCATTTAGCATACTCAAAATTAATATTAAGCTTCAGTACCACTAACAAGAGTAGGTACTTATATTTCTACAAAGCCAAAGCTGAGGAGTATTTTATGTAGTAATGTAGCTGGGGACTACATTACTACCCTTATGCAGTCACTGCTTCCAAGCTACTCTTCATTTACATTGCTACAGAAAACTACAATGAGATTTCAAATATCTGAAAACTCTATTCAGCAACATGGACTCTGAGACACCATTATATGTGTTTTTTTTTTCCTTTCTTTACCAGTGAAAAAGGAATTGCTCCAAAGACTCACATTATCTTTCAACAGTATTAAAATTAATTTTAAAAAGTGCTAAAACCTCTGAATCTCCATCTCCTGCAAGTTTATTAGAGCTGTACATCTACCCTCTGCTTCAGAACAGTTGCAACAAGTGTTTCCTCAAGCTATGGAGTTATTGACTCGCTGATTTTATACAATGTCCTATAGACGAGTAAGTGCAGCAGCAAAAGGAAACAACAAAGTTAAAAACTGTTTTTCTCTTCAAACAGAGAGGCTTCATAAACAGAGCTAAAACCTCCAATTACATTTTTCAAATAGCGGAGCATGTTAGGCCAGTACAGCCCCAAATCTTGGCCAGCCTGACAGGCTCAGCAGGTTTTCTCCCTGAACTGTGTCACCAACTTGGAGACAAGTATAGCAGAGTTCCAGACATGCCTTGCATCAGGAGAGAAAAATGAGTGTGAACACCATGCTGAAGTTTTCAAAGATGCAGGTGGAAGTTCTGCTGCGAGAGTCCTACAGCACATCCGTGCAGATTGTGAAGATCCAGCCCCCTCCTAATTAACTCTAAAGGCATCTACATCAGTCAGTTTGAGACATTTTGCATTGTCAGCACAAGTTATTTTAATTATGGTAAATGATCACTGGTGGGATTCTACCCTGATACCAATTTTCAACAAAAGCAGCAGGATTTTGAAATCACAGCACCCATTGTTGTTATCATAACTATTCAGGTCAAAACCAGCTTGGATATCAAAGCTTTAGCTGAAACCTACACATTTTCAAATGCTCACTGCATGGAGCTTCATCTGGTTATCCAGATGTATGTTTTATTAAAAGTCTTTCAAGCACTTGGGTCTAAGAAAAGCATTGGAAAGTCTGTGCATATTACATTTTCAGGAAAGTAAAACTACGTAGCAATATCCAAAGGCAAGATAACAACTGGGAATCGGTGTCCTACTTATATAAACCATGGTTTGTGTTGAACACAGTAAAGAACTTAAAAACTTAAGTCCTTCATTGACTGGATACTCACGATTTGGCTTAACACAGGCTGCTGGCATATTCCCATAGTTACAGGCACATAAATGACTTCAGCAGAGTTCTTTAGTGAGCTGAATTGACTCAGTGTTCATGTTATTAGCACAGCTTTTACTTTGTGCTTTTTTTGTTTTGTTGTTGTTAAATATTTTATTTAGTTTTAGTATCTCTGTTTATGTTCCGTAGTTTCATTTCCTAAAGATGTTCTGGAAGAGAAGATGCTTGTGAACAGATGAATTTTGATGGAAACAGTAATTGTTGCAGTCTGAATGCATGCACTTTAAACAGAAGTTTAGACTCAAATCATAAGCTAGGCCATGTTAACAATATTACATATTTTTTTTTTAAAGTAATTTATACCAGAAAATACTCAGTATCCTTGCCATGCAATGTAAAATAATGAAAACAGAAAGACAACCCTCAACCATCTATTCTGCAAAGCAATATTCAGTTCTTTTCCATGAAAACTGGCAAACTAAAGAGAGAGTTAATCTTCCAAGAGATTAATAAGTAATTTATGTCAAAACTCATACATTTCTTTAATAAATAGCAGACACAGATTATGAAGTCTTGAGATGGAAGTATTGAGGCTGGAAGTTGCACTGCTCAACTCCTGGCATGAAGCACGTACTGTTACTGGCAAGTACCAGAATCAAAGCACCGAGCTCAGAGGTTCATGTATGTTCTTGGTCCTGCACTTATGTGGGATAACTTTCACTTTCTAGCTCAGATTTTTAGTCTATAAACATCACAGTTGGTTAGGTCCTATTAGCTTCAAACAGAAAACGTATGTGAACTACCTCTTTCATGATATGGAAACTTCAGTCACAAAGAGGAAGAAGATGGGGAAAAATAAAAAGAACCGTGAAGTACTGTTCCAGCTGACCAAAATATTCCATGTCTTGTAAAAAGGTTTTGGTTTATTTTTCTTCTGGAATTTATCTTCTAACTTTCTTTTTTTTTTTTTTTTTTTCCCCTATGAAAGCAGAGGTAATTTTAATCTTCCTATTTTAGAAGACATACTTTAAAGTATCCTTTAAAAGAGTTATTTCTGCCATTTTGGGGAGTCTCTAACTTGTTTCTTCTGGAGTAACAAAACAACAAGTGGGATTTTCAGCAGTTTGAGGTTTGGAAGGAAGCAAAGAGCTCTCTACGCATTGCCTCAGGAGTCGCCCCTTTCAGAGAAACTGGAAGGATACCATGTTTTTGGCTGCCATCTATCAACATAAGTGTTGCCTCCTAATGCAGCTCCTTTGCAGCTTTCTCCCCATCTCACTATCCTTCTCTCAAACTGACAGATCACTTTCACTCAAAATGCTCCATTTAGAAAGACTCATTAAATACAGTTGTCATAAACCCATAAATATAAGCCAATAAACCAGCATATCACAGATAATTTTTTCTGGTATCTTTTAGATAATTCTTGGCAGGCATCCATGACAACTCTTGGTAAATGCTCTCACGTTTTATCCTCCTGGTGGAAAATCTACACTGTGTGAAATGGCCTGGCTTTTACCACCTATAACATGTTAAAAGTTTTTTTAAATCAGTAAGTTTTTTCAACTTCATTGCCTCTTGCCTGGGAGTTGCTCATGCTCTGCAGCCTAGTCAACTTCCTTTTTTCTGCTTTATGCTTCAGGCAGGTTTTTTCTCCCTGTGTCCCTCCACAGGCATTTTTCTGCTCTTTTATTCCTAGATGGATCTCCTGCAATTTCTATATCGAACAAACTGGAAAGCAGCATAAAAGCATCTCCTGTGTAAAAAACAGAGCAAGCGTAGGTTCTTTTGGTACTGCCTGAAATTCTACAGTTCATAAATATAAGGATCACATGAGTCTCTAGAGTTACAAACATACCAGATACTGAGGCTTAGTTAGTAATCCAGACAAAGACCATTAAACTGCTGTCAGAATCACTGCACCCCAGATTTGCACTGTACAAACAGAGCCTCCATTTTTACTTTGATGTGTAACTGCAGAGTGTGGCAGTGCCCAGCTTAGTGAGCATCTCCACCGCTTTCCTTCAGGTGCTGCAAGCCTCCATCACTTTGTGCTTCCTCAGCCTTTGCACAGGCTGCAAATATTTACTGGCTAGTTTTTGTTTAATCTAAGAATGCTGTTAGAAGTAATCAAGAGTTGGGTGAAGAATGAAGCTTTTCCAAACCTTTCTAGAAAAACTGCCCCTATCGCAGTTATGTTTTGAGACCACATAGTTTTAGTCTGCTTGGTATCTTCCACTGAACTGAGTCATTCTAGTTTCTAATTTAAATGGTGTATGGCATAAATTGAAACATTCTACTCGAAGGAAAACATGTTACTTAGACTTTCGTGATTTCTGGCAGCAAACCTTCCAGGAAGGTATTATTTAGTGGGGTGTATTTTACATTACAACACTACTGTGTGGCACTAAGTTAATCTGTTTGTTCTTCACCAGGTTTCATATTAATTGTGCCATTATCTTCCCTGTAATACGGCTACAATTGATCTTTCTAAAAATGCTTATACCGTGTTAAGTTTTGAGTCAAATCTCTTAATCTTTTTACAGTTTTAAATAGCTATTTGGGAAAGAAAAGAGTATCACAGAGACCCATTCAGCCAGCTGTTTTAAAACTCTCAGATGCAAGTCACTTCAGCCTGTCAATACACAAGTCAAGAAACTCCTAGCTAGTATCCTCCTTTGTTATGAGAGATACTGAAACACTTATGATTTCATCCTGTGATTTCTATGTCACTGGACTTCTCTCAAATAGAGAACACAAATATAAATGCTCAGCCTTCTAGCGTTACTGCTTATTTTTCTGTTCTTACATTTAAATGAACTAATAAGGTTTTCATCTTCCATATTTTTAAATCCCTCTCAGCATAGGCTCCATCATTCATAGCTTTACCAATGGCTTTAACATTTTCATTTCCTTTTCTTGCAAGTTCTCATTGATAGCCTGATCTGCATCAGTCATTAGTTTTGCAGCTACCTGCACTAGCTTTTTGAGCACCTAGAAAAACATGAGTGATGAGTTCAAATTATGAATCAGCCAACTGAGTCCATGACAAGAAGGTCGAAGTGTTTAACACTATCTTTGCATTGGCATTTGCCAAAGCCAGCTGTGAGTTGGCTACTGGTACAGTGACACCAGTGACAGGGATTATATATCCTGTAGGTTAGAAACAATCAGAGAATACTTAAGTCAAGCACTCTCACCTTATATTTGTCATAGAATACTAAAAGACTGGCCTAAAGTAAACTCAGAACATCAAATGGTTATTTTGAGAGGTAACACAGAATGGTTGCTGAACCAGAGAATCAGAAGAGGCAAACTTGGTGGCTACCTCTAAAAACAGGGGAGGAGGGAGAGGCCTAAGATAAAAGAGGAGATGTCAAAAATCTGCAGTGGAAGGAAACAGAGAGAGTTACAGCAGTTGCTTTGGGTCTGTCAACAACACATCTTGTCCAGCCAAATTAATTTTAATCTGAAACACAATTGCAGGCCTTCTAGATAGGAAGCAATGACTGTAATTGTCTGCCAAATTCATTAGAGCTGTCTGGCAGTAACCTACTAGTGATAGAGGAGTCTGTGGGTTTATGTGGGATGACAGCATTAGAAAAGAAAGATAGTTTTAGTAAACTTGGAGAAGTGGGGAAAAAGTGAATTCAGTAAGAAAAATGCCAGTTACTGGGATACCCGACTGCACAGATACAATGTGGAAAACAACAGGTGAGGCAAAAATTCTGCAAGAAATTTTTTGGAGACTGCAGGGTGGGAAACAAAGGAGCATAATTCAGCATTTCCTACTCTGTAACAGCATGACAATCCTTATCCTCAGATATCCATGTAAAAGTCCAGCTCATGGAAAAATCATGGCACTCTGCTCAGCTAAGGCTGAACCATACCTTTCCTGAAACGCAGTGCTCAGAATTGGATGAAGCTAGAAAAGGTCTAGGGGAGATCAACAAGAGTGGTCAGAGGTCTTCAGCATGATGAGAAAACAAATGCTGGTCAATAAGAAACTTTAAATATATATAAAAGCTTCTGCAAAAAAAGAAGGTAACCCTCTGGTAATCAACTGTGGTGAGAAGGACAAAACTGAAACTTAAACTGTACAGACTTAGATTTCAGTGAAAACTAGTTTCACTAATAGGAAGAGTTAGCTGTGACTGGTCATTGACTAAGATGAACACTTCTCAGAGAAGATTTACAAATAGGACAAACATACAGCTGAAAGATTATCCTTTGAGGTGTCTTTGGTGTCTTTTTTTTCCTCACAGTTGGCATGAGAAGGCCAAGATACAGCAGTGTGCGACTGGAAAGAAGTGTGTAAGACACCACTCACAAACTTGTACAAATAGAATAGAGTTAAAAATATAATCAACACAATTAGACTGGATTTGCCCCCCTCCGTAAATTCTGTGATGAAAGAGGAATTACAGAGACTATTATTGAAGATGTGTCATCTCTCCCCCATCCCCTCCCTAATGGTGTGGGAGACCCTTTTCCTGGGTTTGAAAACTTCTTGTTTAGCATTTACAAATTATTGTCCTGTTTCACAGCTCACGATGCTTAACTGTTACATACTAGTCTTCCATAGTAACTTGGCATTATTTTATTGCACTGTGTAGACCAGACACCAGGTTTTCCAGATCATTAGGCACCAGTGGTCTGATGTATACAGCAGACACAAACTGATACCACATCCCAATGTATCTCCCTATATAGCTATGCACCTATGTTATCTACAAACAGCATAAGTATTATTCAGCTTATTTTTACTATGTAAAAGGCACAGTTGTAGGGAAGCAGTTTGTCATGAGAAGAGTTATCTGAGACACTCAGAACTCATGCTGGAATTGCAGGAGAAATCTACTTTCACGGATTTCTAAGCATGTTGAAACAGGTACTTGGCAAATTCTAGCTGCTTGGTGGAGGGGAGGCTGGTGCTTAGGCAAGAGGATCTGGTGGTGCTCTATGAGACTGTACCAAGCAATCTGGTTATGCCCATGTTAGAGAGGGCAAGCAAGCAAATTTCAGAGTTGCAGATGTACACGCACACTCAAACTTTCTGAAGTAATGTGGTAATTCTGTAATTCTCAAGAAGGCCAGTAGAAGGGTATGGGTAAGACCTTTTCATTTTCATCAGATGGTACAATATGGTGGTTAAAAAACCAGTCATAGGACTTATCCCCATTACTGTGCAGAACTACCTTTTAGCAGAGGTGAGTAACACTAGGAATAATGTCAAGGTTATCTTGTGCCATTACAACAACCCATGAAAGAACTGAGCTGAAATCACCTGGTTTCAGCTTTGTTTGGGCTGTCAGTCAGATGCCTGCCTGCTTCATTGCTTACTCCTCCTTAGAAAGCAATAATGAAAAACTGTTTTCCAAGGAAAGCCACATGTGTCAACGGACTACTATACTTGGGCATAATGTCAATACCACAGAAGGGACCTTGCCTCAGAGAGTGTTGGCCTTTCAGACCTCACAACTGGTTCCAGAAGTGCCTTCACAACAAACCTCCCAATTATGATGTTCTATCTGTGACTAAACCCATTACCAGTCACCACAGTGAGTAGCAGCCAAGATGATACACATCTCTTTATATTACTATGATGTGCCATGTTCTGGTTTCCCATCAGGATTTGTATTATTTATTTTCTTTTAATTTCTATATATTTTGGGCTTTATGTTATTACTCTCTTGACAACAAATGACTATATTCTCAAATATAGCAGATTTGCAATTCAGGAAGCAAAAATTCCGTAATATTATGCAGGAAGAAAAGCATGAAATCTTTGATGTAAATTAACTGTAGACCCAGACTCCACCTGGTCCTCAATGCACAAGGAGCAGAGCCAGTGGAGGGAGGAAACCGCTACAGCTGGGCTGAGAGAGTCCAAGGGAAGAAAAGGCAGCAGTTGTGCTCTGCTGAAATGCAAACTGCCTGCCAGGTTCTCCAACTGCACTGCACCAGGAAGCATTTTTAATCAGTAAAAAAAAAAAAAAAAGAAAGAAAAAAGAAGAGTGTGGTTATTAGAATCAGGACAACTTCTCTATCTATTAATTGGTATTTTCCTAGAAGGACTGATTGTCTCTTAAGATATTGTTAATTTTTTTTAATATTCTTCCAGTAGTAAGAAAAATTCTAGGAAATTTAACACAGCTGTTTCATGGAAGATTCTCTCTTGTTTACCATACATTTTGATACTGTCTTTTAAACACTGAAACAGAAATAAGGAAGCATCTAAATCCATATTACCCCAAGTTTGCAGAAGTGATGTATTATTAACTGCTTCCTCTCATCTTTTACATTGTTAATTTGCTTTATCTTGCACGTCACACATATCCTCCTATCCAACATAAAGGAATAATATATTTAAACACAGTTATTCATGCTTGTATGACATTAAGATACAAGAGGTCAAATCTTCAGAGAAATTGCACCAGTTCCTCTGCTTGAGGAACTGGCCCTCTGTCTGTTCAACATGTCTTATGGTTCTCAACTTCTAAAACAAGTTGTCTTCATCACTCTGTCACCTTTTTCTAAAAAAAAATAAAATTAAACAATTCATTTAGAAGTTAAAAAAACAACACAACAAAAGAACCCAGAAAAAAAGATCATTCAAAGTGATGCCGTCACAATAATCCATTGTTATTTTGACTTGTTTAATTTAGGATTATCTTCAAGTTTGTTTCTTTACACAATCACCCAGTTAGTATGGGAACAAAAATGGATGGCGGGCTTTAACATTTCATTCTCAAATGAAAATAATAGGTCAGAAAAATCTCATTGACCACTGTGGGAATTCAATCAAACCTAAGCACTGTACTGTAGGAACACAAATTCCACAAGCAGGCAGCACTGTCAGTCTGTATGCTCCATCAGCATCTAAGTTTTTACACAAGATTTCCATTATCATGAGAAATTCTGACGGAGATTTGGATTAACTTGATTGCAATGAGTTATTCTCAGCTTTATCATCAATACTATAAATACTGAGACTCCATTTAAATGAATTCAAATAGCAACACAGACTAAACTTTTGCGCATGTAAAGCATTAACACGAAGGCAGAAATTGGATTAGGTGTCTACTGTATATTGTTACAGAATAAGAAAGCATTTTCCTCTTTATTTATTTGCATAGGTCTCATTTGCCAGTTCCTGGTAGAGGAAGACTGAATGCACACAGATATTCAGTTGCTATAGATCAGGTGCCTCCTTTCAGGTCAGCAACATCATGATAAATGGGCACAAACAATTGACACTAGCTCAGAGTTTCCTGCTCTGGAAAAAATCCTATGTACATTCTATATAAATACTTAATATTCATGAACTCCAAAAGCACCAAAAGGTGAGAGTTTTTAAAGCTGCACGGATATTGTAGAAGGTTGTGGGTTTTTTTCAGATCATGTGTACTCATAGCAAAGAGCAAAAAGACTGCACTTTTCCAAAATTCAGAAGCGCACACACATCCCCCAGTAAAAATCCAGCTACAAGTCTTGTCTTCTGAGTTAAGAATCCTTTCTCCAGGGACAAACCAAGGTTTTATTCACTGAAAGTGAATAAAAAGTGCTGAAAAAAATCCCTACTTCAGTTAATTTTCTGGAGATCTTGGCTTTTGAGCTCCCTGGGATACCTCAGGAAATGTGGGTTTCCTCATCCAAACCAGCCAGTCTTGTAAATTGGTAATGTAGAAGCCAGCAGCGGGTGTGGTTAGCTCTCAAAACCACTGGAGAAATAAACTGCAGAGACATGAGGGTAGCCACAGGCACAGGGTCGAATTCCCATGCCCCTGAGGGAAAACTATGCCATCCCTGATCTCTATCTAAATTACCCTGCATCGGTGACAAGCCTGTCCCATTCTAGCTGGCTGATTTTCCACCAGTTGTCTGGAATTGCTGGCACATGGGGTCGGCAGGTCCACGCTTTCCCTGATGCCTGTCCCAAAAAGAGCAGAGGAGCAAGAGATGCCCTTTACCTTGCCAGGCAGCTCCGGTGAGGCAACATCTATTCAAGCACACTTGGAGCCATAGCACAGTGCAAGAGAAACAGCCATGTCAAAGCACTATCCTATCACACGTACTGAAATAGAAATGGTATTTTCCTTCATATAAACCCTGGATCTGAAAAGGTAGAAATTTGATGATAAGGTTTTAAAATTCAAAGTAGATTTTAAAAAAAGTTACCTTACCACAGGGAATCTGAACCTTTGTGTAGCACAAAAAAACATTTTGGGAGTTTCCTAATGTAATAATCTGCTAATGGCTGGTATGGATGGGCTGCCTCTAAGACCATAAAAAGGTATGAGAAACCTGCATACTTACCAGTACCTTGGTGCACTATGCCAGCTGACAAGCAATAATACAGCACATGGTGTCTTCCACAACCATCTGCAAGTTTGTTGGCTGTCTTCATGGCTTGATATTGCATTCTCCCCTGGTCCTAAAGCATTTTCCACCTTGGGCTCTCACTTTATAAAAAAGATTCTCATAAAAACCAAGTATCTGTGTGTGCTTCTAGACAGAAGAAAAGTGGCTGAATGAGTGAACTGAGAGCAGAGTGGGTAAAAAACTTAAGGTACTCTATCACAACAAGTCAAGTGTAAAATTTTGCTGAAACCACAGTAAATTAATTCACTTTTAGCCATTTATTGTGTGCTCTTTAAGACCTGAATTTACTCTAGCTCCCTCTTTAACATGGAGTGATCCCATACTCCACTTTAAACACTGATATGATGCCCCTGAGATTAGGGAGGTATTCAACTAGATTGCTGAAACTGGAGATCACAGAGCAGTTTGTTAATAGTTGTATAATTGTTCCAGTTTAACAGGAACACTAGGGCTTCCGTGAGTTGGATTTGAGCAGAAGAAGGAAACAAAATGACAGGACTGCTATAGGAATACATATAGACATTGGAACTTTGACCCAGTGTAAGTCAGTGAAGACTAAGATATTTAATGGGCACTTAGCATGGGTGATACTGTCTAAGGATCTGTCTTTAACAAAACCACTGGGTTTAGTTATGAGTGTATAGAGTATAGAGTGTATAGAGTGTATGAACAACAAGTACTGTTTCAGGACCCCATTTTCTTCAATTTTTTTTTTTGTTGTTGAATGGCCTCTTGGGGATCAATGGCAAGCTCATGATGGGTATCCAAGAAAAGGAGGCTGTTAATAAATACCAAATTTTCCTTGGTACTTTTAAAATGATATTGAAAGTAGGCTTAATCACCATCCACAGATTCCATGATGAAGAGAGCCAAAAAGGGTTAAAAAAAAGGAGAAAGTTAAATGGAACAAAACCTAGGAAAACATCAGGTATAGGTGGAGTTTGAAAGGAAAATAATTTGAAAAGTGTTAGTTAAAATACATTAATGTCAAAGTGTGAAATTCAGTTTCATCTCTGCTGCAAAGCTGCATAATTTAAATTAAATTCCAGTGAAAAGCAATTTGCCCTTGCAGTGAGAGCAGGCAGCACTACAACCAACAAGCATAGTCTCAGAAGACTTGAATTAGAAAGTGCAAAATGCATTTTTTTTGCAAGTCCAGTGACAATCCAGCAGAATTTTGATCTGAACTTCAGAAAAATGTAAACAACTGTGAGGGATTTTGAGAAGTGCTTCAAAACAATTATGTGGTTGGAGGAACTGACTACGGCTTCTTCACAGGAGCTAAACATATCTAGTCTGTCTGAGCAGTCTCCAGCAGCAGCAGACCTGAGAATTTTTGAGAGTCTACATCTGAAGCCCCAAACCATACTGAAGTTATTTACAGAAATACAAAGTGAAAAGAGTGTCATAGGATAAAACTGAACAGGAGACAGTGAGCTGGTAGGGAAAAGTGTACCTCACAGAAGAATGATTCTTCTGTGAAATATGCAGCACTTTTCCTCGGCCACTTAGCAATCCAGATTAGCAGGTACTAACAACCAAATTTGAGAGAAGTTATTTACTGGAATCACAGAGCCCCAAGGAGCAGCACACTGAATGAACTGAGATAACAGAAAATGAGATTATTCAGACCTGAACACAGGCTTCTTGGTGCTTTCCAGATTCAAAGTCTAAAGTATCTCCCTTCCCAGGCTCTTGTGTTAGCAACACTTTGATTATTTCAAACATCTAAAAGTTTCACTAAAAATTTGACACACCAGTTTATACAGAAAGCTCTTCCTCAAGAAAAAAAAAAAAGAAGAAGTTTGTTAGAACTGATAACCAAGTTTTGCATCCTTTAATTCAGTTTCAAATGTATTTCATACAGGCTACTCTAAGCACAGAGGAGTCACTGGAATAGAGCTGTCATCAGAGGATATCGGTTGCATTGTCTGAATCTGAGGCTTTTGAGGTTCACAGAAAATCAGACAAATGCAGGGGGGAAGAGAGCCTGTAATTCAGCTTTTCATTATCCCATGTCTGTAATACAAACTGATGCAAATGTTTGCTTTTAACTGGTTTTGCATTAGCACACATGGGCACATTACTGGATTGATGTCCCATGGGGGAGTTGCGTATTGACAGGGACAACAGACTACAGCAATCTAGTATTTTCCAGTTCTTAGACCCATGTCTTACTAAAACCTGGCAATCTTTCCTGCATTTTATTCCAGCTTAAAATAAGCCCTAATTGTGGTCTAAAGCTTGGCCTGTGTAAAATTTATGGTACACCAATACACAAATATAGTAACATTTATTTTCTGAATATTATATCCTTCCATTTATGTTGGTGAGAACCATTATTTTACAACAAATCTATCTCCAGTTCCTTTCCCTCCCCCTCCCTTATCTGTACACAAACTTCATGTTCTTGTCTACTTTCCCTTTTAGCTCAATTTTTATCCCCTTTGGGAGCAATAACTGAGGCACAGCAACTTTGCAGTTACATTTGGTTTTCCCTCAGAAATGAAAATGAGAGACATTGGTAGAGGAAAGGGACAGCACAGTAGCAATTACACGTATGTCGAGTACAGCATTTGGTCTGTGTATTTTAGTTGCCTTCTGAAGGTCCTTTTATTTTAGCCCCAGGCCTGCTTGCCTGCAGTAGGTCACTTGTTTCCGACAGCAATAAAAATAAAAATAAAAAAGAAACAGCCCTGAAAGCAGCATTCTTTCTCCTCCTCCCCAAGGATGTTGTTTTCTGTCTTGTCTCAGTTTCCGGTTCCCATGAACCAGCTTGTGGCTGTTGTGTTTGGATTCATTGAGCCATAGGAAAATGCTAAAATGCCTGCTTTCTTTTAAAGAAAAAGCAAGACAGATTTTAATAGAAAGCCACATTGGTTTCCTTGTACTGGAAAAAAACCGCAACAACAAACAAAACCAAACCAACAAACTCCCCAAAAACCTGATTTATCTATATTTTTCTCAGTTTTCCTTTCTGTACTTATTCTAGAAAATCCCTTTCAGCTTTCAGAGATTCTGAGTGGTATCAAAGAGCCAGGGCTTGGGGTTTTGCAGAAACTCACTTTCCTTATGGATGGTGCTGCTCTGCCAGGAGAGGCTCTTGAGGACTTTGCCCATGGCAACCAGATTTTCGTAAAGTGTGTTCTGTTGCCCCTCAAAATGCCAGCCTGTATGCTCCAGCCGTGGCTGCCCCAGCTAGCTAAGAGTGAGAGCCAGGCCAGGACCTTGAGATGACTCATGTCCCTCATCAGATTCAACACATCCCTCTCTGCTTCCAAGGAAACAGGCCTGCTGTTGTGTGGAAATCACAGACTGTGTAAACCACACACACATATGTACATAGCTACATTCTGGTCTTCAGTCATTACTGCACAATTTGGAGTCAATAGAGTGTTTTTTGCTTTAATCTTGTTTTGGGTTTTTTTAAAATAGATTAACTTCATAAGCTAAAATAGCGGACTCCGCATCCATTAGTAGGTTGGAGTGGATGATCTGCTGAAGCCTGTTTCAACCTGAATTGTCCTATGGCTCTAAACCACAATTAAACTCTCAGTCTGTCTCCCCATCTCATATAGCTTTTGGGCTTGACGGATTACAATCCAGCTTGGTAAAGTGGTAATAAAAAATAATTAAGGTCCTGGATTTTTTGTTTTGTTTTGTTTGTTTGTTTGTTCTGGGTTTTGATTGTTTGTTTAAATTATTACAGGATAGAGAAGAAAGATGAAAAGTAGATTGCTTCTCCCTCCCCCTCCTGGGAAAAACAGACAGCTTTCACATTTTGAACACTGTTTAGCAACAGCACATACACCAACCAGCCTACTTCCTTCAGCTGTTTATGCCTGTGACTCAGATAAGTCAAGGATCGCAGCTCTCACGCAACAGCCCCATTTTCCCCTCCTTAAGAGGTTAACCTTTCTCCTGAGGCACTCACACCCTGACCCAGCAGATGTCATGCAGAAGTAATGGTCACTCTCAGATGCAGCTCTGAAGTCTGGGGCTCTCTGGCACACCCCATACTACTAAGGAACCACAAACCTCCTCCCCCAGTAGTGGCTTAGACAAAACCTGATGGAGCTACCACATACTTTTGTGTCATCAGCACAGATAAGTTGCAATTTTGGTTCAGTTTCATGCTGGGGGTGGCTGTGACATGCTCTGACAATCTTCCTTTCGAAAACATTCACTCAGACTTCAGACTTCACAGAAACGTTGAGGTGCAAGGCAGATTTGAAAGCCAGATTGGGCCATCAGTCAGCAGAACATCCAGGTTTCTAGGGACACTATCTCACCCTGGGCCGGCTTATGTGGACAGTTGGAGACACCAAGCATGAGCTGCCCTCAGGGTGACAGGTGAGGGGCTCCAACAGGGAAGGAGGCCTCACCAGGGCTGTACTTACCCTGTCAGCATCAGCAAGGCATGCAGGCTGCCTGCAGGTAAGTGGGTCAGAGATAGTGGGATCCCTTGCCATAAAACGACGTGCATTTCCACACAGGACCCATGGGTCTCAGTTCTTACCTCTCCAGTTTCTTCCCTGATGTGGGATAAAACTTACAGAAGAGATTGAAAGCTTTAAGGAAATCCCACATCTTTATTTATGATGCAGGCAAACCCAAAACATTATAAAAGGTCATCCCTCCCCTGCTCTGACAGGCCATACAGTAGCATGTCACATTTAAGCATGCCATGTATTTGGCATAGCAGCCAGGAGACCTTGGCTGTTTTCTTCATCTCCATATCCCAAATGTTTGCTACAGTGGGCAGACATGTGTGGGGTTCTGTCCCCCTCACACGCTCATCAGGCTGTGTCACAGCAGTTATCACAGGTCCTCAACCTCATGTGCCAGAACTGACCAACGTACCCACTGTAGTGACCATTTTGGGGATGCAGGGAAGGCCGATGGGTGCAGGTGAACAGGACTGGGTTGCTGCACATGTGTCTGGAGCAGGTGGGGTTCAATACCATCGCAGAGTATGGGGCAAGAAAAAGAAAGGCAGGAGTTAGTCCCCAAGTCCAGGGTTCTATCTGCTCCTGAGGATAATCCCACTCACATTATTTTGGCTCTCTCAATCTTGTCTGTGCTTTCCTGTTTCCACTTATACGTCCCAGGAAAAAAAAAAAAAAATTAAAAAATCAACAGAGTAGTGGTGGTACCAAGAAAAATCTAAAAGGCTAAAGTGACACCTTGTTGCATAGAGCAGTAATTAGTTGACCCCACACCAACCACACATTGCACCAGGGTGTACTTCTGTGAGCAACGGAGGGCAGCACCATCCAGCTTCTGGAGGCTGGTAGTGTTCTGGGTAATTCCTGTCACTCCCTGAAAAGGTTCAGAGCTGGCGAACCCCATCGGGAGGTGTTTGTTTTGCCACACAGCTAGACACACTGCAAAGGGCCAGCAGGCTTCCCGGGAGCCCTGCACACCCTACCCCCTTTCCTCTGCATCTGTAATTTTTTGGGAAGCTCTGCTGCTGGTTTGTGAGGAGCCCAGGCCCCCACATAAATGGGATGAGGATCCTACATGGCCCCCAGCAGCGGGCACAGTGCTCAGTGCTCCTGAGCCTGGGCACCACAGCCACTCCAACCCAGGAGGATCTTGCTCCCTGCCATGGCAGCAGCACCCTGCCAGCAAGGCTTATGTCAGCTACCAGCTCAAGTCTGCTGTGCTGTGTACACAGTAGTATCCCATCCTCATACCTCACCTGACCCTTCTAGCCCCACCTGAATATCTCACAAAAAAAGCCATGGCAAAGCATTTTGGTGTGCAAGAAGCACAGATGGGCTACATTACCCTTGTTGGGAATTCCCATTTGTTGCCCAGCCAGTGTGGATTACAATTGCTTGTATGAGCACTTTTATAAAGGTGGCATTTTGTGTCTGAAAGATCAACAGAGTCCAAGTAACTGCAAAAATAGAATCATATGCAATAACATCTTACATAACTTTGGTTAATAATAAACCCAACTTTACTCAAATCCTACCGACTCTAGTCCTAGTAGTGACAAGTTAGGAGATAACTATGAGAACACACTGAACTATTTACCGTGATTTGATGACATTACCCTTCCTGCACTTTGTAAATTGTTAATAACAAAAGGGTACATTTGGGATCCCCCTCCTTCCCTCCCATTGTTTAGGATTGTTCAGGTAGCTTGAACCAAACAGCTGATTGCAAGTGTTACGGCACAGATTTGTGAATTATGATAAACTAGGACCCAAAAGATGTACAGAGATACTAAATGGGATTCTTAGCTATCTTTTGGTTTATGTCCCTCTAAAATTAATAACAAAACCCTATAAAAAGATTAAAAGAGAAAGGGAAAGAGAAGGAGAAGGACAAGGAAAAGGAGAAGGTGAAGGAAAAGGAGAAGAAAGAGGAGAAAGAGAAGGAGAAAGAGAAAGAGGAAGCGAAAGAGGAAGAGAAAGAGAAAAAAGGAAAAAGAAAGAGACAGAAAAAGAAAAACATTATTTCCACTGGTAGGATAAACTGGGTCCTTTTACATTCCATCCTGGCTATCCTTGTGCTTCTTGATTAGAAAAGCTGGCCTTTAAAACTATGTTTGCTTCTGCCAAAAAACAACCTGTTTGGTCAGGGAATAAACTGAATTTCTGATAAACTGGATTATCCATTATGGAGCCCTTTGAACTAAGAAAATATTAGTCTTCCCTCCCACCCCTTAGCTATTGTAACAAGGGTCTGAAATACTGTCTAGAAGTTTACAAAGTGACCTGAGAACATGCTCTTTCCTGCCTGATCCTCCTATTCAGAAGATATTATTTGAGTAAAGTGTTAAGTAGATCTTATTATCAGCCATACCTATCCTCGTCTGCCATGGAGACCGCAAAGTTCTAGGACAGGTTAGAGACAAAAAGGCATCCAAGCCTTCAATAGCTAGGTGACTAAGGACGCACATTCCAGGGGCAAACAAAGGAAAGAAATTTAAATGCATTGAAATGCAACAGCCTCAGCCTCAGAGATATTAACGAAGAACATGCCCTATAAAGGAATTTGCAGGGTCACAACTTGGTAAGAATATTCATATTCCTTCTAGGCATTGCCAACTGGATTTGCAAGCCTCTCTAAAGCCTGCACTAGTTACACATTGCTTCAGGTTTTGTGTCTCAATAACATACGTGCTGGTGCATCAATTGTACCTGTAACTAATGCAAGTTATTTAGATATGTTTGTTAAGTGCAAAACAAAACACACATTTGCCTGTATCAGATGATCTGTTTCTCCTCAGTTTAATGACAGAAGTCCAAGCCAGATGTTAATTACAAAGAATACTTCAAAAGCAAAGGCACTTTTCAGAATAACTTTGGAAGAAGAACTTAATGCTCACTTTTCAATTACAAGCTGAATTGTCTTTAACATTTTTGAGCACATCTCTATGTTTGGTTACTTATACGTTGCTGTTGTTTGGTACACTTAATGAGGCAAAGAATATTTATAGAAAGGTAAAATTAAAGCATATGCACTGGCATAATGAAATACGTGCATAATGTATGAAAAAGGTGATAAATGTTAACAGTCTTAATAATGATTTTTTTCTTTAAAGTGTTAGACTTCATAACTTCAACAATATTCTAATTAATTTTAGATGCTTTTTAATACTTTTTTTTTCCAACAAAGAAATGCACATGTGTACACATCATGGTTAAGAGCTAGCATCTCAAAGTCATTGTGGAGGGAGTGTTCAGTTTCAGATGTGAGCAACAACACTGCAGCAGGTGTCCAGCAGGCAGAGGATGGCAACAGGTATCACTAGACCATAGCATGACCCTGAATAAGTTATTTGACTGCCTAGCTCCAGTTTCTCAGTTTGTGAAATGTGAATATTAATGTTTAACTACCTCAATAAGCCAACATACACACATGAATACTGGAAAGGCCATGGTACTTCCATGTTAAAAATACAAGTTAGTACATGGAAACTCCTTTTACAAAGAATTTGTAAATTTCCCATTAATATCCCTCTACAAAAAAAAAAAAAAAAAAAAAAAAGTCTAGAAGAGTGACACAAAATTGACACTAAGCCTCAGAGTGAGGATGATTTGGGGATTTAACTTATCAAAGAAGGTCAAAAGTTAACTTGATCACAATCTACAGGTACTTATACAAGGAGGTAACAGCTATAACTAGAGGGCTCCATCTCTTAAACAAAGGCAAAACAACTACTAGAAATTCAAATTACCCAGGGCTGCAATGAATGTACCAGCAGTAGCAATCTTCAGATTAAGTCTGAAGAACATAACTTTCTGAGAGATACACTAGGTTTGCTCACAAGCCACTGGGTTACCTACAGGCATTGCTAGCCAAGATCAAACACATATGCTTTGCAGAGGGTCAGATCAGACTGTCTTAGTGCATTCTTCTAACCTCCACCTAGAAAATTATATTTTTAAACAGCACAAATTGAACAAAGGAACTAAGGGGGCGTCCTTACCCAAGGGCTGGTAATAACTAAGGAAAAACTAAGACTGGAGCACTAACATTGGCTAGAAAGTTATTAAAGTTTCTGTAGTGACCACTGAAGTTGGTAGTTTTAACATCAGCTCAGTAAGATTTAAAAATGGTTTTCTTGGGGGGATGTGGGGGAAAGAGGAGACCAATTTTTTTGCCAGAAGGGGTGGTGAGGAAGGCAGTCAGCTGAGGGCAGCCCTGCAGTGCTCCACTTGGCATGGGGAGGGAGGTACAGGTAGAAGAAAGTTATCCTCATGTCAAAAGCCTCAGGAATGAGAGCAAAGGTTTCACATTGGCTGTCTTACTCCTGGAAATACTCTGCTCCTTTCACCCGTAAGCAGCCTGTCTTCTTTCCTGATTTGAAACCTTTGTCTGGGAATGCACAAGAGCCTATTTGTTTTCCCTTTGTTCACTCATTTTGGGTAAAGGTGTGTAATCAGCACTCACCACATATGAACAGAAGAGTCTTTTGAACAATTAATCCAGCTGGAAATAACTTCATGAGGTAAGCGGTAATGGACAAAGCTTTTCGGACCAACAGTTCTTTCAAACAAAGTTTATCAAGTGTAGGAAATAAAAGCCCTGTACTGTTAGGCTGCTCTTATCCATTCCCATCAAGTTTAAGAAGACTCCAGCATCAACAGGCCGTTGCCATCACTCAGTAATGCAGGTAATCCTGAATGGACTAAGGAAAGTTAAAACTACAACTGTACACAGGGATGAATTTGGATATTCTCATGTAGCCTGTTATTCCTTCACACATCCTACAGCTGCAGTTAAGAGCCACCTTCTAGATGCATGTCCCCTTCTTCATACAAATAACTTAGAAAAAAAAATAATCCCAGAAAGTAGTGCCCACTTCCCTGGAAACTCTCCCCTTTGGAGTTTAACTGTCTGAACAGTTAAACTAACAGCCTTTCCATGAAAAACTGAAATATTCAGGCTCCAAATTGAGCAGGGTTAAAAGAGTGCTCTGTGTGGGTACAGAGGACTTGGATTTAACCCCTCCTCTTCTGAGTGCTTTCAAATTTAAATATGTCTTCTACCTCCCAGAGGCCCAACTGGCTACTGCATCCTAAAAGTACTCTGGAGCAAATACTGGTGAAAATTATGTTGAAATGATGCACTGCTTGCAGTATCATATTCCAAAATGTCACATTATTTACTGTAAACATCCATGAACTACATGTACTCCTATCTCCTGATTCAAAGGTAGCTGGCTGCAAAGACCAACAGAGACAAAAGCACAAACACAACATTATGTGATCTTCTATTTACTTTCCGTCATTTACCAACACAGATCCATACTCAACTGGCAAGTGATCTGGTTTAGTTTTTTGTCTTTTTTTTTGTGTGTGTTGTTTTTGTGTGTGTGTGGTTTTTGTGGTTTTTTGTTTTGTTTTAAATTTGTACAAAATCATGAGTTTGTAAAGTCACATAACTTTATGCTGCTAAGTCAAGAGTAAAGAAGAACACCTCTGAGTAAGCACTGTGCATCTGACCCTTCTAAATGACTCTTTAGCTACAAAAGCAAGTAATTCAACCTTTTTACACACTGCAATTACAACACCACTCAATGAAGATGTTGGATGGAATCCTGGTGAGGGACGTGCATGTCCCTGCAGCACGTTGAGTTCCATTAGAAAGTTCTGGGAACTACTTCAGATAACACTTATGATCCCAGATCACCTGTCAAAAATCCTCTCTCTTTCCAAATATTTCACAGAAATCAGTAGAACTCAGTTTCTAGAAGGCACTTCAAATTGGCTTTGGTGGAATCTGGGCACCTACTGGTCATTAGGAGACAAATTATTCCCCACTTGTGAATATCTCAAGTACAGCGAATTTTTATTTCTACCATCATAGAAGAAGGGGTTTCCTCATTTTGAGGAACAAATTCATGTGTGCTATAAGCTCAGCAAAGTACAGACCAAGTTCTGCATTGTTCAAGTTCCCTGTGTAACACATCTGAAATAATGAGAGCTTCACAGGAAAATACATTTGGTTCCTTAAATGTGAAGTAGGCTTTACCCAGAACAGACATTCTGGGTCAGTTAGTGATAATCAAATGTACAAAGAGAGAAAAATTTAGAATGCAAGTGTTCCCCCCACCTCTTCCTCAAGCACCCAAGAGATACTGTTCTGCAGTAGCCTCAGGCCAGAACAAGCCAGGCAATTTCTTGTCTGGCCTAAATGTCCCTGGTTCTGCTTTTGCATCCACCCGGATGCCCAGTCTGCTCTCATTCTGGCTAGCCCCAGCTGAAATCACAGCATAATCCAGAAACTAGCAAGTGATAGCCAGGCCTCCCCTGTCCGAACAGGTAGGCATGTCCTGAATGCACTTAACACACATCAACAAGGTAAAATAAAAATGCATCTTCTCCACCTTAGAGACAAAAGTTAGGGTACAAAGTAGCACCATCCAACTTCTGTCTAACAGCTTAGCAACTAGAGTTCCTCCCAAGAGAGCACAATCACAAGGCTGATCCCTCCTTCAGAAATGGTGTCATCATACAGTCAGGAATGCAAGGGTGAAAATACAGCCTGATCTGTCACATAGTGTTTAGGGCACTTCAGCAAGAGCCCTCGTTTTGCATCTTGTTCATTACACTAATGCAAACAAACACAAGAAACGCAGGAACATTGAATAAGGGGATGGACCTTACAGCTTCCATTCAAACTATTAACTATGGAGTCCTGATCCCTCTTATCTCTGCATTATCAGGATTTCAACACGCAGCACCTGTCAGGAAATACCCAGGACTTCCTCCTCAGTGGCAGGAGATGCATGTTTCGCCCATGCAATATCGGGATGCAAAGAAACTGGTCCTCACCACTTTATCTGAGAGCATTCCTACCTCCAGACTGCTGCAAAATGTAGCAGAATCACTTCCACTTGTTCTTCCATGATAGATCATATAAGAAAAATCATAGAATCATAGAATCATAGAATCCTAGGGGTTGGAAGGGACCTCGAAAAATCATCTAGTCCAACCCCCCCTGCCAGAGCAGGGTCACCTAGAGTACATCACATAGGAACGCATCCAGGTGGGTTTTGAATGTCTCCAGTGAAGGAGACTCCACAACCTCCCTGGGCAGCCTGTTCCAGTGCTCTGTCACTCTTACAGTAAAAAAATTTTTTCGGATATTCACCTTGAACCTCCTATGCTCCAATTTACACCCATTACCCCTTGTCCTATCACTGGTCATCACTGAGAAGAGCCTAACTCCATCTCCCTGACACTCACCCCTTACATATTTGTAAACATTGATGAGGTCACCCCTCAGTCTCCTCTTCTCCAAGCTAAAGAGACCCAGCTCCTTCAACCTTTCCTCATAAGGGAGATGTTCCACTCCCTTAATCATCTTAGTAGCTCTGCGCTGGACTCTTTCCAGCAGTTGCCTGTCCTTCTTGAACTGAGGGGCCCAGAACTGGACACAATACTCCAGATGCGGCCTCACCAATGCACAATAGAGGGGGAGGAGAACCTCTCTTGACCGACTAACCACACCCTTTCTAATGCACCCCAGGATGCCATTGGCCTTCTTGGCCACAAGGGCACACTGCTGGCTCATGGTCATCCTCCTGTCTACCAGGACCCCCAGGTCTCTTTCACCTACACTACTCTCCAGCAAGTCAGCCCCCAACCTATACTGGGACATCGTGTTGTTCTTCCCCAAATGCAAAACTCTACACTTCCCCTTGTTGAATTTCATCATGTTTCTCCCCGCCCAACTCTCCAGCCTGTCTAAGTCTCTCTGAATGGCAGCACAGCCTTCTGGTGTGTCAGCCACTCCTCCCAGCTTGGTGTCATCAGCAAACTTGCTGAGGGTACATTCTATACCCTCATCCAGGTCGTTGATGAAGGTGTTGAACAACACCGGTCCCAGTACCGACCCCTGAGGGACTCCACTAGTCACACACCTCCAACCAGATTCTGCCCCAGAGGGATCTCATCTTATAGATCCCCAATGGATGACCAAATTTCTTTGTGGCTCTAGCTTTCGCTGGCCATGCCTTGTTACTGGTAGGATTATGGATAGGCCCCAACACTTAGTATTTCTTAGAAACTGATTCTCTAAGCAGATCACGTTTAGCAAGGGTTTGGCCAATCTGAGCTAAACTCTCTCTGTGCCCAGATTCAGCCATCGAAATACCTGGCACAAATACTTGGATTGCACATGAGCCTTACTGAAGGTGGACTTGAGGGAGTGCTGTGGCAAGGTATCCAAGTGTTACTGAGTGCACAGCATATGCACAGTTTTCATTTTCCTTGTTTTCCTCTTACCTTGTCTTGACCTGAAACTAGTGGTTATTAAAAGAAATCACTCTTACTCAGTAGCACTACATTTCTAAGACAGCAATGACATTTTGTAACTGTGAAAATCACTTTCGCCTTCATCTACTCAGATAAAGATAACCAGACTCTTACGGTCCTGACTACGCATTGACTGCTAATGAGCCTTGACAAGGGAGGGCAGATGCCTCTGCAGCCTATTCAAGAGACATACACGGTGAAACTCTAGCCCAAAACATTCTGCTCTGCTGCTGTGTTGTGACTTGACAGGCACATCTCTCAGCAGCAATACCAACTTTAGCAGCCCCTTGACCCTTTTCCTCACTCTTTCTTTTGCTCCTCAGTGGATCTCATTCACGTTATGTCAGTACATTCTGTGTGCATTCAGCCAAACAAAAACTGACTCAAGTTAAAAATAGCCTATTAAAAATGTTTAGCTTTAACTTGGGGACATTCATAATTTGGTTCAAACACCACAATTCAACTCATTGTACCAGTAAAAGGGAAAGAGAAAGTAAATGGGAGGATAAGCAAGCTATCTCTGGGAAAGGTAAGCACAGTGCCCTCGCACAGCTTGCACCTTGCCCTCTATCTTGCTGCCACCCAGCCCTAAATGGTGTCGTCACAAGCCAAAGAGGAAGAAGAGATGTAGGTGGTAAGTTCTGGGTTATCAAGCTGTAGGTTATACAGATCAAGAGCCCTCTTTCTTCCCATACAGAAGCAGCAAAGACTGAACAAACTTCCAGAGCACTGCTGCTCCAGGAAACCTCCATGCCCTCTGATGACACTTCTGCAGAACCACCCAAAGGGGCACTATAGACAAACATTATTAAGGACTCTGTATCTTCAAATTCGCTCTCCAGTTTACCTCTCAATTATATTTTTCTTTCATGAGTCAAAAGACAGAGAAAGGTGGGCAGAGAGGGAGGAAGAGGTCTCAGTTCAGAAACGCATTTACATACCAAAATGATGGCTGCAAGTGACACACCAGAGGTTCAAACATTCAATTAAAGAATGTGCTCCTTACGGCTCCAATCATTAAGTATGAGCTTCATTGTTTATAGGAGTGTTTCACACTACAAACAAAACCACCCTTGCTCTTAGTCACAGAGATACAATCATGTGACTTGAAACAAAGATTAAAAAATGTCCACCACCAAATGGTGCAAGGATTTCTGAGAGCAGTTTGCAGTTTTAACTTATTCTACTTTTGATTTTTGAAAAGTGGGAAAATAGTGCAAAAGACAAACTAAGCTGCCTAAGAGAGATAGGAAATTGAAAGAGAATAGAAAGCAAAGGATTTAATAAAAGATGAATCAAGGAGAAATTTCTAAATCTATGGATTGTAAGACTTCAGTGGCTTGTTCAAACAGCTGAGAGAAAAAGACAACTCACAAGCCTTTTTTTCTTAGGCAAGAAAAAACCACAACATTGAGTAAATATATCCAGTATTAAAAATGTAGTCTAGCATTTAGTTTGTACAAAATAAGATTGCAGTTCTTTCTCTCCTAGAAAATTTGAGAAGCCTTACCTTAGGGCACGGGAGTGTTTTAGAACTTATATTAATATAAGACTGTGAGGTGATGCTTCAGAAAAAAAAAAGGTTATTATATAATTATTGCAAGAATCCAATCTCGAACCCTGTCACAAGGGCAAAGACACGCAGCAGAGATGTTGCTTGACATTCAGTAAACACTGCTATCTGAGCTTCAGCTATAGTTTAATTTTTCAGGTGAATTCTGGTTCATGAGCACAAGAATGCACATAGAGAACTGACATAAAAAGCATTGTAGGAAGGTGAGCATTTACACAGGCATAAGAAAGAAAAGTATCTTTGCCTTTTAGCCTTTTCTATTCTCACTTTCTTGTATTTTTTTAGGGAGTTAAACTTGGAGATGATGGTGCACCTGTAAGAGAGTATGTGGTCTGTAAGATCCTGCATCTGTAAACTCTCTATGATAAAGCCACATGAGTATAAATTCTCTCTTACAGGCTCCAGTTTCACAGATCCTTTTTGCATCTTGAATAAGCCTGCAATAGAAGTTCTCCCACTACTGTCCTGTGCAGTTTTCAAATTAACAACAAAAGGGCCATCCTCAGCCTGGCTTGACAGGAGTCCAGATGGCTTTGACAGAAAATGCAGTGCAATTTCTCTGGATCACTCTGATACGTAGTTTCCCACACAGAGACATTCACATCTTTCCAAGTGCCAATACAGGGAAATCACCTCTAGGTGAAACTTGAGCAGTAAAAAAAAAATATATAGAGGTACAGAGGATGGGCTGAAGTCAATGTACTAGCTTTCTTCTATTCTCCAGCTGATGGCAGCTCAGGACAATGTCCACCACACCACATTGTTAGCAACTGCGCTGGCAGCCAACAAACACCCAAACCAGATTCATTATCAGAACTGTTTTATGCATGTGTCCAGTCACAGTCTGTCCCACCCGACGAACTATCAGCACACAATCCTGCTAACTTCCTTATCCTTTCCATAGGCTCTCACACAGGGAGTGAAAAGCCATCATTCAAGTTTATGCCTCACCACAAGTGCCCTCCTTTATCGACACCAAGCACAAGTTTTAGCTGTTTAGTCTCTTTTCACTCCAGGTTCTTCAGGGCAGATCTCCCATGGGTACTACACCTGCTGCCAGGATAGCCACAGAGACATAATCAAACATTTCACCTTCCATTAGAAAAGGGAAAGGTTTGCAGTTAAACTAAGGGTAAACTATGCAAATGAAGGTAGCCTGAGCTTTTGACTATTAGTTATATTTTGATCCTTCAAAGAGACAGGGGTGTATTAGTAATAAGTAATTTTTGCACTCAGTTAAGGTTAAATATAGCTCTGCACATTCCACTTGTCTCTGCTTATAATCCACCAGCTTCCCTCTGCCACTGTGCAACAGCTGAATCTCACCAAAACCTCACCTACAGCCCTTTCTTCTGCCCTCTCATCATCCCCATGGTGAAAAAGGGGCAAGAACAGGCTGATCCGGGTGTCAGAGGATCCTGCTTCTAAGCATTTGTCCTTCTACTACTGAAAGAATACAATACAGGTTAACTGTAGGGCTGTCTCTGATCCAGAACACAGATGGGAATTTACTCATCGTGTAACAAATCAGAAGCTGAGATCAAAGAACAGGTCTTGAGCCTTTACTGTAACGTCTATACCTGGAGGTGCAATTTTGTCTTCATCGGCTCCTCTTAATATTACTTTTCTGATAAAATAGTAATTAAAAATAAATAACTCTACACATCAACATATGGTAAAGGGAGGCTAGTTTGTTCTGCAACTACGATGAGAGCCTGAGGGATAGATCTAGTTTATGGTTAAGTAAAGCCTTCACACAGTAGGTCTTTTAGTATCACATAAAATGCTTTCATTACATATCAGGCAAAAACTTCCCAAACCCAGGCCAAAACTCCCCAAACCACCTTCCCAAGTTGAGTAAAGTAGCTGCCAAAACCTCCCAAACATGAGTGAAAAGGCTGAGCAAGAAGTAACGACCACATGGAGAATTGCTACTAGTAGTAAATACTATATGAGTACTTCAGCTGTTCCAAGGAAGGGAAAAATAAGTTTATATATGTAAAGGCTGAATGAGTAAATAATTGTGTCACTGCATGGAAAACCAGGAACACAACTTTTACTTAGCTCATAGGGTGTTGGGTGGTGGTAGTGGGATAGTCTGGAGAGAGCAATATATTCAGGTGATGTGGTTTGCAGGGTGTTTGGGGAGACAACTAAATGCTCTGGGAGGCAAAAGGGAATACAACTTCTTTTCTATTTTATCTATGAAAGCTCCTCATGACTCAGCTTCCCTCTCCTGTTGAGATCTTTCTTGCACTGAAAGATCAGCCCTACTCTTTGCTCTGCCAACATCTGATTCCCTTGCCAATGCTTTCACTTCTTCCCAGACTACCTTTTACATGAAAAGTCAACTCTTGCTTCGTGAGCACCATCTTCAACATCTCTCTCAGCTCTCTGTAATGCAGATTGGGTGCTGCAGTTTGCTACAGCTATGACTGCAGCTATTAGGTTTGAGTCTACGTTTGCAAATGCAGCCTTTCTATTCCTTTCTCTGTTTTTCTCATCTATGTGCTCACTCTTCTTTTGAGATTATAAATAGATTTTAGGGCAAGAACTACCATGTAACCTAAAAATGTAGATCCCCCATATGGCGAGATCCTGAGCTGCTTGGAAATATAGTTATCAGCAGAGAATACAGGTTAATATTTCAAGTGGGCTGTGTTATTTTATTACCCATCAATCATTCCTGGGATTGCAGTAGCTTTTCAAATGGGAAGTATGAGTAAGATTCAGCAAAGATGTAAAGATTTTTCTTTAGATATATGTTAGTCATTGAATGGTCATTACAGTATTATAGTTTTCACTGCCATGGTATTGTGTGGGTGGGAAACATCACAGAAAATTCATGGCAAGGGTAGAGAGAAAATCAGGAGAGAGAAAACACAGGACAAAGAAAATTAACCTGAGACACTTCCAGGGTGGATGATGCTATGAATGTGGACAGAATGGAGGCACCTGGAGCTGATGTAAGTAAGGACTGCTAGATTTCAGTTAATATAAACAGCTGTTCCTTTGCTGCCTTTGCAGTCAGCACACTACTTCACAACCAGAAAGATGTGCTATCTGAACATACCGCACTGTCCAACACTGGAAGGTGCTAACACAGATTGCTGAGTAGAAACACTGAATCACTGCAAAGCAGCCAAACTGATGCTCACTTTGCCACTCCTAATTATCATTGCATAACACACAAAAGAAAGAGATGACAATACATGTTTTTGAAAACAGCACCATAGCAGATGTCAGCCCTTCTTTTGCATTGTCCTTATGCCTATTGTACACACAACAATGAAATCATCTGTCACTTCAGCTACCCTCAGGAAAGAGAGTTGTATATATTCACACTGACATGTCAAGCAACAAGTACATTTGACTGATATCAGCAATATTAAAACTTACAATAAGAGGAAAAAAGATCATGCATTTCTGATCCTTGTAAAAAAATTCCTTCTTTTTATAGCTTTCAAATTTCAATTGGCCAAAGAAAAGCACAGGAAGGGCAAAACAATAAAAAGGGACATGACCAGCTGCACATTGGAGAAGATACATGAGTAAATCCTGGCTAGATGCTTCCAAGCACTGCAGTCCTAATAACATTGTTAAGGGCCTCACTTACTTGAACAACCAAGCTCCCATGTCTGTAGCAAGCCCACCACTCCTTTACCCTTCCCAGGACAGGAATATCATCAATGTTCTGAACACTGGCCCTGCCCAATGCTGCTAGAGATCTGCACCTGTGAAGCAAGCGCGTATTTGTTCTCATCCTGCCTCATGCTCCCTCTGCCTTGCTGCAAGAGAGGATGGTTTGTGTGCTCTAATGGGGCAAAGCAGGGCAGGGAGAAAAACAAGACACTCAAATGGTGCAGAGGTCAGAGGAAGCAGCTGCTGGGCTCTCACCAGCAGCATACACTGGACAAGGGAATAGCATGCACAGCCCAACACCATCAGGAAAACAGCCACAATAGGAGACCAAGTGCCAGGGCTCTTCTCATCCTCTCCCAAGCCATGGTAAGAGACTAGTATTTTCCTCATCTCACAGTCTCAAGAGGAAAGGAGAGGCAGCAGGGTGCTGACCTTATTCCAGAAGCTTTAGGGAAAAGGGAATGAAACGGTCCCGCCTGTAAGAAGCTGAGTTGCTTCTCTGAAGGTTCTGGAGTATTTACAGTAGAAATGTATTGGGACCTGGGAACTGTATCTGGTCTCAAAGTCACAAGTTTGAGGAATCACTCTGTTGAACTCCAAGCTTAATCCAGTTTGCTCTTCATTTACAAGACACAGCACCATCAAAGATCAAAATCCTCACAATGTGTTTTTTTCATTGGTAGTCACAGTGTCAATATGGATTTCTTAATTTAGGGACAACTTTGCAAGGCAAATTCACCTCTTTCCACTGTGAAACTCTAACAGATTTCTCATCTCCAAAGAACAACTGAGGACTGATCAGTAGTCATAGCAGCTAGTGACAAAAACCACAAGTATTTGGAGTAATATTTTCCCCCTGTTTGCATAGATCTACTTAAAAAAAAAACATTTCAAAGAGTTGATTAGTGATTGGTCATTGGACATCTGTGACAGAAGATAACTAAGTGAATCCGTAGTTCTTTTTACTTTAGAATCATTCACTGAGGGTATTGGGTAGCCTTTGCACAAAAGTGCATGGATACCTTTATTGTACATGGAAACAAGCTCTCAAAGCAAATGGAGGGAAAAAGGGTGCTGCTCAGAACACCTGTTAGCCTCTCAATCAAATCTCTCTTTGATATCCAAAGTAGTACATTCCAAGACCATGTGCTATTGACTGCAATACTGTGAAAACTGGCTGGCTCACATGCAGGATTGCAATTTTGGTAAATCTGTTTCCTTTAACATACTTTTTTTTCAGAGATGAGGAAAATGCATTGTGGGCAAGAAAAGGGCTGTGAGATAGCCAAAGAAGGCAGAATGCCAGCATTTTCTTTCAGTCAGTGCTCATACCTATTAAACATTTTGTCAAAAGAAAGAGATTAATTACTGCACTGTTTCTAGAATCTGATGCAACTCTTCTTGCTCACTCTGAGCCTGAAGTCAGCTGGTATCATTTCACAGGCTAGGAGAGCTGTGATTTACAGTCTGGGGGATACAAACTCAACAGTTGGATCACAAGTTTTGGAACATTCAAAGCACAACATCAGGCATCTGTTCTTTCAGGATGTGTTTTGGCAGATGGCAGTAGCCGAGGAAATTCACCCAGCCTTCCACCTCCATTAAAAGTTGGCTGGTGGGTAACTAGTGCTCTGTGTTTACATAGATAGTTGGTAGTATCATCATTGTTCTGTGCTCCTGTAATTAAAAAATGTCTTCTCTGCTCCTGCTGTGAATGACACTGACTGAATTGTATTATTGTAGCCAAAGTCACAGCAGGCACTGGGTCAACGGGCAAAACTGCCCAATGTAGGAAGAAATCTCACCCAAGAGCTCCATCTCCAGCTGTTGACATGAACTGGAGGAAAAAAATAGAAAAATTGGAAAGAGACAAAACTAGGTTGAAGAGAAAATACCCATAAATGGCTTCAAACCAAAGCAAGACACATAGGAAAAACCCAGAGAGATTGCTTCTGATAGGTAACTTTTGAATTTTCACATTACTAAGGCTGCAAATAGATTTGTATTTGTGCAGGACTCTTTGAAGTACTGAATTTCACATCCTGCATGCCTTCACTGCAGTGAATTTTAGTACTCTGTTTTCTCCTTAGACCTGAGGATGCTCTCCAACTCACAGACCAGGCTATCTGTTCACTTACTTAGCCAGTTGGACCAACCTCCCTTCACTGTACTAGCCAAGGCTGTAGCTGAGCTGTGAACTGATGGCTTGGAAACGGCTGGTAGATTCCCACCTCAGTCCATGGAAAGCACAGAAACAAAGATAAGTATCAGCAAAGTGACTGCTAGTCCATCAGTTCTTTCGGTAAAATACTAAGCATGTACAGGTGATCCCACTCTAGCAAGAAGGTTGGACTAGAGGATCTTCAGAGGTCCCTTCCAACCTCCACGACTCTGATTCTGTGAGAGATAGAAACCAATGATCTATGATACCTGCCTGGAGTCTCTGGGGTCTACATTTTGGAAAAAAAATCCAGGAATGTCTGTAGAAAGTTTTGTTAGTCCCATAATTAATTATTTATAATTTATTATTGTCCACACCCAGCAAGTAGGATAGTAGTGCTGACCTGCACCGCTTCTGCAAGCTCACAGGATCACTTCGGGTGACTGATAAGCACAGCAGGAATGTGTGCCTATGATCACACAGTCCACAGCAGAATTCTGGAATCAGATCCAAGCAAAGGCTACAGGGAGTAGGCTATTAGGTCATACCCAGTTGGGTGATGTTCATATCTGAGCAGGAGAAGTGGTGGTCATTAAGCCCTGGGGGTAATGTAGGCTGCTTGCCTGAGGACAAGACATTCTTCACTGGTATCACTGGTAATTCTTCCCTCACTTTTGCTGGGTGGGTCAATTTAACTGTTGTTTTTTATCTTAATTACCTGTTGAATATTTCCCAGGAAAATTGTGGGGTTTCTTGTTAAGTATCTTTATTTTAAAATACACTTTCAATAACTTATTTTTATATCTCATTTGAATAACATTTGAACCGCTGCCTTTCAGTAACTGCATCATTTACTTCATTCATGCCAGCACTGGACCAGCACTGATTCCAAGACAGGGCAACACCCCACTGGTTCACCAGCATAGTTTCCTGCAGTACAGGACTGTCCTATAACTATTTCTCACGTTTGCAATGGTGTCCCCTGAGCCTGTTTAGGTAAGCAGGGTTGGGAAGACCTGAGATGAACTCCACAGTCCCACCACCCCAAAGAACGGTCTGTCTTTCCGCTCTCTCTCACCTTGCCATACCCAGTTCCGCAACCACACTATACTTGCCTTTAGTGGTCCAGCATGCATCCAACCTTTTTATGAGCTAATTCAGCCTTCTAAAATGGCAGATAACTGAGTCACCAAAAAAAAGGGAGTAGTTTCCTATCAGCTTAGCAAGCTGGCTTGTCTCAAAAAAGGTCAGGCAATTGCTAGAGCCAGCACAAAGCCAGTGTGGACAGGAAATTCCAAGCGGGAAGGGAGACTGCCCTCTTTGTGCAGTGGAGTGTGTTCAATAGACACTCCACACTGGTAAATAAGACAGTGGGTGTTCACCTACACCATTTCCCATAAGGATGTTTCAAGGAACTGATAAACAGAGAAGAGGTTTGGTGTACAGCACCTAGCACACTTGAATATCAGCTCACAGTACCCACAAAGTTGGGATCATGTGGTTGAGAGCAGGGAGAACAGGGCAGGATCACCCCCATGACCTGACAGGCTGGCTTAACTGTCAGAGCACACAACACTTCTTGGCCTATTAAAAAAAAAATATATATAAAAAAATAATAATAAAAAAATAAAAATATAAAAAGATATTTTGAAAAGTACCCCTTTGGTCAATGGGTCTACCAGTACCATTTTGCTAGTTTTCTACTCTGAAAAGTCAAGCAAACACAGAGTAGAAGTCTGAATGCTGACAAATTAAAATATACTCTGAATATATATTATACTTGATCTAGCATAATTTTCTATCTTCTACATGGAAGTTAACAAGTTACTAAAGAGATGAATTGTTGCTTTGCTTTGCTTTATTACGTGTGATGTGTGAAAAGGGTTGTTCTTGCCTTGCTGAATGAACCGTGTACAATCACAATGGCAGTGGGCTAGTAACCATAGACTGGTGTTGTAATTCTTTACCTTATGATCTCTGAATATTTTGCTGGTATTTCCATCATGAATAAACATGCATATTTACATTGTGTTAAAGCATATAGAACACAATAAGGGAGGCTGATTCTACTTTATATTAGAACAATCCACTTCTTTGCTTCTGGGGGGGAAAACCCTAGCAAACTATCTGCCCTAGAATTTTAACACAAAGGCCATCAAGCTTTTATTTCCTGGAGTGTTTCAAAAACATTGTATTACTGACTTTAAAAATTATGCCCTTTCCTTGAAAGAGCCATAAGAACATACTTCTGGGCAGGAGATGGAGAGACCAAATTGTCCCATGGACACAGCCTTTGGGTTTTTACTCAGATGTGCCTCCAGGATAGGTCAACAGTATGATTTGGAATTGCATATGAGCACCCTGGATGAGCTTTAAACCAACTCACTCTTTACTCCTAGCTGTGTAATCAGCAACTATGTTGAGTTCTCAGGTGATTGCAAACCGTTCTCCCTCAGGTGTACAATAAATATTTGAACATGAGGCCTCACTGCCAAGGTAATGGCACCCACACTAGCTATTTTAAAAGTAGCTTAGGCATATCTTGGGGCACATCTTTGAAGCACAGACATCCGCTTTGAATTCTTTTTGTTACTTGCTACACTTAGCTTCTATCCAACAATTTCTTCCCTCAATCACCTTTCAGCAATCTTCTCATCATTCTCTTTGATCACTGGAAACCTCCCCCATTCCAATGGGATTTTTCATTTTGGGCTGCTACTGCATTTTCAGTCTTTACCGTTCTCACCTACTTGCTCCTCAGTCCTGCCCTTCCACTCAGATCTTTGAATTCCTCCGAGGATTTCCCATTCCGTGTTAGAGCAAGCTTAAATCGTGTGTCCACTTACTCCTGGCACTGCACGGCCTCCGCCTGTGAGTGCCTGATAGCGTGTTAACGAGGTGCTCACACACAACAGCCATCTCTGGTTTACATAATTCCACCGGCAGCTCCACAAGGGTGTGTCTTTTCCAAGCGTTAGGCAGGAGGTGGCCTCAGCACGGTTTCCCCACAATCAGCAGTGCATCTCAAGGTCTTGCATTCTTCCACTTCCAGATTCTTTCACAGAGGAAAGCATGTTTATTGCTAAGTACAATTTTGCCTTAGTAATGCATGGTTCCTAGCAGAATTCCTGGAATCTGCTGTTTACAAGCAGGGTCAGAGGTTATAGAAATACTTTCAATTTGCATATAAGTGATATACCAGGAGTTTCTTGTCCATGCAGAGTGTCTAAACTATATGACAACTGTTTTTTGGTTTTTATTAGTGTTGATAACCTCTCTGGCTCTGAAATCAACTTTTTCAGCTGTGTGGGTAGTTCAAATTATTGCTAGACAGTTCAGTAAATGAAAATTAATACTCTCCACTCCTCTTCATCACCCAGCCTCTTCTCCCAACACAGGCAGGAATATTAACAAGAAGACAACCACCAGTAAAACTCTCACATTTGAAGTCTTTCAGCTGGAGATCCTCTCTCAGTGTGTCAACCAAATACACTGTGGCAGCATTAATATCTGCTGCAACATGCTTCTGTGGTGAATTACTTTTATCTCTGAGTAAGCAAATGAGAAAAAGGATAATGTGATGGGGATGAACATCTTGACAGTTCATCACTTGTTATGGGCCTCTCAGAAGGCTAATGGCTGATAGGACACAGGCTTTCAGCAGGGATGTACTGAGAGGATGTTGTGTGTAAGTTGACTCCTTCTGGAGGAAGGAGATTTCTCTGATGGTATTAAAGACTGATGGTTTAATGCTCTTTTGTAGCCTTCGAAGTTGTTAGAATAATGGTGTTCTGCACAGTTTTCTATTTCTTCTCCCATTGAAATCAATGTGTTTCCAGCTGCTGCCCGACCCAGCCAGCACTGGTGATGTGTGATGGGAGATAAAGTCACAGTAATCTTGTATCTATAGTGCAAGATGTCTATACAACTAACAATACAAGGGACTCTTCTCTAAAACGGACTTTGGATCAGCACTTTATGGCCCATACTTGGTAGATGGACCACACCAATGATTTCAGCAGGCTATCTCTATTACCAGAGGAATTAAATTAGGACACATCATAGACTGTATTTCAGAGTCCCAGCAGAGGTTTGTGATGACAGCTGCCTAGAAAGTTGGCCCTATTTTGGGATTGGGAAAGTGTGGATAAAAATCTACTCTAGAACACCAGTTTTCCAACTAGATTCCTGCACTCCAGGAGGACTGATCTTGGAGTTACCCAAGGCCTCAGTTCAGCAGCTAAGAGGTGGTCAAGGGATTTCACACAACCCTGTACATCAGTAGTGCATAAACTGTGAACAGGTCTCATAACAGCAGAGTTCAGGACCTGAGAAGTTCAGCTCTTGTCCTATACAGAGGGATAATAAGAGTGCAGGTGCAATGCACTCCAGGTAAGGGTTTAGAATATCATTTAATAGAAGAAAAAAACATCTCCACTTTATTCCAACAAATAAAGTTTAAAGGTTTTAAATTCGCTTCTAAAAAGGACAGTAATCCCCACCCTAACATAAACGTTTACCTATGTGAGATTTGCATAATCTCTTTGGCTCTCAATCTGCTTGCCTTAATTAACCACATAATGATTTAGAAAAATGTGCCTCCACATGCCTGGTATCTTTGCCTACTTCTCACTGCTCATTAACCAAAAATCAACAGAAAATGTTCTTTTTTCTTTTTCTTTTTCTTTTTCTTTTTTTATGTACCAAAGACTCTGAGTAAATAGCTTTCCTAGAACAGAGGTTCTCAAACTTTGCCTGGGTTTGACCAAATTTCAATAAAAAGCTTAGCCCTTTGTAGAACCAAAACCTTCATCTCTCTTATGCATCAACTACTGTATCTGATTGCACACAACTTCTGTCTTTTGGCTCAGCAACTGAGAAGAGGAATGAAGGGGACTCCAAGCAGTCATGAAGCTCTTTCACAGGAGATGATCAGCAGCTAATTAGCATGGTTTGAAAACAACCTGTGCTCAGAAATGCCAGTACAGTAAGGGCACTGACTGCATTCTCCCATGCTCTTTTCCTAGCACTTGTACTGGCTTGGTATCAACACAGTAGGAAGCAAATCATCATTGTTGCACCTAGTTTCAGTTTGCTGATTTGTAAAATGGCCACAACAGTATCTCTTCCTTTGTATAATTTCAGAGTCTCAAGCTCCATACCACTCGTGTCAATGAAAACAGAAGGTTGCTTAGGCAACTGTACTGATTTTTTTTCTACTGGAAAGCACAAGTGCATTTCTGATATTTAGACACACTTCTTCGTATTCCAGTCATATAGATGTATTTGAACTGGGGTGAATTTGTTGTCACTCAAGGAACATCTGGCTACAAAAGTTGACCAAACTAACCTAAAAGCTTGTGTATGCCAAAAGCAGGACTCCTGTTCTTTGCTTTCCCCCTTGCAGCATCAATCCTGGATGCACGGTACCTTTGGGTAACATTTTGTCTGAACAGGTTTAGAGAAATGAGAATGCACTTTGGCACAGATGAGCATCAGCCTGACATTGACTCTTGCTGTTACTAGCATCTTTAGTCTTATGTTTGTGATACCTCCTATGGTACATAAGGCATGAGATCAAACCGGTAGTATTGGTTGGTGATGGCAAATGTATGCAATGCTCAGTTCAGCTCTCAATCCAGTACCCAAATCAGCAATAGACTCCAGGTCACTGACTTTCTTCCGAACTGATTTTTTTCCAAGGATAAAACATCTGTGTACTGTGTGAAAGTTCTTTAATGCTTTTCCAAATTTTGAACAGTCTTGCATAATCATTTCACAATATTTATAGTGGCAGCTTGTGTTCCACCTCAGGCTGCTGCTTTTATCTCCTGCTTCCACAGCAACGATGAAGTAAAATGAAAGATAGAGTAGAAACTATTTTGGCACATATACACATTTTCCCAATGTGCTAGGAGAACCTTTATCTTTCTTCCCTTCGTTGTAACTAATGTGTCAGAAGAAGGGATGTTCAAGAACATCATAAGAGCTGGTATTGATAAGAGAGGAGTAGAGCATGTCTTGTATCTTAATTTTGGAAAAATAATTGTTTATGCAGAAGCTGCAAGTTGAACAGAAAACACTTTTAGATTATTATTTTTTTTTTCTTCCCTAAAAAGCTAGTTAGTATACCTACATATATGTATCAGTGACCTAAAAACTTTTGAGCGGCATGAAAAAGGTGAATAGTGAATGATCATTTATACCTAGGTATACTAACAGGAGATTGTTAACTTTCCATTTTTTACTGCCAGGGTATGCTGGCAGCTGAAACAGAAGAATTTTAGACAATGAAAATGGAAAGCATTTAAGGTGCAAATTGAAGCATGTTGAAATACTGAAATATTTTGGAGAATGTCACATTAACAGATTAAGTTAAATAAGTAACTTAATAAACTCATGACCCAAATTAATTAAATGTATGCATACTATTAATCCCTCTAATCAATCAAAATAAAGACTAAAACAGTCTCACATGTTTGTACACAGTGCCCCACTAAAGTGAACTTTAACAATGCAGATAAGTAGAATTCTGGGATTACACAAAACTCAGTGAACGTTATGTAGCTGGTGAGCAGAAAAAGTCTGTAAACTCACCTGCCTGGTATTTTTGAGGTAAACGTTCTATTTCACAAGATAAATAGTGATCACGCACTGTTACCTGTGTTTCCTCTGGAGGATTTAGTGCTTCACAGACGAGGCTCCTATTAGCAAGTCCTTCCTTTGCAGAACATTCACTCCTAAAAGACAAGCTCATGCTATTTTGTACAACATGTAAAATGAAAAAAACAAATCCTTCATCTTTGTTTCTTCCACATTAGGAAACACTCAGGAAAACTTTGGGGAAAAAAAGAAGATTTAACATCATTGTATTTATTAGGTTCCGAAACAATACACATTCACATCCTTTTGAATACAGTACATTTGGCACAGTAATAATGTTTACGATGAAATAACACTAATGAATGGCAAGAGGTTCAAATTACATCCATAAGAAAAAAAAAAATCTGTACAAATAAATCCTCACAATAAAAAAAACCTACCCCCCCCCCCCCCCAACTGAAACATGTTATAGTTAGCCAGAACTATTCTGCACATAATTTAAAAAGAGGTACTTTGTAAGCCGTTTTTGGAGAGAATTCTTTTTCATCCTATAGAGAAAAATGTGTTTCCATTTTTTAATGAAGTCTGTTTGGGAGGAAAAACAAGAAACAATGGATTCTTTATAATCATTATTAATAACAATCTTTTTGGCATTTTGCACTCGTTTTACAAAGAAGGAACAGGAAAGATTTTACAGAACAGGCAGAAATGTAACAGAATGTCCATTTTTAGGAATTATCTTTTAAAATATTCAAGGTAACAGACAAACCTTCTGATGTAAACCCAATGCAGAGGATCTAACTATTTATATTGAAGAAATATCTGCCCATGCAAAAGTTTTTTTATCTCCTTGATGTTTCTCTTAGCATCCTACCAAACACTGAAGGTGCTGAGGCCTCCTGAAATACAAACGTTGGCTAATTACCTTCATATTAGAAACAGGAATACAGAGTACATAGCTTGCTTACAAAAGCTTTATGGGATGCTTTTATTCCTTCAAAATAAATGCTCAGAGTTTTGTGTAAAGGCCTCTTGTTGTACAAACAGTAGTGCACTATCCGGTAACTTGTCTTCCTAACCAGTCTACTCACCTATGGAAAAGAACGTTTTAGCATTGTGATCAGTTCTTGCCTGGATGTCAAAAGCTAACTGTGATGAGAAAGAAACAGAGCCAGTGGTGAGACAGAAATGGATGGGCAGTTCTACAATATATTTCTAAAAGAGAAAGAAATTTAAACATTGAGATGATGCAATCGTTTAAGATGTTTCTGTGCTGGTACTCAGCTCCAGAAGCTAGTCTTTTCCCAGTACAAAAGATTACTGAAGATAAATTAAATTAAACTAAAGGCTTGATCCATTATTACACCTTTAGGCCACACAACACATTAATTGATATATCATAATATTTAATATTTTGAAATCATCATAAGAATATATATAATAATTACACCTGAGTTTTAAAAACAAAACAAAATGGAACTGAATGTTGTCATCAGTAACCGGCTATGAGCAGCCAGATGCAAAACTGACACAAACTAACTCATCTGCTTGAGACCAAGATTATCTCTTAAAGCCAAGGATTCACGCTTTGTCCACCACGACTTGTAACATTCCTTTCTCTTTCCAAGCTCTATCATGTCATAATAGAGTTGAAGAGAACTATACAAGAGATTTAGTATAGCTTAATATATGACTACATCTTTTTATAACAAAAACCTTATCTCTCTGACAGTAACTTGAACCAATACACATACAAGAGTATTGCACATGGACATTATTATAATTATTCTTTCATAGACTAACATTTTAATAGTATGCCTGAACATGCAGCAGTTGATACCTCTATATTCAATGAATTCCACAGGCCTTGCAGCAAACACTATATACAAAATCTCACCTGTACAAAAGGCAAAAAAGCTTCTTTTAGTGCCACTTTGCCAATCACAAGTATATATATTTTTGTGCAGCTGGAAATCCATGTGCAACAATTAAAATGGATTCCAATGACCGCTCACTCAGTCCAGTAAAATATATAATAAAATGACCTCAGCAATACATGTACACAAAAAAATCCCAAAACAACCCAACAAAAAAACCCCAAACCACAGGGTACTCCTGGAAATATAAGTACATAACACTGTTAGCATATCTACAGGAGGTAACTTCACATTAGTAATATTGTCCACATGAGTTACCATTTCAATTCATACACAAAAAAAATTCAATGTACAACTTTCAATGTCAGTTTGTGAATGTTTGATCTTCAGTTTTTTTAACACACTTCCACATAATGCACATGTAGCCTTATTTTGTGTCTTCTAAAAGCAGATTTCTCTTTAGATTTTAAACATAAAAACAACAAACACAGTAGTATTATGGTTTTGTAAAAGTGTGCAAAAGTAACACACTGCTGAGAAAATAAATATAAATAAGAAATTATTTATCAACTTAGCAACCTGGTCTAGTGGGAGGTGTCCCTGCTCATAGAAGGGAGCTTGGAACCTGATGATCTTTAAGGTCCCTTCCAACCTTAACCATTCTATGATTCTATGAAAGGCAAATTTCTAATGTTTATAATACATTTTTTATGTAAAATTAACTGTAAACATTTGCGACCTTGCCATCACTTTAATGGTTCATTTAAATGGATATTAAATTTGGTAACATGGATAGCACACCCAATTGCCTGAAAAACTGTAAGACTCTTGTATATAGCTACGTTAAAGTACTATAGGCATTTTATTCTTTAGCCCTTTAATAACTATCCATATAGAATCATAGAATCACTTAGGCTGGAAAAGACCATTAAGATCATCGAGTCCAACCATACAGTATCTATACACTGCTGTGGTATGTGGACATTGAGTGCCCGACCTACACTAATTTGAACAGACTCATTAGCCAGGTTGTCTCATCCATCACAGCTACAGTTCAATGGGGCCCTGAACGTTGACTTGACTGAGTTCCAGAACAATCTGGTGCCCTGCCCTTGCATCCACTTCCCTCTGACCACCTATGCTTTTGTGGTTGCAGCTGAGCGTGCTTATCATGAGCAGCTGTCAGTGGCAGAGATCACCAGCTCCTGCTTTTGAGCAGAGTGTGACCCTTGCCATGGCAAATACATGGCCGGCTGCAGCACAGGGATGTGGTGCCCAAGGATGTCAACACCACCATCACCACCATCAAGACTAAGCACCACATCCAGTTCATAGGCTGGTGCCCCACAGGCTTCAAGGTGTGCATCGACTACCAGCCGCCCAGAGTGGTGCTGGGAGGGAACCTGGCCAAGGTGCAGTGTGCCATCTGCATGCTGGGCAACACCACAGCCATCGCTGAGGCCTGGGCCTGCCTGGACCACAAGTTCAACCTCATGTAAGCCAAAAGAGCCTTTGTGCACTGGTACATGGGTGAGGGCATGGAGAAAGGGAGGTTCTCCGAGGCACGTGAAGACACGGCCACTCTGGAGAAGGATTTTGAGGAGATGGGCCAGGATTACTATAAGGATGAAGAGGATGGCGAGAAGTAGAGAAGCCCTTGCCAAAAAGGACGATGCTCCTTCCCCACATTACCTGTAGGAACCCTTTGCAATAAACCATTTCAGAGCAAAAAAAAAAAATTATATTGCCCCCAACACAGGAAGGACATAGAGCTCTTGGAGTGAGTCCACAGGAAGGCTATGAAGATAATCCGAGGGCTGGAGCACCTCTCCTACGAAGACAGGCTGAAAGAGTTTGGGCTGTTCAGCCTGGAGGAGGCTCTGGGGAGACACCTTATAGCAGCCTTCCAGTACCTGAAGGGGCTACAGGAAAGCTGTGAAGGTGCTTTTCACCAGGGTGTGTAGTGATAGGATGAGGGCTAATGGTTTTAAGCTGAAAGAGGAGAGCTTTAGATTACACATTAGGAAGAAATTCTTCACTATGAGGGTGGTGAGACACTGGAACAGGTTGCCCAGGGAGGTTGTGGATGCCCCCCCTCCTTGGAGGTGTTCAAGGCCAGGTTGGATGGATGATTTTTAAGGTCCCTTCCAACCATAGCCATTGTATAATTCTATGATTCTATTTCCTACTTCAAATAAAATTTCAGTTATCTTTGTGACTCTTATTCCTAAGAGTCTTCCATAAATTTTATGAGGAACTTCATCAAAAACCTTAATTTATGTGCTTTGTTTAATGAACAGCTTTCAGTTTGTACCTCACTACAATAAATTCATAATTGCAGATTACACCTCCACAAAGGGCAACATATTTGCTGTTTGTTCCACGTCTGAGCACAGATCTCACCATTACCATCAGTGCAAAAGAAATAGTTCTCACCTTTTTAGCTTAAATACATATGATGATTACAGAATATGATCTGCTAAATTGCTTTTAATAGCATGGTTTCATTTTCCATGGAAAAGATGCAATGCAATTTTGTCCTCTGGAGAGATCTTCGGATTAAAAGAAAAGACACAAATATATGGCAGTGTGTTACATCTACAATTTCTGATACAAAATTATTTTGCATTGCTTTGTGAGACAGAAATTAAGAGTGCTTTCAGGTCAGAAGATTAAAGGAAAAAAAAACACAATAAATATATACTTTAATTTGGGATAGGGGCTCAGGGTAAGAAAAGTAGTTCTTGATCTACTGAGTCTCAGTAATTTGTTGACCTCTTCAGAATCACTTCTTGCAGCATCATTCATCTGTCAGCCTAATGTTGTTTATGGCAGTAGCTCTTCTCCAAAATATGAGAACCCTTTAAATTCTTCTTGATTGATTTGTTTTATAATTGTCTCATCCACTAGCGTTAATACTGGTTCTTCTCGTGTAAAGTCTTGATCAAAGTTATTTACATCCCTTTTGGTTTTCTGAGAAGAAAAATACAAATAAGGTGAATGGTAAAACAGCAGATTAAATTAAAAGGTGATCTCCCTTCTCTCCATCCGCCCTCCCCCCTCCACCCCCGAAAAGCTGAGTTTTCTGGAATGATTGAAATAAAAGAGAAGCTACTTCACATGAAGAATAACAGACGTATGAGAGAAGCTACAGGAGCAAGTACTAAAAATGAGTTCAGGAGAGGCCACAGAAGCAGTACTATAAATGAGTTCCCAGAGACTCAGGAGTCTCTGACAGGTGAAGGAATAGCAGTATGATGATAAAGCAGGAAGCTGAGATTAGGACTAGTTTAAAAAAGGCTTGGGCATAGTAGGTGGTACGGGTGTTTCCTCTTAGATTTGAACATAATATCTCATTTCAGAGGTACAGAGTAAGCTGATCTAATTGATTTACCCACAATACAGCCTACTGTTTCGACTCAGTTCACTGCTTTTTTTCTCTCTGGCTACACTCCATTTTAAAATCAAATGTAAAACCTAAAACAGCTCTCAGTGCAAAATTCTTGAGCTCCACATTGGCAACTCAGATTTCCTAACACAGTTGAATGTCCTTCAGAGCACCACGGGAAAGTGTGAAATTCTGGCTCCAGACAAATCCACCTCAGAACTCCTGTTTATTTCAATGGCATCAGGATTTCCCCACTGAAGTCTAAAGCACCTCGCTCTTCCAGTAAATTTGGATCAACCAAGAGCAACATTTTTTTAAGGAGGTTTCTCTGCATAGGCATAGGGTTTGGATCTAGATGATCTTTAAGGTCCTTTCCAACCCTAGCCATTCTATGATTCTATGAACTGTACAAGTTTTGGTTGCATAAGACAAATTAACTAGAGATAGCCTGCATATGTCTGAGATTAAGATGATACCAGAAATAGAACACCTATTTGACTTGCAAAGTAAAGTGATACAATCATGAAGTGATCCATCATAGGGTACATTAATGTATTCCAAATGGGATATAGGCCTTCTTTCAATGTAGATACAATTTCCTATTAAAAAACAGATAAAGATTTAATTTCTTCATCAGGTCTAGTGAGGCACTAAACCAAATAGTTTTCTTTCTTACAATTGTAAAAAGGGTATAGCAACCTTCACCTATAGTGTTTGTAAGAACTTTATAGATTCAGGGGGGGGAAAAAAGGTCTATATAAATGCAAGGGACTGTTACTTGTAAACCAAATCCTTTCTAAGCGCAGGCAATCAAAAATCCACATCCTCTATCTACAAAACTCCATTAAAAGAAAAGGAATATGGACTTAAAAAACACGTATTTAAATGTTTATATTGTTTACATTTGTATTATTTACTTCATACATAAAAAATGGACATAAAGCTTATGTGACCTCTATACTCTGAACTGCATAAAGTGTGAGGGGCATGGCTTTGGGCCTTGTGCTTTTTTTCCCAGGCATTTTGGCAAATACTGCAAAATAAGAATGAAACTCCCTAAGAATTTTAAAATGCATTACATGGCAACTAAGTCTACATTCTAATTGTTCCCCATGTCCTTCTGTAGCATTTTCACACACTCATACGACAAATTTGCTACAGGTATAGTCACTGAAACAAAAGGAGGTAACTGAATATTTGTAGAAAGTAGAATTCAAATTCAGAACTGTAGTTATGTGCAAGAGAAACGTGACTACACTCACACTTTAAACACCAGCTCTCCAGGGCAAATAAGCTTTGGACTAGCTGAGGACAAATGCAATAGATATTATTTAAGGTTTTCATATTGAACTTTTTTGTGAAAACTGTTCTTTCCTTACTGAAGCTAAAATAATAAGATGACACAGTCCTCAAAACCTATCAGTGGCAATTAATACCTTATACCTAATTTTTCCAGAAAACCATCACTAAAATTTATTAAGGTGCTAAGAGAACACAAGGGCAGATGAGTACATCTGAAACACTGTCCTTCCAGTAGAACTTTGAATCCCAAAAACTTCTGAAACAACAACCAAAGGTATTTGCTTAGATTTAAAAGTATGGCATGTCTTGAAATATGCCTTCAAAATCAAAGAAGAAAACAGAAGTTTTTACTTTCTCAGATTTATAATTTCATGTTTTCTTGGCAGCATAGATGTAGATCAACCAATTTATTAACAGGACAAGTATGGAGCATTCTAAGATTGCAAGGATACACTAGCAAGCCTCTAACTAACCAAATGATGAAGTGAGATTAAATAAATCACAGGGAAGAAAAGTGAGTAGATTAAGCCATACAAGACACAAGGCAAAGTTCATAACAAGTACTTCTCTTCAACAGAAAGATTTATTTGAGAAACCCTCCCTAGCTACTTAGGCACTTTATTCCTGAAGCTAGGACTATTTTGTAGAGCTCCATCTGCTAAGACAAAACAGGTCTGGTCACATTTCTGCTACTACTGATATTTTAATGTACTTGCACTATGAATATTCTATAGGCCATCAGCATGAACCAACATATACCTGCAGCATGAGGGCTTAGGATGAAGGAATGAAGGGCTGTGGCTGTCTCCTAGCAGAGAAGCTGAGAAAAGATAGATCTGCAAGGTAAGGAGTGTATATGAAGGAAACAAGAGTGCAGCTATTGTCCAACATTGAACATAAAAAAAAATTATGAAGAAAAAAAGAAAAATCTTTAGATTGCCTGGCAAATGCAGAATTAAAACCGCAGTAATTAAATGGGTGGGATTATGTTATCCTGCAGCTCCTGAGACTTTGGGATACGTTAGTTTTTTCCAGGTAAGTCTGTCTCACTTTCAGATGACTGCAGAAACTAGGATTAACAGGAAAAGAAGAACCCCTAAAATCACAGCTGTCCACCCAAACACACAGAAATTCAGCTAGGTTTCACGTGCTAGTTTTTTTCTCTTTAGACTATCCAAACACCTTATGTTCAGCATGCATCAACGCTACACAATAGCAGAGGCACAGCAGCTACCCAAAAGCTTCTGACAAATTCCACACTGCACTGAAACTGCTCTACTGCAGGCAACATGTGGGCAGCCTGTTTTTGTCTGACAAAGAGCAGCAGCAGTGCTGTGGCACTTGTATGACTAAAAATCACATAGCTCCAATTCTAAATTTCATCTGAAAGATAGCTCCTCCACCAGCATGGTATCTCTGATAGTGAGAAGGAACAGTGGCTCACTACCTGTTGTGCAGGAAACATGCCGGCTAGTTGGTCTTTTATTTTTTCCAGCAGTGTGAACACTCCATAGGTCTCCTAAGCACTGACCTAGTGTGACCTGCTTATCCTGGGAGACATGGTGGACCTGCTTCATATGGGTGATAAGATCCGATCAGATGTAGCACCTGTGCTACAGAAATAGAACCCCTTGAATTAAACAAATAATAACATGACCTACTACCCATCAAGGGTGACAATTTTAAAGTCCAAGTCATGGTTTATTCAATTAAAAGATTACTGCTTCTGTTCAGAGCTAAATATATTGGAAATTTTACTACTATCTCTGCATAAAACATAATTTAATCAGCTTTCCTAGTTGGCTTGTACAACAGAAGAATATTTTCTACCTGCAGTCACAGATTCAAGCTTAAAAAACCTCCAAAACATGCTTAATAAACTGGATTTTCACAGTCTGAGATACTGTCAGCATGGAAATGGAGATGCAGATTGGCCTTTCTATATAACTGAATGAAATATCTTTAACTTTACTCCACTGCAGTTTTCTGTCACTGGCAGTGCTTGATGACTCTTCATATATTTTCAAGCCCATACCAAAATCCTGGAGTCTGACACTCATCCGGGGAGCTTCACCAGAGAAGCCTCCCAGTGCAGCACCCGGCTGTATCAGCAGCATATCAAACACATGACAGGCAGATGAAATCTGGGCAGGGAGCTGCTGCAGCTCCCTGTGTGCAGCCACAGGGGCACAGGACACTGCAGCAGGATTGGGACACACAGCAACAGTCGCACCTTGTCATACGTATTACATGTTGTTGAATTTTATCCAGAATTTTGCTCCAGTAAGAAATAAACGATTCCTGCATTTGACACACTATCATCAAGAAGAAATTCTTAGAACAGAATGATCAGAGTTTGAATGTTTTGTATCTACCTCGTCACTGATAAGATTTTCCGATTATTTTGTTCAAGAGAAATGAAAACTCAAGAAATCAAACAAACTGGTTTGAGGCACGAGGTTATGTGGCTAACCTCACGTATCACTGCCCTCTCATTCACCTCTCTTTATCATAACAAAAACCGCAGCACAGGGAGAGATGACTTTGCACCAATGACTGGATCTCTTTTCATAAAGGTGTAATAGTTTCTAAAAAGTTGAGACCAATGGCAATGTCACTTTCACACCAAACTCATTCTATATGTACAGAAATTTAGTATGAATACTGTGAAAGAAAAAGGCTGAGAAGCAGAACACTTCGGGCCTGTCTTTCTGTTTATCCTGGTGATTCCTCTTTATAGTATTTGCATGCGTTAAGAACCTGTATCAATATTTGAAGCATTTCTTAGAATGTCTTATTTCAGAAGATAAATATGTTATTATAGAATAATAGAAGTGTTTGGGTTGGAAGGGACCTTAAAGTTCATCTAGATCCAACCCCCCTGCATTGGCAGGGTCACCTTCCACTAGACCAGGTTGCTCAGGGCCTCATCCAACCTGGCTTTGAATATTTCCAGGGATGTGGCCTGCACAGCTTCCCTGGGCAACCTGCTGCAGTGCCTCACCACCCTCACAGTAAAGAATTTCTTCCCAATGTCTAAAGGAAAGGACGGGAAAGGTGGGGAAAGAAGGGGAAAGTAAGGGCAAGGAAAAGTAAGGAAGGGCAACAAAGGGCAGAGAACATAAAAGAAGGTCAAAGAAGGGAAACAAATAGGCTCAATTAACAGAATAACTTTAGAAGTTATTACATTTTTTCAGCATGTTAATAGCTCTATTCACATATGGATGAGTTACAACAGTTTAGACATGAACTGTAGTATATTCAACTGAAAGTTATGATGACAAAAAGGGTTTTGAATACAAGTAGTTTTTACAAGTATACTAATGTTCTTTACTTATTGCAGAGTGAGATTTGGGCTCCTAAATTATGTTTTACTTAGATGCAAAGGACACCAAATTAAGATAAAGAAATGGGAAAAAAGTCACTTAAAAATACTTTAATATGTAGCAGGAACAGTAGTTGAAAAACATGCCAACGTATGCAGTTCACAATTTAATCTGTTATGGAAGTACACAGATATTTAATAAATACCAAGCTAATTCACAGAACTATGAAATTTAAGTGGAATAATTTGTGATCCACTAAACTAAAACCATATTTATACTGAATCAGTATGTGTCTTTCCTAGGTATGTGAAATGGGTCATTAGGAGGGAGAAATAAAGTAAGCAATTAGGGGGTACAAAAATTTAATGACTACATGGCTAAGATAACAGTCTTTTGCACGTTTGCACAGCCTTTCTCCTAACCTATACCTCAAAACCACCACCACAAAACTAACAGTAAGACAAACAAAATCAAAGCTCTGCAGGTTCACTAACAACCACCCCATGTTTGCAGTTTGGGCAATGAACATCACCCAAAAGTCTCTGTAAAACCATTGTCCACTGTGGCCATACTTGGGTGTATGGTTTTAGCATGGATGGGTACACAGCACTAAAGCTATATATACCCAGCCTGCTTTGTTCATAGCCTGATTGCTAAAGCACGACAGTTACCTCTGTGTAAAACATGGATGGAGATAGATGTCACAGGAGCTGCAAGGGAGGTCAGCACTGCAGCTTCCCACCTGGAGTTAGTCCTTTAGCCTCAAGATTCATCTTGTGCCCCTTACCAGGACTTGCTTCCATTACGACTTCATCATGACATAACCACTGCACATAAGCTATGCCATGGTAGATAAACGTGAATTTTTCAGAGAGAAAAAAACTGCAGGGGAAGACTGGCAACTTCTGAATTTCTACATTACGTTTTTCCCTTATGGTAGGTTCTTTGAGGATTTAACAACATGGGAAACAATTTCAGATTACTTCTTGGGATGGAGAGGAAATATGAGAAGAGGAAATAATGGAACAATGATATGAAAATATCCCTCATCTGCACAGTCCAATTTCTATTGCAATTTTTACTACTCACTCTGCAGTGCAGATTTTATATGTGTGCCTCTCTATTTCACATAATATTGGCAAACATCCATTGATATCCTCAACTGCTCTAAGGTCATGAGCACCAATGTAACCTCCCCTCTTACATCCTGGCACACATCCAAGATGAGTCAATTTTCTGTTGTGTTCTTCTGAAATTGCATTTTAATCATTATTGTTACAACAGAGCTATCGTAGTCAGGGCTGGTGCAACTGCGACATACTAAATCAACAGTTAGTGAGTCCTCAGATACACATGTAGAAGCCTTTTTGTCTTACTGATAACTAGCACTTCAGTACAAATTACTGACTATACCCTGAAAATGGAGCTGACTTGCAAAGAGGAGAAAAAAGTGACGCAGGAGCATTGGTAAGTCTAGGGCACTTGTCTGTATAATTCTAACACCTTCCAGGAGACATCCCATAAACTACTGAAAAATGTACTTGCTTTCAATTCTTTAAGACATCACAAAGACACGGAATAAATAAAGGAGAATCTGACGGTAGTGAATAGGTGTATGATGTAACATCTTTCAAGACTCATCTCTGCCATGTATTCGGAATAAATACTGAATGACTGATTTTCCAACATTTTATTCTGCCTACAGTCACCTATCCCACTCAATTATAAAAAAGCAACACATGATGAAAACTTCTCTGAATATGTTATGAAATTATAAATATATTGCAGTATCTTCTGATTCAGAGCCCTTCCTCTATAGAGGAGGTTTGGGCATGTGCCTTGTGACACTGGACACAAAGAAACACACAGCATGAAAGGTAATGGCAAGCACATACAGTGGGAGTGTAATTCCAAGACTCAGCTATATACTAGAACAGTTTGCACTATAGGCCATAAAGCAGGAATGCTATAGCAAGACTGCCTTCAGAACATTTCAGGAAACTCATGCTCTTTAACGATGATCTCTAGCTCATTAAGAGTAAAGCTTTTAGTTTGACATGGATAATACATATGAGAGGCTTTCATAGAGAGAAATGGTATTGCAAGTCTCACTTTATACAAATGGAGAAAGCTAAACAACGATGGCTTAATTGTTAGACTAATGAATTGCTAGAGATCATGTTTTGAAGTCTAATGAGTATTTTTACGCCTTTGCAAAAATGGACAGAAGATAAAGACAGATGTGATTCTCTAGAAAGCAGCTGAAGCTGCCATCTTTTTTTTGATACTAAAGCACATACTCATATGAATTGTAGACTGGAAAAAAAAAAAAAGACATTGCACAATTGTGCAAGAATGCATACTAATTCTACATCTCAATATATCTCCTTCCCACCTTTCCTTCAGACACTTGAACTGGCTTTTAGGAGCATGGTTTTATTAAATGAGTGCAGTAAGACACAGCAGTTTGTAGTGACATGGATTTCATTCTTGGTTCTGCTACTGATCTGCTTCGAACTTGAGTAGTTTCAATCTCATTATGCATCTAATTTTCTTCCTATTTTTGGTCTCCTGTACATGGGTTGTGATCTCTCTGCCTATCATAATCCATGATCGCTTGATTGTCTCTCGCTTACATGGATTTTTGCACAGCACAAATCTCATCTTGCTGGGAACTCGAGCTGTTATTGTGGACCTGAGGGCACAAATTAAATTCCCCGTTCTTATTCTTGTCAAATATAAACACAGCTCTTCAGACAGTCATTGGCAGTCATGATCTTCAATTCCTTCTTTTCCATGGTCCATAATTAAGAAAAAGGAACACTTCATTCTGTAAGCCACTTGCAAACATGAATATGTCAAGCAAATCAAGGAACAGGATCTGCACTTAAGGTTCTTCATAAATATCTAGGCAGATATTCTCCCCTGATCTTGCCTAAACTCAAGTGTATGACTCCTGAAGCATGCTGCTGAGAGGATCACTACAAGGCCTGTGCCCCCACAGTAACAAAATCCCTTGTAAAAAACAGCAGCAGCATAACAAGAGGAAAGCAGCGGGATTCCTTGCCATTTCAAGATGCCTTCCCTGTCCTACTACAGAAGATAAGTGGCTATGTATCAGCTGTTTCAGGTCATCATCTGCATATTAGTGTAAATGCCAAAATACTTAAGTTTTGCACTAGTGTGCAGAGTTGTGAACACGTATATTGACAAATTTTTGCTGCCCATTTTGGATAAGCATCCTGGTAAGCCACCATTGTTAACTTTATGCTTGCATTGTTGTGGTATACTGCTAATACAAAAGCTTCTGCATGAGAAAAACCCGAAGCCAAAGCTGCTCTTATACTCTGTGTTCACCAGACTCCAGCTATGAATGGGACTAGTCATGAACTGCCAGCCTGAGATGAGTCTTTGCTTCTTTCTGATAAATTCCTCTCCACAGTCTGATAACTAGCCAGATTTTGCAGCTTAAGTCTCCTGGTGTTTTGCCACTAGATCAGAAAGAGGCCCAACCCAGGAATACTATTCATTATCTACATGAATATAAAAATAAAAGACTTCTGTTTGAACGCTTTAGAATGTACTGTAAGTAACCATGAGAACATGATTTCACTTAATGGTTTAGAATACTTTCTGAAAACAGCACTGGAGACTAAAGCAGCCAAAAAGTGAAAGAGAATTTGTCTTATTCTGAAGAAGCCCCCCAAAAAAGTAGGAGCACTCTGGCTGCTTGTTATTCCATCCTAATGGTCATAATTTCCAAATGTATGTTTAACAGATGATTAAATGAACTTAATTATTCAGTATGAAAAGACTTTAGTGCTCTAAGTCCAGGACTCAACAAAAGCAAACAAATACTGCTGGATTCCCAGTACAGAATCAAAAGAAGCATAATAAAAGTTGTTTAACTTATAAATATTTGGGAACCTGCAGTGCTGGGAAGTAGCTTTCAAACTTCTGTAATTCTAGTGCTGTGGTAATCAAAGCTAACGTCAACTGCTGCAGAGAATAAGAAATGAAAATTAAGGCTAATTGAATGAGCAAATTCTGGGAAAAGAGAACTTTGTTCATCCAAACAAATGACACTGAAATTCCTTAAAAATATCAGCTCACTTACTCTTCTCTAAGTTGTGACGCAAGCTGCATATAGGCTTCTGAAAAGCTGTATACTTACACTCTGAGCAAATTCAGTGGCTGTAAAAAATTCTAAGCCATCTGAAGTGCTTTGGAAACCAAGGTACTTTACTTGATTGAGGAAGGAGGCGGAAGTGTCACAGACTTTTCTGTCCTGACCAACTAGACCATGTCCCAACCACGCTAGACCAATCCGTATCAACTATATTGCTGACAGTTATGGTACTATTGTTCACAACTGCCTACTACAAGCTAACCTGAGATCACAAACTTCATCACCTGCCAATAGCCAGTGCTTCTCAGTCAGCAGCAACCTGACCAATGCTTGAACCAGTAGCAGAAAAGTGTAATTTTTTAGGAACCTGCTGACATTAACTATTCTAATTCATGATACACTGTGTCAGGGGCAGTGTGCAAAAAAAGTGTTGGATTTCAACCCTTAGGGCTGTTTGTAATAAAAAGGCTAAGTCTCCAAAGTCCACATCTGTTTTTCTTTAGTTTTTAGAAAGGATATGTGTTAGTTGTTCTGACAAATACAGATTCTTCCCTGTTTCTAAATCTTTTTTTGTATACCAGTATCAATCACCATGGTGTCACTCTCAGAAGAAAGCCCAGTTTTGCTCTGCCTGAAATGCCTGCAACAAGTGGGGAATACACAATGTGCAATGTTTAACAATGGTACATGAGGGTCTGAGGTCTCAGGATCAATCCCCGGTGTTTTGTCTAAGCAGTAACACTTCATGCAAAAGCATGCAGTATAGCCCCTTGCGTGCCCATCTGCTAAATGCTCATTGCCATGCACTGATGACTGAATGGAAATATATTATGAAACTGAAGGGATACCTCAAGGTCATTAGGCCTAAAAACGGACCTACCTTGACATTTTCCCCATATTGAAGGCCTTACCTTAAAGAGGGACATTCACACTGAAGCAAACTTGAAAAGAGAGAACATTTATACAAAAAAAATTTACTTGGCCTGCAATTTCCTAAGTTCCTTTTGGTGTTACTGAATGATACTGCATTTTACAGGGCTTCTTCCCCACAGTGTAAAGCTGAAGTCATAATCTGCATGTATGATGATACAATCCACTGTCACAAAAAAAACAGAAGCTTGCCAAAAAAACCCCACCAAAACAGTATCATGACTTCCCAACACCAGGTTAAAAATCCCTCATTAAAAAATAATAAAAAAAAATTCTTTGCCTGTTAGCAGTCATGTATGGAAACAAATCTGAGATTATAAAACTTATATTTTAGGCTAAAGTATTTGCAAGTTTTCTCCAGAAATGCAGTCCCTCTTTAAGGATTCCAGCCATATTTCACAGTAAGCAGACAGTTGCTGCAGCAAGTTAAACACACACCTCTCTAACTGAACACCTTTTCAGGAGCCATTCAGTGAGGCACCTACCCATTAGGCAGGTGTGGTCTCTGCCTGTCTGCCTGTGCAAACAGGTCAGCTGCACACCCTGTAGGTGCTGATTTGTATTTGCTATTTATTATCCAGTTTCCAAACAAGCATCCAGCTTGTCATAAGTCATTGACAATGGGCTGCCGAAATTTTGCCAGTTTTCCATTTATTTATGGGAGGGGAAAATTCCCAGTGCTCACTGACTCCAGCTGTAACCCACAATCATTTGCTAGGACTAGAATTTCGTATTTGGGAATGATTTTATTTCAAACCTTTGCTGCTGCACAAAACTGAAAGAAGACACATTGCTGGCATCCTTAAGTCAAGACTTAATAAGTGAGTTTACGTTCACAAGGAAACTGCATACAGACTATGTGGCTCAGACAGTGATAACTAAGGGGGGATGGGCTTCAATAACAGTTTAGGATTATTTTAGAGTTACTGGAGCTGAGACAGAAGTGTAAATTACCATAGGAAATGTGATACTGCAGATCAAGATGAAATCTGCTAACACTGAGGTCTGGTATAGCACAGAACACTCTTCCAAGGGAAGTGCTATGTGTTCAGTCAATTCAAAAGCCAGGCTGATCTTGAGCATTTGGTTTTTAACACTTCTCAGTCATATTTCCTTGCTGTCACTGAACAAAAATATATTGAGATTACCACAAAGTGGCAAACAAAGCATGAAAAAGTTAGGTGATAAATCCTGGACCTCACCTAAGTTTCTAGAAAATCTGGCAGAAGAACTCTATCTTGCAATTCCTGGGTCTCTGGTTTTACTACTATACCAATTCTCTATCCCTGAGAAGTCAGAACTGAAGAAGGAATGTACAAATATTCCGGAAACATTCTCAGTGATATACCAGTAAGAATAGAAGAGGCTGCAAAACAAAAGCAGTCACATTAGATGATCTAAATGGGCCGGCAGCAGCTGCTGTTGCTGTGTACTGCAAGATACAATTCTGCAACAGACTATCTTGTTCATTCTGTTCCTAATGCTTCTGAAGAAAGCAAGCTTTTAAAATGGGAAACCAAGAAATTATGAATGCACAGAGAAAATTAAAATAATGTATTGTTCTGTGAAAGCTGCACATTCACAGTAAATCATCGTAATGCGATTATTTAGTTAACTTCATCTCCATAAAGCCACACCATGAATGGATTGCCACAGGCACTGATAAAGCCATTAGCGATGAAACTTTGGCTTAATTGCTAAAAAGCAATACATATGGCAAACATCTGTTTTACCAGGCTTTATATTTACTACTCTCTGGCTAAGAGTTCTTCAGCATTTTCACGTTGAGGACATCTTGGTCAAAGTCTCAGATTTTCCCAACTCTGACTGTTAAAACAGGGTGGGTGAAAATGACAAGTCTGTCTGTTTGCAAGCACATGTTTCAAGGGCTGACGGGGGAAACCCAGCCTGAAAGGACAGGAGTTGAGACTGTGTTGAGACTGTCCTTGCCGCACAGTGCCTAACAGCTTCCTCTGGTCTCTCAGCTCCCTGCAGCACACTAAACTACTGTGACCAGCAGTGTAAGAAATACAAGAGTACTTTTATTGGGCTGGTCTAATTCTACAAAAACCAAGAATAAATCTCTCAGAGGAATGGGGCACCTCTCCTGTGAGGAAAGGCTGAGAGAGCTGGGATTGTTCAGCCTGGAGAAGAGAAGGCTCCAGGGAGACCTTACTGCAGACTTTCAAGGCTTAACGGGGGCTTGTAAGAAAGATGGGGACAAACTTTCAGTAGAGTCTGTTGCAACAGGACAAGGTACAATGGTTTTAAAGTAAAATAAGGTAGATTTGTACTGGAGATAAGGAAGAAATGTTCTAGAATGAGAGTGGTGAAACACTGGCATAGGTTACCCAGAGAGGTGGTACATGCTCCATCCCTGGAAACACTCAGGGTCTGGTTGGATGGGGCTCTGAGCATCCTGATCTAGTTGATTTCCCTGCTTATTGCAGGAAGGTTGGATTGGATGACCTTCAAAGGTCGCTTCCAACCCAAACTATTTTATGATTCCATTAAATTTATGCTCATATGAAGCTATCACTGACTTCAGTCAAATGAGCAAGGAAGTTTGGTAGTGATGTTCCTCCATCCTCATGAAGTGGGACTGGAATTTCATGTACCTTTATGCCACTTGTGCACACCTCTCTGAGCTCTACTGGTTGATGTTAGTGGCATCTCAGCAGGCCATAAATTCAGTCTGGAAAGCATGTAGCTGGCAAGCTACGCTCTCAGAAACAGCATGAAGAATTTATTACAGGGAATCTAATAAGATATGGAGACAATTGAGGAAAAAGCAAAATACAACAAAATATAAGTTTGTCTCACTGTTTCAAATATCAGCTTTGCCAGCAAATAACAACTTGGGACAATCTAAGTTTCACCAATACACATGCAAGGTGAAACAGCAATCTGTTTCAATCACTGTTTTTAATGCTTTTCTCATTATGGGATAGACAGAATCATTCCATCATGTCACTAAGCAAGGTCTACCATGCTTACCACCATATCAATGACTTTGGTAAGAAATCAACCTTCTGTGCCCTGTTTTTTTATTTGTATTATGGCAAATGCACTTTGAAAATGGAAATAACCAATTCAACTAAGCCAGGTGCATAACCATGGAAACAAATGAAAATTGAGAACAGAGAATCACTGAATACTATATCAAGGCCTTTATGGTTCTTGGGTAATAAATTATGTCGCAAACCATAGCTCAGCGTTATGGCTACTGACGCAGGAAATTTCATTCTCCAAATGGAATAAAATTCCAGGAAGAATACACCAGACAAAATATGTCAAAATAGGAATGAAGTGCCTCAAAGGGATTTCTGTTTCACAACAGCTGATCTGGAGAAAAGATAGCTGCCTGCAAGACATCTGTCTGCACTAAAACTGTACTTATTTCTTGCATATGCATTTACATATTCATGTCTTCATTAAAGGCAGCAGGGAAGAAAAATATTCTCCAGAAAATTTCAAGACAGTTTGGAAATCTCTAAACATTAGCTTTTAGGAACAGAGGAAATTATCTTCTAGAGACACTGTCAAGGTCAACAGAGTTTAGGTATAACAAATATCCTCTTAAAAGATGATCGAAAGTTCACTCGATTTCTAATGTACAAGTCTCAGAGCTCTTATTTTTCTATAGCAGCTCAAAATTTATTATAGCTCTAAAAGGGAGAAAACCTCAGTATAGTAAAGTATACAAATAAAAAAGAATTTTGCCACTGAAAAGCCTCCTAACTCCGGATTTATGAAAGGAAGGGCTGGTAGATAATATGCATTATAGGAATGGACCCCAGCACATTTTCACTCCTTCGTATTATCTATTTCATGTTATTAAGCTGGAGGAGCAGCCAGAGATCCTTCACTGCAGGTTTTAGGGCCACAAAATCTGCTTCTATTGTCTCTACATAGCACAACCTACTGTGGCACTCCTGTCACTGTTTAGCCATCTAAATCTCAGCCATTTGTATGAGTGCTCTGCCCAGGGCAAGCCTGAAAGCTTTCAGAAAATGCAGTCAGTTCTTCAAGCACCTTTTCCAGTCCAAGGCTGAAAACACTAAAGAAATAATTTTAAACTTCCAAAACATCACTAGAATAATCAAATCATGTACAAACTAGAGAGACACGAATGGTATATTTCTGGTATAAAAGGAATATATTTGCATACATTCAACAGCATGAGTGAGATTTAAAAAAAAACAACCAACATGACCATCTCAAAAGTATGGCTAATAAATAGCCATGCAGTGTTTCTTCCAAGTTCAGTGGAAAAATCCAGACTTAAGGCTGGCAGAGCTGAAGAGACTGAATCAGTATATCTGAACTATGGAGAAGCACAGGCCTTACAGTACCATGTAATATAGGTCCTCAGAAAGTCTGCTATGGCAGAGAGAGGATAAAAGGAAACAGAAAAGGAAGACAGCTGTGCTAACCAAGGAACCCGTGTGGTTTTGGGATCAGCGGAGCAGTGAGGCAGAGTTGAAGCAAGGTTTGTTTCCACACTGGCAGCTCCACAACCTCCCTTGGCAGATTATTCCATTGTCTGATGGGACCTCAGTGTTTGACTGTTTTCCCTAACGACTTTGCTTGTTTAGTGTCAGTGTTTTGTATTGCCCAGATCTCATTTGAATAGACCCTACATTTCGGGTTTTTTTGAAAGTGTGTATGAGATAGCAATTATAAAATTTCCCCCCTTAGTCATCTTAACAGTTGGTCAGAAAATAGATGAATACCTGTGTAAATATATGCATTCTTGCATGAGCCAAGTCCTGTTATGTGCATGCAAAACTCAATTTGAATGCACAAATGATTATATATGCATAGTATGATTATTTCCCTACACATTTATACACACACATATCACATGCAAGAATGTCTATTTTCTGACTAATAATCTGGCCTCTCTTCTCATAGCTATTTTCACAGATCTTGGGTCTCCTAAATGTAAGATTAGAAATATATTTTTTAATCCCCTTTTAACATTAGAAGTCACTTTTAAATAGTCAACAGCCCTTTACCAATACTGAAAGATATTAAAAACCAAAAAACATTCCAAACATAGGTATTAGTTATGCTTTTTCCATAGTTATTCCTTAAATTATGGAACAGTTACACTTGTTAAGCTGAATGAGTGAATCTCAATGCTACACTCACAACTGAATTTTGAGAGGAACTCTCTATGTAGATGTCACAGTAGCCTTTATTTCATTAATGTTCACCTTTTCCCCTCTTCTCTGTATTTTTCAAAGACAGTACAATCTCATCTTATTTGGCAAGTATCCAAAAGTACCTTTTCAGCATTTGACATTTACTGCCCCAGATTCCTTTACCATTTCTCAAGTTGCATAATTAAGAATTGCAGTTTATTTTTGTGATCTTTCTCTCCAGCCTAGATATGTATCACACTTTCCAACTAATCAATTGTTCCATTTTAAGGGGACAAGTAAAAGTTTCAGTATGATGTTGTTGCTCAAAGATTTCTACACAACAAAATTTAAAAAAATAAATAAATATATATAGCTGTTACAAAACAGCTGATGGATCACACACATAGTGACTGTATTGTACCCCTTCTAAGTGTAGAAAAGTTATCAGTAAAAGTTGATAGGACCAGGACACTGAGGAACACAAGGTAGAGAGAGCAGACCAAGAACATGAAAATAATAGGCATGCCTATTACATATTATCTAAATTCACCACCATTAAAAAATGGTTCAGAAAAAAACAAGCATACAGAACTAATAGACTGCAGGAATCAAATTTGGTAAAGAAAGCTGGCATATACAATATGGAAGCAGTAGTATGAAAATCCAACATTGTAGAAGCAACCTGAAGAAAAACAGAAAAAGTGTAAATAAAGATGTATAAAATCACCCTAACAATTATTAAAGAGCAAGCAGCTGTCTTGAAAATTATACTATGGACTACTCTGAAATCATTACTAAAACTGAAATATCCGACTAAAATACCATTAAAGGAAACAGAAAAAGAGAAAAGGAACAAAACAACAGGAATGAAAAAAAAAGGAATGGCTTTACAATAGAACAGCAATGAAATAATTACCAGAAAGAGAAGGATGCTGCACTGAGAAGGTAGAAGGTATTTATATCAGCAATGAATAAAAAATGTCTCATATACTAAATCCCTCCTGACTTTTAAGAAGGTCTGCCACAGCAGGAAAACTTACAAAAATAATAAAGGCCTCATAAAAATAGCTATTGTCAAAGGGACTGTGCATCTTGATCATGAAAGGAAAACAGCCAACAAATGGACTAGATGTGAGGAATCTAGGACTTATTAGATACGGGCATAGAGTTAAAACTATTTCGGAATTGTGTATCCTGATTTGGTAACTGTATTACCAAAATGTTGGTGAACACTGTGCAAAGCAATGAAAATTACTGTGAGATGAAAGGCCAAATTCTGGTGAGAATAGGAAAAGAGCAACACACACACCTCAGCTAAACACTGACTAAGGCTCACTGCAACTATCTGAGGGCTGTGGAACCTGATTGGAAAGCAGTTAGTTACAATATTAAAGAGGTTTCAGAGAGAAAATAAAGGGGTAGCTACAGATCTGCAGCAGTGCAGGGACTTGTAAGCAAGCTCAGGCACCAGGTGCAGCCTGGCCACAACTCCAGAGCACAGCTGGGCAGCAGGGTGAGGGAGAAAGGCATGCCCAGCTGGCTGGATGCTTCCCAGGAGAGGGGCTGGCTCAGGCATCTCTCTGCCTGTAGCTACCACATTACAACGTTTCCACTCTCCAATAAATACATGAAGAAAACTTCTCCATATGATAACACTACAACTTAATCCTAGAAAGACATTCACAAGGGCTAACTTTCAATTAAAGTTGTCAATCCCTCTGGGCTCTTTTTACATAGCTACAGAGAGAGACACTTCACCAAGAGTAAGATCAGAGGAGATACCTCCAGCTCCTGTTCTGGACAGGCAGCCCTGCTTCCATCACCTACACAAGGAACTTTGGGAAATGCATCTCACTGTACTAAAAGTAAATGCACTAAACGTGACAGACAGCAACATTACAATGACAGAGGGGACTTTTTCACCTCTAAATTTAATTGCCATTTTGAGCACAAAGGGTTTTTTCCCCCAGTTGTTTGTTTGTTTGCTTTTTAAATACCTGTTAAAACCATCTAAAGACACAAACCAGTGCTTTGATCATATTTACAGGCAAATAAAACATTGTAGCTAGGAATGTGCAAAGTCAAAAGACAAATCAATCTCAGAGGATTTATCACAAAATTCTCTTGCACTGTTCAAGCATAAAATTTACTGCACATTCTCAGCTGAAAAGCTGACATTTGGTGAACTGTAAATATTTTAATTCATCAGAAGACAAGAATAAGTATTTTTGCTTGCCTTTTGTAGTTTCTGCATGTGGGGTCTCAACACATTTTTTCAAGTATCTTCAGTTAAAATATTATTAATCAGAAATTGCTTTCTCCATCTTTCACTACAAAATCCAGTGGCCATCAGCAATGCAGGACTTGAGCAGAGTTCCCACAGAAAGTACAGACAGTAGATATCTAACTGAAATAATCTCTTCTGATCAAGGTATCTTTAGGAACACAGGAAAATAATTAAAACATGGCCTCAAACCCTGTCATGCTTTATGTGACTGAACTTCAACATCTTTCTGGGCAGTAAATCTGTCCCTGACACTTACCTTCACAGAAACAATGCAAGGTGATCTTTTCAGCATGGTTTTTATGTCACTATTTCAACCCCCAAATGTTGCATCTAGCAATCTGATGTGTCAGAAAAGCCAACAACTACAACTGTCAAGACAAGTTTCCTCTGAACGTTAGGCAAATTGCTACTTACAATCCGAGGTTTGAAGGGTGGTTTGATTTTCCTTTGTTCTAGAAGAACCCAGTCAATTTCCTTGAAAAACGGATGCTGCTTAATCGCGTCTTCCCCATTTTGTGATGCCACGCAGCCAAGCCGCTTATTTGGGTTTTTTGTCATGAACTACAGGGTGGGGGAGGGAGAGAAGGAAAAAGTTAAAACATGAATGGCAACAACTGGAAACCACTTGCAGTTCAGTTGCACATTCTGACTCTTAATGCCTAGTTTTTAGAAACAGTCCCCTTTCAGAAGATTATTTTTTCTGTAAGAGTGACAAGGATGCCCCTCCAAATTTCAGAGGTTCCAGTCAAACTAGAAGACTCAGAGCATAAGTTTATTGCAGGAAGCTCTTTCAACTAATTGCTGAGACCTCCTAATTACATCTTGCTGGGAGTGCTACAGGAACAGATTCTCTTTCAGCATTTCTAGTTCCAAATATACTAAAGGAGAGAAAGAAAATATTATATCCTCCAAAGACTCTTCCAAATAGATGGCCAGGAGATGGCCAGTCTTATTTTATCTTATTTGCATTATCTTAACTATTAATTTGGGGGATAGGAGCTATGTATTATGCTTACTGTTGTTTATTTCTTCGGGTATGTGGGTTGCATAATCACAGAATCACAAAATCTTAGGGGTTGGAAGGGACCTTGAAAGATCATCCAGTCCAACCCCCCTGCCAGAGCAGGGTTACCTAGAGTACATCACACAGGAACATGTCCAGGTGGGTTTTGAATGTCTCCAGCAAAGGAGACTCCACAACCTCTCTGGGCAGCCTGTTCCAGTGCTCTGTCACTCTCACAGTAAAGAAGTTTTTTCTGATGTTTACGTGGAACCTCCTGTACTCCAGTTTGCACCCATTGCCCCTTGTCCTATCACTGGACATCACTGAAAAAAGCTTAACTCCATCCTCCTGACACTTGCCCTTAACGTATTTGCAAACATTGATGAGGTCGCCCCTCAGTCTCCTCTTCTCCAAGCTGAAGAGACCCAGCTCCCTCAGCCTTTCCTCATAAGGGAGATGTTTCTCTCCCTTAATCATCCTCGTGGCTCTGCACTGGACTCTTTCAAGCACTTCCCTGTCCTTCTTGAACAGTTCCCACTCCATTCCAACAGACACATGAAAAACCGTAACCCCCTTACTACTTTCTAGGATTTTATTCTAATACAAGTAAGAACAGCACCTGCAGCTATGTGACTTGTAAGTTTTCTGTCTATTCATTTCAGGAAATACATGATCCACATCAGCAGAAAGCTCTCCTTGAGAAACTCCATGACATAATTTGCACCTTCGCTTTCATCTTTAGTACATCATTAGCAGCAGTAACTGGAACTAAGTGTGGTAATTTCTAAACTTCTCACTTTTAAATTCTTTCTACTCCTTTCAGTAAAAAGCTGTACAATGAATGTAAGACATTGATATGAAATGTTGCTGATTTTGCTCTGTTATTTCTCCTTTTATTAGCAATCCCTCTACTTACTTCCTAATGCGTGTGGAAACAGAATCCTTGCAATTCAAGTAGCAATGAATGCTGTTCTTATACATACATGCATACTCATAGAATTACCTCAAGCTTTGCTATATTACAACATTTTTTAAATTTAATAAGTGTGCAAATGAAACAAAATATGATAATTGTTCAGTGTCTTTTTAACCTAGGTACTTCATACTATACAACTGTAGAAAAAACCCCACAACTTACCAAAAATAAAACACTATAACACATACCCTTGCTTAGTACTCCAGTTATTAGATGAGTTGCTATTGAAGCCCTTAGGGTGGTTTTAGAAAGCTAGATCAACCACTTAAAGGAGAATACCACTGCTATCATTTTAAAGATATAACATAGATTAGCAAGGCAATTCTCTCTGTGGTTTCTGACATATATGTGCCACTCCAAAGACAATCCTTTTTGGTCTTGTGTTCAGCTGCTCTGCAAGTTCTTCTGCAAGTGGACAAGTCATACCTAAACTACAGGCCATATTTTCTATGGGCAGGAGAAACAAAGGTTTTGAAAGGACTACTTTGCTTTGGTGAAGTCTCTTGGATTACCACAAAACACATTCCTACGTTCCTCTGCTTTATTTCACCTCCAGGACTGCAGGAAGCAGGCCAGGAACCAGCAGCCACACTTTTTGCAGAAACTGAACACAGAAACTACAGGATACGCTTTTTGTACTGTATAATCCAGGTATGAAAGAAGTTAAATTTGATCCTAGTGTTTGCAAAGCTCTATCTTTGTTTTAAGCCAGAGACAGGAAAAAAATTAGAACATGTCATTTTTAAGAAGCTCAGGACAGGAAAATATTACCAGATAGTAGAGTTTAGTGCTGTACTTCACAAACTTCATGAAACTGGGAAATGGATGATGAGGGAAAACAAACTTATGAATGAACACTTAAAAAAACCAAACAAAGTTATCATATGCGATTATGATTAAATAATCTCAGACTTCTGAGGTGGACATTTAATTCTGTAAATTTCACTTTCTGTACAAAATACTGATTTTTTTTTCTCCTTCTATTTCCAAAGCACAAGCTGACATTTATTCCCTGTTACCAACATCATCAACAATGATGCAACTGTCAGGGCAGAGACAGCTGTTAACTGTAGTGTGTTGACGAGATGGTTGCCAATGGAGCTGACAGTCATGGCTCTAAGTGTTGCCTTTTTATTTTCCTATATTAAGGCAGGAACCTCCTGTTATGAAAAGGGAAGCCTTTTAAGATCAGAGTTCCTACTGACTTAAATGACAACAGGACAAAAGTTTGCTGAGATAGCAATTCATCTTGGGGCCTGAATCAAGGATCATCAGGCTCCCAAAATTTTACTTCTTGACATAAATGGTACAGCTGAAAAAAAAGAGTCCTGGTGCTGTTCACAGAGATCTCTGGCATCTGGGTACACAGGGAACACACACTGTAGAGAAGCTCTCTCCATTGCTTGCAAAGAAGCACAGAGCTAATTTCAATGAAGAATTGTTTTCCTTACCAGACAGGAAAGAATTTTAAATAGCAATTCCTGTCAATTCACAGAAACAGGACTAATAAGATCTGTGGGATTTCATGGGATAAGTAACTGCTGCCTCACAATACTGAGCTGTAAAATTATCCTCCTAAGTGTTTTTTTTGAAAATACCAGAAAAATTATTTCTTCAGAAAATAAGAAAACATTGTTACTTAATACAAGGGAATATATTCTTATTAAACTTTCCTTACATGCTCTTTGGAGGAGTGTAAAAATACAGTTTCTAAAGAATAAAACCCATGTCTCAAAGCACAATGTGAGGAAACGAAGTGTTCCAAAGTTAATCCCTTGCTACCATTCAGCAGTAAAATACATAGACGCCTCTTTCTTTCCTCTGTTTTTCCTGTTCTTCATTTAACAGAATGTGGACAAGGATCAGATGAAGAACACAAGTTTCAAACAGGTTTCACACCATAGCTACATAGGCAAGCAGGTTGCTAAATGTAAGGAAACGTTTTCTTTTTATGGTGTAAACTGGCATAGCTCCATCAAATTCTATCAATTTATGCCAATTAAGATACCTTGCCCAGTGAGGAATAATCTATTATTATAGGTAAATCTATTTAATGTATGCAATTATCTTTTTAAGGTTTATAATGACATCAAGGATTAACTTTAGAAAAAGATGTAAAAACATAAAAGCTACAACTACAGCAAAATACCAATCATGCCAACTTATCAAATTGTTTACCCAGGAAAACAGCCTTAGGAAAACTATAGCAAATTCAGTTTTAAAAGACATTCGAGGGTTTAACACCCATGCACTTACATTGACAAAAATACATACTTTACACCTGCAGCCCAATTCTGTGCCTGCATTTGTATAGACATGTACAACATTAACAGTTAGACATCTCAGTATGTGCACCACAAATGAGGTAACAGTAAAGCTCTGATTGTCAAATCTGTTTCTTCCTTTCCTCTGTAAAACAAACACCTTCTCCTAATAGTTACAATGGCTTTTGTACTACACATTTAACCAAGAGTTATCAGTTAACTTTTCCCCTCCAACAAATGTTTTCCATGATTCAGAGTAACAGAAAAGTCAGTTAACATGGATTTACTCAAGGAGCCTGTGGATGGCAAAGTAACAGATCTTACATATTGAAACGAAAACACTACAGAAACTCTCCTGGTCTTCAGTGAAATTCAGATGCAGATATGAACATTGGCAACAACCCTTTCTCTACAATACACCAAAATAACCCCTGAACCCTGGATATCAGCCTGAATTCTGCAGCACATCCATACATTTTAATTGCTGAACTGAAGATGACTGAAGGGTCTGGGAACAAAACCGGATGCATTAAAGTATCATGTCAGCTAATAACATAACATCAGAGGGGTATCTGGGGGGAAAAGGGAAAATATGTATAAAGGTCAGCTTTAATAAATCCTCCAATGTTCTCACTACAGTGAATGAAGCAAAAGAGGTACTGCAACAAACAACTCATAAAGGTTAACTTTGACTTCTGCTTTGAATCATCTCCTAGAGTATCTATCTCTCAACTACAATGTGCCTGGAGATATTTTTAGCAGATCAAGATAAGCATTTCTGCAGAATGTGTTACCTGTCCACTTGTGCTAAAATCAGAATTTGTTCAAGTTTTAGATGTAATTTCAAAATGCAATTGTGTATGAAGATCTCTGCAGGACTTTACACGGCCAGCTGCTCTCTTAAAGTTTCCCTTATTCCACATGTTGAAAGGAATACAGAAGTGGAGAGGTAGAAATTTACTACTTTCAAAGAAGGCTGAAAACTGGAATAAAAAACAAGTTGTTTTTTCTAAAAGCTAGAAATCCTCCTCAGATTTTCAAACTATGGGAATTGGCATGCTGCTTCTGTTTTGTTTTGCTTTTTATTTTAGGGTGATACTAGTATAGAAGAAAGAATTTATGTCAGTGTCATGTTAATGAAATAAACCTGAATTTAGAAAGCTAGTCTAAAAACTGAAGCTGCCCAGCAGCACATTTTGACTGATTAAAAAAATTGTGGAACTTGGTTACGCACATTTCTGTCAGGCTGCTCATATGAAAAAACTCTAACCAGGGCAGAATCAGTTACATGAGATTAAGACTGCTTATCAAAGTGTTATGTAAACTATAAAACAGATCCTGCAGCTGTAAATAAATTGCTTTAACCAATCTTGACAATAGGGGAAGAAAGGCAGAGGGACAGGAAATTTTGTAAGTGGATTAAAGAAAAGCATGGTTTCTTTAATTACGTAGTGCTTCCCCCACTCCAGTTAACACACAGCATATGAAGTGTCAAAGTGATAGCACAGTTCTAGCTGGTTGGGTTTTCCCTGAAACATGAATCTGTGATACACAGATTTATACAGTGTACAAGTGCCTGGAATACAAACATTTTGTTCCTTTCCCACAAGCGGTGTAATTTATCCCAGGCCCCATTATCCTAACAGTGGCACTCTGAACTGTGCTTGAACTCCCAGCGGTGACTGCTCTCAACAGCTTTCAGAAAATTCAATTTTAATCAAGGGAAAAAAAACCCAAACAACAATAAAAAACCCCACACCATGAAGAGGAGGAGAAAAACAAGTAATGGAAGACTCACTGCTTTTAAAATGCTGACGGCTTCTTTACTGAGCCAGACTGGATACAAGACATCATCATGAAGGATGGATTCAAAGAGATCATCTTCATTGTCAGCTTCAAAGGGGGGTTGCCCAGCCATCATTTCGTACATGAGAACACCCAGAGCCCACCAGTCTACTGATGGGCCGTATTCCAACTCCTGGAGGATCTGGTACAGAAAAAGAGATTGGACTGAATAGAGAAGTTAGGGCAACACACTTGGCTGCACATTCGCTGTTTTATACACCCCTCCTTCTTCCCTATGCCTGACTAAGACCAAATCCCACACTGATTTTGGTAACAGCAGGCATGATTTCTTATCCATGCAATTTGCACTAACACAGCTAAGTGTCAATGCATAGTTATTCTCAGAAGTCCTGACTGAGTTTATCAGTCCCCTGAGTAAAAAAGTATGCTCATGAGCAAAAGAGCTGCATATCCTTCCAGACTGTTTAAAGCAGGTCACGCTATAGGGGAAGATAGTTCACATATACAAAACAGATTGTTGGAAAATGTGAAACATTTCCTTGTCTCTATCTTGAACAAAACAAACTGAACTAGCTTGTAATGCTGCAGTCATCTCAGAGATTTATTCTAGTCCTTTAGGTAGGACTGAAGGAAGCCAAAAGCATTTTTGTTCAAGTTCTTTTTAAAAACACTGTACAATACATGGCTGTAGGACTTACTTTAATTGCTCCTGCTTTCAGAAAACCTGGCTACAACTTTTTGCATGGCACAAGTTCAACCTTGTAGCAAATACCTTTAGCTGGGAGCAGTAGGTTAGCATTATGAAGTTTTATTGCACTTGGTGTTAGAGAACTAGTATTGTACAAAGGTCAAGTTTAATCCTTGGTTCCTCTCCACTGAAAAGAAGCTTCTTGTTTGGCTGCAATGTTTCAGCATGACAGGGGACTTGGGAAAGCAGAGTGGGTGGCTGTTTAAGGTGAAGCTGACTGCCTTAAAATGGCAGCTTAAATGTTGGAATGGCAACAACTCCACTATCTGCTTAAAGAACTCTAGTGTTACAGTCAGAAGCCCTGTGGTGAACTGTGTGAGTTTAGTGTTGTATTTGGGAATCATGACCAACATAAAAACAAATTCAGTCCTAACATAAAAACAGAAATGAGTTAATATTTGAATACAGAGGTCTGGATCCCAACTGAATTTTTAATTGAATGGATATGACACTTCATAGACAACAAATACAGAAAATTATACTCCTAAAAAGTGTACTTTTCAAGTGTTCTGGGCAGTCTTTGGAATTGCTCAGTTATTGCTAAAGAAAAGGAAATTGAAACATACTAACATGATGCAAGAGAAACAGAAGATAAAATTCTGCAATTAAGATGGCAAAATGGAAGCCTGAGTTTCTGACTTTGGTGAGAACAGGATTTCATGTAAAAGTTCCTGGGAAATTATTATTGCTTCATTTTCAGTAATAATTTTAAAGGAATTTGCCAAAGGACTCAATTAGTATACTGAATCAGAAAAGAATTCATACAAACCCCAAACCTTCACACTAGCATTTATTTTCTTTCAATGTCAGAAAACTTTTCAAACTCTGTAAAACACACATTTACATTATGATAGTCTCAAGATGAGTGCTAACAAAGACTGACAGCCATGAACACTAATCATATAGATTTCTAATTTATTGTCTCTAGCAAATAACAAACTACCACTTTTCCCTGCTGCAAATTTATGGCTCATGAAAGACAAACCCACGCTACTTTTACATTAAGTCAGCACACTGAATCTTCAGCAGAAAGATGCAGAGATTACTAACTAAACTGAGCAGACAACATCTACCTATGTAACTAACTGTACAATATTGATTCATTTTAGGCACTTGGAAATACACCTCATAATACCAAAATTTAGGATATATAGATTGAGTATGATTCTCAGTATCTTATTTTATCCATTGAATGCCTTGAAATGACTTCCATGTTGCCACCTGATATGCAGCATCCATACGAAAAGCCCCTACTTTCTATGCAAGTCTAAACTTTCTCTTCATCCATATAATGAGAAGTACCACAAACACAGTATCTTTCACTCACAGATAATTTAAAGAAAGGAAAAAAATATATATACCCACAAAGACCCTAGTCAAAATGATACAAAATGTATTGTCTCTCTCATATGAACACCCCCTTCTAAGATTCATGAAACACTGAAAACATTTATCTATTAAAGACCAATGCTGGCAGTACTTAATAGCATCTAGGACCTTCAAGGTTAGCAAGTGCCTTCACAATGATGGAGAAGAATACAGTTAAGTGCAGGGAACAAATAACAGAAAAATGATGCTTTGCCACTCCTATCAACATGGAATACTGCTTGTGAGCAGTAGAGTAACCAATTTCTGCAAGATTAACCAGGAAAAACTGCATCACACTCTAGTCTGCATGTTATGCTGTTTTCAGCTACATGGAAAAAGTGTCCAAGATTACACATGTAACAATCTGATGAATTATAATATCTGTATTCTTAGTGCAGTTAAAAAAAATACCTCTGGAGCTATATAGTCAGGTGTGCCACAAAAGGTTGTGGTGGTCACTCCATTCAGAATCCCTTCTTTGCACATCCCAAAGTCAGCCAGTTTACAGTGGCCTTCTGCATCCAGAAGAATATTGTCCAGTTTCAGGTCCCTGAAACAAAAAGGTTCAAAATGAAATCAACACTCAAATTTTGATCATGTATTTGAGAATTTCATAAAGAACTAAAGAATACGACAAATAGATAGTTTCACAATCACTAATGAGAAACCGCCCTTCACGTGTGCCTGAAAAATTGGTAGCAGTCACTAAATGGACCCGGTCAAAGGCAATAAGGAAGCAGGCAATGACAAGCATTTTGCCAGACCAGGCCTTTACTCTCTCTTTAGCTGCACGAAGACACAGCTGTACTCAAGACAGAATCAGAAAATTTTGGAAAAGATCTCAGTCTTCTTTGCAACAAATGTAACATTCCATGTGAAATAGGTCAACAATGTCTAATGAAGCCATTCTTCATTTTTGCATTAGCACGAAGTAAGGAGTACCAATTTACCCACAGTCTATCAATGGATTGAATTAATAGATACTTTCAAACTTGGGTAATATTCAATTGGATTTTTAACGTACACCAGCAATTCAAAGTTCAGACTGCCACGAGAGGGATAAAAAACAATGCTCTTATCTTTGGGAGCACCATTTTCTGCAGTTTAAACCTTCTAAAAAATAATCTCTCAGGAATATTTTGTACTGCTAAACAATGTATCTTAGCAGTTGTCTCCAATCACTTGTACAAATGTTTTTGTGTCAAAACCACACATTTCTTTGGTTATTAAAGTGGGTGAGGTAAAAACAGGTTGAGAAAGAGATATCCACCTTTCCTGTCTAGCCTTCTGCACATTTTCTAAATATACCATTGATGACTCTTGCATGTTCCAACACAACGGATGGTAGGTACCATTTCACTTACCTGCCACTTGCCTTAAACTAAAATATTAAGGTATCTGGAGAGTCCATGTATAAAAGAACTCCCTTGCATGAATAAAGCCCCAAAATAAAAATAAAAACAAAACATTCTATCATGTAGAAATAATTAAACAAAGACAAAAAACCTCCATGTATATTGCAGGAACCATTTTATTTTTATACTACTGTCTAGGCTTTAGGCATCTGCCATGTATTTAAAATACATAGTAATAAGTGAAGTCATTGCATGTACGAGTGCACACAGAGGTGAAAAACAAAAGCAAAACACATGTCCTTAGATGACTCTTTGTGAACACTTTCTGATTAGAACTTCTATCCTAAAAGAATCTGTGAAATTTCCATAGGTAGAATTGCTGAGTAAAAAAAATGTGTGTAGGCAAGTTCTAAATCAGATAGAGGAATATCATTCCATGCCAGTCACTGTAAACAAATTTCACCTCAACAACCTATGAAAAGATACAGGTTTTGTTGCAAAAATCCTTTATGCCAACAAATTCCACCTGAGCAAGGAATGAAAAGTCTACACCTTATTTTGAGGATTTCTTCAGGGAAGTGCCTCCCTGTGGGCCCCCAGACCTTGGAACCACAGGCACCATAACACAGCAGAAGCATTCACAGAAATAAAATTATTAAACAACCTTTCCAAACCTGCATTATATTAAGAGTTTTTAGGAACATGTCCAAGGCTTCAGTATGCTTGGACTCCCCCAGATATGTTTTTTTGTCCCCAACACCCCAATTTCAGTAGATGAATTCTTTGCTTCTCTCCATTCTTTTCTTTATCTTTCGACACTTGTTCAAATTTTTTGAATGTGCTAGCCCACATTTATCTAACAAATATTTCTCAAGATATTTAGAATACAGCATAAAAATCAGATATTTCTGGGACACAGTGGACTTACTACTCAAGGTCTGTGTAATCATTGTACATCTATGCACTAAATCAGACACTTCTTGGAAGCACTGGATGACGTACTCTGCATGTAGAGATCAGTTGTGCTGTCCACATGTTACAAAGCAGTTCCTGCATGTACAAGAAGTTTGACATGGTAAAAGAAAGAGATTTACCTCACAAACCATACATCCACTGTCTCCCTTACAAACCAGCTTTATCAGATATAGTTTATGTAGCCAAAGTATATACTGGCTGTAGAAATGTTCCTTGCAACCCATCTCCTCTACACCAGACTTTACTATCTCCAGGTCAGTTATGTTGCTCTTGTAGGTCCTCAGCTGGTCACCCATGTAATGCTCCTTGGAGCAGAAAACATATTTTATCATTCCTTAAGGTCATCCTTTTTATGAGCTCAGAAACAAGCCAAGATCTGGCTGGCCACAACATAATCCCCTACATCTAACCATTTAACCCCTCAAATAACCACCTCTTCCTATCCCTAGAAAGTGTTTTGCAAGAATTGTCCAACATCATGTACAGGCACACAAACAGCAGCAGCTCCGTGCCTCACAAAGAAGTCAAATTACCAAAATAAAGCTCCCTGCTCCAAAATCATGCACCTTCCCAAAACTGCTCCTCCAGTCAATTACAAGTGTTAGAATCAAAAGACAAAAAGGACAAAAAAAACCCCAAAAACTTAATTTACATTAAGATAAGACTGTAACATTATCAAGTAGAATGTGACCAAGCACAACAATAGCATAAGGGTCTTGCAGATGGGAGAAGCAAATAAGCTTGTAGCTTTTAACCTTCCAAATGCAGTGTTATCTTGGATGTTCCTAAGCTGAGGAAGAATAGAAGTTGTATTCGAAAAGTCAAGATGTTCAGACACAGAAATCAAAGTATAATTATTTTTTATGTAATCTTGGAACCATTTCCAGCCACTGTCTCAACAGACAGCTGTTAGGACGTAACATTGCTGAAGTTTAATTTAATGCCACCCATATGATAGCCATGGAGTTGAATGGAGATATAGTCAGTAATCCAAGAAACTCCCAAGATAAGAGGAATCTCACCAGTAGGTAAAACACTAACAGCAAGCCACCGCATAATGGAGAAGGGCAGGATACTCACCATTGTCTTTATTTGGTTGAAGATTTGTATAAGATATAGCAATAAAAACGTAATTTGACAGTAGAAAAACAGAATTAACAAACTGAGCAAAGAGAAAAACAGGAAGAGCCTAAATATTACATTCTGACTACCAGTAGAGGCCAATGGGGAAATTTTAAGCCTACCTGTAAAAAGTATAAGTCTATTTAACTTTCTTACCATTTATCAAACTATAATCCTACTTGACAGAAGAAAAACATCTGGGACACTTTCATTGAGCCAACAAAGGACTGAAGCCTATAAGCTTCTTCAGAACTCTATTGGAGATGCTGAGGACATAAGCTTAATTACTCACGCAATGGAATTTAATACCGGTAGATTTTTATTATCACACATACAAAGTGCATGAAAGTTTCAAAGAAATTTAGAAGAAGCTAAAACAACAGTAGTACAACTGCCATTAAAGTGCAGATGAGATGTTAAAAGGTAAGCTGGGAGTCTGCCAAAGTGCCAATTCAGAGCTAGCCTGCAAGTTTACCATAGTCCATAAAAGTGCTTACACTGAAAACCTTTCAAAAACATTATGTCAATTTACAGTTGCTAGATAAAAAAAAAAAAAAAAAAGAAATAAACCAAACAAAAATCCCCACCAAACTCCCCTAATTATGCAACTTTGGACCTTAGTTAACTAAATAAAAATAAAATAATAGATAACTTGCTGTTTGAAAACTCACAGGAAAAAATTTAAACAAAAACAGACAGAAAAGAGGAAATAAATGAAAAAGTAACAGAAAAAGAGTTGTCAATGATGCTTGTCTTTCCAGAGTAGCAGTTTCACTGAAAAAAAACCTTTAAGTTTTAATGTAAGACCTGTATCTCTCCAGAACTGTTCTAAGAAACAGCCAGCTCTAAAAGTAAACAGTTATCCATCTATGGAATGTATTTTAATTGTCTGTACAGAACGACCCGTTCAGATCCTTTCTGTCTGTTATTTGGTTCCTGATATTAGCGCCAGTTGTTTAGCTCTAAATTGGAGCATAGCAAATAATACAGTGTCAGATGGCTCAGTGACAAAGGTCTATTAAATTCTTCTTTTCTCATTTTGCATTCTCTTTGTAGGAACGAAGAAAGTCACCTATGTCTAACAAAATGAGTTCCTACAACCTGAGTAATTACATGCAACTGCAAACAACCTGATCAGTTAAGCCAGGAAAATGCCCAGATTGGTTGAATGCAGTAATGCTACATTGAGCCATGTCTCTCCTTTGTTTGTTTGCCAAGATACTTTGTACAGTCAGTTCAGTTGACTTGTGCAGTCAATTGCATAAAATGTTTGGTTTTTTTTTTTTAATTATTTTTTTTTCTTTCTCAGAAAGCATTAAAAAGAAATTTAAGCCTTGTTTTCTATTTCTGGATACCTGCCAGCATCGCAATCACCTCAGAAGCTGGAATGATTGGCAGGATCTCAAGAAAGAAACAGGATTATAACTATAAGGTTTGTGCAAGTTGGAACAGAAGAATGGGCTGACTGCAGGTAACCTGCAAGAAAACTTCTGTAATGCTCATTTCTTCCTCCCCATGCCAGTGCCATGAGACACTGACTCACAACGCTCAGTGAATGAGGACTTCACAGGACTGGGTTCTTAAAGTCTGATTTCCAACAGTAGCCAGCGAGGTAACTGCCTTCTGTGTGTGGCCTTATGTGTCACACGTGTCACTCAGATAATTTTCTTGTTGAAAGTAAGGCAATTAAACAGCCAAGATGGGTTTTGACGAGCAAAATCAGAAAGTCTGCCAAACATTACTAACAGTAGCCTTTGAACACAGTAAACATTAGTGACTAATGAATCCATATTTGAAGAACAAGATCAAGTAGCTAAGAAACATGATCACATGCTGGTTTAAGCTATCACTTTACAGTGAAATATCTTCACAGCATCTGCCCCTTCTCTAACTGCTGCATGAGCAACAAAACAAGAAAGCATATACATTTTAAAGTACAGGTCAGAATGGAGGATAATAATTATTATCTACACATAATATTATAAAAAATAATAAACAAGAATATTTCTTTGTAGAGGGAAAGTTCAGTGAAGGGCTGAACTTACCAGACATCTATAGAACATCAGATGAAAGATCCAAAAGCAAGTCTAAAGTACACATCTACTGAACAACCATCAAAGAAGCAGATCCTTCTTTTTTTTTTTTTATTTTTTTTTTTGTGACTTTCAACTGCAATAAACCCTTTCAACAGTGTACATGAAATCAATGCCATTGTCCTCCTGCATGGGAAAATCACATCTTCTCTGTAGGCTTTAAATAGACTGAACAAACCACAGAAGGTAAAATTCCACAACAATACAAAGAACCATCAGAACTGTTCTCTAGTTTCCACAGTTATTGAAATTCATAACTGAAGGCAATATGCTCATTATATCAATTAACAATTTCAATGAGCAAGATGGGTTTTTTTCTTTGTTTAATTAAGGCAAGACTTCTACATTCCTACAATTATTTTTTTAATTACTCAGGGGTACCCAAATTGCTTTTGAGATAAAGACGGTCAGCAGCAACAACAAGTCTCTCCTGTACCCAGCATAAACTGGCTCTTTGCTACAATTTCAGTTAATGATGCATTTTCAACTCAAATTTCAATCACAAGCAATAAATATAATAGATTTGGTCCATTTGTACAATACTGCCTGGAATGTTTTTTTGTTTGTTTGTTTGTTTTTTGTTTTGTTGTTGTTGTTTTTTGTTTGTTTGTTGTTTTTTTTCTGGAAGACTCATAAATTCATCAAAAACTTTGCCTCTGTTCTTTAAACACATTGGCATCCTCAAAATACTGTTAACTAAGGTAACTAGGTTCCAGTCTCAGTAAGATAGGAGTTATATATGGAACTGTTCAGAAAACAAAAATAAATGTCAGCAATTTAAATGTTTGTTGTTAGCTTCTTTAGTGATTAGCTCTCATCAACAATCTCAGCTTCCATATGTAAACTATGGGACAGATACATGATGACTGCTCTTCACTAGTAGATTCCTTTGTTACTTTAAGTATTTTAGTCACAACACATTAGCAAGGCTTCCCTACCCACCTCCAACAGATCAGACGAAAACGAGAAAATCCAAACCATAACTTCTAAGAACACACAAACGAATAATATCATTTTTCCCATTTAAGAAACTGTAAGGGGAAAAAACGGATCCTATACTTCCTGGTGTTACTGATCATAATCATGCAATAATAGCAGCGTCATTGGATGTCAGGTTCTACCAGTTGGATGTGACCTGCCTCATCCAAAGAATAAGAAATAGGACACGCACTAGACTGTTCATGCTTACGAGCAGATTCATGACAGCAGGATAGTTTTTGTTAGTGGGAGAAAATAGGGAGAAACTGGAGTCTAGTGGTGAGAAAAAGATGGTTCTGCTGCTTTTATTGTTGTTGGAGATCTCAGAAGTTTTGCCTGTGTTGATCCAAAAGCCTTGGAATTTCTCTGCTTTGCTTTTATGTTGACCCATTAAGGAATTACTGGATTTATGATACACATTTTCTTTGTCACCATTACATTACTTGATATTATCAAAGGTTAAAGGCTATCTGTTGCAAAAGCTATAGCAGAGACGTACTCAGACATATACAGAAAAACCTGCTGTGCAGATTCGAAAACTGCTATTTTTCAGCAGTGCCAAATTTGGAATAAAGCAAATCCACCTTACACTGATATGTATCAGTATGTATGACGGTTAGTGGCAGATGAATTAAGAGCACATTGACTTGGTTTCAGAAAAAGTCAGAGATACTTTCCATCGAAGAAAACAGTGATAGTTCAGATAGCAGGGCAAACATCAATGGAAAATGCAGGCTTTTAATGTGACAATAGTGACACTCTGTCAGACACAGTTACTTTCCTTATGTAACACAACCTCCATCTCCGTGCCATTTGCACAAGTATCTTGTGGACTAAGGACATGGCAGAGATGGGAGGTGGGATGTAGCAAAAGGAAGTTTGCTATCTACCCACTAAGGACATCAGAGGGAGACAAAGACACGATTGCTCTCTGTGGCTTTGTGAACCCTTGCTGTTCCAAGGCAAAAGTATCACTTGCGCAATGTCTAACACCACTGGCTCCAGCAATGTCTACCATTGAGAAAACTTTCAGGTCAAAAACTTTCTAGGTGGAAGTAGGTAATTTTTAAGGTCCCTTCCAACCCAAACCATTCTATGATTCTATGAATCAGCAGGGTCCTGAGACGGAAAAGAAGGCTGTGTGTTCATCATGCAGCCCTAACTATTTACTGATGTCTTAATGACATACTGAACAAAGATTTAATATTCCTTTCCAGTAGCTTAAGGAAATCAATGACTTTTCTGCTAGCATAAGAACATTTTTTACAAAATAATTTCTCTATATGGCTTTTTTAATGGCTTTGACCAAACTTTACTACAATCGTCAGTAGCAGCTTAGGACATTACAATGCCTGATCTGCTTATCTTATGCTGAGTTTCCTTAAAATAATGTGCAGACAAATAAATACATCATACTTAACAGCTTTCCTTTGTGTGGCTTTTCCTTTCTTCTTATTTCCACATTTTTATTTCTGAACATAAGTGAAATATGTAAAAGTTTAAAACACGCATCATGTAAAACATTCTTAAAAATTGGGTAAGCACGGAGGGGTACGGTCTCTATTTCTTTTTCAAGAGAAGGTTGCCTTTTACATTCCCTTCACACTGCTTTATAAACCTCATCCTTCCATTACTCCTACCTGGGAACGCAACAATTTTTCTATGAGCCTGAGGCAGGAATGGGATGTAACACTACAGCTGTGGCTCTTGACTTAGCCTACTGCCAAACCCCTGATTTAGACAAGTTTTGTGTTGGATCCTAGTGGCAATTCTGCCTTTCCATGTCCTGCAGGCCTGCAATTTTTGTACCAAGTAAGAACTGTAATGAACGGAGTTGGCTTCATGTTAGGGCTATTGCACAAGACAAAAAAATCAGCCTCAGAAACTTGCAGGTAAACTAGATAGGAAATGATTTTCTAATTTTGTAAGGCTTCTTAAGATTTTACAAACCATTTATGTTTCATGCTGGGAGAAAACACAGACTGTTCAAATCTCATTTTTAAAGTAGTGTGCAGACAGTTGATGGTGTGGTGCCCAGGACAGTGACATCCTGGAAACCAGCTCTAAACCGAGGCTGAGCTGTCTGGTTGTCCTGCTCCCCCACTGCACATGTGACTGCCCTGACAGTAAGGTTACTAACATTTCTCTCAGGGTTTTTCTTCTTTCTTTCTCATCGTCTCTGCTTTGGTTACAAACACAATTTTATAACCTTTTGCTTGAACTGGCTCTATGTATTCAGGGTGGGAACGACAGGGTGAAATCTGTACTATTCCTGTTATTTACTGTTTCAGCCTCTGCCACAAAGATCATGTGTTAAGTCATTGCTAAATATGTAATGTGATAAATCCTGTCCTCACTGACACCCTGGTGATCCCACTGAAGACAATAGAGTTCCCTGGGCTTAGCCAAGGACTGACTCAAGCTGTGGTATTCTACTGTGTGAGGTTCTTCATGCTCTTATTTTTATATCTCAAATAACATAAAAATAAGATTACATATTACAACAATAGGTTAAGTGGGGCACAAACTAAAAGTGCCTACTATGTATGTCTATAATCCTTTTAAAGAAAACCAACTAAATTGTTATTTGTAAAACCACTTGATGAAAGACAGTGAAAGGATGGTGTGAAGCTAGAAAAGCTTGTCAGATCAAGTTTCAATAACTCAATTCTGAGAAAATGTTAGCAGAACCTTAGAAAGCAAACTTATTAGGAGACACACTAATTAAGTTTGCATCTGTTAAGAAGTTTTTTCTTTGGAAGCAATTTTTTTCTCAGTGACCTCAATAGGTAGGATGACAAAGTCACTGTCATTCAAACAACAATGGAACACAAATTATGCAAACACAAAGAAAAGAGTACCTGGGTTTCAGGCAAGCAGTTTCTGTGGCTAACCCAAAAGACTGAAATCCTTTAAATCTCTTTTTCTATTTTTGAGTGAAGCTTTCTTATACAGAATAGAAAAACTGACATCCAACAAACGTATGTCTATCCAGGTAGTATCTTGCACTTCTCTAGCAGTTCTCATTCAACTATCTCAGCAATGAAGCCTTGTAACTCTTAATAATGCACAAGAATATACTACTGCCTTATACAACCAGGAAAGACAGAATAAAAGGACATAATATTATCAACCACAACTCCATCCATTAAAAAAACCCACCTCAAATATGAAAGTATCTAGAGCTCTGAAACATTTTGCTCTGGTTTGATGTTAATTTTATTTTTCCAGGATTCTAACCCAGATTTATGCCACCAGACATCAGCGTTCAATTGAGGTACCGTAGTTTGCTCCAGGCTCGCTCTATGGCCACCTCCATATATATCTTCAGGCAGATGATTCATGGAACATGTGGGCTGCATAGCTTTCCAGAAAAGCTTACCCTTTTCCACCTCCAGGACAAGCAGGATCCTGACTTGGAAGCTTCAGCTGCATTCCTAATGTTAGGTGAGATGAATCTGAGCCTTGTGTATACTCCGTACAAGCTGCTTTCCAGCTTTCTGTCTTCCAGACAGATATTTCACTCAAACTAGTTATAAAACTTCAATTTTTGTAGAAGAAAGACAAACAAAGGCATATTTTTAAAAAAGATCTGCATTCATTTGTCTTGTTACTCATGGTGGAATTGCCACACACTCACAATTTGCTAGGCTTTGAAGTTATACTGTAATAATTCTTAATTTTTCTCACTTAGGTCATATGGAACTCTTCTGACTGCAAAAACTCCCCACGTAGATATCCATCAAAATGCCAGACATTTAATTGCTCTACTTGGACACACCAAATAAAGGGTTCCAAAGCATTATTGTTTTACATTGTTTCAGGCACATAGAAAGACCATTCTAAAAAATAAAATTAAAACAACAGAAGAAAAGCTGCTACTCTAATCAGCCATGATTGAAGGCATTTCCTGTATTTTGCTATCAAACTCACTGTTTTTTCCATTACATACTAAATGAACTTTAGTAAGGTCAAGACACCAGAGAAAAACAGGATCAGAATATCTTTAATCAACTAAAGTTAACTACTTTAGTCTCTCTCTTTCAGATGTTTAGCCCTGGATCTCATCCCACATCTCCACTTTTCTTCCTTAAATCACAGATGCAAAAACCAGGTCATTCTGAATTTATGATTTAGATAGTTGTTTTCAATGGCATTTAACTTGTTAGCCTTACACTTCCCCCAGCCTAAAGGTCAATCAACGTCATGCTGTGTAACAATACCAATATTATTTTAGTACGATATAAGTCCGACAGGGAACATGGGTTTTCATTCACAATCACAATACTGGGCCAAAAACTTCCCTCAGCTGGAAGCCTGTTGTTTCCAACATGCTGCCTACTAAGATCAAGTGTAAGTTTTGAAATGACTACTAACAAAAGTCACAGCTAGAATAGCAAAAATTAATTTGATCCAATCTTGTACATTGCCATCCTGCTGTCACACCAAATACAGACTGTTTTAAGGTATATAGCATTCCTGTCCTCTGCTTTAACCCTATTAATTTTCTAGAGATTTTTTTTTTTCCTCCATGAATGCCAAATGCCATTCTTTCACCTGTAACACAAATGTCGACACCTCCCTTGGAAATGACCAATTCCAAGTGTACTGTTGACTCAGTGAAGGGAAAAGCATGCCACGTTTTCCCAGCAGCTACTAAGAAAATCCTGTGCCTTTGTCCAGTTACATAAAGAAGACCAGTGTGCCTTAGCACTGCAGTAAGACTGAAAGCTGACTCCTCATGCAACCTTGTTATCTACCTACTGAACACAGATGCACATAGTAGAGGCTTTTGAGTGCTAGCAGATGGCCTCCAATGCTCACCTAAAAGTCCTGTTCTCCCTTGCCTCCCATCCCTTTTCTAGCTTCAAGCCTTTAGTAAACATTCTCTTTTTAATTCAGCTGGGGTAGTTTATCAAAAGGGAACTAATGATACACAAATCCCGATTTTTCATCCAAGGGGCCAGAACTTCAACATACTCAAAGATGAGGTCACACAGTGAAGATGAAAATTAAAGTTCTTAAAATACTAAAATCTGCTTGTAAAACAGTACAAATCTCTTACATCCTCAATAATGCTTGCTTTGGGCTTCTATCAAGAACAGACAGAATGACCATTAGATTCAGGGAAAAAAAATGAAAACATGAGAATGCTGGGAAGAATCAAAGAATCATAGAATTGTCAAGGTTGGAAAAGACCTTCAAGAACATCAAGTCCAACCATCGAACCTACAAACTCTAATCACTAAACCATCTTATGACACACCATGTCTACCCCTTTTTTGAACATCTCCAGGGATGGTGCCTCCACCACCTCCCTGGGCAACCTGGTCCAGTGCCTCACCACTCCTTCTGTGAAGAAATTTTTTCTAATATCCAGCCTGAACCTCCCCTGGCACAGCTTGACCCCATTTCCTCAAGAAGAAAGATCTTAGTCTGGCACCATAACATGGTGCATACAATAAAATGGCTAAAACCCAGGTGATTAGTAGCATATTCTGAGCAAGCCATTAATGAGCCAGCATGAGCTGACATTTCAGTGCCTTTCCTGTACTAGCCAAGGCCCTCTGAAGCTTTATGGTGTCCTGAAAGTGTAAAGGAGAAGGGCTGCTGACGGTTTTTACATACACTGTTTCTTTTTATAAAAGAAACAAATTTATCAGAATTCTCTTCCCTGTGTTCCCAAGGGTGTCCTTAAGCAGGGAACAAACACAGCTCCTAGCAGTAAGCGGGCTCCTGTTAAAGCTCTATATCATGTTTCCATGGAGAAAAATGCTTTCTTAGTCAGAAAGAAAAAGCTTCTGCAGTGAACTTTTTCCAACTTCACTTCGGTCTTAGTTCAACCTCTTGGGTCTTTTTATGGAAAGCCTTTCCACAGCTTAGTGCATGTAATATTACACAGAATGGAATAAATAAATTATATGGTCTAAATTAAATGATGTAATTCAGGAAGAATGTTGCTTCCAACAAAATGTTTGCTTATATGGAATCACAAGAAGAAAGATTTTAATAATTTCTGCTTCTATTCTGATTTCAGTAGCACAGTTCACATGTCTAAACATCTTTTTACACAATAACATGGTCTGAACTTGGAAAGGGTATATAGGCTCTTAACTAGAAACCCTTTCTAACCCTGCTGTATTTTTCAAGGATCAAACCAGTAGCAGTCAACAGCAGTTTAACAGGTTCATACAGAAAGTCTTGTAAAAACAGTGAGTTAAATCTTTTTTTTTCCTTAACCTCTCTAAAAGCATTCTGTTATATAGTTAGAGTTGTCTTTTTCAAAATTATGCAGAGTTAACAATTTTCTAGTGTGTTTGATGGAAGATTACTGCAGTGGAGAGTTTCTGGCAAAATTAAGAAGAATTGGTATTATTTGTGTGTAAAGTATGAAGACGATGCCTGAAACAACAGGAGTTTCTTGCCCTTCTCTGTTGGTCTATACATAAACTCCTAATGCTGCTTCCAGACAAAGGTCACAGAAGCTTGTGTTTTCCACTGATGGTTCCAACTCTAAATCTTGCTTTGTTATGTAACTAAATAGGGTTATATAGGTTAATACAGAAAGCTACATTTCACAATGTATTCTTTTAAAATTAGGATTGTGTAGCAAAATAAAGTTATTTTCACCCCCAACCTTGGCCAGAAAGCTGCACAAACAGTCCTAGAGAAACTTTTTTTTGTGCAGGAAGTTTCAGCTCCAGCGCTGTTTCAGATGTAGCTCCTGCAGCCTTCCCTGACCTCCTCCAGAAAACACATGCTTGGGAATGCTGCTTCGGCTGTAATGCCAACATCACAATATCATCACTTAAAATCTACTAATACAAAGCATCCCACTATTTTTAATTAATATGAATGTCATGGAAAGATGACTCATGGGTTACTCACATGAGATAAAACATGGCATGACTTAGGAAATTTACAGTGTGTTCACTTTTGCCAGCACCAGGTTTGGCAATAAGTGCAATACCAATTTACCCTCTGCTGTCAAGACACAGAGGCTACAGAGAAGAGCCTAATAGTCCAGCCCAAATGAAAAAGAGAGGAGTTTTGAATACAAGATTTGGGAGACTGAAATATGATTTTAATCTCTAACATTTTCTATCTACTGTGTAGTCACTGCACGTAAATATTGGCTTCAGTAGTATTATAATGTGAATTATTGACCAAAGTAAATGGTCAAAAATTGTGTCAAAATGAAAACATATTATTTTGAGCCTGGGGAATTATCTTTGTAATTTTTATGTGTCCAGGCACTAGGTCTCCCTTCAGAGATCTGCTAAGCAGACTCTATGCTCTGACAAGATCAGAAATTATCCTATAAAACTCCCAGATAGTTGCATGGACAAAGGCTAGTAAGAAACCTAACTATACAGCTTATGGAAGATTTATTTTATATAAAGTTTTGTTAAATTATAACTTTCAATAAAGTCTCTTCGCATCCTTCTGACAGCCTTAAACTGAGTAGAATTTAATTTCATTATAAAATTGCTTTGCTCTTCTGATGTCAGAAAAAAACTTACTGTAAATAAGAACAATGATTTTTAAAGAACCAGTCTCCTATACACAAGATAGCAGCCTCTATAAATCCATGTCATGTCATAACCACATTTATACCTTATTTTTATTATTACATTTTGAATTCCAAATACAAATGCATGAACAAATGATTCTGAGAAAGATTATCAAAACACTTTTGAAACAAAATGAGAGAGAATTCGCAGAAGTTGAACTACATCCTAAAGACATACATTAAATGTATTAAACTCAATGTTATCCAACCCTGAAACAAATGGGGATATTAGTTTAGTCTAGCCTATTAGTCTATTAGTTTAGTCTCCACAGCCCATCTGTAGGCTATAGGAGAGTTCTCAACCCAGGCACAGACTTCAAACAGTAACATGAAATACTCCATTAGCAATGATACAGTTTGACCCTTTACTGCCCACTCTGCCCCAAGCATAATCCCTTCCACTTTCTTTCATATGCTTCATGCTACCATGGTTGTAAATAAGCAAACATAACTGTGTCCAGTTGCTTTTTAAATGGATCCTATGAAATAAGGTGTGTAAAAAAGAAACCTCATTTTTTAATGGCAGGATTTGGGGGTTTTAGCCTAAATCTCTCAAATTTGGTTTATGTAAGACAAATATCATGGCCTAGCTAAGCACACCCATAGCTGACCCAGGGGAGAAAAGGCTGTAAATGTAATGATTTATACCAGATTTGTCATCAAATTACCTATGGCTTTATAAGCACTAGCTCACTAACATCAGTTAATGTTTTGTTGTTATTACTACACAGAAAATTTCCAGGATGTTGTTTTAAAATCTCTTCTGACTCTTCTACTCCTGGAGAAAACAACTTCTTCCCAACCTGCAGATGTTTTAAAAATCACAGCCAAGTCCATTTCCTCTTGGGTCATTCACAGAAAAAAAGCACTTTTGTCCCACTGTGTTGTTGAGTGTACCACTCACTATGATCTCATGAAGGCTGACAGAAGATTCCCTCCTTTTGTGAATTTTCAAAAGGTGAAAAGAGAAGCTACCTAAACTCCACTGCTGTCCAAAGCATTTCTCTCACCTCCACCCTGGGCATTTCTCCCTCAGCATCTGTGGAAACCAGCTCAAAGGGTCTAGAGAGCTTGCAAAGGACTGCCTTCAGCCTGGTGCCAAGGGGTATGCTGCTGACCTGCCCTCTGCCACCCCTGTTCATAATCTGAAGATTCTTGTATGCCTACCAGGTATTTAAAGACTTTCATATAAATGAGAATCAGGGCCTCTTTATAATATAACCCCTCGGGACCTATTACAGATTATCAACAAATGACCTGGCACACATTTGGTATGACTTTTTATGCCCTCAGCATACAGTACTGTAAACATTTGCTGTGTTCTTATTGGTGGTTAAGCTTAGGCAAATATATACTCAGGCAGTTTCTTAAGTGCATATTATTTTTGTTCTACAAGTACTCCTTTAGAGCTGTTTCAGATTTAATGATGTTTGGAAGCTTTTAAATATCCATTAACCACTTAATTGACCATAGCAATTCCATCTGACTCACTATTTGTGTTTGTTAAATGCTATAATATTTATTTGTTCCTACTTAATTTTATCCTTAATGCTGCATTTTTTTAATGCATGGTCCTCAGTTCAGGTTATTAATGATGAAGCTTTCTTTGGTTGTTTTTTTGAGGGCACTGCTTCTGTATTATTCAGTTTCATAGCAAGGTGCATCCAAGGTGCTGCTATATCGGTTATCTACTGTTGAAGCCACTCCATCCTTCATTCCCCTTGAAAGGGCAACCCCATGCCCAAAGACTGGAATACCTTGAAAAGAATACTTTTACAATTGCCACTGTCACATCTACCTTAGAAAATATACACAACTGCATGTAGTTTTTGCATTTGATATGTTTTGAAGAACAGTATTTTCCGTGACTTCCATACATCAGCAGAAGGAAATTAGTCTGGAGGAAGAAGTATACCTATGTAAGTACTGGCATTATTTCTGGCCCCTCCCCTGTATTTTTTTTTTTCCTCTTTCTCTGCTGTTTTGCAAGACTGACTACTACAAAGACATTCTAGAAGCAGGAGGCAAGAAGTGAAGACCCATCTGGTGTGTACCTCATGAGAAAAAATGCGGCTTGGGCTTCTTCTCATAAGCCGGATGTTAACATAGGAATTTTATTGAATCCAAAACACTATATTCCCAACATAAGAGGTCTTGGGGGGGTCAAAATTCAGTTTGGTGGTGGCAGGAGAGTGTCTCTCCCTGGTGCCATCAATCCTTGAATGTATCACAGCACAGAAACCACATGAACTCCCATCTCAGTATAAGCTGACGCTGGCCTTGCTATTCCTGCTTAGCCCTGCTCCACATCTGCCTCCTCCACACGTACCCAAGGCTGCTGAGATGATGAATGCAATGTATTTCTGGCCCTCTCTGCTGCTCTGGGAAGCTGCTTTCTTGGACTCTGTGAAGCACTGGCAGCTGAGGAGAGGGGCAGGTATTATTTGTCATGTGAGAAGGTAAGCTAAGTGGCTTGTTACTACTCTGGCCCTGTTACCCCTCACTTGTCCACTCATTTTCAGCAGAGTCATGGCCACCTAATCCATTTCATTCCACTTTCTGATTCCCCTGGTTAGACTGCACCTAGTCTGCCCAAGGCCCTTCTGATGTAATCCTACCACTGTTCATTCTGGTTGCAGTAGAGACTTAGCTGCACTTCCCAAAATGCTGGGGTTCTTACTAGATGTACTTTCTCTGAGTTCATTAGGCTATTTTCTTAAGCCTCCTGGTGAACAGTATTATTTTTGTTTTCTTACATTTGAGCACAAGTTGTCAGCTAAACAGACATTTTAAAAGTTTTCAAAAGTTTCAGAGATAGCTCAGTTATATTAGCTTTCAGATTGGCTAAATTCTCATTTTCCACAGCTTGTAAAATGGTAAGCAAAATAACATATGGTTTTCAATAGCAGTGAATGTGATGATTTTCTGTTTAAAAAAACCCCACATTTTCAATCTGAAAAGTCAAACCAAGGTCCCAAATCATCCAGGAAGCTCCATACCTCATGCATATGAGTAGTCTCACTGAATCAAAACAGTCTATGAGTACAGTTGACCTTTGTGAAGAAATGTTTGCTAAAGCAGCATCTAGGTGATAAGCTCTTTTATATCAAGAAGGTGGATGAAAGTCGGAGGAAAGAGGGAGCAAGGAGAATACATGCAAACCTTGTGCCAAAAAGTAGAAAGGCTCTGACCAAAAGATAGGAAAAACAAATGTTTTAAAACAAAATTTTGATGATAAATTTTGGTAAAGGTTGTTTAGTATCTTAAATATCATGGTTTTAAAAAACCACTAAATAGAGTTCTTCATGTGTTTTAAACTAATGTTTTGCTTTACTCCCCAACTTCTCTGTTGCATCTCAAGAGCACAACAAAATCTTTGTGAAATGCCTTTTGCCTCAGAACCATGTTTGCTGTGCACTTCCCTGTATGAAGTGCACTATGAAACTTCAGCAGATGCATTCAATAGCATGCAAAAAGGCAAAGCCTCACCCTTAACATGACATAGTTTCAACACCACTGTAACTGGGTTATAGAAATGTTTTCCATTCTTTGTAGACAAATGCGACTGAAGGGCACTGCAAAATTCAGTCCTAACTTTAGTTTGTTAGGAGCAGAATTACATTTAGGAAGCACCTTCAGAGTTTGAATGCACTGCAAAACAAAAAGCATTCTCTTCTGTTAGAAAATTTTTTGAAGAATATTATTTTGTTTGGAACTGGTACACGTTTCTGTAGAAGCAAAGCTGTGTCTCAGCATTTCAGGAAAACTACAGGAATGTCTTGTGTCTGTACACTTCAGTTAAACAAGTGCTGGTGGCTGTAGCAGATTTTTATTTTGTGTATCAAATGCAGAAAGATAACACACATTTCCTCCTGTTATAAAATAAAAGCACAAACATCAATCATCTAAAATCACTGACATTCACCCAGAAATAAATACAAATAAGCTCTGCAACATTTTGCTGCTATTATCTGTTGAGAAGCACTGCTGCCCTTTCTACCAGGCGTACCGGAACATGGCTGCCCTCACAGGAATGTAAACTTGGCATTAACCCTGGCAGATTCCCACTCCCTGCCCTCTCTCATTTAACATTAACTCACTCCTACGCTGTTATCAGAAGGTAAAGGTCATAGCTTTATTTACACAATACAGCACTATACAAACGGTCATTAAACAAGAAAATCTTGCACCAAATAAACAAGAAGCAAAAAAAAACAACAATGCTGACCTCGCTACCGGGAACACCCCCTGGAAGTACCTTGTCATTCCACAAACGAGGTCAATGGTGCTGCTCTATCCTTCTAAATATTGACTGCCCTGTGTGGCTCCTCTGCATACCCAACTCCCACACAACAGCCCACGGAGGACTTTCTTATGCTCCAAACCCAGGAGAAATGTAGAAAGCATTCTACTGTTGGCAAGCCTGTGTGGTTCATATCCTATTCCCACAGCCTTTACTCATCCTTCCACAGCTGGAAACCTTGTCAAAGCCTCTCCTATACGAAAGCAGCCTTTAGCACAATACATAAGCTGGGCAGATGGCAGGGGGGACTCCCTTGGTCCGAATGCCAGAAGCCTGGGAACCAACCCTTCTTCCTGCTTCTCATCTCCCTCAGCCCCGCTCCACTCCACCCCAGCCCACTGCCTTTTCCTGCAGGGAAGATATCCTGCTTATTTATGCATTTCATGACTGCTGGCTTGCCTAGATCAAGAAAAAGTGCAAAGAGGGCAGGAGGCCACTGACTAAAATCCCATTGGAGCTCACGCTCAGTTTTGGAAACTAGACCAGGCAGAGCCCAGCATGGATGTAGCCTGGGGTGCAAACCCTGCCAGGAGCGCAGGTCAGGCAGCACGGCTTGGGCAGCCATCCCTGGAGACACAGAGACACTGGGACTCAGACACACACATAGCAGCACAGCTCACCCCTTGCTTCCTGCTTTTATTGAAGGTGATGGAAATAGTTTGTTCTCTCTTGCACCAGAAGCAAACTAACTTCTCTGCAGCAGAATCCTGCAACAGGCAGTTTATGTGGGGAAATGCCAGAGTTCAGGATGTTCCCGTGATTAGGTCTGCTTATGCTGAGGCTACAAGGTCTTTCTCCCCCTCTTTCATGGACCATAGCTCAAATAGTAATTTGCCATTTAACTGTTTACAGTATAAATATGATGATTTTTACACTCTTAAAACCAAATTTAAACCAAAATGCTCCATGTCTAGCTTTGTATTTTAAAACGCCAAGAAAAAAAAAGGGGGGGTGGAGGAGGGGAAATTTATTTGGCTGCCGCCACTCAGAAATAACACAGTAAGGTAACTTGGGAGAATGATGACTTTTAACATGTTAACCACTGACCATGCAACATTTTCATCAGTGTAAATATAACTTCTCGTTACTCTGCCAAGGTTGCACTGAATCATACAACCACCAGTGAAGTCAGACTTTATAAATATTCTTCTTTCACATAAAAACACACTAATGAAACTGCTTTTAACTTTAGGTAGATCTTTCTTAAACACTGGTGTGTGTTATGCAGATAAATGGGAATGCTGGGAAAAGTGATCATCCAAAGAAAAATCTAGTTAGTGTTCAAACAAGTTCTTAGGGTATTTGTGTATGGAAAAAGCCCAGAGGTATTAAAGGATTGGCATCAGCTTATTTATATTCATATTCTCCTCAGTTCAATGTTAGTATATCCTTCATCGCAACCAACATAATAATTACAGAATGTACAGAGCCTCAGAAAGTTGCAGCAAGTTACAGGTTGGATTATTACTTCATAGGATGAGGCACATGAGAACCCATAGTTATGAATGAGGACTCTCCTGTGACTTGAAGGCACCATCTCACAGACCTTGCATTCAAAACCAAAAGAATGAGTTAATCCGAAGCAGGTGACACTAATTTCCAATTTAAGATATTTTCATCCTCTCAGGTGAACTGAAATTGTTCACATTCAAGTTTCTTTTGTTTTACAGAGAAAACACCCCATATAGTCACTTGAATGGTCCTGGATCATGCCAGAGATCACACAACATGCAACTACTGGCCCTTCAATTCTTCACTGAAACAAGGTTTGTAGCTCACACAGTTACTCACTAAAGCATAAACAAACTGGGGACACCAGACATTTATGTTAATGAATTGGTACCCCACTCTAGTGCTGATGTCCCTGCCTGGGGAGGCAACAGTTCTTTGTATGTATGTCAGGTCAGAGTGGGCCACCACTTGTATTACCTCACTTGAACTCCTACAACAAGCACCAGAGACACCCACCTGGGTACTCCAGTTCTCAGCCCAACAACCACAGGTGAATCAAGAACATACAGCATTTACATACATCTGTGGAAAGTGCATAGGAATGTTGAAAGTCAGTACAAGGGAGGAGTAGGGAACTGGCAGTTTCTTAACATTCAGTTTGTTGCATCTACTCTACATGAGAACATTAAGCTGACGATGACTGACTTTAAATATACCAGACTCCAGGGACATGTGACAGTAAACATAGTGCACAACCTTTCATCACCCATTTCAAAGTCCAGTTCAGCTCACAGACAAAATGAGATTCCTAGTCTAGCCCGTAATTTCTGAAGCTTGGATGTATTTTTTTCAAGGTGGTGCAATTGCATAACACTAACAACAACTGCCAAAAGCTGCGACTGAAGCTGTGACTGAAGCTGCTCTTGTATCTGATTGACCCTACTTGTATTATCAGGCCCCAGCCTGACATGTGCCTGGATAGCTGAATGCCAGATGAGAGGGAAGGTGGCAGGGATAATGCAAGCATTTTTATGAAGTTGTTGAAGCATTTTTGACACAACAGTAACATTACACCCTTGAAAATGCCACACTGAAAAATCATCCTAAAGTTTATCTATCATACAAGATGCATTTGGTAACAGCAGTATCTCTCTATATAGAAATCGGGAGGTTCACCTTTATTTCTGACATAAACTTGATAAACAAAAGGAAGGTATGAAATTCCAGTATGCACGCAAATAATTGCACAAGTATGGGAACAACTGTTGGGCCAGCTGCAAAGATGTGAACTTACAGAAGAATTTCTATTGTCAAACAAGGAGCTAACTTTCTCTTTGAACTTCAGGGGAAATGAGGATAAAGTAGTTATTATAAAAGATGATCATTTAGCATCATCACAGCACTTTCTAAAAATCTAACCAACAAGCCAAAGCATGAGCTAAAGCTAGTTATTTACTTCCAAAAATATAACCATGTTTAGCTCCAAACAAATACTTCCACATACGTGGCTGAAAAAAGATCAGAAGGTATAGCAGCTATTTTGAAACCTGCATTTCCATCAAACATCTTAGTTTATTTATATATTCATTCCTCACTTTCCTTGAAGTATTGCCCACACAAGCAGCACTTCCCACTTTGGAGAATAACCATTAATTTCACACCACAATGTTTTTTCTAGAGATATAATTACACAGAAGACAACTATTCTTTATTAAAATATCTGAAGGCATGTTAGGCAGCTATGACTGGTAGTTATTCAGGAGCACAGGTCTTCTTTTCTTCCTCTTTTTTACCCTTTCCTTTTTTTCCTTGCCAGCTAATAAGAGTTTCAGAGACGTAAAAGAACTACTCAATCCCAGTGCTTTTAAAACATTGTAATAAATGACATAGTGAGGTATGGAATAATCAGGCTGAAACTGTTCTGTGCAAGACAATTATTCTAATGTACACGTGACATCAACAAATGCATTCTCGCAGAGTCTGGCACATTATGAATGGATTGTGACATTTTTGTAATGATTAGTTCTTTTAAGATAATCTAGAACTTCTTCCTTCTGGTTGTATTTTATAGAGTAACTGGAATATACATTTTATGAATTGCTGAAGCTCTTAGTATCCCCCAGTTGGGAAAATGAGTTATTCTTATGGACATAACTATGTCCAGATCCAAAAGCCTGTGTCAAAGCAGAATACAACTAAATCTGTTCCTCATGTTCCTCCTATTGCTTTCATTGTACAATTTATGCTATTTCTCTTCTTTTGCTTCTTCTGATAATACAGTCTATATAACACATCATTTACAATTATAGTATTTCACTGTAGCATGCCAAAGATGTCAGCATAGTCTATGAATCAGAAGTTGAGAGTGTTTTTTGCAAAGTTTAAATGACAAAGCATTGTTCAATCAGAATAACATTTCTCTTGGGATTGAACCACTTAGACAATAAAAAGTCATAGAAAGAACACAGGCACATGAACTGATTCAGTGCAGCTAGGAGCCAACAAAGCAGAAGCTATATGTCACACAAGGGAAAAGAGGGAGAAAAGAGAGAGGAGACAGAAGAGGATGTGTGTCGAAGGACGGGAACAGGGAGGTAAGAGGGACAATGAATACACACTCATATAAAGAGGGGGGAAGGTAATAGCATCAATTCTTACTTGCTGGTTCACAGTAGACACTAAATTGACAGCTAATTATGAAGTGGATAAACTCTAGTTTTCGGGAAAAGGAAATTAGTTTAAGTCTTTTTATGGAAACAAATTCTCAAAATCCTTCACTTTTCAAGGTACCCATCCTATCTGTTTTCCTTATGATGGATACTTACAAATTCTGTAGTTACCATATTCTGCTATTTAAATGTAAAAAGTCATAGCCTTGGGAAAAAATGCAGCAAATGATTAGGAAATGTGATATTGGCAGCAAAGGCAAGAAATATGTCACATCTTCAGCACTTGAAAACAAACCTATGCAAGTGTTTGAAGTCCAACCCAGTATGCAAACATCGTTACCAGTGTAATCAGAAGATCAAAATTTAGAGCTGAAGCTAGCAAAACCATTTTCTAAAGAAAACTAAATTTTGACTGAAAGACCACTTTCACAGAGATGTATTTTCCTCTGATGATGCAATGTTCTGAGGTTTGTGATGTCTCTGGAAAGGAGACTCCTTCTCTAAGAATTTTCCCTTTGAATCCGAGTTGGTGGGAAAGCCAACAGCCTCTGGTGGAAGCTACCACTCAGTCCTGATTACTAAACATTTAAAATGTATTTATTTCAATTTCTAGTACTCTTAAGAGCAGCCTTAATAGAAATCTAGGGATGTGACAAATTCCACATCCTTGTCTTGATCCTTCTGCTCAAGAAATATGAGATTGCCTGTCCCTGAGATGACTACCCCAAATCGAAACTGATAGCCTGAAAGAGGTGAGAATATCAGAACTCAAATCCACAGGACTCAGAATTTTTAGTAGACGGGACAGATCCATATGAAAAAACTTGTAAAGCACACTGCTTGTGAAAGCCCAGATTTATTGCTAGCAGTGACAGGCTGCTAAAAACAAATAAAAAGAGAGAGGAAGGGTGAAATGACAAGATAAAGGACTTAATAAACACATTGACATCAGAGTGAAAATTTTCAAAGTGATTCCTTACTTTTAATAATAAAAGCCTATCCCAAAATCCATTCTTCACCCCAGGACAACAACATGCACTTCTTTTGTGTGTGTGCATGGGTGTTGAAGATTAGAGGTTTGGGGTGGCAGGAGGAGGGAGGGGGAGGAGGCTCAAATAGATGCGGGGCACTTGCAAGCAAATCAAAACCATCTGCAAAGAGCCACTTCCTGCTGGTGACTCAGCCTTCACCCAAACAGTCAAGAGGAAGGGGCATAAGCAAAGCATTGCACAGGACCATCCCGATTGTATCAGAGTGGAGACAAGTAGGACAAACAAACTCAGGAAGTGGCAGGGAGTTAGAAACCCAGAGGAAATCTATGGCACATAGAGGAAAGTGAAGAGATTGCGCCGATCTGCAGAAAGGTCACCTCTGGGTCGCACTGTGCCAAGCTTTTTCAAGCCCGCTTTATTTGGACTATAATACAAAACTGGCACACACAGCTGGCGACTGCTGCAGAGGCTATTCAAATGTTAACATTCTCCATGATAAACAGCCAAAAAAAGTTCTATGTAAGCAAATTGGAACAAACAACTAATCTAAATCTGGTTGCTAAGAGACAGAAGATTTCAGCCAAAACCAGCCCCAAGCCTCAAGACGACTTTATTTTTGATCAAAAAAAGTACCTGTAGATGACGCCATGTTGGTGAAGAAACATGAGTGCTGATGTGACCTCTGCTGCATAAAAGCGGGATCGAGGCTCGTCAAATTTGCGTGAGCGCTGGATTTGAAACATTAGGTCTCCTCCATTTACATATTCCATGACGAAAAAGAGGCGGTCCTGAAATTAATTAAACAGTGCTATTTAGCTAATTTCTTTTAGTCACACAAAGGACTGCTTGAAACTTCACTTAAGGTGACTGCAGCATTTGTGTCATGAAATGAAAGAAACAAACGCTACAGTCCTGAAGAAGGAAAAGCTGGCAACCAAAGTCCCCCAAACCTAACGAAAACCAGACAAGAGTCTCCAAGTGAGAAATAAGAACAAGGGAATAGAGTAAAAATGTAGTAAATAAGCAACACACACACACAAATCTCCACACATCATATCCATATGGAATTATAATAAATTTTATATCATAAAAGAGATACTTGAATTATGCTGTTTCTTATAAAATTTAGCCATAACAATGAAGACAGAGTCAATTCTGTCAGCTGCTGAAAGGCTGCTGTGCAAATTTCAGGATCCTTACTTCTCATCTCTTACTAGCTACTTTTTATGCAAAGTATATTTCCCAAATTATGTAAAAATGAATTACAATTGTTAAGCTATTGAAACCAGTGCTGACAATCTCAAACACTTACGTATGACTTTTTGAATTGCCTCAAGCTCTCATAAGACCATGAAATACAATTATGTCATTAAAATACATATCAAGCTATTTACTTCTGGTACTTATGACTTCAAAGTTCAAGTTTTTGAGCCTTTTTCCATGATGGAGAACTAGGAATGAGCTTTACTTGAGAGCAGCAACTGAGATTCTCAGGGAATTACCCCATTTTGGTGTGTTTCAGAAAAAGAAAGCCGTAAGTTAAGCACACAGTTCTCAGTCAGAACAGAGAACACCAATAAACTAAATGTGTGCTTGGCATCTTGAAAAGTCCGATTTAACATCTTTGTCGGTGACATTGACAGTGGAATGGAGTGAACCCTCAGCAACTTTGCCGATGACACCAAGCTGTGTGGAACACCTTCCCTGGAGGGAAGGAATGCCATCCAGAGGGATCTTGACAGGTTTGAGAGGTGGGCTAATGCCCAGTTCATGAAGATCAACAAGGCCAAGTGCAAGATCCTCCATGTGACTCAGGGCAACCCCAAGCACAATTACCTGATCTGGAATACTGTGTCCAGTTCTGGTGCACCCAACACAAGAAGGACATGGAGCTCACAAAGATATCAGAGGACTGGAGCACCTCTCCCACAAAGACAGGCTGAGAGAGGGGGTTGTTGAGCCTGGAAAAGAGAAGGCTCTGGAGAGACCTTATAGCAGCCTTCCAGTACTTGAAGGGGTTACAGGAAAGCTGGAGAGGGGCCTTTTAACAAGAGTATGCAGTGATGGGATGAGAGGTAATGGCTTTAAACTAAAAGAGGGTAGATTTAGACTAGACTTTAGGAAGAAATGTTTTACAATGAGGGTGGTGAGACCCTGGAAAAGATTGCCCAGGGAAGTTGTGGATGCCCATTCCCAAGAATTTTTCAAGGCCGGGTTAGATGGTCTAGTGGAAGGTGTCCTTGCCCGTGGCAGAGGAGTTGGAACTAGATGATCTTTAACATCCTTTCCAACCCAAACCATTCTATGATTCTATGATAAACAGACAATGCAGACTACAGCATATGCAAAGAAATGCCATGCATCTACTTGATAAAACTTCGGTCTTATTTTTTGTAAATGTTTCTTACAAATTTTCATAGTTTTCCCTAATCGTACTAACAGCTCTAAATCATCAACTCTTTATGTATTCACCCTTGGTTTGTAAGTCTATCTCTCCTTCATTTTCTTACTGTAAAATATCTACAACTATAAGTACAAGAGTTTAGAGAGGTGGAGATAATTCTCATGTGACATGGAGAACAGATCTGAGCATATACTCCTAGCTCATGTGACATAAACACTTCATTCTTCAATCACATGATACACAGGTGTGTAAGCCTGGGGGTTCATCAAAGGGAGCCCCTCCCCAACTTTCATGTCACGCTGCGTTTTGGCACTAGCTCATGGTGTCTGGTGTGCTGAGTTGAAGAAAAGGACACAAGATGCAGCATTGCTTTGGATGAGCAAAACCAACCGAAGATGAAAGTTAATTAACCTCCCACAAGTGAATCCAAGCCTGCAGATTACATAGTTTATATATATGAGTCCAAAAATTAATAAATGTTTGCCCTTTGTCTTTAATCATCTACTCTACAGCTCAGATTCAAAGCATAGCCCCTAAAACTACCCTTAAAATTAAGTGTGTGCATTAAGCCTGCTCATTAAGTGCCTAAACGTTATACTTACCAGGGATGCTTCCTGGAGGAGGCTAGAAATGTTTGGCTGACTGTTTGCTGATTATAGAGAGAGAATGCAGAAAAAAACCTTGTTCTTCCCTCCCCATCCTGTATCTTGGGAGCACAGAAACCGCCAGACTGGATCAAATTCAGGATCCAGGTAGACTGGCATTCTTGGTAAAACATTGCTAACAACTTTTGTACATTTTCCAAAATTGTTCTTATCATTCCCTGGTAAGGAAAACATACTAAGGATTAAGATTAAAGCTTCTCACTCTATCATACACTCAAAGAGCATGGCTTCAGGGCCATGCCTTTGCTCTTTGTGCAATGCTCAGTACTGCTGACAAAAAACACTCTAAGTCACACTGCAGATCTCTTCACATTAGTGTAGGCTTTAAATACCACCTTATTTGCTTGTTCTAAGCAAAAACGAGTCCTTGTGCTGTCTCGCTGATTTCTCTCTGAACTGATGAGAATTACAGGATTCTTTTTTAAAGAAAATCTGATAGCTCTCAGCCACTGTTATGAGTTCAGAAGCTAGAGTATAAGGATAATGCCAAGTGCAGTTAGTTTTGTGATAACGTCAGTCAAAAGCACAGCTGTATTGCTACTGTAATGTAACATAAGAGAAGATAACATCCCTAAGAGGAAGTTGCAGATATTGTCATTTGTTAGGCTCCTCACCACTGCACTACAGACAGAGTATCTCTGAAGAGCAATTTTGGTACGAGTGTCCCTTTGCAACACAATAAGTTTGATTATCTCACATGGATATAGTTGCTTTTGTATTTTTCTGCTATACACTGATATTTCAAGTTACATTTCCAGCCTCCTTGGGTGCACATTTCAGCTTGCTAATGAGAATTCACAGAAAAAAAATAATAGTTTGAAGGTTCTGTTCTCTGTTCACAGTGAGTCTGGGAAAGAGTTTGATTTTAAGTGATTATCACTCACTAAGATCAGGTAAACAATAAAATGCATTATTGTATCTGCACTACACACACATGCACAGCAGGCCAGAGTTTCAACATTAAAAGGTTATTTCATCCTTTCCATTGAAATATAACCAGTCTCTATGAAAGCTACTTTCTTAAAATTACTCTCTTTTATTCGTCAGGACAATGACACAATCAGCTGACTCAAATTTACATGAAAAGAGGATGCATGAGAAAAGACAATGCTTTATGAACATGAGCTGAGATTGGAAAGTCCATTTCTCTTCTGATTCCCATAACCTCTGCCACAACAGGGGCATTATTTTGATTTTTGCCGCTTAAACTTTACTTTCCCCAGTTTTCATGAAAAGTTAGTTTTCAAAATACAGGTCCTTAACACTCTGTTTCCTTTCTGTCACAATGCACGTACATATGCAGAGTGATACAAGACCTTTGTGACTTCAGTGCAGAGGACTTCATTCTCAAACAGTAATTGTGAAAGAACAGCAATACGCCTCATTATACGCATCCTTGCTACATGTATCGCCAGGATATATTCAAATATTGCAAAGGGGAATATAAGGTGAATGCCCTAAAGAATTATGCATGATTAAGGAACAAGACAGTGTTTACTCAGTAAAAAATGAGGGTATGAATTTATCACCAATTGTGTTCCAAGAGGAAAGTGAATGGGTTTGGTTTGTACAGCATAACTTTTGGACTCCATTTTCGTAACAGTTGAGCAGTATGCTTTGACGAACAGGATAAACGTAAAGCAGTCCTGGGAACCCTTTAGTTATAGAAACTGGAATAAAAGGCAAAATAATAAAAAAGACATTATAGATTAATCCTCTCTTGGCATCTGTAAAGAAAAAAAAAGTACAGCAAAGTAAGCCAATATGTTTTCTGAAGTAATTAGATTCTTTTAGAGGGTTTATTTTAGTCTTAATTGTATCTGCTTTTCCTTGAATTTCTTAAAAGGTACGGTTGAATGAGAATACTTAAAATAATAAATTGAAAGAAAAACAGAGAAGAGAGCATGGGTAAGAGATTTTAGAAGCAAAGCAGACATGGAATAAACAGGCTAGAAGTCAAGACAAGAAAAGTTCAACATCACTCTGTATTTCTACAGTATTTTCTGACCATGGTTTTAACTACTATACTGAGATGCATAACTGCCTGTCTTAAGATCTTTATTATTCCAGTCTCAACTATTGGTTTTCTTAATTGATATACCCTCCTGCATGATTTATGTTTTCCAAACTGGACTCTAAAAGCAACCTCTCTTCTAGTCTAGTCCCTGCCACTATCTGGAGAAGTACAGTTGTCACAAACTAGAAATCTTGTTTCATGCTCTCTCTCATTCCACTACTTTGTGTCTTCTATTTTTCATCCTCCTTGACATTTGAAATAAGCTCTATAGTAAATCCTTCTAGCTAACCCTTTACTCTTTCTTCTGATTATTACCATTACCTTCCCAGTCCCTACCCATTTATATTTGCTAGTTTCAGATGCTATGAGTTCCATCGTATAGAGCTTCTACCTTTTATTTCTTTTGAAATAGTGTATAAATTTTTAATTGGGAAAAATAAGGTGATTTCTAGAAACAACTACAGTAATAAACTCTCAGAACATAACAGTATCAATCCAGCTTCTTTTTGTTGAGGTGTGATTAATGACCAAGACCTTCCAGCGAGTAAGATCAGATAATCTTGTCAATCAGTTTTGATTTAAGAGATGACACTATACAGTCTTTTTGTTGTTTAGATGTGCAATAATATCATTGTGGAGGAACAAGTTTCTGTGTGAGCCCTGTACAAAAGCTTAGACATGGGAAGACTTTGATGTACTGTTTACATTAATTATTGTGTAGACCTTAGAAGATTATTTTTTTAAATTGTTATAATCATTAATCTGTCTGTCCTTTGTTTGTTTTCCAATTAAAATCCCATTAACGTTAGCTTGTATCTTAAAGACAATCCACTGATAGACATAAGGCCAAGAACAATTATCACTGCAATCTGAAGAGTACAAACTTATTTTTCCTTTCAAACAACTCCTACCAGCTGGGGGGCCCAATATGCAGTTCAGCTGAAATATTACAAAATAAAAAACAATGCAAAGTCTCCCACTTTCAACTGTGACATGTGCATCCACGATGCAAGCCTAAGAACAAATCTTTCACTACCGTATTTCATCTCCCAGTCCAACCCTTATAACACTTAAAACCAGAGAATTTAGGAAAGGAATCAAACACAGATTCCTTAAGTAAAATTCACCATTGATAAATCTTACCAGCCTACTCCAACTACCATTTTTCCTTTCCCCCCCCCCCCCCCCCCCATATAATTGGCTGTGAGTAAATTCTTCCTGATTCTCACTAGTTCCCTAAACTAAGTTCTTTGTGTGAATATACTTTTTCCCTCACAGTTTCAGAAAGTTGTATTTGAATTAGATTTCTCCAGAGACCATGAAAAATATCAAGGAAACTAACGTGTATTAAATACAAGTACTTTTAAACACAAAATAGTTCGTATTCTAGTAGAGTACTCTTACATAATTGAATATGTTTAGTCACTAAACTTGTTGCAAAACACAAGTCAAATACAAAACTTTTCTTGCACAAGAAGTCAGATAAATGTATCACATCTTTGGTATGCTCTGTAAGATGATATTTTATTCATATCATGCAGGTATGAAAATCTTTTCCAACTAGTACAAAACTGTGATTACTTAAGTCTATTTAAACAGGATACTCAAACAGTTTGTTTAAAATTACCAAAAACTACATTAACTGTCCCACCCCTCAGAACTTGAATAAACATTTCCTGCTTGTGATGGAAATTGCACAGGCATGCTGTACACAAAATTATACGCAAACCTTCAGCACCCTGAGCAGAAGACTAACCAGGATGGCAGATTCATCTTCTACAGTCCCAGACTTAGAAGAGACAAATTAAAACCAAGGGAAAACCTAGGTATAGCACTACAGAGAACAACAAAAAGCTCTCTACTGCTCATTTGATTCCTTTTTGAAGTTCACAGTAACAATCTTCAACAGGACACTGTGATACATTATCTGTCACTGATTTCAGTGTTTATATTCAGGGCTAATTGTGTTGTTTTTCCTGTTTTGTACTAGTGCTTTCATGGAGTTCCAAATAAGAAGGGAACAATTTCTACGAATCCTACATTTCTTGGAATAAATGTCCTGTATAAAGGAACAGCTATTTCAAGTTCACACAGGATACTTGTATCTTCCACTTAAAAAAATTAATATGTTCAGATTTTGTATTAAAATTTTTTTTTGGACAACTAGACACTTCAAATTTCTCTCAAGCTGGTGAAGGCTATCTAGGGACTTCTTGCTCAACGTTATTCAGCTTTGCCCGGTATTCAATTTTGAACTTAAGACAGAACGGAGAGAGTCAGGGAACCACACAAAATTGGATAAAGAAGTCTTGCAAGGTCATCTAGCTTATCCCACAGCTGACAGGCAGGATCAGCTGTACCTAAGCCAAGGGGAACTAACCTTTTCAATGCTGCAAGGCAGTCTCTGGGCACTGTGACTCAGAGATCTAACCATAAACCTGAACAGCCCTGCTGAGTTGGCCCACAAAGACCTAGGAAGCTGAAGTCTATAATACTCTGGTCTGTTGGAAGGCAAGTGGCTTTGCCTGGACTCTACTACAGCAGGCTCTTCTGCAGAAATGTGCCAGAAATGTTTTGTTCCCTTTTCAGTCAACTAGATAGCAGTAAAAGCAAGTAGTGAATAGTATTCCTTGAATATATTCTGCCTCACAGGCTAGAAAATTGCATCAGTTCCTGAAATTAATCCGATCAGCTCTGAAAAATCCCTACTGATAAGCATTCCTTCACCTCCACCAGAAGTCTGTTTAAGTACTTATAGAAAATGCCACTGGAAACCATTTTCACTCCTGTGAGTAATTCTTGTGCCTACCTTACTCAAAATACCAATTCCTAGCTGTGCTGCCAGTTATGTATTACCCTCAGAAACACTTCAGTGCTTTCCACCATTGCTTCTCATACAAAGAACTGGTTACTGATTTTTCTTGATTTTGAAAAACCAATCACACAATACTTCTATTTCTTTTGCAGAGACCCCACACATTATGACAATTGGGAACCTGTGGCATAAGCAGCATTTTTAACATCTTGAAAATGGTTTCAAGAATAGATGGCTCTTCCTGATCCACTGGAATAATTCTGAAATGACCCTCTCTACCGTACCATACCATATCATGTGAAGGGCCAGAAAAAGCTGCAAAGCAAATACAATTAGTTTCCAAACAGTGCTTACAGAATCAGTACAGAAGTTCTCAAAACTTTTACACTGTATTACTGCACTGTAGCATTTACTCATCTATAATGTGAGTTGCTGGAAAAAGGTTTTAGAGCATGATGTTTGTCTGAGATCCCTAATCTTCATAAAGCAGACCTGGTATGTCGCTTTTGTCATGGGAGATTAACGTTGCCTCCCTGTGGAGTATCAATGGATACTGGAACAGAATGGGGCTTTTAACATGTTTTTCATGCACCTAATGCATCCCATAGTAGTGTTCAACAAGGAAAATATGGCTGGAGTATGTACAATGAGAGAAACGGGCTGGCTGGGGGTGGGGGACTTACTATGTGACAGCAGTAGGTCATAGAACTATAGAAATGATAACTAACAATTCAAAGTAAGAAATGTTACTTTGCCAGAAACTCGTGGACACCACCTGTTCTTTTCAAAATGCTGATTAGGTTTTACCTAGACTGGCATTCAAAAGGCAAGTTTAGTTTAAAATGTCCAAAATGAAGATAAGCCAGCCTGTCCCAAATAAATAAAAAAATACACCAACTGGTTATCCCCTTAGCACTAGTACTTCTAGAAAAGTTTAGATGATTGTTTCAGTTATTCAGAGAATCTAATCCCATGTTACTGTGGCCAGAAAAATCCATTTATTTTAACAACACTTTTGAAATGTACAGGTCTTCATCTGTACCATAAATTTTGAAATATGATAAAAGTGTGGATATGAATAAAATCTCTACCCTCAAATCTGCAACCAACAGTCATATACACATCAGAATAACAGATGAAGTTTACATTTCTTACACAGAAGTTTTCCTGTGTGATTTACAAATACCTGATGTTTGAATGCAGTCTTCCTATTGTTTTTGCAGACAGTTAATTATGCCAGATTACTATCTGGACCAAATTTACAATGCATTGGATTAGTTGGTACATCAGGCTCATACTCAGACAAGTAAAAAGCAAATATGGTTCAAACTTTCCTTAATCCTCTTTTTAATGAAGAAAAAGTTTACTTCAGAACTGAAACAGCAAGTGGAGTGTTGTCATCCTGCACTCCATAGATCTGTCATTTTACTCACTGAGAATGTGACATAAAAAAGCTCTACCTCAGTTTCTTGAACAGACAAAAATTTCATATTAAGACCTTAAATCTAATTATGTGAGTGCAATTTTATTTTTTTTTAGCTTTTCTCACTTTAAAAAAACAATTACAATTGTGGGTTTTGTTCTTCTCAGTCACTAACAGGTATTATGCTTTTTGTGTATGTGAACGTTTTCTGTGACACCTGTAATATAATATCTAATGTTCTGACAGTATCCACAGGGCTTAGTGGTGAGATTCTCTTTAGGTCAGATGGGTTTTAGGATCAGGATTAGATTTTTAATGCTGTAATATGTGGAATTTGTTAGCCAAGGGCAGGCAATGAAGATGCAGAACAAATTATATGCATTGCCTTTTTATCATCTTGATCCCCTACCATCTAACCTTATAAATGAACTGAAGACTTGTAACTTTGGGAAAATCTTTAACCCCAGATTATCCTGGAGAAAAATGTGTTCTGTTGTCACTGGATTTTTCTGGGAGCTGGTGCAAATCTTTCAGTGTGCCATGAGCTCCAGTGTTGGTAGCCATGAGCTCCACAGTGAGCTCAGGTAAGGAGCTGCTGCTCCCTGGGGTGGAAACCCTGCTCCCTGCTTGCTCCCTGAAAGCCCAAGCAAGCTCTGAGAGCAGGGACCCCAAAAGTGCCAACTAGTGTAATATGCTCTTAGTGCCCTTCTTTTCATACAAGGGAGAAACACAACTAGAATCTCTGCAAAAATGGCGTGTTTTGTAGTTCTAGTCACTTCAAAAGGGGTATCAAGTAGGAAAAGCTTCTCAGGCCATTTCCCTAATACCTTCATTTGATGATAGATAAGCTGTGAAAAGCGCCTTTTATGAAATTCTTTGATCTCATCTTCTTTTGGTGTTGTTTGGAAAGAAGAACTGTTCTGGTGAGATAATTTTAAAGACCTCTTATTTAATGGCCTGATGCACATGGCAGAAAATCATATCAAGCCTGCAAAATGTCACTATGCAGAAAACGTTACAATGTGCAGGCAGCTATTCATATTCCTATATTCTGAATCTTTTAAGAAAAGTAAAACTACTATCTTCCACCTAGAATAAGTTTTTGAATGCACTTCAGAACTTCTAAGAACAGCTTTTAACCTGTTTTATATTCTACCAAGAAGCTTAGACAGAGATGCCTCCTCAGCCCCTAGGTGGGTTCTGGAACCTTTCTTGTTTTCATAATTCATGTTTTCTTATGCCATCTGGGAATCTAGTTTATGTAGCCATTTTTAAAAGCATTTTTGTAGAGAAGCTGTGTGTTGATAGAGCTGTATGTCATGTGTGCTGACCTATTACTGGACTTTTTAAAACTTGGAAATACTATTTTTCAGGCAAAATCAGTTTAACTGTGTCACTCTACTACAGGTAAATTGTTTCATTTTAACATTATCAAGTTGGGCTTTAATGTTTTAATTTCATGATATGATTGGTTTTCAATTTTATAATTGTAATATAGACTTATGTTTTCATTCTTTTCATATTTTCATTGTTTTATTAATTACTTGCTGAATGTTTCTGAAATTCCTATTCCAATCTGTACATTCAAACGTAATCTGACAACCATTTTCTGATAAATTATCCATTACTGCTGCAAAACCTAGGAGTAATTAGCTGAATGGGCAAGTCTTTATATCACGGCCATGATATACTGCAACAGTGCCTTTTGATTCTCAGGAAGCAATCAATTCACTGAAAGGCAGAATTTGTCTTCTCAGATCTATGAAACTGCTAGTCATGATCCAGGAGGAACAGCTACTCAGACAAAGAAGTCTCTTGAGAAATGATTTCCAGTCACATATATCAGGACCAGGCAGACTGAACCAAAATGGGCCCAGCAGCAGGAATACACAAATATATTTTATATTTAAATTTCAGTAACTAAATTAGTTATTTAATTTTCAGAATTAGAACTTAGAAAAAATTACCAAAAAGCTTAAATCTGTAAGACGAGAAAGCACATATGTATAGTTTTCCTCTCTACCCATGCAACAACACATTTTTTGCCATAGCACCAGTCTGTGAAAGAAGAGTTGTCCTGCATTATAGAATTTGGCACTGGAAAAACCTGCTCCTTCCTCCAGCTCAACATTGTACTTGCATATGAAGAGAGCAGCAGACATTGTAGAAGAAAAGAAGGAAATGCAGAAGTGTACAAAAAATTATTCAGACATTCAATATGTTGCATTGTAAGTTAACTTGGCTAATAGGAGCTTGACGTGAACACTAGTGCAGCTATTTAGAAAGAAGTTTATTGGAATTCTCCAAAAGCTTTCAAACTTCTTTCCTTGTAACGTGGAAATGAGCACTGGAAGACTGAAAACTAGATATTCAATTTCTGATGCTTTGTGTGTTACACAAACATTTGCTACCAGATATTCTTTACTGTTTCTAAATGGTCATTTTTGCACAAACAAAAAAGGGGGGTGGGTGAAAAAACTAGTACTCCCATTGCAAATGATTTTTTTTTCTGAAGAGGAATCACCAAACGAAACTCGGGAAAGAAAGTATGAGCACTAAATAGGGGGATTTTACCTGTTTCTCAGTAAAAAAATATTGTTCTTTGGAGCTGATAATTTTCCAGTCTTGAGCTGGCTATCACCTTACATTCATCAATAAGTCATTCATAATTAAGGTTCCCATCAGAGTGCTCTTTTGCATGTTCTTCATACTTACTCTTATGACCAACTCAATCATTTTGCACTAAAGAAAAAAGAAGTATAAGACTATTCACTGTCACACCTACCAGCAAACAGTATTTTGTATTCAGCAATTTTACACAAGTCAGAGCACAATAAAACATTATCTGGCCTTGTTTTAGGACTTGATTTTCTAACTTCTCTTTATTAGATCAGGCCACTGATTCCTACAGGACATTCTGTGAGATTAAGTGGTAAGGAGTTGGCTCATTTATACTTTTATAAAGTTTGTGGAGGGGGAGGACAGGGAATCCTGTGCTCCATTCAAAAGAAGGAGATGAATGAGGTCTTTGGCAACATAAAGATATTCACTACCAGAGAAGCAGCTCTTTTCTATTATGTGAAGCGTTTCAGTAATGTTCCCACGTACTTAAAAACAAAGGTCAGCCAGTGACAACAGTTGGTTCTAGCATGACAACACAGCAAGAAACTCCTACTGGACTGTGACCATCCAGATGGAAAAATTTATATGAGATACTGTCATATCAGTTCACAAACTATGCCCTGGATGCCAGAAATAACTTAAAGTCTACAGTTTACTTGAACATGATGTTCTGATTAATAAAAAATAGTTGCATTTGTACTAAGAAAACCTTGCTGAGGATTTCAGGTTCCTTAAAATGAGACATTAGCATGAGTAACTGTGTCTGTACTCACATGAAAGAAAAACAGGATAGTATGATCTTGCAGTCTACCAAAGAGACTTTCTTTTTGGGAACTTGGCTGAGCCAGAACAAAATAATTATGACAGTAAAAATAGACATGTTGTTGCTCTAAAGTAAGTTAAGAAATGTTTCCATTCAGAAATATCTTATTTTCAGCTTTTTCTTCAGGACCCTTCTTTTCTTGCAGGTATTAATTCACAGCACTCTAAAAATGACAGGCACATTAACATGCTGAAGCTCATTTCCTCAAATTCAAGCTCAGTCCTTCAGACTGTACATATACAAAAAATGGGATGAGCTAAAATGTATACTATTATTAGAGGCTATAAAATACCATAACAAGACCCAATGACAGATCAACTTTCCACTGACACTGTATGTAGCAATACAGACTGAAAGCTCCTCTGCACAGTATATGCCAGGAAGGGGTAGAAATTAGGGTGTACCAGGAGAAAAAGTGAGAGTACTTGTCAAGGCAACACTAGGAAAAATGCTTGCAGGGCATCTGCTGCCTAGCTGGAGTGAGTTGCAACCTTTGCTGAGTGCTGGAGCTGCTAGTGGAGCATCAGGAGCCATCCCACCTAGCTAAGCTCCACAGATGACATGTTATGCCTCACTTTTTACGTGTGCTGAGCCCAAGCAAGCTTCATTGCATTGACTGCAGCCATGAAAGAAGAGATGCTCATCTACTACAGGATGTGTATCCTTCATTCAGCAAGGACAACATAAAATTATCACTGAATCAGGCTATTTGGGAAGAGATACTAAAAGACCTGTTACTAAATTCACGTCTGGTGCAAGGCCAAACACAAAATTGTGTCCTCTCCGTCTCCTCTTACACTACACTTCTTACTGCGAGGCTGCCCTAGATAACAGTTAACATAACAGTTTAATTGGATAGTGATAACACATAATAGTTTCTCAAAAACTGCAATGCTTTTCCTCAAACCTCTCTGTGGAAACACGATAACATCACAATTCCCTTGTCATGGGGAGATGGAGTCAGTATAATGTGCAGCTTACAGGCAGAGCTTTCACCCTGGGTAAATGTTCTGAGCAAATCCCTGTGCAGCTTCTGTTGCTAAGCAGAAACCAGATAACCTGCTCTGCCAGAGCAGCTGCCAGAGAGGGAAACTTAACCTTCATATGCTCTCTCTTGTGTCTCTTCTACCCACCACTATTCCACCTCAGTGTTTCATTATTCGATTTGCTCACAGGTAGCAAAAAGCCCACAACAAAAAGGAAGAACTAAATTATAAACATAAATAAAGATTTTTAAAAGTTAACATTTAACCCAGTTAGTACAAATTCAAACGTCTTCCTCAAAATAACTAATACACGTACAGATTCTCCTATTCAGCAAATGGTAAAAGGCCAGCACACATACAGAGCTACCACATGAACAGGGAGATAGGGACTGGGACAGACTATCTCAGTACAGAAATCTTTGCTGAGCTGAGCACCATCATCCTCTTTAGCTCCAACTTCATCATTTAACCCTCTTTACATTAAAAAATTGATAGTGATAGAGTCAGTGTCCTGAGCGCACCAACAGACTGCAGTGTCCCTGCCCAGCCTCACCTGGAGAGGGACAACACTTCAACACTGCCTGTAAGGGCCCCATTTCAGTCCAGTCCAGGGCTGTAGATGTGCACCTCTGGCCCTGGCTCCCAGATGGATCTTGGACCTGGTTTCTCACCTCATCGTTTTGGGAGCTGATGGATGCCCTTACCAGCACCCAGCTCTGCTTGTTACATCTGGACTCTGTGGGTCTGCACTGGTTGGTGAGGGTAATTAGGCTGGCCTTTACTCTTGCTGACAGAAGAGAGTGTTCCCAAAAGTATGAACAAATTTGAACCAATGGTGATTAAATTTATACCCCCAAAGGAAAGCAATTAATGTTTGTTACAACGTGATCCCCAGGAATTTAAGGTACAAGAAGATTTCATGTTTGAAGCAGAAGTTGTCCCCCGCATGACTTAATCACTAGCCAAGCTGCTTTGGGGAAATGAAATGAAAAGGAATTCTGTTAAAGAATCATAGAATGGTGTGGGTACATCATCTAGTTCCAACGCCCCTGCTTGGGCAGGGACACCTTGCAGTAGACCAGGTTGCTCAAAGCCCCATCCAACCTGGCCTTGAACACTTAAGAAAGTGGAGGGAGAGATGGTTTGGCTTATTATGGAGACAGCAAGTGGCTTACAGGTCACAGATGAGGACTTTCAATAAGGCTAAACACACTCTAAGACCCAGCAAAATGTTAGTAGGTTTTAAAACTGTTTTTTAAACAGCAAGTTTACTCTGAAGCAACAATTTGGGATACACACATCAAGTGATGCTATGAGGATGCTACCAACAGTCATGGATCTCTGATTTGGGTGAAGCTTTTGTGAGATCAGATTTGCACCTGCTGCTTGGAGAAGCATACCTATGGAGGTTTCAGGTTGCATATATTCACTGGGCATCTTCAGTGCATACTGAAGCATGGCTAATTTAAAACATTAGCCTTTTAAGTACATGCTTGTATGTGGCAATAATTGTACATTTTGAATCTGAATTAATATTTTTAATGAGGACTCTACATTGAGCTAAGTTTGTCTGCTAGCTGCTCAATAAATTTCTGTCTTCCCATGGAAGGAAAGTGTTTTGATACACAGCAAACACAGGCTTCAACTTATCTACTGTGTCTATAGTCTTTTTAAATTATCTAGAAATCTGCTTCTTTGATTTGTTCTTTAGCTGGTTAAAGGTTAAAAAACTTTAAAGAACTCAGCATTTATTGCGACATCAAAGATGATTACAGAATAGCCTGGCAGTTTACTTCTCTGCAGAATGCCCATAAAAAAGAAAGATGTGTGCATCAGGAATTTGCAGAATGTGTTGCACTAGAAGATAAACTGAAAAGGAATGCACATGTACATGAATACAGTGAAGTTCCTATTTTGACAGTTACTGAAATACTTGAAGTGGTACCACTTTTTTTTTTGCAAATCTAGAAAGAAAGATGTTTCTGAAAAATACTTGAAGAGATGACAGAACATATCCAGGTCAGAAAAGTTTAATTACAGGCTAAAGAGAATTGTAATGATTCAAAGCACAAGAGAGAAATTACAAGGTGGAAATACTCAATTTACACTAGATTCTTAGTATTTTGTTCGTCACAAAATTTTCAGCCATCTGGCTACATTACAAGCAGATTATGCTACCAAACAGATGGAATTAATTAACCCCAGAAATGAAGACCTGGCCATGGTTCATGAAGTTTGGAAACATACCTTGCGTTACAATTTCAGTAAGTCTTTAAATTAAAATCCCCTAAACCTACTTTTTATTTATTCACCTTAAAGAAATGAGAGGCTAATGTAAACTCAAATTCACACCAACTCCTACTTACAATATAATGTGTGTGCAGGACTCCTAGAATGGAAAGTCCATTGCACAAGGGAATGCACCTTCTCTCTTGCCCAGAATAAGGGCCTGAAGACAAATGATAAAAAATGGGGCATTATCATCCAGGACAGTGGTGCAATGTAAATACTTCAGCCCACACCCTGTACTGCCTCTACCCCTTATGCTGTGCCACATCCCATTACCATTGTAAAGATAACACCTCACCAGGGCCACCTGTGAGGACAACTGTCCCCTGGCTCCCACAGTGAGTGAGACTGTGTGTGTAATCCCACAGCAGAAATAGAAAAAATCACTTAAATTACTTTTCTATGCTTTATTTCTACATCTGTAAAAGACTATTAGCATCATATCTAGTAAAACAAAGGCAAGAATAAGGCAAGGAGAAAGAGAGGATTTTACTTGAGGGAACTACTTTAGGATCAGAAGAATTGATGTAAGTATAGGTTATTTTGTCTGACAGATCCTTACAAATTAGTATTTTATTACTGGCAGAACAATATCAGTTTATTGGTGGGATCCCACCAATGGCAATTTCTCAGTCAAGTTTTAGTCAACAGCTCTATCAATGGCTTGGAGAAGGGAGTGAACAGTGAAATGTGCAAATCTGGCAATCATACTAAGTTATTTCAAATAGCCAGATGCTGTGCTAATGGTTAAGGGACCCCAAAAAGGACCACTCAGACTGGGGGGGGCAGCACCAAAAAGGTGGTAATGAGCTTTATTATAGATAAATGTAAAGTAAAAAAATTGTTTCTAGGGGAAAGTATCTGATGTCTATGTCATGCTGAACTTGTAACAGAGAGTTAAAACTTAGAGGAAACATTGTGGTGCTTTTGTTCATAGCTCTCTGAATCACTGGCTCAAGGTACAGCAGCACTCTAAACAGCCAAAAAACTCCCACTGGGGAACACCAGGAAAGTGAGTGAGAAAAAAGCCTGGGGGTCCTCATCTACTGCTACATAAATTTTTCATGTTCCCACATCTTGAGTATTGTGTGCAGTTCTGGTCTACGCAAATCGAGAAGTATGCAGTGGAGGTAAAAAAAAGAGTACAGAGAAGGGTAACTGACATGATCACAGAGATGAAAAGCTGCTATACAAGAACTGACTGGGGGCTGAGCCAGAATACAAGTGAGATTAACATAATCATAAAGATGGTGGATAGGCTGAATGTGGAATTGCTGTACATCAAATCCTGTGATACTGGGACACTGGTGAAAGTAGCAAAGCAAGTACAAAAATGTGTTCCTTCACACAGTGATTAGTGAACTTCAGGAATTTGCTGCTGTGGCTGTGGAGGCAGATTGCATCAGCTACTTCAAACAGGGGTTAGAAAAATTCATGGACAACAGATCCATTAGCAGATACTAAAAGGAATAAGGCAGAGAGGTACCTTTTAACACCCTCCTACAATTCTGGATGCTGGTCAAATAGAATGCAGAAAGTGGCACCTATGTGCCCTCTCTAAATAGTCTCTTTATTGCATGGTGTCAGTAGCAACAAAATGGATCAGACAGAACACTGACCCTACCTGGTAGGACAGCTCTTACTTTCATAGGTTACAAAAAACCCTACATGATATATATATATATATATATATAAAGACATACACAAAATTGATTTTTTTTAAAGATATTATTATCCCAGTGAAGGCGGCAATTTATCTGAAAAATAATTGCATTATTATTTTAAAAGAACAATGAGGGAGGTGATATGGGCACCATCAAAACAAAGACTGAAATTTTGATTTGAGCAGCTTGAAGGAAGAATGGTAGCATAAAATATGAAGGTCGTGTTTAGGTCCACTGTAATTTGGAAAAGAGACTGCAGATTACCTAGTTTCCACCTTTCAGTTCATACTTGGCTCTAAAAACATTTTGTTTAGAATTAATGAATTAACATATGAAAATATTTAAACAAAAAAGTCTGCAAGAAACAAGAATGAGCAGGGGCCACATAACGTATGTACCAAGCATTTCAACTTTGAAAAAGAATTTCATGGCCTTTTCCTTTGCATCTATCAATGAATAGTGATATCTGCTAATGTACAACAATGCAGATCAAATGTAACACCACAGTAAAAAACTTCCATTCATCAATCATAAGCTTTCACTAAAAAAATGTGGTAGGGCATTAAAAATATAATAATCTCCTTTATAATATCATGTTCTGAATAAAGCTCATTATGGCTTCAAGCCTCCAGTCAGACAGACCTACAGACTGCATCAAATGAAAGGTAAATTTGAAGATTTGACTACTGAATGAGATCTAACTTTTTTTTTACTGGGTCTTTTACCTGTATGTATGTCCTGATCACACTGAAATACTAGAAAAAAGCCAGGGATCTACAGCTACAGAAATGGATTTATTTCAGGCTGTAGATTAGAAAAACCCCAAATAACTACACACAAGAAAACCCAAACAAAATCCCTTAAGTCTTTCAAAATACAGATATCTATGTCAAATGAAGTTTTGTGTAGATTCATATGATATATTGGTACATTATGTTTGTATAAGGTTATCCCCGTAAAAGAATACCTGAAATTGAAAATGATTATAAAATTATAAATCACATAACCACCTTTGTTTTGGAAATATATGTATTCAGAATAAGTATCTTTTGCTTTTGTGATATGAGATCACTTTTACTTTCACTTACTGTACATTGGAAAAAAGATCAACTTGACACTGACCCACAGAACCTTAAATGCCTTTTAGAAAAAAAATGTTTCCATTCCTCCATCAGGGAGGATTTTTTTTCATTTTAACTTTGAAGCCAACCAAAACATGTTTCTATGACTGATGTGAGCAGAAATAAAACAATAAAATTATTTCAGCTGCTCTAGTTCAGGAAGTAAAACAAAAACTCAATGCCAGAGCAAGAAAGAAAACTAGCTTTCTGTCTCCTTTATCTTTCTCAACACTTATTACCCTGCTGCTAAATTAATTACTTTGCTAGAAATAGACTTTTATCAGTATTTAACAGGTTGGTTTTTTTAGGATGATATTGCTTTGCTAGCTTCAAAGTGCTTTCTGGTAAAATAGTTCAGACCAAGCTCCTCTTATAAGAGAAGTACATGAATTCTACAGAATATGAAGAGATTTTAGAAGTACTTCAACAGCACAGCAGAAGAGAAGCTCTTCAGTCTGGCAAGGTCAATCATAAGACATCTTTTGCAGCAAAGCTGCCTTAAGAATGAGAAAGATCCCTCCACCCAACTCAGAAAATAATCCCTTTACCTGAATATCATTTCAAGCACCATTTTTTATGTACTGCCTAGCTAGCATTTTAACACCAAAAATTATTTACTACTACTGTGGAACCTTTTTAATCTTTTCATCTTACAAGTCCTTGTTGTCTTTTGAATCAGTGCAGCATTGGGGTGAATTTCCACTTAAGCGCAAGTTATTGAGCCATCAGAGCCAGAATAATCATCAGCTTCTTTTGCAGTTCTCATACTATCCTTGTGAGACAACAGTTTTACTCCTCTGAAGACACTTGCTTTTAAGTAAACATTTTAAATTCCACAAACTCCACATCATAAAACCATAAAAAGATGTGAAGTAATTAATTTGGACCCAATGTCAACAATATTATGATCCACAATCGACTGAAAACAGATGCCCTTCTCCTCCAGTCACCAAACTTCAGTTAAATCCACCCAGCAAGAAAGAGTCTAAGTGTAATATCAAAGGTTTCCCTGTGAGCCCTAAAGGCAGTCTGGCAACAATCACTTAAGGGTCCATTCACCACTTGGTGATTGCAGGAGCATGTTAAACTTCATCCTTATACTTCATATACTTCTAAGGCCTCAAGGCAGCCCCTTCACAGTGAGCAAAACAGGGATATTGGTCCTACCCAGGTCTGTTACACAAGATTCCATTACACCATGGAAATAAAACTAAATGAAGGAAAATGCCATTCAGGCTTACTGTTATTAAGCAATGAGGAAAAAACAAGTCCACTTAATTGTAATTATACAGAGACTAGAGGATATGACAGTTAAAATACAGTGAGACAGGTGGGACCTAGTTTAAGTATTCTGCCCTTCATATTTGCTAAATTCTTGTTAGCCAGCATGGCAAGCCTTACCACTCTTTTCCCTGGTGAGGCTTAAAAGTTAGCCCTTTCACCTTACTTAAATGCAGCCTTGTTCTATTGAAAAAAATGCTTAACATCCTGGACAGTGAACTGGTTGCTTCCAAGTGTTTATTTCCATCACAACACAACGAGTTGCTGGACCTTTGCCAAAGTGATCTTGGCTTATGGAGGGACAAGGTGCTTACCCTTTGGAAAGGGGTGGCCATGGAAGTGTCCTGAATTGCACTGTAGCCTGTGTAGTGTCCCAGTGCTGGTTTATTTATGTCTTACCAGAGCAGAAAACATGTAAGTTTAAGTAAATTGAGGTCACAAGATGTAGTAAGCTTCTACAAATCTAACTCCAGCAAGGTATTAAGTTCTTGGCAAGCTTTTTAGTAATACGATCTCATATTAAAAACAAAAAACCACAGCAAACAATCAAACAAAAAACCCCACAAAACACACACAAAAAAACCCAAACAAAAACAAAACAAAAACAACCCACCAACAATCTATTCACTGGTACAAGCGAGTGAAAACTCAATTTAAACAATGGATTTGTGATGACTTAGACCAGCCATGAAGCTGATATACAGTACTGGACACTGACCAAGTAAACTGTTGTCATACTGGTACTAGATACTACTGTTTACATACAAACATTAAGTGGAGCAGGACAAAAAACTGACTCAAGCCTTTATACAATGCACAAATTGAAACTTCAGTTTAAGTTCAAGAAGATTCTTAATTCCATTTTCACTGCTGTAATCTTGTTGCAATCTTGTAGGTCTGATGAGAACTGAAGGCAAAGCTGTTAGGTAAAGACATTTTTTTCTTAGTCTAATTAGACAGAGGAGGTACTCTGACATGATTCCTACTCAGGATGCAGAAGCAGAAAATCTCCAGTCTACACTAAATCAATCACTCCTTGTTTGTAACCTATTAAAAACTTTACAAAGCTCTAAAAGCCTTTCACTCTAAGTCCAAAAGAGTAAGAAAACCTTTGTTCAAAGCACATTAAATACAATCACAAAAACACCTGTGAATTATGTAAAACCTAGTGAGATCAGAAGCAATAAACTAGAAATAAGCATTCTGGCAACACAATGATTATTTTCATATTTTTTTTTCTGATAGCACTTCATTCAATTTCATCTAATTTTATGACACTTCATTGAGATGTATATAATCAATTATAAAGTAGTTGCCTTTTTTGTATACCTAATATATAGTTGCTCAGCTACCAGAAAACTAGATGATTCTTTTACTCACAGCCTTACTAATTATATTCCCTGGTATAAAAGTAGAGGAATGATAACAGTATTGCTAGCTTTGTGATGTTGTTTATCTGTGGAGAGTTGCAGGCAGTAAAGAGTATTTTCTAAGCAGAGTTATATTTTAAGACAGACACCTTGGAATGAGGGAGCAGGGGTGAAGGAGAGTAGTTGAGGAATAAACTTCCTGAATAATATATTACAATATTTCTAGCTCATACTATACATAGCATTCTGGCAATTGGAAACTATTAAATTAGTAGCTTCTATTTATAAACAGGTGTCCATTACTTAATTGACTATACTTCAAGTGTGATATTGGGTATAAAATGGAGAACAGGGATGTGCTTATTTTCAGATGTTGCTTGTAAAGCCACCCTCTTTTATTCCTGGAAGGTGTTTCTTACACAGTCTTTGGGGGACCATATCACTTGCGTATGCTGGCTCACTTCTGGGAGAGCTTAGTAGATAATTTTTGTGAACTCTATCTCTGAGATAATACATCACAGCAAGTCTTGAGTTTTTTGCTTGTTTATGGTTGTGGTTTTGGTGTTTTTGTTTTGTTTTGTTTTAAAATAAACCATTCCTTTATTATTCAGTTTCACAATTCTGGTTTTCCTAGATTTGTTGCTTTTTTGCTTTTTTTCCCAATTAATGGAATATTCTGGAGAATAGCTAAAAAGTAACACAAACGCTTTTACAAGCCATATATTTTATCACTGAGCACAGCAGCAAGGTGGTGAGTATGGTTGGATTTGCAACATCTAGCATTGCTGCGTTGGGAAAACTGACTTGAAATAAACCATGTTATGATGCAATATTAATCTGCCAAAACCTTCAGTAGAAAATTACTGCCAGTTATTTTAAGATAATACATAAATTTCTGTCTCACACTGGATTCAGACACCGGAATTTTAACAAACAACTTTTCAACAACTTGCCCATTTGTTTACCTGTCTTTTAGAAACTTGGTTTTAGGTAACCAAGCTTTAAAAAACTTGAACGACAGCTCATACACAGTTCCAGAATGCTTGAAGAAAAACAGAGCATGTACAATTAAACACAGTGCTTTCATAATTAACTTATTTGGGGCAGGGCTTTTTTTTTTTTTTTTTTTTTTAGGACTATTAGGAAGACTCAGTAAATATAGCTTCAAACTCCTGTCACTTGGTAAATTCACTGTGTGCAACAAAGATGCACATTAAATGGTAGCCCAGCACACTATCTCTCACTGGCCAGGTGGAAACACCAGACAGACGTTTAGAAAAAGTCAGCAATTTTTGTTTGTTTTTTTGTTTGCTACAGATAAACTTCACATTAACACTTTAGATAGCGTTCTAAAGATTCCACAGGAGAGATAAAGGAGTTCCTTATTGTGGTTCTCTAGAAGATACGTGCATTCAGAAACAATCTCCTCAGGAGAAGATACAAAGTTGAGATAGATGCCAGGGCTGCAAATAATACTGTGAAAGATGTGTGCTACAAATTCACAGCAATTCCTGCTCAACACAAGCTTTCCACGGCCCATGCTATTATTTATGCACTCTTGAAAACACACAGAATGCTGGATATAGTGAAACACCACATTGGCATTACATATAACGTATCCATTCCTACACAGGAAATAACCCTTAATTTTACCTTTCATCTCCCTTGACTTCTGAATATATGTGATGACGTACAAACTACAAGGTGACAGTAACACTTAAACTCTTCTGTCATCAAAGAGTAGACTTTCCATTACTTACACAACAGCATGCACGTTACTGAAATCACTCTGATAAAGAAATTTATTATAGGCTTCAGACATCACTGTAGACTTCTCTTTACTAACTGAAACAACTTTAAAAAAAGAAGCAGCTAAAACTAGGGCCGAGTTATGTACTTCCCTAAAATAAGTGAAGTAGCTCATAGCAGTATAAACTGGATTTGGAGCTGAAGGACTAAGCTTTATTTCCTTTCACTGTGAATATATATATGCACACAAAAGTGCTTATGGTTTTTGTATATAAACATAAAAAACCACACATAAGAATATGTAAAAGAGCATTACAGAAGCAGACAAAGACTAAAACCCAAGAAATACCAGAATTAAGTATGCTTGTAAACCCTCACTTGTTCCCCCCCTTGCCTCTTTAGCTTGCAATTTGATGTTGTTTACTTAAATGATGAACATGTTTTCTTTTGAAACCCCACTTAATACTACAGGAAGGCTTAAAATAATGTTGCAAATGAAGCTGATTTTTGGAGAAAGGATGGTTTCAGAATTGTCACTCTAAACAGGGGTAGTCTGTCCTTGGTTAAATCATCAACTCTACTAGTCAGGCTTCTTACTTAAACAAGTTTAAGAGTTGTTTGCTACCTGTTTCTCTTCTCCTGGACCCTTCTCTGCAGAAGCTTTGGGCATTAACAGTGATACCTGAAGTAAAATGAAAACTACAGTTCATAGTGTCTAAGACACTAATACAGAAAATAAAATGCTCTGGGCACAATTTTGTTCCATCCAACTTTAAGTTAGCTAATAAAGACGCCTAGTTTTGGAGCCTCATCAACTTCAGTGCTCTACAGGAAGAGAGAGGCTATTTTCAATTTCAGTGCCACAGCTAGGCAGAATAAAAAAGTGTTGAAGACTATGGCTGTGATCCCTCTATACTTAAGGTCTCCAGTTGTAAAACGGTCACAGCAGTTTGAACATCTTCCACAGGGTACCCTGTTTACTCTTCTGTGATGCACGGAGGCAGCGCAGCAAAAGCATCATAAATACACAGGCTGGGAAATCAATTAGCATAAGGTTTACACTTAAACAAGGCATTGCTCTGATTATCACAGATACAAAAAAAGACACCTCCTCTTTTCCCACTGCAATGGTCTGCGATAAAAATGTACACAATCATGGAATTAAGGACCACATCCTACCAAATACTCAGAAGGTTGAATTGCACAGTAAATCTCAGTACAGTAGTGAATTTTCCTGAATTTCTTTTAAAGTAGTTGTTTGCACATAGGAGGAAGATATAAATGTGTCCTGTGCCAATCACTTCCTACTGAACGCAAGTGTGGGTAAATCACTCGACTAAGAAGTATTGGGGAGCTATTATGTGAATTCTTGTATTAAAAATTCCCAAGTACAAGATTTTATATAACACCTTAAAAGGTTTATAAGGAGGAGAAATGAACCCCTCTCCTTCCAAAAGTGATGGAGAGAGACAGGCAAGAGTAAGAAAACTAAGAGGAACACCTTCCTAGAAGTTCTCAGCAACTTCCACAAAACCAGAATCTCACCTTGCACTACATTTGTGGATAGGAAAAACCCTTTAAAGGAAGGGAAATTGCCCTTGGCGTGGCTGGCTTACATTAAGTCAACTTTAGAAACTGTTGTCTATCTTTTTGCCTCATCAGCAGGTAACTTGGTAAAGACTAGGTTTATATCCTAGCAGGCATCCCCCACAATATCTAGGGACACATTATACTTGAGCTGCTGACGGAGAAGGGAGATGTTTAACCTTGGCAGGGGGGAAAAGGGGAACTTAACAATAAGCAGTTTTCTTTTAAGCAGCAGCTGGTTTCTTGAACTTCACTTAAGCAGAGGAAGTAGCATCCAGCTGGGCTATTACTATAACAAAGGCTGTGGCTAGCACAGAGAAGAGGCTGGGCAGAAAAGAGGGGGGAAAAAAAAAAAATCTGACTTTTTATATATGATTACCTGTATGCCAACATACTTTTTTTGAGCTATTAATTGCTGGAATCCTCTCATCTCCTCTAAACTTGTTGCTGCAGAAAAAGTGAGGGTTTAAGCAATTTCAAAGTGTTGTAAAAATTGTTTCTAAGAAATAAAAAAGCAACTAAAGAAACTCATATATGAGGAATGTTTAGCACAAGCACTATTGTGATTAAGTGTCATGTAAGGAGATACACTCAGAAAAACTTTTCTTCCCCCCACCCCCCAGGGATTCTTGGATACCTCAGCAAAATTTATTTTAGGCCTATCAAAAATAGAAGAAAAAAAGCAGGGACAGAGAGGACCAAAATGAATGCTCTGGCAGCTTTGGAGGGCCCAGAAGTCACTCTCTGACTTGTGGGTGAGATGCGGGTGTTGGCTAGAAATTTAAACTCCTCACTATCTCCCCAGATATTGCTACTACATGTTACTCTTACATATTCCAAGCAAAAACAAATGAAAAATAACAACTCAGAAACAGCACAGTAAGAAATAGTCCTGATATGAGAAGATAAAGTGTATATACATTCTAAAAAACACCTAGGATGATCTTTGCAGTTCGAAAACAGCAGTGAAATTCCTGACAGTCCTTGTCCAAGCAAAGTTCTTAAAAATCCATTTTACAGGAGATTGCCAGCTATAAACACAGGGTTTGACACTTTAAATGGAGCCTCTTCTAGAACAAACAACAACCACTAATGGAAAAAGGATTACAAACGAAAGTGCAGTCGGAGTACTTCTGGCCAAGAAAGTCCCCTGCTCCAGGGAGAAGAACCGTGGAAGCCCCCAGTCTCCTTCTTTGACAGACTCGGTTAGTGATACAGGGATGTGACTGGTTCTGCAGACGTTCACTATCACCAATTACACATGGGTGACTTTTAAAGCTTTAACAAAGGGGAAATAAAACAATGACTTTCTGTAGTTTTGTGATCTTCAAGTAAAGCTTTGACGTGGCAACTATCAAAGCCAAGAAGTTACACAAGCAATTCTCCATTATCAAAATGAAAATGTGACGTATCCCTCAAAATGCCTAGATTATTCTTGACTGTAATCCAGAAACTTCAAAGACAAAACACACAAGGACTGGAAGTCTGGATATCTACTAAATAAACCACAATACACTCATTCAAGCAGGCAGTTCCTAAATATCAACAACATTTGTGTCCTGTACACTGTAGATGTGGAGTTCATATAATAGATTTTACAAGAGTCATGAATTAACGTGACACAGGCAGATAATGGTGGTGGCTTAATGGCAGCTTTGACATTCAGGTTCTTTGTGTCCAGACAATATTTCAGGTTGTAAAACATATGCATTATTCACCAAGAATGATCACTCCAGTGCAACATATATGTCATATTTCCCAATAACATTGATGGCTTGAACACCAGTAAAAATACTTGTACAATACTTTTAATTTGCCACTCTCATCTGTATCCACAAATATGTACAGTTACATACCATTTCCATGAAATTATTCAATAGACAGCACATTTCTGATACATGATGAAATTTCTCGTAACACTTTAAACACACAGTATCCACGAGGCTAATCCTGCAGAAGCTGCTTTTGTTATGCTCCCACCAAACGAGTTTGTGTTCTCTGCAAATGGCCTGATGTTCTGTCACATTAAGATGCTCTTGCACTACATAGATGAGAGATCTTGTGGCTCTGAGCAGGCTGATCAAGCTGATAGTTTCCTAAGTCTAAATTTTACTATTACATTATGACTTCTTATGTGACATTTTTAAAAACAAGAGGTATTAAAATATGACAGATTGAAAATAAAATTGACTCTGAAGATGCAGAAAAAGCATGCAAAAATAAACAAGGAAACTTAGAAATATCATTAAGGAACAATTCAAAAGGTCAGCAGCCTCTTACAAAAATGCCCTTTAAAACCTTAAATCTACCCACACGTAGAAAAATGTTAACTGAAAATGAAAAAATAAAAGTTCCTCCTTTTTTTCTTGCCTTGAGCTTTATAATTATGATCACATTAATAAAGAACAGCACAGGCAAGAATTTATAGAGAACGGTTTAATTTTTCCACTATTTAAAAGTCCTTCTTTTCAGGAACCTCATGAAAGGAAATGCAGACAGTCGCCCTTTCACAACGCGAAAAGGCAGAAAGTCATTCTGATTCTAGCTGGGTCGCCCCTACAGGCATGGGTTTTTATAACATATGTAAATCCCACATGATTTTTATTTCTGTATTAAAACTATCAAATTATAGTTTTCTAAATTACACAAAGAAGATGATGCAAGTAATTTCATGGCACATGTTTTAAATCTGTTAGAACCTGACTTCATAAGAAAAACCAGCAAGTTTGCACTAAATTCAATCTCACAAATTCAAATTTGCTGAACTCCAGTCTTTGCATCATTATGTCTACATTTTTTTCAGAGAACTGTAATGAAACTATTCTTTGGAACATACCGAATGTTTCAAAAATATATTTCTTGTCAGCACTGTATCTCTAGAAGTTTCTTTTTAGAAAGTCAGATTCTAATTGTTGCTGGTATGACTTTTACCCTATGCCACTGTTGGACTGCATAATGTTTTTCCTGCCACATAAGCATGTCTATAAGAAGCCCAAACAAGTTCAGAAAGAGTTATATAACATTTTTTGCATTTTTTGGGGACTATAATTAAAGCGATAAGATTATGGCAGAGATCCTAGAACAGATTAAGCACAGAACCCTATGATGAATGAAACTTTGGGTCATTAAGAGTGCAAACCTAGATTTTTTTTTTTTTTCTGTAAACCACACACAGAACAACATCTAGGACATAAAATCTTGCACTAAACAAACACCTTTAATGGAGGTCAACAAGACTACTGGTGAATATGTTTAACCGCCCCCAAGAAACCCCACAAACAAACCAACTAAAAAAAAAAACATCCAAAAAATTGCTAGAAGCAAGTCTGACTCAAAATGTCTGTGCTGTATCTAGATTGAAAGTAATTACATGAAAGGACATACCTAGTCATAGATGTATGAATTCTTAGGGAAAAAAAACTTTTCAAGAATGCCTGACATAGGTAACTTGGATTACACAGGACCTAATCCATCTCTGAATCCAGGTAAATCAAGTTTTATAGATCTTGAAAGTTGTTTGAAGAGATAGCTTAATATTTACTTTAGCATACTGAAGTGTTGAAAATAGAAAGCTGAAAGATACTGCGGTTAACAAACTGGTAGAAAAATGCCTCCAGCATGCATAGTGTTGGTTTACAGCAAAAAGTCTTTCTGTTGAAAGACATATATGAACATTTTGCCAGTACAATATACTCCCACGTATTTCTCTCTACACTGGCAATTTCTCTGTGCATTAAAAATGTGACTGTGTTATAACACACAAAAGTAACCCCATGGACATCTCTTGTTACCCTCCCTCTTGCTAGATGATGACCAGCAGGTACCATTTCCAAGCATCACCAGTCATAAGCCTTCAACACAAAGACATATAAAAATTTAAATCAGCTCAATAAGGAAGCCAAGAATTTTTAAACACCTCCGAAATTTTAAAATTAAACCAGACATATTAAATAAATCATTATGAAAATAACTAACCTGTGCATAGGGGAAGCTGGATGAAGACTGAACAGCCATGATAGAAATACATTCTAGTAAAACCACACATATTTTGGGTGCCTGGATATACATATTCCTGAAAATGTTTCATACAGATGGTTTGGCCAGAAAAACAGTATCAGACTAATCTGTTACTGTCTCCTGAAACAGTCCTGCACCTCCCATTCTGATTTAGAACAGAAAGCAGAAACTGTTTCAAAAAGAAGTTTAAAAATTGTGTACAAATACTCAGTCAATTGGGTTTCAAGATATATGAGAAAACACCTCAAGATACACAATCAAAATAGCAATGGCAAACTCACATGTGCAGGCCTTTCATGTCATTTCACCAATTCAACTTCCCTATTTTATCCATTTCATCCCACAAACTCCTGTAAGAGTGTGTAAAGGCACAAAGTAAGTGTAGCCAGCAGGTTAAGACTTGTATCTGAGTCAGGCCTTGTTCAAACAGGGATGTCAAGATTGCAGAGTACAAACTAGGAGCCATGTGCTTGGCAGTGATGCTAAGCAGAGCAGCAGGGAGGGAGTGGGGCTGATCCTGCCTAGAGAGCTCGCAGTCCTGCGAGGAGATAGTGACAGGCAGTCTCAAAGGGTGTTTAAGAAAGTTCAGAGAAAATTGCCTGAAGAAAGAAGAATACACAAGGACATGTAAGCTCCTGAAAGATCGATGTGTCTGGAGAGTGCCAACACCAGTGTACACTATTGTACAAATGCTCTGCAATCTCGAGCTGTTTTCCAAATTAAGGGCTGCATCTGATAAACAGAAATCTACTGGCCAATTTCTTTTCTGTCCCTTAAAAATCCACATTCAGATATTTTACATCCCCATTTAGGATTAACCATAGTAAGTCCTGTACTGAACAGGCAACATACCATCTAATTCATATAATCTAATACTGTTGCAGAAGAGAAATTATTACAGCATGTCACCTTAAGAGTGTAACTAGTTCATTAATAACAACTACTACTGAAGATTCATTGACTGTAAAGACTAGAACAACAAACAAAGCTAAAGAAAACCCAAAACAATCCAAACCCAGAAACAAAATTGCACATGCTTCTCACATAGCTGCAGTGCCAAAAGCCGAATTTATAACAGATGACAAAATGACACATCTCATCTGCAATACATACTTCTTTCTGGTCATGGCAGAAGAAAAAAAAAAAAGAAAAAAAAGAAAAAAAAAGGCAGCTAATGTTTCTGATCCTTCTGAAGTCTGTAGGAATATAACCATTATCTTCAAAAAGATCAAAACTGACCCACAAATCTTGTTTTCCATTCTCATGAGCAAATTAATGACAACCATGAGAATAAGGAGTTTAGGATCACACCTAAGGTTATTACAGCCACAAAACACCAATGTGAAAAAGCTTCAGTTCAAATTTTCTTATTACTCTTTTAAGAAGAAAATCCATTGCTGTCTGGACAGGCAGGGCTACATGGGATTTCACAGCTGGTTTACTGTCCCAGCAGTGAACTGCTACTGAGGACAGCAACTGCCTCCTTCCCACTTGCTGCCTCACAGGCACCAGCGAGTGTCAGGCAGGTTGGAGCTGGTCATAGAGACACAGATAATTTTTTAAACTTTAGTTTTCAGCTCTACCAGCTAACATATTCCCACTAGTGCTCACTGGAACAGATGAAAAGTAAAGACTGGGTACTCTTGGCAAAAGGGAACACATCCTCATCCACAGCAGCAGCATGGTCTCAGATCAGTGTGCACGTAACATGAAACTGCACTATTAATTAGTTAATGTTCAAATGGCCTGGTATAAAACACCAGTGTTCTGGTTTTGTACAAAAAGATCCAAAATGTTTATTTACCATTTTTCACCCCACTTTTTTTTTTTCTTCTCCATTGAATTAAATGTACTCACTATTAAAACAAACAAACCAAATGACCCCAGCCCCCAATCCACATGAACTGGGCAATATCCTGAAAAAAGTTTTCAACAACTTTAACCTGTCAGATATGAACTGCGTAGATTTTCTGCATTCTTTGCATAAACAATTTCATCAGACTTATAGACTACAGCAGTAAAATGCTATAAAATGTTCCTAAAATCTATATAGTGACATCACAACATATCTGCTTTCATCATTATGAGCCTTATCAAAAAACAAGTCAATTTTATGAGTTTTGGATCAAATCACAATTCTAGTTACAACTTTTGTAGCTTCACTTAATTGATCTAGGCAAACAGTGATAATGCAAGAACATGAACTTTATTTTTAAAGACGGAGCTTTCAGTACCTTCAGTACCCTTTTTTCAATATCAAGGCTAACCACAAAGAACATACAAAGATTAAAAACATGAAAAAATAAATATATGTTTAGATAAGCAGTAAGTAAAAATGAGGAATGTCTATACACTCAGTTGTGTCACCTGTCAAAAATCCCATGCCATGTGTATAACACCAGCAAGTTTTAAAGTAGGTTCAACAGCTTTTTATATCATGAAAATAAGCAGAAACAACCAGTGGCTTGGTGGGATTAAAAGCATCAGCTATGAAAATGTCAATGGTATTTATAAACACTGGAGTGATGGAAACTTCATAATAGTTTGAGAAGATATGGAAAATTCCTTTCTGGAACTTTTTTTTCACTACATATGTGAAGTTAAGGCAAAATGCCTTTCCTTAAATAATGCATGAATAATGCATTCTCTTTGGATAATGCAAACAGGATCGCAACTAATAATTTTAAAAGACCACCCGTAATAGGAACTTCCTGAAAAAGGAAAGAAAGAAAGAAAGAAAGAAAGAAAGAAAGAAAGAAAGAAAGAAAGAAAGAAAGAAAGAAAGAAAGAAAGAAAGAAAGAAAGAAAGAAAGAAAGAAAGAAAGAAAGAAAGAAAGAAAGAAAGAAAGAAAGAAAGAAAGAAAGAAAGAAAGAAAGAAAGAAAGAAAGAAAGAAAGAAAGAAAGAAAGAAAGAAAGAAAGAAAGAAAGAAGCATTTAAGTTTGAGATTAAAAAATAAAAAGTGAGCTTTATTTTCATTATAAATTAATTGATTTCTCTCTGTGTATCAGAGAGAAGCATGATTGTATTTATTTTTCTAATTTCAATTATTGTAGGCTTTAAACAACAAGCTGTGGAGTGCTCTGTTCCTGAAATGGCCAACGCTTTTCAGCATAATGAAGAACACAACATATGAAACACTTCTTATTCACAGTCATCAGCACCCTGAAAACAATTGGATTGCATCTCAAAAATTATGTGAAAGGTGGCAAGGAGAGGGTAAAACTTTTATCCTTTTTGGTTCAAGATCAAAAACTCAGGCCACAAGAGTTGAACTGACAGACACAGCAAGCTGGTAAAGCACAATGATGCAGTTGGTGTTTCACAACTAACAAGAATTAGAAAGAAATCTCATGTTGTAGGAGAGAAAGAGCATCAGTGGCATCTATTTCTGACATTTATCAGATGACAAAATGTTGAACTCCTAGTTCATATTTGCCCCAGTGGTTTCATATTGCATTTCTACAACTATTCCTGGGCTAAAACATGTTCAGGGAATATAACATGCCATAACCTCAGCCCAGTGCAGTATTTTATTCTAAGGAAAAATATATTAATAATTAAAAAATATTCTCTGGAATTAGGAACAAAAGAGCAGCAGTAACAATTTGCACAAACTTAGACTTTGTGATTCAGTAAGGACACCAGCAGAGATTTGAAGCTTCCCATTCAGTCCTTTGTGGTCTTGCTAACCTGGCATTTCAAAGCAAACTTCATTTGTACTGATGTTATTTCCCTATGTCTTTAGTTCCATAGGAGAGAACTCTAGTTCCATAGGAGAGAGAAGGTCTTTTTTTAAATTTTCCCTTACTTTCACCTTGAGGCTTCACAAGACTCCTTTGAAGTTTATAACCTAGGGTTTCTATGGAACAACATTTTATATAATTCAAAGGAGAGCTTTAAGGAAAGATCACAACTACTTGTTAAATTAACAGACATCTATCCTTACAGGGAAAAAGAAGGAAAAGGAAAAATAATTAAAAACCTCAGCATTTTTCATTAACAGATTATCATATTTTCAAGCTTTGTAAGAGTTCTACTTAAGCTGCCAAATAATTTTATTTGTAGTCTGTCTATCTTTCTGACCATCAGTAATTTGACAAAGGCAGTAACTTGCAAGCAAAACTTGTGGGTAGAACAAAAAAAAAAGATGTAATTCTTCACTGTATCATGATAAAATCTGGGAACTTCTTTTTCATAGTTTAGATTTCTTTGTTCAAATATAACACAGTAAATTCAGTTTGCCAAGACACAATGTTCTCTGTTCCCTCTGCTGCCTGTTACTTGAATAATGTAATTCAGCATTTGCTTCAAGAATATTTTCAAAAAGAACCCATAAACTCCTATGTCCTCTAACCTCTCCAAGCAGTAGCTTCCACATTTCCTCAAAGAACGTAAACAACTTTAAAAACAACATACTACTAATGGATAAAACATTACTTTTCTCTGGACAAGGTCAGTAAATAAACCTCTTTTCTGTCAATGCTATCTGCAAAATGATGTTAGCTGTGTAATCACATAATGGTTAACAATTTTAATGAAGTCTGTATTGCACATCAAATCCTGAACTTGGTGATATTTTAGGTTCTAGGGAGCTGCCTATGGCTTCTTAGACCCAAATGATCAGTCTAAATACAGTTAAAAAGCAGAGTGAAACAATACTCAGATATTGGGTTACACATGTGGCTGAGATTACATGTTAGCCTAAGGGATATTTGAACCACTTCGAGTGTTTTATATAATAATACCACATTGAACTGCACTGTGGAAAGCAGTTAATCTCCTCGGGCATATCACCCAGCAACAATTCTTTCCTAACTTTTCCCACAGATTCATGGCAAATTTCCAAAAGTTCAGAGGTTTTGTGAGTTTAAGCCTCTTTAAATTCAGATTCCTATCTAAAACTCCCTCGTTCCTGATCCAGAAATCTCATTAGAAATGATCTTCCTGATTCTTGTTATGCTAGAAAAACTCTGCAAGCTTCCTTTCCTGTGCTGCTTCAATACAGCAGCTGCCATTGCTCTTCAACACTGCAAGGATGAGGGGGATGCTTCTAGATACAATGCACAAAGCGAACATGTGCCACAAGACTGTATGAATGAGACCTCAGCAACACGACCACCAAGTTTCTCACACCTGAATGGAAGCAAAGAGGACTGTCCAGGAGTTAAATACATGACAGGGCTATAGGGAATTCTAAACCTCTGAAGACAGCCCTTTTCCTGCTTATGCCTTATTTCAGTTTTACTCTTTGATTCTCTAAAAAAACAAGAAGGGAGATTCCATGGATGTTCACAGAACCTAATTAACTTCTCTTTTAGAACTTGTGCTCCTACTGGATGGGGCCATAAATGAATCCACAGGTTATACTCATCAATATATCTAACACAGCTATCCTTCATTTCTGAAAGAGTTTTCTATATATTCTTTAAGAAATGGTCAGTTAAATGTGTTAAAAAGTGGCTGAATTAAGTTTAAAATAACCTTTACTCCTACTTCAGAAATTCAACAAAAGAACATTGCAGACCAAAAATCTGAAAGAGGATGGCATCACTCTTTGGCATGCTTCTTAATTAAGTCTAATGCATTATGCATTATGCCCTTTTGGCTCTGGCATAACACTGCCAGCTGTGGTTCACTGCTTATGTTCCTGATGGGAAAGCACAAGATACTGTAACACTCACCTCTTTCTTTCAGTACCTTAGCTCTCAGTGATGGAAAATGTTACTTGAGAACTGCTCGATCAAATTTATTATGTATTGTTTACCTATATTACAGCATCTATTTACAGCTAACGTGTGCATAACAATACATTATGGAAACACATATCTAAACACCTGTAGAGAATTCTGCTTTTTTCTATCTTAGAAACCTCAATATTTTTCCACAGAATCACAGAATTGTCAGAGTTGGAAGGGACCTCTAGAGAGGATCTAGTCCAACTCCCCTGCTAAAGCAGCAACACATCACACAAGACTGTACCCAGGTGGGTTTTGAATATCTCCAGAGAAAGGGACTTCAAAACCTCCCTGGGCAGCCTGTTCTGGTGCTTTGTCACCTTAGTAAAGAAGTTTTTCTTCATATTTAAACAGAACTTCCTATGTTCCAACTTGTGCCCATTGCCCCTGGTCCTGTCACTGGGAACTACTGAAAAGAGCCTGGCTCCATCCTCCTTGCACCCACCCTTTAGATACTTGTAGGCATTAATAAGGTCTCCTCTTGTTTTGTTGCTACATCCAGGTGATCAGACCCATTATTTCACTGCTGTAGAAGATGATGGAGAAGCAGTGCAGCTACATCAGTCTGGAGATTTTTAATGGCACGGAATCTACTTTCAGAAATATAATTAAAAAGAAGTGGTATAAATATTTATACTCCACTCTAGGGTTGTCTGTTTGCAGATACGGTATTAAGAGGATTTATCCACTCCAGGGTGGAGAACAGAACACAATGTCCCCCAACATTTACATTTCTAAACAGTTACATGCAAACCCACGATCTTTGGCTCAGGAAATGCCCAAGTCATCAACCTCTTGATACTGGGATAGTATTCTAGAAAAAGATAATTGTAAGCTTTATCCTGTACCTACAGTCTTCCCAGGCATCTGCTTTGGCACTGCTAGAGACAGAATACTGGGCCAAACAAGCTGTTGGCTGTTCTTATATTAGTATGTCTTATCCTGTCCTAATGAGATCAGAGCCTGGATTTGCCTTTTCTTTGGACCTTTATATAAATTAGCTTTCAAAAGACGATGAAAGGAATCTAGCATGAAGTTAACAATTCACATTTCAAGAGAAAAATTACATGAGTACACACAATCAATGGAAACTGACAAACACATGCAAAATCCTTAGTCTACATGTAACGTTCTCTATTTAACATGTTTTCATGACCCTTCCTGAAAATTAATCTCTTTATAAATATCCACTGATCTGCATAAGCACTACACACTGCTTTGTTTTGTTCCATATGATAAACATGAGCTACCTGAGCCAGGCTTTTTCAATACTTATTGAAAGTCATTATTCATACACCTTTCCTCACTGCCTGGATTTCTGTAGTTCTATAAATGCAACAGTGACCTTTAAAAGCATTAATTTTATCTCCTTTATTTTCCTTACTTTCCTGTTTCCAGAACATGATTAATTTTTGGCAAAGCATACACTTCACACAGCTGAAAACCCTGGCAATTCAAAAGTATAAATTAGTTAGACAACAGGAAACACTGTCCAAAATTCTGCCATCATTTAAGGCATCCAAACCCTCTAAAATGAGTAAAGCAGCACAGAAGAAAACAATGTGTCTTATCTTCAGGGCTTAGTTTTTTCTGCAATTCAGGAAGCACTTTTAAGGGGCAGAATTTTGCATGACTACTTTAATACTGTTTCTGAAGACAGATACCACCATAGCTTTTTTGAGAAACCACTTACAGGTTAGAGTATTTGAATTTACTTACCTTGTGTGATTCTGTGAAGCTTCTTGGAAAAACCTATTTATAGAAGCTTACAAAATGGATCCTTTTCATCCTTCTATTGGCTGAATGGAAAGTTATGTACCTAAAAGGACAATTTTCCCTCCTGTGCATTTGGCAAGGTAAACATGCTCTGAAAGAAAGAATGATAACTGGGCCTTGCTTGGATGGATGAAGAATAAAATTGGGTGGCCTGTCTAGGTCACAACTTAAAAAATTAGTCGATGGAAATATGCAAACTTACTACTAGCTTGTATTATTCCATACACAAGTAAAGTAGTAAAGTTTTAAGTTAACCTTCATAGTGCCTTCCATTAACATTCAGTTCCCTTACAATATGCTACCCTTAAGAGATTTTTTTTTCCCCGGAGGAGCTATTACTATTATTTAAATGATTTAAAGTAGCATCATTGGATGATCATACCATACTATTCCATAAAAACTTCATTAATCCTTAGAGGACCTAGTGGTCTCGTCGCAACAAAGCTAACCTGACACACAGAGAGTCACTGTGCATGAGAAAGAGATTTACAGCTATTAAATACACTGTGTGATGCAGGAAAAGATAGATTAGTATACCCAATGTGATGTAGTAATTTAGAACACTATTTTAGTCTAGTTTTATAACATAATAGACATAATAGACATTTCAGTCTCATTTACAGGTGACTATGCATATTTTTAGACAGGGAAAGTGGAGAATGGAAAATGTTTCACGGTAGCTCACAGCCATTTGCTGTAGGATGAAATAGCAGAGTCCAAAACCTAATGTTCACTGCCATGAACTCCCAGCTGCTAAACACTCCTTACATTCTTATGAACTACTGTATTAATAAGCACAGCTAGGACTTGGAAGGAGTCTTTATTATTCAGGTTTCCTTGGTTCTAAACAATTTACTTCTAATGACTGATCAGTTTAGCAGAAAATAATAGAAAGTACTAATGATGAGATACAGTTTACCTAGACACCTTTTATAGGTCTACATTTACTGTTTCTTACTGTTAGTGGAAATGGTATATATTCTTTATACAGCACTTCAGCCCTGGCATAGGGGCACTGTTCACTCATGGGCCCACAAATGACACACCACTTGCTCTCCTCCTCGGAGACACTTTTCTTAACTGCTGAGTTGACATTATGGATTGCCTTCCTTGTCATCTTTTTTACAGAGATTAACAATGCACTGAACACTTCTCAGCTTACAGAATGGCCTTAGGCTCACCTTGTGAGGGAACACAAAGAAGCTCTCTACATGCTTCCCCACACACAACCATGAGACTATAGGCAGGGCATTACTGGTCTTAGCCCACAGTAATTACGCAAGAGTAAACCCTGCTGCCACCAAAATGTGCATCTGTTTCTGCTAAGAGTGCTCACCCACAAGGGAGAGAAAATGGCATGAAGTGGATTCGCTTAAATCTACTCACACCCCCGTTAACAGTGTAAAAATAATCTGGTGGTGTGGCTTTGAAAAGAAGGAATAAAATGTAATATAAGTTATACCCTACTCAATTTTGGCCCACCTCATACATAGTGACATGTTGTGCTTAAACTAAAATTACTCTGTGTACATGCTAAAAATAGTAATGAAAATTTTACCAAACATTTTGTAAATGGCACTTCTTTCCCATGGTGAAATTCTCTTGTGTACAATTATCTTTTACTAAGCTCACTGTTGTTAAAAAAAAAAAAAAAAAAAAAAATTGTGTTAGAATGCCCCAATGTATTCCAAAGAGAGTAATTTCCTGCATTTAGAAAAGAAGCTCTAGAAGAATCAAATTTTATATGCAGTTTCCTTTTTCCTGACGCTTCCTTTGGGGTGCACTAGCTGTTTACTTGTAAGAGCAACACCTAACAAACACAGTATTAAATATTGTCCCACAGTCACTTGGGTAAAAAAACAGGCTTTCTTTTAAAATAGTTAACTAGTATAAATGAGGCATTCTGATAGCTACCCATCTGAGCATCACATTTCCACTTATATTAAAGATAGATTTTTACAAATTCATTTTTATATTGAACCCATTAGAGGAAAACTGTGAATGGTGCTTTACAGCTATAAAACATAGGAGCACTAGGACAAAGGGCCAGTGGTTCAGGCAGGTCATGTACTCAGGTCTCTTCTGTACAAAAGGAGATCCTACACCAGGTTTGAGGATGGAAGCGAGGCCTGCGTACAGAGGATGGACAGAATGGAGGGTCACACCACATGTCTGCAGGGTGACAGATCCTGCTACAAACCCATCAGACATATTTCTTCCAAGGCCTGCTGTCACAAGGCAGATTACCCTTCTCTTTCCCAAGCCTCCCAAGATGAAACTAAACTGAAAGTAACAACTCAGCCTTAACCTGTAGGATTTCATATAAAGCAGCATTGTTCAGTTACCCTGCTGGATGCGGAACAGTATTCCATTCCCACAGAAGTTGTGACATTAAGAATGCCAGATGAAGAACTAACCAGCATGATGTTAACAAAGCCATAGTGCGAAGCTTATACAGAGATTTTGTGGAGCCAGTATGTGACGGGTGTACTCCAGTTCCCTTTGAAGTCTGCTACCCCCTTTGCCCTGTTTGGATGACAATATTCCTGTCTCTGGTAAAGAATGGTGTACAAGACAGACAGACTTGCCAGGAAAGTTACTGGCAAAGCATCTGGTAAATACTCTGAAAATTCCTCCTCTCAAACATGCCTCAACTGGAGAAACACATTTTTCCCAGGAGGAAAGGTGTGCAATATGCAGTTCCAGCTACTCTGGATATGAAAACAGTACCTAAAAGACCCTTAGCTCCACCTGTTATCCTAAAAAACTCCTGTCTGCACACAATCACATCAGGATTAAAATATTGAAGTTGAATTTTACGCTTGGCTACACTAAAATGTTTCTGACACAGTGAACTACTGGCATAGTTAACTGTAAGACCCTAATATGCTGACATAAGGACCAAAGTAAATAAAATCAACACAAACTCCAGCTTGCCCTCACCTATTTAATGATGGCAGTCGCAGTGAATTCTGGCCACAGATGCTGACTCGGGACTATTCCTGGGGTTGTCGAGGTCTCAGTTGGTTACAGCAAAGCAATCCATGGAGCTGCAGCTGCAGCACTCACTTGTATACATGCAAACTAGGAACAAGTGCTAGCTTTGAGAGGGTGTGAAAGAGTCCTGTTCAGTTTGGGTGCTACATCACAAAATAAAAGTCTTTCCAGTCTGAAAGAGAAGCATTTAGACTCTTCTGATTGATGCTGGAGGAATAATTTCTCCTATGGGCCCCTGATGAGCCTAGCTGCACTGATAGCCTGACTTGAAGTTTAACACTAAAAGGACTAAAGTGAACAATGACTCTTCAGTGAGCTAACCAGGCTTTAATAATCCTTCAAGAGCAGCTAGCAATAACTGAGCAGCATAATAGCAAGTTTCCCAAAAGTGGGTCATCATGCTGGAACAGGGGCTTGTGTGTGTAAGAGACAATGATTACAGTATCTAATCATTAGCTTCACCGTTCCAACTATTCTCAACCATGGTGTCTACTTTTAGACAAGACAATGATCATGGTCAATATATTCATACTGTGTAGGAGTCAAAAGGAAATCTAAATTTAACATACATAATACATAGATTTCTGAAAAACTTAATTCTGCCAACATTTCATGTACTTACATGACTTACTGACTGTATGATATATGAAACATCACTGGATAAAACTCTAACTTCTAGTGCTTCAGGAAACATTCTGAAGAATAAGTCAATATCAGTTCATTTTAATTTCTTATGATAGGAACTGTCTGTAGAAACCAACTGGGAATTTACAAATAGCTACTATTGCACACATTCTGTGTATATACATATATAAAATACAGTTAAATAAAATATTAAAATAATGCTTGAATATAAATATGCATGAATGTAGACCAAAAGGTACCATAATATAAACAGTATGAACAATATTGCTCTATGCCTACCTTGCATTTTATTCTACCTTTTTTACCACAATTAACACTTGCCATTAAGAAATCTTTGTCAATGATTTTATATTTACATTTTATTAAAATATTTTAGCACTGAAGTAGCTAAAAATACAGGGGCTAATTGTCTCACACGTGTACAAATTTACTGAAGCGGGAATAATAATGAGCAAAATTGGGCTCTAAAAAGTTCTAATTTGACACTAATCAGTAATAAAAGGCAATGCAAACTTGTGTTAAACTGATTACATCCTTATAGCAATATCTGCATAATGGCTTTAGCTGCTTAGCAACAGAAGTACAAGAATACCAGATAAAATGGATTATAAGCTCTGATTAGTAGACCCAAATAAATGTTACAGCAGCCAGTCAAGTTAATTTGCATTGTATACCAGAAATGAGGTCCTGAGCTAGCACTGCAGAAGACATTTACCACTTTGTACAAATGCATGTAAGAGAAATAAGACTTGCCTTTACATTACCAAAGACAGCTTTGGTGACATACTACGGTGATTCTCCTGAAACTAATTTACAAAATATGACTAAAAGATATCGTAAGCATATGACTCTCTTTCCTTTTTCTGTTTTGCATTTTCTTATATAAATAAAATAAGTCACTTGAAGAATGGAATTCTGTTTTACACCTTTTGCAATGTTCCACTTCTCCATACACTGTAATAATACTGTGGTAGTGGACTTCCAAACCCTCCTTGGAATTTCAATACAAGCCATGAGTAGAAGAATTTCAAAGAATAGCCAAAATCACAAAGGAACCTCATGACACTGAAGCGGAAATGAAGTCTCCTAAATCTCAGCTTTATAAAACACCAGTGTTACCCAGAACACGTTAGATACAGTGCAAGCAAGCAGAAAGGGACAGTATCTGAACTGCAGTGCTCACAACCTAGGATAAATCCAGTAGGAAGCCACTAGGCAGAACACAACAATTGAGGGGTCAACATAGTTGTAGTAGGGACTCTACGGCCTGTTCCTAGATGTTCTTCAGTTCTGCCGTCATCATGTGGCCAACCTCTACCTTAAAACAGCACAGGAAAGAAGTGAATTGCCTTGCAGGCCAGCTCAGGAGCTATGCTACAGATAGGCTTCTGTTAACGTGTAGAAAATTGTAAAGAAAAAAAATATTTCTATGGGTGGGATTAGTCTATCTACCTGTAGTAACTGACTTCTTCTATCCTATTTGTTTTCTCTAATATAAACAGCTATAATGCTGACTAAGGGTCCTTTACAAGTTATGAAACTCTATCACTCAAAAAGAACATTTCTCTGTACTAACAGTACTCTCTATTATGTCTATACACAAAGCAATTTTGTTGAGTATAGTACTCTGAAAAGAGGAGAGCACTATTCCAAATTGATCTAATTTCACCAGGTTTGATAAAAAAAGCAAATGGTAGATGTTAAAAGCAGTAGCACTCTAGTCTTCACTGTCTTAATTTAAAAAAACACAACCAAACAACAAACCCAGCATTTTCTTTCAAAAGTATTTCTTAGGATAATTCATTATAAATTATAGAGTGTGCACATATACGTGTATGCATCTCACAGGGTAGAGGTCGAGAAAACGTTAAGTACTATGAAGAAGGCTGACAGGGGTATAGCAGGAATAATGTGAAGCCAGTCACACCTTTACTTTGCAGAATCTCAACTTTCCATTAATAAAAGACATTAATTTTCACAGTTCTGAAACTTCCAACTGTGAACTAAGTATCAAAAATATAAGAATGTCTTCAGAGAAAATAGCTCTAGAAATATTTAGACTCCCTTTGCCAACCACCTGACATGCACTATCAACAAAGCCTAGTGTTGATACTGTTCCAAGGTCAATCTCTAAAGCGTGGTATGAGGTTTAAGAGGACACCAGAGAGGGGAATCAGGCAGACCAACACTATTGTCAGGTAAGATACTTCTTACTGAAAACACAAGGAACTAACAGATGGAAGAGGAGAAAGAGAGGACGGAAGGAAGAGTGAAATAAGAATTTAATAGTAGTAGTTCTGAAAAAAACCCAAACATTTTCTCAATAAAAGACAGGACAAAGTCCTAAAAACATCAAAGATGATAAGCAAAGGTCAGTTATTACAAAAATGCTGTACCCTGTATGCTACGCCTTCGGCAAGTTTCGCTATGGGAGTGCCAAACACAGAATGCAGTCTTCTTCATTTATATCTCAGCTGACAAACCAGATGCAAACAGAACTCAAACCTCTGAATACAGTGATAGATGCATTGACCATCTTCTGGCAAAATAAGGAGGGAAATGCTGCCACAGAAAAGGAGTGTTGAAAAGTACTATACAACTGTGACATGGTTTTATAAGAGATGCTACATTAAAATATCTGAGCTCCTTCAATAATAAAAACATACATCAGCTGAGGTCCTGCCCATAGATTTTACATTCTTTCAAATTTCTAGGACTGGTTGGATGAGTTCATACTCCAAAACACTGCAGAACATCACATACCATCTTTGCACACTTTATCCCAAGCTTTGGAACCGAACTCAGCTCTCTCCCTGAAGTGCAATATTTGGATATATATAATTTTAATATAGAATGCTGATTTTTTTTGGTGAGGCTTATTTTTTGATGGGCTTAAAACAAACTGGTTTGATCAAAGCCAGCTTTTGGATTAAGTAGGAACATGAAAAATACCAGTCTCCAGAAAATTCCTTTAAAATAAGGAAGTTAGGTGCAACTGCTGAAAGTAAATTCAGATATATAGGGCTAAAACCACATAGCCATTATTTGGCATGATTTCTGGATTCCAAGATAATTTAAAATATGATCCCTTATTTGTTGTGATAATAGTAGTATTATTTAGTAAATTATAGTGATGAAAAGGCTGCTCCATGTAAAAAAAAAAAAATAATACTGAAGCATACTTACTGTAGAAAGCATATTAGACAATTTTCCTGCAGTGTCTTTTACTTTATTACTGAAGGAAAACAGTGCAATATATAAAGTCAAACTCATACATTCACATTTTTGTGGAAAAGGAACAAAGCAAATAATTTCATTACATAAAGTCAACCTCTGAGTACTTTTACAATGAATATTGAGTCAATCTTCCCATTAAGTCAGGGTTTATACGACAAATATGCTCTGCTTGAAATGTAAAATTTAATTCCAACATGATCACTTTAGGGACCAGTTCCGCAAAGTACAGCTGCCATGGCATACAATTGGAGCATAAGTGACTATACACTACTGTTAAACACATTTTAAGCTCTGTTGTACAATAGCCTTTGTGTCAGTAAAGCTATTTTAACCACAGATCATGTTTGTTTGAGCAAGTTTTTCTACCTTTTTTCCCCCCAACTGAACCTGAGCAAATAATTCAGTGACTAATTTACTTAGTATATTTTCATTTGTTGTCATTCATAAAAAAATTATGGGTTTTTTTGTTTCTTTATAAAGAGTTCTTCTTCTAAAAAAAACCAAACAAAAACTCTTCAATTTTTCAACTTTGGGCTTTTCATTTGATTGGGTATCACTAGGTGTAGTTTTGGTTGTCTGGTAAGTCCCACTAGCCTGTGGCTTGTAACTATAATTACTTAACTATCAGCTCCTGTGACTTAAGCGAAGGCAGAAATTACAGTTTCTTTGTTGACAAGAGATGTGGGAAGACAGAAGACGGTGAGATGAATTTCTGTATATCTTACTTTGATGAACGGCTTTGGAGAGCAGGGAGGAATGCAAAAAGAATGAGAAAAAAGAAGGGGAGAACAGATGTGAAATCACACAGAATCGCAGAATCATCATGGTTGGAAATAACTTCTAAGATCACAGAGATCACAGAAAAAAACCACCATGCCCACTAGAGCATGTCTTGAAGTGCCACATTTACATGTTTTTTTTAATACCTCCAGTATGATGGTGGTGACTCAACCACCTCCCTGGGCAGCTCATTGGAGTGCCTGATACCTTTTTAATAAAGAAATTCTTCCTAATATCCAGTCTAAACCTATCCTGGTGCAACGTCAGGACACTTCCTCTAGTCCTGTCATTATTTACTTGGGAGAAGAGGCCAACATCCATCTCCTTTCAGGTAGTTGTAGAGAGCAATAAAGTCTCCCCTCAGCATCCTCTTCTCCAAACTAAACAATTCCAGTTCCCTTAACCTTTCCTCATAGGACTTGTTCTTTAGGCCCTTCACCAGCTTGGTTGCTCTTCTCTGGACATGCTCCAGCACCTCAATGTCCTTCTTGTAGTGAGGGGCCCAGAAATGCACACAGTACTCGAGGTGCAGACTCGTCAGAGCCAAGTACAGGGGGACAATCCCTTCCTGCTCCTGCTGGCCAGACTATTCCTGATGCAGGCCAGGATGCTGTTGGCCTTCTTGGCCACCTGGCTCATGTTCATCTGGCTGTCAACCAGCACTCCCAGGGTCCTTTTTTTTTCTGGGCAGCTCTCCAGCCACTCTGCCCCAACCTGTAGACTTGCCTGGGGTTGTTGTGACTGAACTGCAGGACCCAGCACTTGGCCTTGTTGAATCTCATACAATTGGCCTTGGCCATTGATTCAGCCTGTCCAGGTGCCTCTGCAGAGCCTTCCTACCCTCAGGCAGATCAACCTTCCAATCCAATTTGGTGTTGTCTACAAACTTACTGAGGAAGTACTCAAGCCCCTCATCTGGATAACTGATAAAGATATTGAATAAGACTGGTCCCCTGGTCCCAAATCTGAGCCCTGGAGGACACCACTGGTGACTGGCCACCAGCTGGATTTAACTGTTCATTAGAACTTTCTGGACCCTGCTATCTAGCCAATTTTTTACCCAACTCAAAGTGCACCTGACTATGCCATGTGCCACCAACTTCTCAGGGAGAATGCGGTAGAAGATGGTGACAAAGGCTTTACTGAAGTCCTTATAGACAACGTCCACAGCCTTTCCCTCATCTGTCAGGCAGGTCACCCAGTCATACAAATGGAAAGAAATCTCCAGGAAACCAGAAGAGAAGCTTCTGTAATAATTAATTTAATGTAAAGCTGATCTTTACTGATGTTCTGCCACATTATTCACATCAGGCTGCTGATACATTTATTTACACTTCAGGGAGTATTGTTTGCCTTAGTCCCAAAGGTCCTGCTCTGTTCACAGAGTTTATCCCTCATTCCAGTACAACCTTTTTGTCACATTTTAAATCTGAACCAATATGTTCATTTCTAGTTATAGATCTTAAAATAGAAACATAGATTTTAGTTGGAATGGACCTTAACGATCATCTACTTCCAGCCCCTCTGGCAGGGGTGGGGCAAGGACACCTCCCACTAGACCAGGTTGCTCCAAGCCCCATCCAACCTGGCCTTGAACACTTCCAGGAAGGGAGCCTCCACAACTTCCCAGGGCAACCTGGGGCAGTGTCTCACCATCTTTACAGTAAATAATTTCTTCCTAATAGCTAATCTAAATCTACCTGCTTTCAGTTCAAAACTGTTACCCCTCACCCTATCGAACACAGAATAAACTTAATCCTACAGGCCACTTTCCTACTGTTTTCCCACTGTCCTGTTTACCCTTCCTGACAACTTTGCTACAAGATCTTTTAGTCACTGCTTTTCTTTAATTCTCCACACATAATTATTGCAATTTCTCATTTATGCCCCCATACTTTTGGTTATAATATGTGAATATGTAGGTATTTACACATGCATACATATACACTCATATAAACAATTAGTAATTATTAATTTTGTTAAAAATACTAATGCATTTACTAATTTAATCTGTCAAAATTTTCCATTAGATTGACTCAAATACTCAAATGTAGTGTCTTACTGAAAGAAAAAAAACCCCAAACATATACATATATACTAACATCTAAACTTACTTCCTACAAGTAAAAAACTTGTCCTATTTAAATGAGTGTCATATTTTATTCACTAGGCAAAAGTTCTAACTGTAGTGCTTTGAAATAAAAAACATTTTATTGAGCACTTTAAAAATAAAGGATGGTTCTGTAAATACAACTGTATGAGATTGCTATTCTACCTGAAATACAGATTCACCTCGTGGGGTTTTTTTTTGTCCATAAAGCTTCCTGGACAATGAGGTAAAAACTGTCAGCTCAGCTGAACAACAACAGAGAAATAAGAGGCTAAAAATGAAACCCAGAAATATTCTGTGAACACAACTGGTTTCAAGCATTTAGAGTGACCGGATTCAGAAATCCTAGAGTCAGCTACAACATCCAAATTTTCACTTACGCTTAAGCAGCAAATCCAAAGCACGTGCTATGAAGAGGAATTCTGTATGAAAAATCACCAACAAAGAACACGCCATGGGAACAGGCTCTCATTATCAGCTCCCTTTGCCTTTCCTTCTCCCTGGTTCTCAGGACATGGGTGGCATTAGCATTATTTGATAAGCAGTATATCTATTTTCTTTCTATTTTGATCATTTTGTATATACTGCATAGTGCAAGAAAACTGAAAAGACGAGTGTTCTGCCATAATCTAATTTCTGAAAAGATAATTTTAGAATTGTTACTCTGAATACTGGATGTTAAAAACACTTAATTCAACAAATGATACACCCTATTCATGTACAGAAGAAACCCAGAAAATGACTCCTCAGTAGTTCTTTTGTGGTTTATGCATGTGGTGTTTTTTTTATTTTTTAACTCTTTTACTGCCATCTCCTGGTACTTGCAAGGTAACAGTATACACACTACTTAACAGCAGTCAGTACTCCTGTCCAAGACTACTGAAATGCCAAAAACTTCTCAGAAACATTTTCAAAATATTGCTGCACTTTTTACATCGTTGTATTTTATTCTGGAAATAGTGAATATTGTTCTTTGGGCACAAACTGGTAAAAGGTTCATGTGACTTACCTTTGTCTGGAAGCAGCAGTAAAGTTGTGTTAGGTATGGATGTTTCCGTGCTAATGCCAGAATTCTCTTTTCTGTCATTGTACAGTCTACATCATCATCTTGAAGTATGACATCTTTCTTCAAGACTTTCACTGCGTATACTTCATCTTTTCCTTTTAGCTCAGCTAACATTACCTAAACCAAACAGAAATTCTGTTCACATATAAACAACAGATCCCATAAATGCAGAGCAGGGCTGCATATGAATTTGACTTAATTGGAAATACAAAGACACTTACATATTGGCCTGAATTGAGTTGCATGTTTATAAAATTAAAAGTAATGTAATTTTAGAAAAATATACCTCTGGTATTCTTCAAATTTTAAACAGATCGTATCTATTTTGTTTGTTAATTAAAAATGCAGAAGATAAAATTTTTATCCCCTCATTTAAATATATTAATGAGTGCCTATTAGTGGGATTTCTAAAACTAAAAAAGGAAGTTGATACAGAACAGAAATCTATATCCCACTTTTAACTCCCACTTTCAGTAGTGAGATTTGTGTATGATGAACTTCGTATACAATCCCATATACTGTTCTGGCCACTTTAAGGTTGTTGAATTTAAATACGACTATTGTTTAGGGTTCAAGTCCTATACACAGTTTAAGGTCAGTTCTGGCTTAGAGCCAGGGTAATCTTCAGAGAAAGGATTAGAAAACAGGGAAACAAAAGAACTGCTTCAGCCTGTTCCCCTGCATCTGGAGTTCCTGTATATCAAGGAAGGAAGAGTGTACTTGTGAAACAGATTCACATTTCAGTCCTCCTCTTTGATTCCACGGTGGGTAGTACTATGAAAAGAAAATCTGTAAGCCCTGTAAACAGAAGAATGACCCTTCCAGCCTCATCAGTTCCTTACTCTGGGGAGATATTTGGTGAATTACATCTTTGCTGCCTAGATGGTATTTTGGGCAGCTGTCTAAGTCTCTTGCATTTGTCGTATCTGAGTGGAAATGCTAGAGTTCAGCTTCCTCCAGCACTGAACACATCCAATGAGGAAAAACAAGCACAAAAACTGTTACGTGAAATAAGTAAACTTGAACTGGCTGTTATCAAGAAAGGGAATGAACTCAGAACTCGACAGCATTATTCCTGGGCTCATTTTTCCTGCTTGACCACAGCTAATTATCTTATTGAACAGTATCTGTGTTACTGGATATGACTCCATTACCAGTATCCTGAAATAGAGAAACACTGACATTTTGTTTCAAAAAGCTTGACCCTAGCTAACAAAGCTAAAGCACAGAAAACATCAGCTGATCAGGAGGCTAATATTCCTGATCTGTGGGGTAAAAGCTGCTTTTACTCAAGGGACAGAGAGGAAACCCCTAGGGTGGAAGCACTTCCTGAATGTCACGGTGAATACTTGCAGTAAGTAAAAAAACCCCTGCACACCATTACATAATTAAATAATTAAAAAAAAAAAAAAAAGGAAGAAAAAAAAAAGAAATTAAAGAGCTACCCACCTTGCCAAAGCTGCCTTTCCCTAATACTTTGATGAAATTGAACTCTTCAAGGCCTATTCGCTTGGTCTGGGCCTGTTTGACCTCCCCATTTTCACCGTTCTCCCCAGATTGAAGCTGGTTGTCTGTTGATGTTGTAGCTGTTGCTCTGTGTTCCTCTCCCCGATTGTCAAACGATAATGCTTTCCTAATGTTGTTTTCCAGCTCTTTGATTTCTATGGAAACATGAGAAATAAACTGTTCATTTTAACCAACCATCAGCGTAACAGCCTGTGTTAGTTTGTAGCAGTTTTGAGAAGGCACATTCAGCATCCTCCAATGCTGTGTAGAGCAGTCTGGGGTTAACAATACGTACTTAGCAAACTGCTTCTCCACCTTACAGTAATCAGCCCAAACCTTGTTCTAACAGGAAGTGTGGCCTTTTAAAAAGAACCTAAGTAAATGACACATCCAAAACTTGAAAGATTAGTCAGAATAGTAGCCAAATAGTTGTTTTAGTGATTTTGGGTGTTCCTGTACCACTGAGAAGTACTTTGTTTTAAATACCTCTATCTTCCTGCAGCACTTACTCATCTTCCTGCTTAAGCGTTTTAGAGTTGTAACTTCAGAAGTTCAAAGGACAGTTGGGCATCCCAGTCCTTGAAGTCAACATGAGTGGAGTACCTTACTCAGCTCCAGATGTTATCAGATGCCTGCCAATAAAGTATTTGACTACTTCATAGTACTGGTCCAAGCAGCAATTGTGTAATCTGACAAATGGTTCAAAATATTTTTCTCAGCATTAAACACTGAGACCTAGTGACTAACAGGACCTTGGGGTCAAGTTCCGGCATAATATTTCTGCCTGCTGGCCCTGGAAGCAACAACTTTACTGAACAGCTAGGAAACTGAATTTTAAGAGAGAAGTAGAATTTTCTGTTCTTATTTGAAGCAAAACATCAGGCATCTTAAAAATATTATTTAATAAAAGTACTGGAAGTGTCTTCCTTAAAAATAAGGTGAAAAAAATTCTCAACTGTAAACACTTTTGAAAGAATTTCACACAGAAGTATCAGTCTTCCCATGGTTTCTTCATTCATCAGTTTATATACTTGATGATACATAAGGTACCTCTCAGACCTGATTTTTAAAAACAGCAATCAGATTAGATTCAAAAAGTGCTGATGACATCCATGTTCTGTCAATCAGGCTGTTCAGCTAAGTGAAATCAGGTCATATCAGTGAAGATTAAAATATTTGTCTCCAAATCTATGCATGAAAAAAATCACTGAAAGGAAAGATGGTTTTATGAAAATGTCTAGAGACCACACAGACACACTAAGCATGGACAGACACCTAACTAGACAGAAGCTTTTATTATTGCAAATGATCAACATGAAATTGAAAGGAGGCAATTTTATCTCAAAAAATTATTATCAGGGGCTCTTCATATAAATAAAGGCTCTCTCAGGTCCTGTGGTACTATCTAAAATGTTCATACTCTTACAATATAGTATATAAACTCCTCATGTAAACATATTAGGTTAGGCAAGGACTCATCTAATAAACTTAATATTTTAAGAGTACTGTTTCATAATTCTCCCTTAAAATCCACTTAATTTCACAGATTTAAACAATATGAAAAGTAGGCCTTGAAAAAAGTTTTTGCAGTTGCTAACTTTAAACTGCTTCACTTTCAGGTGATAACTACCTTGCTGATTTGATTCTACAGAGGCTATGGATGACAGCTTTTTTAATCCTCATGTAGAAGGAAAATATGTGACAACACATATCAGCTAGGAAATAAAAAGAGATGTTTGACCTTGATCGCATGGAGAAGTTGGTGCTGACTTTGACCTATCTTCTTCTGATGATGCACTTCCAGGAACTGGTTGTTGTGTCTCTGCACCTGCAATGAGCTAAAAAAAAATTCCAAAAGGGGTACTCAGTTATGAGATCCTCCTATGCCAGGAGGAAATTGAATTTAACTACATCAATTGACAAGTACAAGTATGAAGAAAAGTGAAGGTGTTTTGCACCCATAGATTCTTACTGGCAGGACCACAATGATACAGTACATAGCATCACATCAAATGGAGACCATCATATAAACAGAGAAAGAACTAACAACTTAAAGCAAAATCGATTCCTAAGATGAAATAAATGTAATAAGCATACCCAGTGAGTGGGAAAGTTTTGAATAGCTACCATGAGTCTGTGTAGAAATCTATCTGGTAAATATCTTTAACTACAACCAGTATCAGCAAGCATTGTAAACTAATGTAGTAACAACATGACAGCACATTTTTCCAGGAGTCACCAATCAGTTAATTTATTCCTGAGTTTTCCACGTTTCTGTAACATCTTAAAACAGTGTACATGGGATCCAAGTGTGAAACAATCAGGCATATGACCAGAAAAAAATGTCAATGCTTTAAGAAATTACAGTAAAAAATGCATATTTCTGTAAGTGAGAGCAATGTATCTATTGAAACAATAATGCAAATAGAGATAGAAGGTGTGGCTAAACACTGATCCAGGATACATATTATCAATCTGGAACAACTCCATCAGTTTTGGATCTACTTGGGGTGACCTATGCTTTTTATTTCTAGAACAGTCTAGTTCTTCCTTTAATAGTGACGATAACTCTGGAATCGTCATCTGGCAAACATCTCCTCTTCATGAAAATCAGCACATTGCTCATTTATCAGCATTTACAATGCTATGGAGTAGTGCTGTATCTCAATCAATCAATTATCCAATGCCAATTCTGAGCCAACAAGGCATGTATGTTTTTATGAACTGTAGTGTCAGACACTGTCTCTCTCTCTCAAGTCTTCTCCCTCAAAATGGAAGAGGGGAAATCCTTCCAGGTTCTATATGGACACCAGGTTTGCAAAATTGTAGCAGGTCAAAATAACTTTCATATAAAAATTCAGAATAGATGATTTGCACTTATAAATCAAAAGCCAAAGTCTTAGCTCTGTACTGACTTAAAAAAAACAATCTCGTGCAAGTTAAGTGACATTGAACCCCAACTAATAAAGTTACAATACAGTCATACTTATCTCACATATCTTATCTTACTATGTTACACTATGTAGTAAAATTACCTTTTTCCTCCTCTGTCCACTATTAGTGATCTTATCTGGAGTGACTCCAAGATCTGCAAGAACTTTAGCTATGCCTCTAGCATCCACTCCACAGTTTGGCGCCACATTTGTTTCACAGCGTCGATGTACATTCATCTTGCAAACTGCAATGACACATAGAGTAATTGAGTAAATTAAATACTACCTTGGCACGCATTTGTCTTCCTTAAATCAGACCTTATTCGACCTACCAATAACTTCAAATAAATACAATTTCAGTAGAAAAACACTTAGCTGCATTTGCAGTGACACTTCAATGCTGATGTAAAATTAACCTGGTTATCATTGTTTTGCTATGATAATGAGGAAAAGGGTTCTTGCACAGTATTGAGAATAAACACAGGACCAAACAAGAATATCCAATGATCCTGTAAATCTTAAATATGTCCTTCAGAGCTTGGATTTTAGCCATCTGCTTCTGCTCTCATACTGAGAGCACAACATTAGCTTCTCATGTATTATTGCTTCTTACTCTATTTTACTCTAGTAAAATAACTTCTAATGGAGGCAGGCATAAAACCAACAGTGTTTTAAGTTTTATTAAAATTCTTTGGCACTGTTAGACACTCTCTTTCTCTAGATGGCAATCCATTTATTAAGTTCTTTCTCTGAAATACCATCTTCTGAAACTAGCACACTACTAAGAGGAAAAAAAGATTACGTTGCTTCCAGTTCATGGGGTAGGGGGAAGTTCATAGCTCCATTAAAAATAGCATTGTGTGAATTTGTTAGGAGCAGATGACATATTTTATCTTAGACTTCACTGCCCTCTTGTGGAGCAAGGCTCAAAGCAAAATTGCAAGCGTAATTAAATACAAGATTAACATTCAATTGCTCAAAGTCCTAACTTCATTATTTTTTAGAGAAAAAAACCAAAAAGAATCAAACGGATGTATTTATAAAGCTGCATTTCAGCACAGTGTTTCTCAGTGGTGCTTTCACTAAAGAAACAAACCACATCTACCTCTGAGACTATACATAGGCAGCAGTAACCACATGCTGCAGAAAACAGGGGCCTTTCTGAAGTATGTTTCACCTCATAAGTGCAGCAAAAAGAAATTGCTACATTAGGGTACTTCTAGCGCACATACATTTGGTGACAAAAGCTCAGTGGCAAGTAAAATGTTTGAGCTAGGGGTCTGCAAACGTGGACACTGAGGAATGGAACTGCTTGAAATAAGCCAAGCAGCAAAATTTTACACAGTCCAACTTCAAATATGTTAATAAAGTTCTAATGCTTATAATTCCATTAGGCACTACTTCCTAATAATCTGACAGTCTGCATGACATAATTCACATCCACCCACTAACTGAAGTATTTTATTCACTATTTCTAAAACATTACTGTTTCTACTGTTTTCTCCCCCATTTAAAATACATAAATCTGCTTGAAACAAGGAGATATGGAAACAACTATTTCTGTTAGTCAGCTAAAATGACACGAATGCACCTGCCTGCAGTAACTTTACATACAGCTACTATACAGAGTACACAATTGTTAAGCTGCAGAACATAATGAATCCTTTATTTTCTGGAATACAGGGGGCTAGGCAGACCATCACAAAGGATGATTTAGATAGATCTCAGACTACCTAATCTTCTGGACATAGAAACACAGGACTGACTCTGCCCAGCTTAGCCAGCACAGAATAGTAATTTTTGAGGATGGCATTCAAGAAAAAAAAGCTGGAGTAATGATGTTTAAAAAGTTTGACAAACATCACTACAAAATAGAAAACACAAAAGGCATATAAGCTGAAGGGATGTAAATTATCATGCTCCTTATTTTCTGACAGCTTCTAATTGCGTGGCATTAAACCTACAACCTACAGAGCAGTGAGTGCAAAATGTGTTTCTGTGCCTCTGTCCTCTGCATCTGTTATTGACTGGTGTTGCAGACAGGGTAAAAGACCATTTTCTGCCCATGATGGCAATCCCTACCACAGTCTGCTATTTACTGTTGTTTTCCACACATGCTGGAAAAGATGTAATCTAACTTCAAGTTTTTCCAAGTCTACAAGTTACTCAAAAGGAAAAAGCTCAAGCGATAATCCTTACCTTTGCATTGTAAACCTTGTCTCAATAGACCCCAGAGCAATGAACCACAGTGGTCACAGAAGGTGGGCACTTTGTAATTGTGAATGCTGAACTTGTGAGGCATGTTGACACTGAAACGCTGGGATCCCACTTGCTGAAAAATGAGAACACAGCATATTTAATTCTAATTAATTTATTTACAATCAGTGTACACTAAGGCCCTGTTACATTTTGCAATCTGAGATCTTTGCATTAGATATACTTCAGCTTCAGAGTTCTTTATTTGGGGGAAAGAGGGGAAAGGGATGCTGTTGTCCACAAGATAAAGACTGAAGTCTACTTCCTAGTATTTCTGGTAACAACAAATACATAGCTATCAGGAAAGATCTCTTAATGTGGAAGGCAAGGAAGTCACTCCCAATTGTTTTAGGAGCAGGAGGCAAAACTAATACAGGACTAAGAAGGAGAAATATATCACAATCCCTTTACCTTTTCATATCTCCCTCTTATTTGGATTATGAAAATGACAATGATAAATAATGGTGTTCAGGGATTCCAAGGTATGATTAGTTGCTAATAAAAGGATGTAATTGATAAGCTTTTATAGTGGCCACTGCATAGCAGGAGATTTACACTTCTATGTTTTTCCTTCCCTTTCCTATTACCACTGGCTTCTTTCCAGCGATCTAGTACCCCTTTTAAACAATGAGAGCATTATATCAGCAAAACATACAAGCCTCCACCAGTCTGGAGCCTGGGAATATAAATCTGGGCAAGATTTTGTATCTTCCTGTGAGTACTAGGCAAAAACAGCACTAGCCAAACATAGTCCTTTATCACAATCCTATGCATGTGATCAAGTTTCAGATGCAAAATACTGGTTGCAAACCAGATATTAAAGAATGCTTCCAGTACGAAAAAATGGTAGTGAATTGCACAAGAAGAATGAGATCAGTTAGTCTCTCATTTAAAATCATATTGAAGTTGAAAGACTGGCTTAACACCATTATTACATACAACCCTGACTTGTAATTTAAACCTAGGTTTTTTTCAAGCATATAAATGTAGGTTTTTAACAAACAAAAATAAGAAATGTACATTTTCTGTGTGGCCAAGGAACTGGGACCACCCACAGACCACCTCACCTCACAGTAGGTTCTTGCTGTTGCACTAAACAGCTTTTGTGTTAAAATACAAGCAACAAACTTCTGCGTAAGGTAAAGCATTCACTGGATATAGGTGAGGGCTACAACTTCTTAAAAAAACATAAACCCCACCTCCCTACACAACTGTTAACTCAGCCAGAAAAGGATACCCCAAAGCTGAAGAGTCTAAGGAAGCTGAACACCACAGCAATCATATTGGTCCCTGCTTTATGACTGTTCTCAGAAATAAACGTTTATTTCCTAATCAAGACTGAATACACCATCTTAGGTGAGACAGACCTTTAACCCAAGCAAAACAATCGCTTTGTTTTCTTTTCTGATCCAGAGTTGAACATGATGTTGGGCAGATGTATTTACTTCTCTGAGAGTACAATCCTGAAAGCAGCTAATTTCATTTTCAGGTTATGTCTTCATTTATTTAAATGCATGATAATATAAAGCACATATTGTGTAAACTCCATTAATAGGCAAAAGCTTGCTAAAGGTAGGGAGTAATTATGCTGCAAAACCTGTTAGCTATGCAGTACCTTGTGTTAACACTACCACAGAACATCCATGGACCTTCTTCAACATATAGATTGCTTTTTTTTCCCCTACATTTTGACAGTTTGGATGCAGACTGTGTTGAGCAGTGATTTGGCAAGCCAGTTCTGGGCGGTCTTTTATGTTGATACAAGATACTAAAGCATACTGCCTATCATACCAGCTGGTAATGACTGAGCCACACAAAATGCAGTTAAGGGACAGAGAATCCCATCCTACTTTTTTAAAAATTAAAATGACAAAACTTACACTAAGTCAGAATTGGAGAATGTTAAAAAAGGAGTGCAATAAGCTCACTCAGACTTTAAGGATTCAGATGCTATAAAAAGTTACCAATTAGAAATAAACTGTTGCATAATAATTGCCATGTAAATGAAACCATTATTGTAATCTGTCATTCCAAAGTAAATGCTACATCACAAGAGAACAAGAAGGGCACAAAAGAGTCTGTAACAGTTATTGATTAAACAAAGGAGATGACACTACTTTGAACAGATGAAAGACATAGTTTAATCTAGAAAATCTATTTTCAAACATTTACCTCATCGTGAGTTTCCTGTTTTTTTAAGCCAGCACACTTCGTTATTATAAGTTCATGGCATCTCTTGTGGACTACACAAGTGCAAACTATAAATAAAAAATGGATAAAAGAATGAGTTTTCATAAAGATTGATTTTAAAGCAAAAGACTGAACTCAGAAGACTAGAAATACTGGGAGACTTGAAAGACTGGAAGAAATTGGTAAGTCTGGCTCACAAAGGCAGAAAATGATGGACTTCCAAAGGACAATTAATTTTAAGAGAAATAAAGTGTATATTCCAAAATCCCACTATGTAAAACTACAAATTATTTTCTGAAATATTAACCATGATTTTTGCAAATTTAATTTCTTTATCTGTTGAAGTCCATGATCTCCACATTATATGAGACACAATGGCAAAAACAATTTCTGTCTGAAGAACTTCCAGAGGAAGAGACATAAGGATAACTCGTTACAGTCCAAGAACAGAAAAAACAGGTTTTTTTAATGAAGAAAAGCATTCTTTTTGTGACACATTATCATCTGTTGGTAACAGTAAAATGTTTCAAGAGGCAAAAACACTTTGTCAATATTCATACCAATTACTTAATCAATGAATAACATTTGCAGATACAGCAGGTAAGATTAAAAATTGCAAGGTCTACTGTACTGTGGGATTCAAGGTCAGTAAGTGAATAAAAAACCTTAAAAGTGCATGAATTAACTTAATTTTTTTCTAGTGTTGGTCATTGTTAAAAAAAAAAAAAAAATCAGAAGTCAAGGAACCTCTGTTGTATGTTAATACAGTAGTTCTTATTCTAGTATGCAAACCTAGTATTTGCTTTTATTTATTTACAATGATATCTCAAGTCTTCTGTAACTGAAAAACCACCTCTAACAATTATTTCTACTTGTCAGATGAGAAGCAGAAAAACATAATCCCAAGAGGTAACTGCATAAAAAATTACAAGCAGAAAAAACTGAGATGAAAAATTAAGTTGAGAATTAAGCACTTCTGCAGTCTTTGCTAAAACAGTCTTTAATTATGACCTCTATAATTATCTCATCTGTTTAATTACAGTCTTTGCAATTACCTGGCACTTTTAAACAAAGAATCTCAAACAGAATAAAGAATTCACAATTTTAAAATGCAAGAAGTGTAAAATGAGGTAGTCAACATCCGCAGATACGCCCCCCCAGTTGGATGTGCATTAAGAGATGCCTAGGATCTGCTGTTCAGTGATGCTTACTGTGTCCTACCTCATACATGCTGCCTAAGACAAATAGTTTTTTGAAAAAATCTTACTGTGACTTATTTTAAAGACTGTATCTTTGGTGAGACAAAGTTATTATGATCCTCTTGTGCTAAATTCTTAATATTGTACATATACAATGCCTGATGAAAATAACGTATTATTTACATAGTAGAACACAATAAGTATATTAAAAATGTCCCTCTGTAGATTTTCTCTTACCTTGACATTGGTATCCCTGTTTTCCTATTACACCCCTGAAAATAAAGCAGTCTTTTAGAAAATGAAGAATACGTATTTTAAAAAATTAAAAACATGTTTTCCTCTCTTTACTGGACATGCATAAGTTTAAAGGAATAGCTTCTTCTAACCAACCATCTGGTAACTGCATGCTTGCATGCATGAGATCAGTTCAAAGTAGGAACCACATTTCAGCTGCCAAGAGGTAACAGGTAGGACAACAGAATCTTAGAATCATCGTCAAGGTTGGAAAAGACCTTCAAGATCATCAAGTCCAACTGTCTGCCCTACAACCCCTCTAACCCCTAAACCATCACCCCAAACACCACATCTACCTGCTTTTTTAACGCCTTCAGGGGCAGTGTCTCTACCACCTCCCTGGACAGCCTGTTCCAATGCCTCACCAATCTTTCTGTGAAGAAATTTTTCCTAATATCCAATCTGAACCTGCCCTGGTGCAACTTGACCCCATTTCCTCTTGTCCTATTGCTGATCACCAGGGAGAAGAGGCCAACACCCACCTTGCTACAACCTCCTTTCAGGTAGCTGTAGAGAGCAATGAAGTCTTCCCTCAGCCTCCTCTTCTCCAGGCTGAACAGTCCCAGCTCCCTCAGCCTCTCCTCATAAGACCTGTTCTCCAGACCCCTAATCAGCCTAGTTGCCCTTCTCTGCACCCTCTCCAGCACCTTCATATCCTTCCTATACTGTGGTGCCCAAAACTGCTCACAGTGCTCGAGATTCAGCCTCACCAAGGCTGAGTAGAGGGGCAGGATCACCTCCCTGGTCCTGCTGGGACATGGGCCATGAAGGGATTCAGAAATAAAGAAACATTTACTATAATCAAATAGGCAAGGCCAAAGGGTACATAGAGAGAGAAGCCACAAGCCAGTGAAATGGTCATCAAGCAAACCTCTGCATAGACAGAAGATTGCATTGCCAATATTGTTGCTTGAAATCATCTTAGCTAACATAAAGCCTGGAGACATTTCTTAGAGGAATGTATTTGAGCTCATGCACAATACACATTATCTCACATTAAGAAAGGCTGATTCATTACACACTCTTAAGAAATATTAATTATCGATCACATTAGACCTTATGTGTATAAGGTGCAAATCAACACCTCTAGGAAACTCTGGAAAACACCAATGGAGCTGCTGAAAAATAACTGAAAACTTAATGTCTCCACTTTTCCCTATCTGAAAATTGCCAGTACTCAAAACTAATGTAAATAATTTCTAAAAGGGAGTTCCTCACATATTGTGCAATAAGAAAGACCTTGTACACTGAGGACCCCAAACTCCAGATCATTAGAAGTCTAATGTTCCCATATTCCATTAACTTGCATAGGATACATAGGAGTTCGACATTTCCTAGGAGGAAGATGGTGATACTTAAGCACTTCAGGAAGAATTCAGTCTTCTTGACAGAACGTACAGGCCTAATATTAGGTCTAAATCTACACTTAGGCACCTACACAATATGAGACCAGCTGTCTACCTAGACTTTAGTGTGTACGAGACAGGGAAAGATTGAACTTTGTGGCTGAGAGGAGAATAAACACAAATACAACAAAGTCTAACATGTATGATGGAAGTTTAACAGTCTTCGATTACAGTCTGCAAAACGGATGCCAGTTTAATATTAAAATGAAGAGGAAAAGAACTACTACTCCGTGCCATTTATACTGCAGCAAAACAGGAGGGTATGTTAACTCTTCAATTCCAAGTTGCAAAGAAAGCAAAGTCATACCATATAAAATCTCTGCAGTGTGAACAATACGTTGGCTGCCTAAGGTAGGTGGCCATAAACTTGTGTCCATTAACCTGATGTACTCTGCGTCGCACGGCACCCTGCCGCTTTCTGGGGCGCATGCGTTCCCGGAACACACGTTCTTCATTGTCTTTGGGTGCTGAAACAGAGGAAAAAACCATGAACACTGGTTGCATTGGACCTAAATATGGGAAAATTCAAATGCAATATGTAAGTAGATATTCTTAAAATAAACAAATAAATAAATAAAAATCCTCTCTACCTAGCAATGCAAGATAACACCCTTAAGTTGGGAGTAATTTTTTTCTCTTTTAACATCAAGTACTAACAGACCAGGTTTTTCACTCCCTAGTACAGGAAATTCTATTTGTTCTAAACCTTTATCTGTTAATTCATTCTAAGCTGGGAATAAATCTGTGCTTTATCACTATCATGCACACTGACAATCTCTTTAACAGTAATTACACGGATTCTCCAAACAGCTCAGAGTCTCATCACACTGATCACATTTGATCTTCAGGGAGAAGGAGGGAGGCAGGAAGGGAACCCACCAGAAAATCCCAGCATCCTCTGGTCCCCATATACTTAGAAAGTGCTGACACAAGTGCAAGAAAACTGAGTACAAGTACCTACTATCAAGCAGAACAAAAAATTCCACCCAGAACTGATTACTTTGTAGAATTCCTGATTAAGATCTGAGCTTCAGGCTCTAATAATCCACTTTGATACTAATACACTTTCAGCAAAATATTCAAGGGAAGGAAGTTGTTCCTCTTAAATAATTCCTGTTCAATTGCATATTAGATTTAATGGCAAAGGAAGTAAAAAAATTAAGTTGCTATATCTCAGAATTACAACCTCTGGAAAAAGTTCTCCAGAGTGCATTGAGTCTTTTTCCCCAAGGCTTTATTTTGAAAAGTATCACTAACACCTCCACAGCATTCTGTATGCATTAACCAGAAGCTGAGGATGAATTAGAAATGAAGAATGTGCTATGAAAGGAAGATTTTACAAGCATTTCTTGAGCCACTTGTGTCTCCCTGAAACGGAGAATCAGATTGGGAGGGGACCACATTCAGCCATCCTTTGCCAACTGCATCAATGCACTCACTACTTCAGTGCATGTAACACTTTGAAACATATGTAACACTTGTCATTCTTTGAATTTCAGCTACCCCAAATCATTATAATGTCGTAAATATGCCAACTATGGTCTGTTGCAAGCATTTCTGTAAGCTAATGAGTTCTTCAAGCAACAGTACAGTATTTAACAATAATACAAAGAAAATGAAAAGTCCAAGAACAACTCTTATCTATACTGGTTTCAAGTTCTTTTACAAACATCAAAGTAACTTGTCAGCAACATGGATGGTGGGATTGAGTGCAGCCTCAGCAAATTCGCCATCAACACCAAGCTGTGTGGTGTGGCTGACATGCTGGAGGGAAGGGATGCCATCCAGAGGGACCTTGAGGTTGTGGATGCCCCCTCCCTGAAGTGCTCAAGGCCAGGTTGGATGGGGACTGGAGCAACCTGGTCTAGTGGAAGGTGTCTCTGTCTATGGCAGAAGGTTGGAATTAAGATGATCATTAAGGTCCCTTCCAACCCAAAACTAGTCTATGATTTTATAAACCCTGTTTTTGAGGATTGTAGCATTAAAAGGTATTGATTTAGGGATTCCTAGAAACTGGTCTTAAATTAAGCCAATGGATGGATATCCTGGGAAAATATAGAGCACATACTCATGAATCAAGATCAATTTCTTCCACTGCACAGCAAGGGCTAAAACCCATGACACTAGCAAAACCATTCATGCACTAAAAAGCCTGAAATCCTTACACATGAACATCTTACCAAAACTTCTTACTCAGAGTGGGTTTTCACCCTAAGATAAAACATCTGTGGGATGGTCAGAATGGCATTGCTTTTCTATTTTAAATGAGCTCTCAGTAAATAAACATTGACTTATACAGAAAGCTACCCCTTTGTTTTTACTCAAAAAAAAAAAAAAAAAAAAAAAAAAAAAAAGAAATAGCTCTGGTTCCCCTTCAAGAAAGACAAGAAGTACAAAATAGTTATAAATTATATTTATTTTTAGGTTGTCAATTATGCTTATTAATATGCATTAAGCAAAACTCTGATGTCTTAATAAATACTATAGCTCCTCGAGAGGAAGACTGTCTTCCACAGCCAATACGTAAGAAAGAGATTAAAATACTATCAAAGACTAATTCCAGCTTCTGAATGATTAATTAACTTTACAAAGCTGCTGGAAATCTTTTAAAAGCTATTATTATAGGAAAAAAAAAAAAAAAAAAAAAAGGTGATTTTAACACAGAACTGTTCTTTTGGTTACTATCCAGATTGAAGAATTTCCTAAAGTATGCAGCCTGGATGTGAGAAAGTTAAGAACCCATTCTCCTGGGAAGGGTTTACACTTGATATGATGATCAGCCTACAATACCACTCCTATTTTCATCTTAATTGTAATCCTTCACTTATAGATAAAGCACCTCAAATTCTATAGAGCAGATAAAAAGCCTCTTTTTGTTTTGTCTTGATAAACACAGCATTATGACTTTTTTTTTTTAACAATAAACTCTTAAAACTAATTTTACAGTACTACTTTCAGTTCTATATTTAATATTTTTATAAAAATTCTTTTTATCACAATACTTACAGTTAAAATAAAACAAAAAAGTTGTCTTTTTCAGAAATGCACTGACTTGAAAACAGGTATAAGCAAGATACTAAGCCTGAAATTATCAGATTAAATGGCAGGCCTTAATTATTTATATAATTTCCACACAAACAGCATCTCTGTAGGTGAGAAAGATGCTCAGACAGCTCAGTTTCTGAGCATTTTCTTTGGTCTGTCTTGGATAACATTGTAGGCCCATTAGCCAGTCCCCCTAAACTTACTCTCCTGTTGGTCTGCTGCTCCACATTTACCATTAGAAACCAGACCTGGCCATTTTGGTGCACTGCATCCCCCTTCAGTGTTAAATTGCAGAGATGAACTGCATGTCCAAGAGCGCTGACTCCTCAGTGGTGACTCTGCCTCCACCTCACCTCTCCTTACAGCTCATGTAGGATCCCCATCAGTTGGAGGCAGTAGTACTTGTCTGGGGGGTTGGAGTAGCATCTGGCGTTACAGTGGAACACTGGACCATTAGACATCAGCCTTTTTTTCTCAAAGGAGACCAAGTTGCAAGAGAAATAAATTCCAGGAAAACACTGCCATGCCTTGTACAAGTCACACCACTGATGTGGACCACAGGCACAAAACCAGGCAGAAACCTTCCCAGGTGACTTAGCAGCAGATGATCCCATCTGTGCTGGCTCATACTCAGGGCTGTGAATCCCTTTTTTCTGGTAGCACTAACAATAGTCTTCAGCTTTAGTTAAAATCTATTTATCTCATACTGAACAGTCACACTACAGATGTTTAACTATGTGAAGACATCTACTTAGAAAGGGAGGGAACACTGCTCTCCCCAAACTTCTCTCATTGCTTGCAAGCAGAAAAGCAGAGATTAGTAAATGCTATCAGAAAACAGGGAGTACTTGGGAAAATCCCCAACATTTGTGTGATACAGCCAACTAGTGTTTTCAAGAAGTACTTTAGAAAATAGAAGCATTCCGAACAAAATTAGCCTTTTAAATATATTTTAAAAATAAAAAGTCTTACAGCTGTATAGAACAGATTCTAGAAAATACCATTAGGATATTGCATACTGGGCGTGGCATTTCTATTCTTAGCAGAGGAGTTCAAATTAAAATTATGTGGATTTGTCTCAGTCAGTCTATAAGCAAGTTCAAATATGAACAATTTATTTTCACAGTATTTCTACTAAATAGTCACGAGGGTTATCATTTCCTCAGTAAGAGATGTTTCTTTTTCTAACATATGTTCTGTTCACCATTTTGATTTTGTGTCCTTCACCCCTTTATATTCTCCAGTTTATCCTTTTGAATGCATTTAACTTTCATTTTCAAAAGAAGGAGTAAGAAAGGCTTATGATAATTTCCAAGTGTTCAGAGAGAATACTGTCAATGCAGCACACTGAGTTCAGGCTTTACATGATGGTACTTGAGAGCCGGCAAATTTAGAAATATTTTTGTCTCAAAACTATACCCAGTAATGCCACTACTTCTTTTCATTGCAGCCAAGAGTAACTCTCAGTTATTTGGAAAACAATAGCATATAATTGCTTTTATTGACTTATGTACATACAAACATATTGCCTGCAATTTCAAACACTGAAAAAAGACTTGCAGACTTAGCTTTAAGCTCTTAGAGAAGTGTTATAAAAGTTAGAAGAATTTGGCATGCAAAATTGCACAAAATTCATAAATACTTGCAAAACGGATGTTTAAATGAACTGTCTGGAACTATATTCAACACTGTTAATCATGTAGCATCTGTTAAGCATGAATTTTAAGTCATAGCTCAGAAGATATGAAACTGACACTTAACGCTCAGCAACGATCAAAGGGAGTAAGATTGGAGGTAAAAGACTGTACACCAATAACCAAGGTTCAACTATGTCAGGTCTTGTTTAATACTAAAATGCTTTCAGTATAAATAAGAAGGGTCCAGTGCAGAGCACTAACTGCAACAGACAGAATTATCCTGCATAGCAAAATGTGCCTTTTCTATTTTTTATCCTCTATATTGCAAGTACTTACAGAATTTTGATGACAAAGAAAACAATGAAAAAAATATGGCAGGAAGACAGATTACAGGCACAGGGAGGTTTTTCAGCATTTGTTATTGCTTAGAACGCTGACTTCTAAAAGGAACCATGCTGGACACTTCTCTTAATCTGGAGGGAACTGGCATTGAACAGTGACAAGTGTTTGGGGAAGAAAAAAATAATCAGATGCTTCAGTTAAATGGCCACTATCTCATCAAAGCAAAGCTGTAGGCCATGTACAATGGTAACACTTGCAGGAACTGGGGTAGCTGCCATGTAACCCCATCCAACAGGATACTAACACCTCCATGGCACTTCTGGCACAAAGGGCTTTTCACCCTGGGCATCTCTTGGGTGTCTTCATGTTGCTGTTATTCGCAACCACAACCAGGCAAAACCAGGTGCTTTAGCATCACACCTTAATAATTAAAACAGAGCCTAACTGAAAAACAAATGCAAAGGAACAATTATTGTGCTGATGTTTAATTGCCAAAAATAAAAAGCTTTTTTATCATATTTAAACCTTATCCCTTTAACCACTAAGCATGTATTGGAACAGAGCTTTTGTTTTAGCAATATGTAATGCTTAAACACAGGAAGGATACTGAGGGAGGAGAGGTAATTTGTCTAGTTATGTTAGAAAGTGAGAAGGGGCAGGAACAATGTCCAGGACTCCTCAGGTTTCAGGATGCAGCGTAAACAGATCATTATGCATCAAAATCAGGTCTCAAAGTATTATTCCCACACTCTGTTCTGGGCCTCTGCTCTACAGTAGAAGAATACATACTGTAAATCAAGATTTCTCCAGGCAGAAACTGATACAGGATTTTGCCTTTAATGCTTAAAACTTCTTTACGGGGGGAGGGGAGAAATATAAATACCTCCATATATTTGTATTTCTGTGTTCTTTCTTTTGAAGAAAAAAAAAATGCAACAAACTGATTTATTAACTTTGAGATTAAAAATTGCAAGTTAAAGCTACAATAGAATTTCACAGAGCCATTACTGATTAGAAATGAGAAATAATTGGAGAGTTTACCAAAGTCATAGAAAGAACTATTTTTCTAGAAGTGTAGCATTTCCAGACTATTTCTTCAACAAGAAATAAACACACAGGCTTTGCTTCCTATATTTTGAATCTGCTTTTTTTTAGGAAAGTTGACAGGAAATTTCTTGTTTAATAGAAGAAGAAACAGATCCTTAGATAACACTATATTGTTGAAGAAAGCAAAGATCACGAGTGCTACCAAAGAAATGAAAAAATGCTCATAGAATGGGTGAATTTTAGAAGAGATAGGTGTCTTGACAACTCATGTCTGTTAACATGAGATTTTTACTGAACGCACTGAAGACTAAATTGCATTTTAAAGTATATCAAGCCCAAATAGGGTGGGTGGCTTTGTAGAGTGGGCTCAGGCTCAAATTTGTTTACTTTCAAATATATGTTTATCTTTAAATGCTTAAATTCTTGTTTAAAAGTGACATTCAGCCTTTATTTAAAGATTTCCTAGGCATGCAGATGAAAGTGATCAGGGTTGTGACTGGCACACATTTTTGTTTCAGGGCCTGTTTTAGTTTCCTATTTAAAACAAACAACACAACAAAACACCCACAAACATATAAAGCTATCCAAATTATTATTTACACAAGGTTCAAACCTTCTCTATAAAATTATTATCATGAACACAAATACGATAATATTTTCAGCACTAACTCCCCAAATCCTTTTACGTTTGACTCACTTACTAAAGCAGAACATAAAGTTCAGAAGTACTAAAGAGTCCCACAGAGACTAAACATCCAGTTGTAACTTCAGCACATGGAGAAGTCAAATTTAGTTTTCAGAAATGTCCCAACCAAATGCTCAAAACCAGGAGCATAGGGTTTGGTATCTGAAACAACCAGCTGAAGTCCCCGTGCTGCCCTGGCTGCAGCCCACCTGCACTGCTGCAGCAGAGGCTGGGACGAGGGAGGGTTGGTTCCCATACATGCTCAAGCAAAATTCTCCTTCAAATGACTTTGAGATTTCTCTTAAGAAAACCTTCAGGATGAGCCCCTCAGAAGTTTCTGCTCTCCATCTGCACAGTGCCTGCAGAATTTGTGACAATTTACACAAGCTGGAGGTATTAACAACACGGAATGACACATGGTAGTCTCCAGATGATCGTACAGCATGTTTTAATAAATCTAGTATTTAATGAACAGATTTCTGTTTTATAGGAACTGTTGATTGGTTGATTGGTAAGGAATTGATATAAATATAAGTTGCTACATCCATTTTTTAGACTCCTGGAGGCTTACACAGATGACAGGGTTACTGACCTCATCTTGGGAGAGTGAATATAGCAATTCCTATAGCTGTCAGATCCACAAAGTGAGCAAATCAGACAGATTCCTCTCACTTCCTCTCTATTTGTCTATTGGTGGTATTTAACATTAAAGATTTTAAGAAATATGGTATTCCTGAAATAAAGATATTGTAATTACAATCTTCACATTACATTATATTTTGCAAAAAAAGTTATATTGCTAGAAATACCACAGGGAAGTTATTGTTATATGACAGGTTTTCTGAATAGGTATTTTTACACCTTAAATAAAATCTCCAAGACTTTTTCCACAAAACAGAATTTAGAGGTTTTTCAGTTGGAAGGAGATGTCACAGGTAACTGGACCAAAAAAAAAAAAAAAATCAATGTCAACTAAGGTTATTTTGGTCTTCCAGTGTTATCTTCCAGGGGGAACAAACAGGGTCATTCTAAACACAATGCCCTTATGTCAATAAATCTGCAACTGAAATTAGAGAGGTGGAAATGCATTCTACATATGGTAAATACTAAAGCTATTATTCAGGAGAAAAGTTTTACTCGGTGGAATGTAATAGGTCTACTCGTGTCATAACTACTTCATAAAATGGAGAACAGTTTTTGTGCCACAACTTGACAGGATAAACTTACAGGAAGTAAATTAATTTCATTTGTGGCAGTGGCATTCAGTTTATGTTGATACAGTGCAAGTAAAGAGGAGTATTATTTGCCTGGTGTTAGCACTGATAGTGTAAAGTCCCAACCGGCTAAAAAGGTGCAGTATCTCCTATTAAACCAACTGCTTACTAAAGCTAAAAAATACATGATTGTTCAATTGAAGACTACATATATAATACATGATATTATTATACCTATGATTCAACCAAACCCCACTATTGGGACTAGATTTCCCTACACTTACTGCTGCAAGTCTGCAAACATGTCCTGCAACATGATTGCAGCATGCTCCTCAGAGCATGCCCAGCCACTTGTGATGGTAGTCAATACTCTGGTGACACATGCTCATATTGACTGTCCTTTGTCTTCAAGGAAAGATGGGAAATGTGACAAAACATCAATGTCAAGGCTGCTGTGGAAGAGGAACTTTCAAAGTGATGTATCCATGCATGTTTTTTTTAACACAGCTCCAGGCTATGGAATTATCTGCAGGGTCAGCTGACCTCTCTGCAGGGTCAACACCTGAGCTGCTGGCATTTGTCAGTTCCTGGAAAGGAAGTGGTGCTGTGATGCTAAGAAGGAAAACAAGCATTGTGAACACTTCAGAACAAAGCCCTTTTCTCAGAGGTAACTATTAAACCAGACAGATCCTGAATGACTGTATTTTAAGCATGTGTTTGTGATAGACCAGAGATGCTCAGCAGTCACCTTTTGATAGTTGCAAAAGCTATACAGCACACCATGAAACAGAGCCTTGTAAAACTGGGTTTTCTGGCCTTTCAGAAGAGTTTGCTTAAATATTTTTTCAATCTCAGCTCTGTTCCCTTGCCATAAAATAACAGAAGCCTAAGTGGCAGGCACCAAGGAGATGCCTGAGTCCAGACTCCTGTAGTTGAAGAGGGGTCTCGTACTTCAGGCCCCCTCAGTTTGTTTTTCTGATTGTTCTTAAAAATCTCCAGCAAAAGAAATTCCACAACAAGCTTGTGTATCTTGTTTCAGTACCTTGCAGGGAAATAGCCAATAGCCAATATAAATAATTTTGCAGAATGTGATGCTGATTGAGTGAATGGCAACCTGAAAAAGCAAGTTTTGGCCAGCACAGAAACTACTGAATTATCTGTAGAAAGGCAAAGCATTATACTGGTTGTGTACCATGCAAAAGACCAGGGGCTGAAGATGGCCAGAGACTCAGAAAGATGTCACAGAAAAGAATATTGTAAAAATTCTGCATAATTCTCTAGCCACAGCAAGACAGAAGCTGTTTTGAACTAAACAGCTTCCTATTGATACTGCAGTCACATGCTAGCTGCAGAAAAGCCATGGAATCTGAAGGTAAAAAGGGGAAAGAAAAGCATTTTCTGCCTTCAAGCTACTAAATCTCACAATAATTGTGTTTATTCCATTTCCAGATTGCCTTCCTGATAACTGGTTTCTATCCAAGCTTAGAAATACATGTTAAAAAGCTCACTTACACTTAAAATAGTCCATACCAAAACTCCTAACTCCATGTAATCACATTAAGGAGCTATGGTGTGTAACCTTCAAAGGGCAGAGAACACAGCTTTCAAAACATAGTTTTATACAGTTTATATCCCTTCAGAAGCTCAAGCCTGTGGCATACATTTACACATATTAAGGTTTCAGAGTGCTTCACAGTGGCAGTGGAATCTTCTTTTCTTCTTTTACAATTAGGAAAGATGTCATTCTGAGGTGTCACCACTGCAGACAAGAGAAGTACACAAACTTCAGTAAGTTTTCTTTAAGAAGTGATTCTTTTTGCTTTTTAGGACTTTTCTTCCTTTATTGCTTAATAGAGTACTAAATACTTGCTCCTATCCTACACGGGGCAGAGGAAGCCCATGCAGAACTGCTTGTGATTCAAAAGAGCCATGTAATAACTGAGAAAGCCAGGTGACATTGCATAGCAGCTCCATTTTCCCGAGCAGGAAGAATTCTTCCCATTAGTCTGACAGGTGTTGGTATAAATTAAAAAACACTGAATCCTCAACATTGGCTCAATAAATACCCAGAAAGGCCAGAGGAAGTTTCAAGGGCAGAAGATGACAGTGATATGTTAATATTTTATTTACAGACTTTTTTCTTATACCTTCAGATAATGGCAGATATTTCTCAACATATTAGAATAGAGGCTGTAGAAAATATTGCCCCTCAACAGTATTAAAGCAGAAGACACAAAGTATCAATACCTTAGTGTAGATAACCCCACTGATGGGACTGTAATGGTTTAATAGACAGAAGATGATTTGACCCCAAGCAATAGGACATGTTATTAAAAATAACAAATGAGCCAATCATCTTCATAGCCACCATTTGTCTAATAGTTTCAGGGTGCCTTGTACCTGTTTCCTCGCTGTAACTACAGTAGCTTTGTCTGCTTACGCAAATAGTTTATGATACTTTTAAAAGCTCAAATTATTCAGTGTTGGGAGAAAAATCTTTTAATAGTGAAATAATAAAGCAAATTATTATTATTTCAAAGTCTCTTACAAAGGCTCTGTTTTCTGACTTTGATACTTATGGTTGTCTGCAGGAACAGTATCTAACCACTGTTAAATTATTTCCTGCTCTTATGACATATGTTTGGTAATTTTTTCAGTTTGAGAATGCACCATAGTATCTCTATGCATGTTAGAGATAAGCACCTGGTTGTCACTGGTATCTGAACTCCTCTATGCCAGCTCTTCATTTATCCAGAAAGCCAAATCTGGTAAATCCTTGGACCAGTGTGCAGGAACAGCTGGGGAGCAGGATGTCATTGAAATGTGCTCTGAGACAGCTCCACTAGAGCAACCTGAGGGTCTGGGTCTGCACCAAGGAAACCCTGAGAACCACCTCACGGATAACAGTCAGGCAGCCTGACAGAGAGATCAAGCTTTCTAATATAATGACAAGCAGTTTTAATCATGCTTCTCCTTTTGTTTCACCATTGTTATTTTTAATAAATTGGTTCTGCACACTAAAATCATGCTACATCTTTGCTCTGCAGTAGAGCCCACAGAGCACCCAACAGCTAAATGAGCGGGTCCTCATTTGAACTGCACATACAATTTTTTCCTTTCTCGGATGGAGGATTTAGGAGTCTCTCACAACTTTGCTGTTGAACTGAATAAAGCAAGTGAAAGATACTAGTGTTACACATCAACCTGGAAAACTGTTCACTGAGGCAGTTGCCACCAACAAAGAACATCTGCCACTACTTTTCCCTTTTTGGCCCAACGTACAACTCGTAACACACTTTCACCAGTATTTCAACATGTCACTGTTCTTGCTGGTTTGTGTAATTTACTAAGAGCCACACTATGATAATCCTGTCACATGCTCTACCAACATCTTCATCTTGCCCATTTCCTAAGCAGGCAGTTGTTGTAATAATATGTAAGAGACAAGTATCAGCTGCAAAACGACTCATTCCCTCTTTCCATTGCCTTTTTGCAAACGTGGGAGGAATTTTTCTTATTCTGAAACCCCTCCCACTCCCCCACAACAAAAGCTTAATTAAGAATGTCTCTGACTCACAGGCAGCACTATTAAAGCAACTCTCCCATATGACTTATTATCAGCATACTACTTTCAAACCCCGATTTAGCAAAGCATTTCTGGATGTGGCATATGAAAGAGCATATTCATTGCGCCATGGATTTCAATGGAAATCTTACAGTATTTAAAGCATTACTTCCCTGTCCTCCTTTAGCAGGACATTCTACACATCTATTGGGTGGTAAAAGTGGAAACTTGTGCTAAAGAGTATGTTCTCTCTTTCTGCCAGACTTATGGGCACAGCATCATGAGGTAATTGCAAACGGTGAGTCTGCCTATTTTCAGTAGAGCCTGAATGCGCTATACAGGTTTTACGGGGGGCGATTGACACATAACAGGGACAGGGTGATGACCACCCTCATGACCTATCACAGGCAGAAGTATTTCTCAGTGACAGGTTTAAGAGAAGTTTTAATTCTTCTTATTTGCTTTTGGATTTAAGTATACAGGTTGTTTTACTGTCCAAACTCTACATAACAAATAACCCCACAGTAATGAAGGTGAGACTACAGTGTTAACTCACCCTGACTTTGTAGCAGGAATTTGCTACAAGCTCCATCGTGTGCTCTAATCTGTAATATTAGAATACTACTTACAAATGTATTGCTGATTTTTCCTTTTACAGGTCTTCAAGCAAAAGAACAGTAAAGGGATCTCTTTCCTGTTCCTTATGACTCCCAGCAAAGCTTTCCAGCATTTGAGGCTTTGCAAAGTGTGCTGGCTGAAATACATAATTAAATGAGAAACTTGGCTTTGTTAAACAAAGCAACACGTATCTAGCCCTCAGGTTAAGGAGAAAAGCTTGAAAATGTGACCTGAATGCATTTAAAATAAAAAAGCACAAAGAAGTCCTAGTGGAGGACACCCCCCACTTTTATTATGGAAAAATCTTATTTGTCTCTGTACACTGGATACATGATGTCAGATCAGTATGGGGTTTGTGCAGTGAAGAACATGGTGAGGCAGGCTGTCCCCTTGCAGCCCACGGAGGTCCATGGTGGAGCAGATATCCACCTGCAGCATGTGGAGGACCCCATGCTGAAGCAAGTGGCTGCTCAAAGAAAGCTATGACCCTGTGGGAAGCCTGTGTAGGAGCAGGCTCCTGACAGGACCTGTGGACCCATGGGGAGAGGAGTCTACACTGGAAAAAAACCTGTTGCTGACAGGACTTTTGACCCTGTGGGGGACCCACACTGGAACAGTCCATTCCCAAAGGACTGCACCCTGTGGAAAGGGCCCATGGTGGACTAGTTTGTGAAGAACTGCTACCTATGGGAAGGACTTACATTGGAGAAGCTCATGGTGGACCACCTCCTGTAGCAGGAACCCCATGCTGGAGCAGGAGAAGACTGTGATGAGTCCTCCCCCTGAGGAGGAAGGAGGGTCAGGAACAATGTGTGATGAACTGACCACAGCACCCCCACCCATCCCCCTCGGGGGGAGGAGGTAGAAAATTCAGAAGTAAAATTAAGCCTGGGAAGAAGGAAGGGCTGGGGGGAATCTGTCTGAAGAATTGTTTTCTATTTCTCATTACCCTACTGTGAATTGATTGGTAATAAATTTATTCCCCAGGTTGAGTCTGTTTTGTCCATGGCAGTAACTGATCTTATAACTGTTCTTATGTTGACCCATGAGCCTTCCGTTGTATTTTTCTCCCCTTGTTTAGTTGAGGAAGGGGAGTGACAGAGCAACTTCGGTGTGCACCTGGCATCTAGCCAAGGTCAACCCACTCAAACTCTGTGTCTTACTGTATAACACACACACATAGGTAGAAGACCAGACTCTTGGTTTGAAACAAATTACAAAACTTACTTGTTCCTAGTTTTTGCTACTTTCTTGACATTCCAGACTTCCTACTCCCAGCACGCACATATTTAGTCCCAATTCTCCAACTTTCAGTAAGGCAGACATATCAGTGTCTTTCACATTTTCAGTGATTCGGTGAGCATGTGGCTTAAGTTTTCATATAAAAGGAAAAGTGCTTCTGGCTTATGAAAGATGTTTACCTGGACACCTAATTTCCTACCTAGTCAGAATTTCAGAAAAGTTTTAAAGCATCAACTGCTTGAAGTACTCTAATGGGTCCTGATTATTTTTCCTGACCTCTGGCAGATTAAGTCTCTAATAAAAAGTATACTCACAGATGACAAGAATTGGCCAATAACCTTTGAAGAGGCAACAGATGTGATGACTGAGATGTATTTTGTTTTTCATAGTTCTCCAAAATTGATGCAATATTCAAGAATGCTAAAGAACTTACTGATGGAAGCAGCTGGCAAGTGGGAAAAGTGGGATGTTAGATGATGATGTGCCTTACTGTGGGTAATGAGGGAGGGGGGAAAAAACCAAACCAAACCAAACCAAAACCCAGAATGGAATCAGAAGGAATTTTAATCCTCTCACTTTGGAGAAAAAAAACTCAGAAAAAATAAGACATGAAAGAAAAGGGAGGAATGAAAGTGAACCTAGAGATGACAAAAGTGAACACATTAGAGAATACTCCTTTTTCTCCTTATAGCACAACCTGTGAGCAATGTGGCTCACACCAGTCGATAGCCCAAGCTCCGATGCCAATTTAAGTTTAGGATTATTGTCAATTGGTAAATTAATTTCCTTCCTACCCACTTGTTGCAAAGAAAAGTTAACCGTCACTATTTCAGAAAACTCTTATATAAGAACTAGCAGAAACTACCAAATTAAAAAAAGTAGATGTTGCTTTAGACCCAGTACTGTTTTCTTCAGATACATGATAGTCAAAGCTAATTCAAACTATGTTTATGCAGAAGAACTGGTACAGAAAGCAAATTTAGCAAGTTAAGGCAGTTACATATTGCGTTCTCTCACATTACTCAAAGCTAACTGATTTTTACCTCCTTCAGCAGATCACCTTTTCTTACTTCCACTAAAATCAGTTCACTACTAACAAATCCCCACAGCACTCTCTGAAGGTTGACTTTCAAAATATACACGAAGACTCTATACAAGAATTAATCTCTGTGTGTGGGAGAAAACTTGCTTCCAATATTTCTTAAAACTGTTAAGCCTTCCAAGAAAAATACTTCTTAAAATCTGGGCTGTGCATCTGTACGCTGTAGCTGAAAGAGAAAATAAAGATTCTATATTTCTTTCTGAGTTCCTTCTTCTCTTCTTCAGCACAAAGGTCAAATCAAATGCTATTTCTAGATCCAAACAACTTTGTTCCTACTTAGTCCAGAAACTAAATCAGATAATGAAAACAGAGACAAAACAATTCTTGGAATAACTGCTGACTTAATTTTTCTCTTATTATTCCAGTGCTCTTTAACTGCTTTCCATTCAGCACTGACCCTATCTTCACATCAGCGGAACTACCTTTGCATATTCTAAGATGACAGGTAAGTTCTTCTGCCCTGACAGCACAAAACTCATCTGGAAACCACAGCACAAGGAGGACGGAGTCCAAGAAGAATCTGTGGAGAGCCAAAAGAATGACAAGGAGACTGTCTGCAGCACAAAGGACAACTATTCATACATCTTAATGCTCTAAATGCAAAGGCACGTCAGGATAAGACCGACCCTTGGTTACAGCCCTACAGTTATGCCAGAGAACACAGACATATATAAAATCAAGTGGAATTTGGCTTGGTTAACTTGCAGTAGAGATAAAAAGAGAAACCTTGATTGCCAGTGTCCAAAGTGTAAGGATATAAAATGTTCTAACAATTGTAAAATACTGACTGCTAAAACTTTGTTCCATTTATTGTTTTGTTTATTAACAGGTTCAAAGAAAGTAGACACTTAAAAAGAGCTTTCCATTAAAAAAAATCAAGTAATAGCACATGATCTCTAACTCTCTCTGTCCTTTTCAGTTTCCCAAGCACCTCTGCTCGCATTCACTACATAATTGATTCCAACTTTGCTTTATCAGGTTGCTGAATAAGGATGTGAAAGTCAGCTGGCTCTAAGCTATATATATTTATATGTACATATAAAAATATATATATACACAGTGTCTCCTTATTGCTGCTGTAACTAGTTTAGCTGTTCCCATGGTAAACTGAAATATCACTGCAGAAAGCTGTATCACCTATCAATTCACAAGCTGGGAAGTGTGTTGTATGGAGATTTGATTTAATAGATCCCAGAACTGTCTCGCTGAAGGATGTGGCAGTTGAAAGATGGAGACTGGATTTCTTTCTTTTTTTTTCCCCTCCACTTTTTTTTTTTTCTTTTAAGAACTTGTATAATCTCAGGAATAAGACATATGGCAGCATTTCCAAGATGGCTTCAAAGAGATTTTGATTTCCCACTTACTTTCTCAAAGTGTGAATTACCAAAGGTGTCAAGAAGTTCCTCAAAAAAATCCTTTTAACACTGGTTGTCTTTAGAAAAAGAACTTCTAGAGAGAAGCTCACATTTTTTTAAAATTTATTTTAAAATGATTTTTACAGCTTTATAGCTGGAGCCTGTAGCCTGACTACCCATATAACACATTGCAGCACTCATTAACTAGTTTTTATAATTGTTTCAATTCAGAAAAAGATTGTTTCCTCGTTCATAAGGAGACAAAACACCCTAAGAAAGAGATCATCCCTCAGACTAGAAAGAGATTTTACCATCAGAAATTGCACAGGTGAAAGCTAATGTCTCCTATGAAACCTCTTCCTCTAGTAAATACCTATAAATAAAAATAAAATATATTGTTACATGTTGAAAAGATTTCTCTTGATGTCTTTTATTTAATAAAACATTACCTTTGCAAGTAGCCAAATAAAACTATGTAATGCATTTTGAGAAATAGAAAAATGGAAAAAGCCAATTTCAAAAAGCTAATTTAAACCAAATAAAGCCATGTTTATAGCCCATCCTTTTATTTATTCTACACCCAAAAACCAGCAACCAAAATATTTTAATAACAAAGAAAAAAACCCCAAGTAGAAAAGAAATGCAAGAAATCAGAAACACAGCATTTTGACATTCGATTACTCCAAACTCTCTTAAAATAAAACTAACTTTCCATTAGTACTCCTCAAGTTCTCATAAAGATCCCAGTAATATCATCCAATACACCAAACAAAACCTCTCTTTTCAATGTACTTGGAACATTCCTTGAATTTGAAAATCTAATGCCACACAGTGAATCCAAACCAGTAAATTGCAATTCATAATTTTGTGGTCCTGCCTCTTCAGGACCACCAAAATGAACTTAAGTTAGAAAGTACAGATTTTGGAAGATACAGTGAAACTGTCTGAACTCAGCTCCCTTAAATGTGTCTTAGATCCTATATTCAAACCCAGAGGTATTCAGAATAGCTGCCTGTATTAAGGCACTTAGACGACCACATCTGCATTGTAGAGGCAGTTTGCTTATTCTCCTACACGCAACAGTATTTTCTTAGTAGACACAATATCCCTCATTTCATGATGAGGAAAAAAGTCATAGAAATGGGCCAAGAAAATTAGATGTAGCCAAGTGATTTTTCAGTCAGCCCACACAGAACATTAGGGGAAAGAAAGCCTTCCTCTGAGCAAACATTAGCACTATTATTAGCAGCATCTAAACTTATTTAAAATAATTATTCCAGTATCTATTCAGTAAGCAATGCAAATTACACTTGTCCTTTAGCTAGAAAGACAGACACAAAATCACAAATATGACCCTCCCTCTGCATTGTATTTATCTTTACCAGAAGCAAGGAAAGCAGGATAGAAAGTATTCCTGGAAACTATGTGCAAAAATAAAGCTTAGTTTAAGAGAGGCCATTTAAAACATGATTATTAATACTATTATTATTGTGCCAGAGCTGCACGTTCGATAAAAATGGATTGTAGGTCATCTAGGAAGATGTAGAAAGCTGCATGACAAATTAAAAGTAGTACTATCTCAGTTAAGACATTTTCCCATTGGACTCTCAGAGATCAGCAAATCATTGCTGCTTCCCATCAGCAATGGCAGGTGTGTGGCTCTGTCAGTGCACCAGAAGCTCCTTCTGAGTCACGCTTTCCAGAACATGGAACCACCAAAATAAACAGACTCAGGCATCTGCAAGTTTTTAAACTAAAGGGGCAACCATGAGATGTAAGAAGCCCTTGGATTCAGACCAGTGAAACATCTCTAGTTTTATTTGTATCACATTTTTCCTTTCCTTTCATTTCCACAAATGTGTAACTCCATGCTGACATTTCAGAACACCACCTGTCTGGTCAGACATGCAAAACATGAAGGTGAATTCCTACTAATAGCTCCTAAAATACTACTGATATACTACTATATATTTTAACATGGTGTTACACCACTGGTGCCAAGATAGGAACTCTTGGAGCATACCACTCCTCTCGTTAAGGAGTGCTACCTCCAAAACAACCATTCTTCTCTCAGATAGAAATTGGGTACATGCTCAAATACAATAGCCTTGGTCAGGGACCGACTCTGGAAAACTGCCAGGAGTTTGAATTATATTGCTGTAAATTCAGAAAGAAGAATCTGTCTCTGAATATGTAAGTAAAGAAAGTAATGAGTCTCACAACAGTTCTTCGAAACAGATTTTTAAGGTGCTTTATAGTTTACTCATAACAAAATTCAAGTGCAAATCTCTCAGCAAGTGCAAGACTTCTTTAAGAAATGAAAACAACTTTTACTCCAATGTAAAATGAAATAACAGGACATACTGGATGGGGCTAATCATGACTCACTTGCTAATTTTAAAAAAATCGTTTGTCCATTCATTTACATGGAATGGTGCTAGACTTACATGAAAGACTCAATTCCAGAAAAACAGCATTTTCTACTATGATCAATTTTTTTCCTTCTAATACTGTTGAACACCTGTTCTCCCTTTACCTTCACCCCTCAGTCTCAGAGGAACAACAGATGGAACTGACATCTTTCAAGGATTTTTGCATTCATCATCTATGCACTGATCACAGTGACTGTGTCAGCTCAAATTTTGGGAATATTATCCAGTAAGGAAATGAATCTGTGGTAAGTAAAATTATGAAAAAACTACATAAGTAAAAGGAAATATTTTATACTATAGCAATGTTATTTTAAATTTCAGAATAACATAAAACTAAGGCTGATAACATCAAAGCAAACAAGTACTAAGGAAGAAGAAGCCAATGATTTCTCTTAATACATCCATATATAAAGGCCAATTGATTCATCCAGAAATTGCCCCATGCATATAATATTAATCTTATACCACAAATCCATGAAAAAAACCCACATTACTTGGAGTACACAGCCTTGCCTTCACATCCTTCTTGCCTTCATAACCAGCCTAACTTGGTTAGTACAACAGCAGCTGTGAATATGTGTGACTGTCAGTAGCAGTCACAGTATCTCCAAAACAGTGATTTTAATGCTACATTTCAAAAGGTTTTACCCAAGAGGCACAGAGAGATTGAATGACAGGCCTGAGACCACGCAGACAACCTGTAGGAGGTGACCTGTGCATGATGCCTTCACAGTCTTCACTCAGAATTTTTTTCCCATCCTTTCTAAGCAACCAGAGACCGATATGGTGCTTAAAACTAATATCCAACAATCGCTTCCTTGAATCCTGTTGCCTGATCGCTAAATAAGGACATGTTGTTTTCCAATGATTTTTTCCCATAGCATGAAAAATACAAAGGGTGTCACAGTTCAGTTCCTGAACTGTATTTTAACTCTGTACTGTGTTACAACTATTTTCCAAGACCTCCCAGTTGGGCAGAAACTGGTAAAGAAAAATCAGTTGCAGATAAAAGCCAATCTAAATCTTAGAAACATCTGTAACAACTAAAACAGAGCTAACAAGACCTACAAGTGCTTTTATTTATAGTCTCTCTCTCTCATATATATATATATATACACACACAGGGTAGCTGTGTTTTTCAAAGGTGAACTAGTATCATAATGTGTTTCACTAAATAAAAAGACAATGAGATCCAAGCGTCATTTTGTTTTGTTCATAAGAAAATTATACCCATAGTAGATATTCTTCAAAATTAGGTATCTTGGAAAGTTTGTAATCATTGTCTCTCTAGTTACCTAACTTAATCCTGTATTCTCTTTGTCTTTTGTGATTCTGACTGAACAGTCATGACAGTCAGCTGTCCTTAGTGCTTGGATGCAAAACAATATAAAATGTATTTAGAATGAATACCAACATTCTTTTTCCTATAAAACGTTATTTTAAGATCATAATTCACCCAAACAAATTAAATGTCAAGTGAAAATTACTCACTCTCTTTCTTACGGCTTTCATGAACCACAGGGTAATTCAGGCTGGAAGGCATCTCTGGAGGTCTCTGGTCCAACCTCAGCCCCAAGCAGCTCCAGCTAAAGCAGGTTGCTCTCGGCCTCGTTCAGTCAAAAAACAAGTATATCAAAGGTTCACATCCACCTTTGTGGGCTTAAATTTTAGCTACAGAGACTATCAATGAAAAAGGCAGGACTATATCCCCCAAAAATCTAAGTTTAGACTTTTTGATCCAATGATTCAACTACAACACTTCCCAATTTAAACTATAGGAATTAATTTACTGTCCTATGGTCTGTAGTACAAATGTGCAAGATAAAATTTCTTAGGTAGTATCTTCTTTTTATATCACAGAAAGGTCCTTTAGAAAAATATTAATAAAAAAGCAGAAGTTAGAGCAAGACCAATAAAAGAAGCAGGGGATGTTGTGCAATATTTAAAGTGTTCAACATACAAAATGAGTTAATGCAAGACACAGAAGAAAACTAAATATTGCTTGAAGTTAGGACTGATACACAAAATCATTTAATATCACTTAACTAGAGGAGAATGACTATGATATTCCAAATACCTGTTTTCTTACCAGGTTAGCATCCCAAACATTGAGCCATCATCAATAAAATATTACACAATGTCTTTTAAGGAGTACATTACTATCGAGTCTAAATAAAAAATAGAAACCTATTTATAAAGACCTGTTTATAAAACCTATTTATAGAAGTTACGATTTCACTAACACTGACTTGACTACGACTGCCCCCTTTCCTCTTTTATTATCTAGGGCTAAGAAAATAGTGCATATAAAAGCTTGCAAGATTTCCATAAATAATTTACAATGTAGTAGGCAGGTAGGCAGATAGATCAATCAACTTCTTACATTTAGTCTGTATGGTATGATGTGAAAGGAGGTATTTTTCATGAGAGACAGAAGTTCAGGATTTTCTGTTTTATTTCTGGTTATCACATCTTTAATAGATCATGACTCATTCACTACTCTTCAAGGAAGATCAGAGCACATCAATATTTTTAAGCAGTGTGTGCAAAGTTGAAGACTCATTTGTTGCTGTCAGGTTAGACAAAGGCTCAGCATTTCTGCTCAGGTAATACATACAAGGAGCTTTGGAGAGCCCTACAGCTCAAGCTGGACTCAAGTTCTGCAGAAACCAAGCTGCAAAGCAGCAGACGGTGAGCGGACTTCTCCAGACCGGACTGAACTTATGTTCCTAAACAGTGTCTTCAGCACAAGGATGGGGATGTTTGATGCACTGAAGTAAAAATTTAGAAAGACCGGCTAAATATTTTTATTTAACATACTTACTATGTGACACATTTTTATGGGCACATACAGGTGCGTACACAGTCAAATCTGATGTCAGAAGAGATGTACACAATTCTGTTGTGCCCCCTCTCCCTGTGAAATTTATAATCACATTGGATTTGTGGAATTTCGAAGATTGCAGAAGAAATATATTTACCAGCATAGAGGTTCTCTCAAACTTTACTAATGTAAATTCTATTTTGCAAGTGCGATATGTCTTTCATTACCACCTTTTTACCTATTCTGTCACATACTGGTCCAACTTTTGGGCCTCATGCACAAAACCATGACCAAATATCCTAAGAGGCAGAAATATGTAGATTTGTTTTTTTGTCCATTTTGCAGAAAATCTATTCCTCTTAGTGCCTGAGGTTTTTCAAGACTACTTCAGTTTAGTGACAGTCCACAAACCAGCGCTCTGTTTCCAATTGTTGCTGAATTACTAAGATTTGGAATTAACATTTAGAAATTTTATATAAGGAACTTCTGAGCAAGGGGAATTTCTAGGAAACACAGACTCTCTAGAAACTAAAAGAATATGTTAATGGTTAAAATAATAAAAGAAACAAGTCAATTATTACAGTAGAAAAACTACAGGAGCAATAGAAATCCCAAGTATTTGAAAAGCAGAGGATTCATAATCATGACAAATCAACCTTTGAACATAACAGTTCAAACATCCCATCCTTCCACATGCCAAGCTGAACAAACCTTTCTGTTATAAGTGTAAAGCATATATATATACACCCCATAAACTATTAAAGATGTAGCACCCATGACATATTTTATCATACCCAGAAGTTGCACAAAGTGCTATTTTTTAACTTACGCTACTTGTTCCAGGTACCTAAAAAATTTTATCCCCAGATACCCAATGTAAAGTCAGCTATTCTTGGTATGGAAAGCTAACAGGAGTATTTTTCCAGAAAAACCATTCAAGCTAACTTTCAATTATCTAAGTGTCAGCTACTATCTGTTTTCTTAACTATTTGATAGGCAAAACAATGAGATTTCACTTATTAGTTTTTGTCACCTAATACAAATAAGTTGCCAAAATGTCTTCAAAGAATGCTGTAATTTACATGGAGGCCACCTGACAAAAAAATTATCAGAAAACAATTACATACAAAAAACATTAAATAAATTCTAAAGTAACAGAAAAATCTTATATTGAAGACTTTGTGACAAACACATGAACATATATAAGCTGCTATTAATCACAGTGTTGTGCTGTCACTTGCTTTAATGGATTTCCTTGCAAAGTGAATGAAATGGAGTTTGCTTCTCCTCTTGGAACTCCATAATGAGAAATTACATTACCCTGCTGAAAGAGCTCACACCTACAAAGCATTCATGAGCATATTATTTGTTTCAGTTGACTGCACTAACTTTTTTGTTTAGCAGAGCTCACTTAAAATATTCTCTGAAGAATTGCTCCTGAACAGCTCTATGACCTAGTTTAAAGAAAATGTAAAAGGATTATATTTTTGGCTCTTTAAATCAAGGTTTTTTGGCATTTACAAACTTTGCTGAATCGTTTTGGCTGTAGTGCATTTCCTTATCTGCCCAAGCAATACTAAGCAGTATGGAATTTGCTTCCAGTGCACACTGAAAGTGCTAGCACTTTGCAAAAAACATTATTTCTTTAGCAAAACATATTTCATTGTATTTCACAAAACAATTTTGAAGCCTTTTCAATACATCCACACAATCTCTATCAGCACAGTACAAATGCACTTAAATGCATCAAATAAAACCTCCAGAGAGGTGTGTGGATCTATTAAAAACATGACCTAAAAACCACCATGCGACAGAGCTCTGTTGCTTAATACATAAATGTAAGACCCAGTCCTTCAAGTACAAAGGAATGAGCATCGAGAATCAACTGCTAAGGCTGTTTGTCTAGAGATGTTGACTTACTGAAGGTTTAAAAATCTGCAAAATCAATTAAAAGAATCAAGTTCTATTATTGAACATATTCTAACTACATTAATAGCATAAGGCAGATGACTGAGCCTCAGAGTTAACACGCAGCAGAGTTAATAAAAACCAGAGCTAAGCGATTTAATTACACCTTTCAAATCTGCCTGCACACTTATACCCCATACTTCAACAGTCAAACTTAGTTTCATCCCTTCTACTAAAAATATCTTTTATTACAGAGGATTAAAAGCAAAAAGCTTATTCAGAACAAAAATTATAATTTCAGACAATGCCTGGTGTGAAATGACATGTACCTTCCCATGTTAATGAGTATTTCAGTAGCAGCACAGCTTACGTAATAATCATGGGGTTTATGGCAGCTGGTTATTTTGACAAGAAATCTGAAGGAGCTGTATGAAAATAGCATGGAAAGAAGGAAAGAAAAGCAATAGGTCTGACATGTAGACACCCTTTTACAAAGCACACCAAGTCTGTTGTTTGTTACTTTTCTTGGTTTTCATATCCAAGGTCCAATTTTGAATCCTACGAATAGATAAAGGAATTTGCAGCAAAAAGTCTTCAGGACTACATATGCAAATATGTTTCAGCAAGCCCCTCTTCCACTGAAATGGAAATTCTTTAATAGGGAGCAGGCATTTTCTTACTTTTTAAGCAAAGCTTAACTTTTTAACACATTGTAGCAAATAAGGAGAAGAATAAAAAGTTTTGAGCAGCACAGTTCTACTCTGGTGTTAGAAACTCTTAACTTCACTTTTTATTTCAAAATGTAGGGATCAATCCTGTTCTAAAATAGCAAAAAAAAAGAGCTTTATTACGTCTTCTAAGAGGAAAAAGAGCTACAGCAAGAGTATGCAACTTAAGGTTGCATAAATCCCCAGCAGATAAGAAGACACAATTTTACTGAAGTGTTGTATTCTAAATACATGTTTTTAAGTTTAATCTTTAAAAACAGCACAAAATAAATTAACAGAGCCTGACCATCAAAAAGAAAGCAACTGTGACTGTTTATAGTCAGTTTCTATATAAACTGTAGTGCTCCATCTTCCTTAAAATGGTTGTTGATTCTAAACAAGGTAACCACATGGTGGCAGAAGAATCAATGTCTTGCTCAGAAACTGTATCGCTCTTGGGAAAACATGCAACCTGATGGGTTTGTACTGCACAGAAAATGATTGCTGCTAATTACTATGACGAAAGATCCATTAGTTCAGTGTAACTCGACCCTCAGGGCTGATAAAGATACATATTTTTCCAGGAGCATTCTAGCTACTCCAAGTTGAATTCTTATTTTATGGATTGAAAGTTTGTACAATGGGAAGCCTCAATTTAAAATAAGGTCAGATTATTTTATATCTAATTGTCAATAAAATTGCAGGAAAAAAACCCCAAACAATCTATCAGTATAATGCCACATTCAGCTTAAAAATTTGGAAGAATTCCCTCTTGAAAATACAGTAGAAGCAACAGCATTTATTGAAAATTTTATATACTCCATCATTTCTAAGAGTTTCTTTACGACTTTTCAGAACAAATCACTAGTTAGATTAATAAACAGGGGCTCCTACTACCAGTCTATGTCACTTTTCTCTCCTTTATTTCATTCTATAGCAAGATCCCTCCCAGAACTGAATGTATTTTGCTGTGTACAAGTCAGGAAGAGCTTCGAGTCCTCACAGTCACCAGCCAGAAAGGATTGAACGAGACATGGCCAGACCCTGCACAGCCCCAGCCTGCAGGAGCAGTCCCTGCTTGGCTGCTCAAGCACAGGTCAGCATCACGCCAACTGACACTTACACCTGCACAGCGAAAGAAGCTATTCCCTCTCCCCGACATGTACACCTGCAAAACAATTAACCTGCTAACCCAAAAGGATGATTCCTGAATGAGTCTGAAAGCTTTACCAGCTCACGGAGCTCCAGTGAAACCACACTGAAAATGTACTGAAGCAAAGCTCCAGAGAATATCTGCCGCAAAATTTCTAATAGATATATACAAATTATTCTGCTTTGCAACCAAAACCAAGGAGCCAACTAAAGCCATGTTCCAACCTTTTTATACAGCTCACTAAATGTAGCTGCTGCTATTTATAACTCCAAACTATTAGACATAATGCTTTTACCTCTCAGTAGCAATTTCTTTCTTCTCCTCCTCAGCATTTACTGACAAGACTGAAAATGCCCACAGCTAGATTGCAGCAAAATAATGAACGATGACAGATGTAGATTCCACAATGAATGATGTTGATGTTTTATAGTCATATTCACAGGTATTAGTCAAGTCTGAAGCAAAACAGTAACCATAGAATAGTAGAATGGTTTGGGTTGGAAAGGACCTTAAAGATCATGTAATAATTTGAAAGCTTTTTCAGTTTTCTATAGTGATGGTATATAGTGGAGAAAAAGACAGCATGAGGCTCCCCTCTCACAGTGAACAAAAAGTGTGTTTAACACTAGCATTTTGTCTCAGATTAAGTGTGCCTTTTTGAAGCAAGTGTCATGATCATCCCATCTACCCATGCTTTGTTTCACATCACCAAATGCTCTCAGACAGCACAAACTGGCCTCTTCATCAGTAAAATTAAGCCAGACAAGAGTGGCCCCTAAGTAGAACCTTCAAAACTCACAGTGTGGACACTGGATCCTTAGTACTGAGGATTTACCTTACAACTCCAACCCTCTGGTGCAGGATGGTGTGCTAATTCTGACACAGTAGGTTTTGGAACACCTTTCAGGAATTGGAAATAAAAGCAGCATTGCTGCTATCTGAAATTATTTTAATGCTTTCTCCACTCTATATGTTTCAATTTGTCTCTCACGGTAAATCTCATTATTAAAGTAGAAGTACATTAAAAATAGAAAAAAACCCTGCCAAATATTACTAAATGCTTTAAAAAATAAGATCAGATTTAGTTATTTGAATATCCATACCAGCTTACTGATTTCAGCAAGATTATTGAAAAAAAGTAAGCATAAAACCACTGGAAAAATCACTGAAAATAATTTGGGGAATAGAATTTTCCTTTCTTCCCCCACCATAACTGCTACACAATATTCAGGGAGCAAGAAATTACAACAGCAATCTGTATTAAGTACTTTCGGAGATGATACTTGCATCATCAGTTTCTAAGTGACAAAATGTTCATATTGGCAAATGGCACTCAAGTTTCTGAGACATGAAGTTAAACAGAATATGTTTTTCTTCTTGTGATATTCTTTCAAGAGAAATAAAATTTGAAAAAAGAAATATGCAACATATAAAGCATAAATTAAACACTACTTAAATAAAGTAGAAGGAAAACATTTCTGTTAAACAGTTTTTCAGCTCTAGTCAGCTGAGAGCTGTACTAGAACATTTTCATTATCAGCTTCCCACTGCACGTCATTAATGTGATTGGTGTCACTTATAAGAAGGACAAAAGTTTGACTTTACGGAAGTTTAATTTTTAAAAATTGATTTTTGTTGCATTTGCAACAAAAGTCTGAATTGTAACTACCCTTATGAATTTCTAATTTTTTTTTCCTTTACGAGATGATATGAAAAAGGTAACACTTCAGCTTCAGTAACTCTCACATTGCTACTTGCTTATACATCTACATTGCATCCCGGACTGAAGTGGCACCGCACCCCAACCATGCACATGTGTTCATAATTTAGCTTGGAAAAGACCTTACAAGGTCATCTGGCTGGGAGCCCATTCAGAGCAGGACTAACCTCTGTGTCAGTCAGAGCTGATAGCACTCCTCTGTGTAGGCTCTCTCTGTTCCTCACTTGCAGCCTTATGACACACATTTGAATAATTTACAAGGTCTCAGATTTCTCTAGCTGCAGTACTAGAATAACAATAGCACAGAATCTGTAACTTGTGAAATACTTTACTAATGCTTATGCAACCCTTTGAAACCTTGAAACTCATATAAAAGCATAAAGCATATAAACAGAGGAAAACATAAAACTGTAATTCGAAAAAGGTACTTGAAGGAGCATTTAGATATTCAGGTGTATTCTCTAAAGGTTAGGAGAAAAAAAAGTTATCCTAGATGAAAATTCCATTAAATCACATGGCTAGAAAACTGGCTGCTGAAGAGCAGCGATCCAAGCAGTGCTAACGCTGGTCACAGTAAGCTATTTACCATTCAAATTATGCGAAAAAAAGTAACACTGAGGTTCTTGTTACAAAGTCATTATAGACTGTCATAAATCCAGCTGACAGTAGCAAAAGTGATCCTCTCCCTTGTCAGCTCTCCTAAAGCATCACCTCTAGCACTGCTGTTGCTATGTGATGGGTTTGACCAGAGCACCAACATGCTGAAAATCAGCACAAAAGGGTTCAAGGAGAGCACAAACTTGTGCCAGACTGCTGCATGTTTAAACACAGACTCATTTTAATTTCCTAAAACAGTTCAGTGTTAGACTGTATGCTTTTTTTTTTTTTTTTTTAAGTTAGGCCTTCAAACAGGAAACATAAAGCTATACATTCTCAAGACTCTAAAAGACACTGCCAATATGCCCTTACAAAAATGTATATTGATGCTTGGCTTGCTAGGCCCAACATCAAGGACCAGTCTATTAACAAGAGATGCAATCACAGGTACATCAACTTTACACAATGAAATGCTATTACATTTGCAAATCCTCTTTCATATTGAACTATCACCAGCTGATTTAACATCTGTAACTGATGCTCCACTGTTCCCTTTTCCTCCAACAAGAGCCCTGGGAAAGGAAGATTCCTACTGAAGACTAAACAGCTAATATTAGAGCTAATAGCTGGGACAGCCTTTGCTAAAAAGCAGCAGTTCCCAGATTTGCTTTCCCTGCCCTGCAGAAAGAGCAGGAATGCTGCTTTTTCAGGACAGCTCTATGTATTTTTGCTTTCTCTCACCCTTCCTAAAGCAAGGGTGTCACCTTCAGGATAGCAAAAACGTATTTTCACCCACGGTTCTGAAAAGATTTGAGCTCAACTCAGAGCTAAATCTTATGAAGCTCCATCTGCCAGCACTCAGCTCTGAAGCCAAGAAAACCTGATGTTGCCCTCTAGGCAAACAGCAATAGCTGAAGCATTGCAACCTAAATCCAAACAAAACCAGGACCTTTGCTATACATGTCCATGTTATTTATATCCGTGAGATCTAGTTGGATTAGTATCAGAGTACAGATTTTACATTTACTTACACAAATAAAAGGAAAGCAGTCTCAAACTTGAAACTTCATATAATAGCCAGCCTTACGAAGCAGCCCCTTCCTGGCATCAGTGCCCAGGCTGTTAAACTGCTGTTTAATAGCAGTATGGGAGAAATGCTTCAATCTGCTTTTGATGATGCTTCTAGAAAGTGTTATTTCAGCAGTCCTGAAAGCCACAACTGTAGCCTTTCTGCCACAGGTAATTTCTGAAACTCACTGGTGAAATTAAGAGACAAACTACATTGCAAACTTACAGTCAATTAACTTTAACAGACAAAGAAATTACAGTCATGGAAAATAATCTGGCTCCAATTTGTTTCTTCATTACATTCTGATGCTTACTGATAGATCCAAATCTTGGCAACAATTTGGAAAAAAAAATGCAAAGCAGCATTTCCCAGAAATCCTTCATTATTTCAGTGGATTCAAACTAGAGACAAAACGAAAGCTGGATTTGCAGTGCATTCTGAATGAACACCGCTTGCTTAAAGGGACAGAGAGGAGGAAAAATTCTGCTGCTTGAAGAACAGTTTCTACCTATAGAGTAGACTGCACTGGTACTCACCATTCAGGAGCTTAAGCCTCCTTATCCAAGTGTTAGAAACAATGTCTGCATTGTGTACTAGGGAACAAGCACGGCGTGCTCGATTGGGCCAGCTCCTTCTGTTTTCCATCTTCCATCCCCTTTTAAATTTCCCACCCCCCTGCTGCATCACATTCCACATGCCTATCTCAATACACCGGCCAAAAACACAAGAGAGAGTGCCAACACTCTGAAAGCTTAGATAAAACTGCTGTGCTCTGCTAGCTGCTTCTACAAATGGGGCTTCTACCTCCAAACATTCATGCCTGGATTCATCACCTTTTAATTTACTGAGCAGTCACAGCTCTTTTTGTTCCTTTGTTGACTCTCAAATCTGTATCAATTTTTCACACAATTTCTGATGCACATACCAGCATCCCAAATATGGTCCAGATTCTGAGGACCTAAATACTATTTAAAGCCCTAGGCTACTTGGCTCCTAGAGCCAGGGCACATTTGAAGGTATAAAGTCAGCCAGTAGGAAACACAAGGCAAACGGACATGGATGAAATTAGACTGCTGGAGTTAAAGGTCTTCTCTTGTTCAAAAACTGTTGCATTTCCTATTTCTTTCAGGAAACATTTATGATGCAGTACTGAATCACTCTGTTTACTGCAACCCTCTAGAGTTATTAGACTGCAAATTGTTTGGGGAAACCAATAATGGAAAAGTTTATTACAATATCCTGCAGACATCTTGCAGAACATCACAGCTAACATTATCATTGTTTACTTGCCACATTTATTATTGCAGACTGCTACTGAAGGACAGTAATTTTCTCTGTTTTAAAAAGAAGAGACATTTCATTTGGCAATTTCTACTCTTTCTGCCAAATGACATAACCTATGCCAAGACAGAAATACTAAGTACACCAGGAAACTCCAGAGGGAGAGTCATGGCTGGAACCAGGCTATGCCACCTCCCTCACTTAGAAGCACAGGGGCAGAACTATCAGGAACTAAAAATTATCACCTTGGTAATGCAGTTGCCTTTATAAATTGGGGGTTTTTTCTGCTCTCTCCTCTCCACCTGCCCCCTGGTGACACATTCTGATGATTCTTTAAAGCCTTCTTTCTGCATACAAGGGATTACCTAGATAGGAAAAGTAAGCTGTGAACACTGACACTCTCCATCGCAAACAGCTTATTTTTTTCCTATGCTGTATCTGAACTAGTTTGTGAAGAAGCTAAGGCCACAGTACTGTCAGAGCAGGAATTGTGCCTTTGCTTTCTCAACACTCCCAAATTCAGCTTTTTGATCAAAGCAGATAGGACAGGTGCTGTCACAAAACCATTTTGAAACAGCATAGCAAGATGATGTTAAATTGCTTGCTCTGCAGCGGGGGTGTGTGGGGGTGTGTGTGCGCATGAGGAAAAAAATCACACTTTCCAAAATAATATAGTAATTTCTGAATTTAGTACTTAAAGAATCACTATCCAAATGTCTCAATGTCTTCCTTTTCCTTAGTCTATGCACACCTGCTAGTGTCTGAATTTGGCAGCTGCACTCCCATTCTGGATCTCAGATTGTCTGTTTCTGCTTGAGGTTTATGTTACTACAATCAAACTGAAGTTTATGACTGTTCTAATGCAGCTTGAATCTAAAGATCTCTCATGATGCAAAAGTGCCTCTCCTTGTATCAAAATTACTGATAACACCAACAGAGTTCTCAGAATAGGTGAGTGAAAATAGTACCACACAGCCTTTGACAGAATTATACTTTTTTCCCCCCCCTTGTATTATCGATGTTAAGGTAATAACTTATTTTCAATAGGTGCTTTGTGAGGGATGAGGACAACTGAATAATTGCAATGCTAATCAGTTGTGCACTATGACACTTGCATCTTTGGCCCAAAGAAGCCTATAATGGATAAAGAGTGACAAAACCACAGAAAGACTAACCAGAATGGGTGGTCTTGTGCCCGAGTGCTCTGCCAGGGATTTAAGTCCAGACTAACTGAAAAGAGATACATTGGAAAATATGCAATTTTTACAAAAGTAATTTGCTTAGGTTCCAACAGCAGTTGCAGCAACTGCAGCTGCTCCTTGTCATGTCTATGAGTTGGATGAGGCACTCTGTTATTTGTAAATACTCATATAATACCTTGAGATAGTTTTCAAATCACTATCAATAGACTAAATACAGTTTATGAACTTGTTTTTTATCATGACAAAGAACAGAGGTCAACCTCATTTAGCACACAGATATACAGAACAGCCTACATTGTACATTTTAATTAATTATCCTCAGCCTGCTGATCTCATGGAGTAGTTCTGCAAAACAACACACAGGCTGAACATCTGCATACACTGCCTCTCATTTCTACCAGTAAAAGACAAGAATTTGAATTAATTTCAAAAAAGACATATTGATTCTGTGATGTATCATTAGACCTTTTATGTCTTGTGTCTCTGAGAGACGGATTAACATGCACAGAGCTCTGTACTACCATAACTAGACCATCTTAGTTCTCAAGAGTTCTTGAAAGATCATTCAGAAATCTTTTAGATATGAGGAGGGTTGGGACTATTATGGTGAGATGAATTATTTATTCCAAAAAGCAAACAACCATTACAAGTACCTCTCCTTTTTTTTTTTCCCCATAGCTTATGCCCACAGAAACCCAACCTCCTTTTCCAGTGTTTTTATTCTGTTCTATGCCCTACTTCAGCTAAAAGCTACATTATGCTCATCCACATAGGTATTGATGTCAATAATTCTTACAGCCAGAATCAGTATTCCTTACTTACCTGTATTTTAAGAGCTTACTTGCTTTAGGTTTTACAGGGACTTGAGAAGAACTATCAAACCAACTTTCCCTGCTCACACCTGGCAAGAAAACTGTGCTCACTTCAGACAGATTCAGATACAGCCATGGGACACACCTGCAGCACCTCTGGGAGGATCTCTTGGTGCTCTGCACACATATGTACCAGATACACAATTTGAAGACGTTGTCCATACAGAACCACAGAATATGCTAAGTTGGAAGGGACCCATCGGGATCATCAAGTTCAACTCCTGTCACCATGTAGGGCACCCCCAAAAACCACACCATGTGCCTGAGAGCATCATCCAAACGCTTCTTGAACTCAGGCAGGTTTGGTGTTGTGACCACTTCCCTGGGGAAGCTAATACTGAAAAAAAGCCTTTGCATTTATATTCTTGTTAAAACCCAAGTCAGAGAGGACCTATGAGAAGGAAACTTCCTGCAGAGCTTGCCACTGATGGCAGAGGAGGTGACACTTGGACAGTGCAGGACATTTTTCCTATGCATAGCACTGGGATGGAGCAATAATCCAATCATTCATTGCTCCTTGAAAGTGGCCAAATACTGAAATCTGCAATCTAAGCAGGATTACTTCGAAACAAGTTAATGTAAAAGTTTTATTTATCTGTTGGATCTCTTGCCAGATCCAGCATGGAATTATACTACCATGTGAATCCTTGTTCCTGCAGACACAATCATTAAAGCTTTGGACAAATGCTTCTGAAGAGTGTAGCTATGGAAAAGTCTGCACTAAGGCACAAGTTTTTGTGATGCTTCTACCACTTTGGAGTTTTGTACAGAAATTAAGATTCATCTTAAAAACCCAAATATGTTAAATTGTATTACGTGCACAAAAAGACAAGTTCTTCATGTGTGGGCTGCTCTCTTTGAAAAGCCTCCTACACAAACCACTGCACATTTCTACTAAAATAAGACACTTACCTAAAGAAAAATAGATGTCTGTTTGTTTGGTTTTTTTTTCACCAAATTAGTTTGTATGACTGGGAAAAACCGTTTTTTTAAAAAAAGGTATTATTTGCTTAACTACCTGAAGTATATTTTTTTTGTTATGATAATCATTTAATATTCCACTTTTAAGCCTGTCAATTCATAGTTTACCAATATCTTAGGTTTAATCAGTAGGATTAGATAGAGTCATTATTATACTAAAAGCACCAAAAACTAGTTCACATAAACTTGATTTACTAAACACATTTATATTACATTTATATTGACAAGGCTGTCAAGAGTTCTAGACAAAAAAAACCAAACCAACAAATAAGAAAAAAAGTCAAATGCTCTACAGCAAACCATTAATTTTAAAATACTGTCAAACCATCCTCGGTCTAATTTTCATTATTAATTTGCAACTAACTGTTCACTCATTCAGCTTTAATCTTTCCTGGAGGGCTCTTCTTTAAACAGAATATGAGGCACCAACACAAAAATGTAATGGGAACTTCCCCTAAGGAGCTACCTTTTAAAAATTCCTCACATCCCACTCTCCAACAACTCATGCCTGTAACAGATGACTCTAAACTTCTTCCTACCACTGACTGGTACACAACCTTGCCTGTGAGAAAAGGGAAATCCACCATTCACTACAAATGCAGAGGAGGGGCAGGGGAGATCCTCCACTCTCTCCCACTTCCTTGGGTGGGAAAGGAAATTGTGGAGTCCTTTGCTTGTGATGTCTCTGGCAGATAGGAGCCTGAAGAGACAGGAAATTAAGAAACCTGGCTTCTCTTCCCCTCTGCCTGCAGCACCCCACCTCAAAGGATGCTGGCGGGCTGAGCTGCTGCTCCGCAGAACCTCTCAAATAAAGCATAGTGCCCACAGGGAACAGTTCAGTCGGGCAGGTCAGCTCTTTGCTCTGTCCTGGGTTATCCTGCACAGCATGGGCGTCCATCCATCCTTCCCCTTCTTTCAAACTCAGAGAACCCAACAACTCTGTCAGATACATTTGAGAATATCAGCAATACATACATTTTGGTCAAACATGCCATATAGCATCACGTGAGATTAGGTACTATTTCCAACAAGACCAGTATATTTTTACATGGCCATCTCCCCTGAAGTTCTAGAGTCTCTACCACCAGTCTTCAGATGTTGTCAGAGGGAACTGCAGTGTTGCAAAAGAAACTTTGGGTCCTCTACATGAAACATACGCATGTCAATATTGTATTGAAAAAAGCTTTAGGTAAATATTCTGTTGGATACTCAATTTGACTTAAACAGTAATTTTATTTTCGCCAGCTTTTAAAAGTATTTAAAAAGGTAAAGGTATTACAAAATACCTTTCATAAAGCAAAACAGAAGACATTAACCTTTGGCAAAAGCAGCAACATGAAAATTCCACCTTTATATTAAACAAAGAGCTGTGGTAAACTACTTGGTCCTTCTGGAGAACAAAACGTTTTGCCTCTTCTGGAGAAAAAAATGTAAGAGAATTTTCCGGCTTAAGCATTGACTCAAGCAATCTATTCAGTGCTCAAGCACAATAACACTGAGTACAGATCTAGGGCTAACATTTGGATGTGTCATCAGCAGTAAGAGTGGTGTGGATGTGCATGTATATATATATATACACACATACACATATATATGTACACACATGCATACATATACACACATATGCACAGCACCAGCAGACCAGAAAGGCTTTTTTTCCCCCTCTTTGTCTTTCCTACCCTGTCTCAAGTCTGCTAAAACGATATGATGGAATTATCAGCAAGGTTCTCCATAAGCAAAAAACCAGACAAAACTACATAAGCCTCAACTAAAAACTGTGTACTTGTTGTGCAATGATTACATTTAGCATATGCAATGCAAAATTATTACTAAGTTGCTCACAAAAAACCAAGACATTCTTGATATTGATAATTTTTCAGGGTAAAAAGTTTTCTCCCTGTCTGCAAGAAGTGCACGCCTAGCACATTTGTTCCTCTATATTTAATAATTATGCTGCCAATTAATGACATTTAAAGAAAAATAAAAAAATTAAGACCACCCACGGAGAAAAAGTTATACCATTTGACAGTTTTTTAATTCCACCCTTTTCTTCTTTTTCAGCAGCATATTAGCAAATAAAAGTTCATATTAATAAAAAGGAAGAATCAGACTCTTGTTTGTACAAGTATGAGTAGAATTTGAAATGCAGACTGGATTGGATAATGGTAGCTCTAGATAATCTGGAAGTGTTCAGCAGCTACTATGTTCCACACAGCACGTAAGAGTGATTTCAAGGAAGGTATTTAAACAATTGTGGCCTGAAGAGATTAACAATCCCAGACAGATCTTGATGCAACTAACTACGTCTGTCTTTACAGAAAGGACATAAAGTACACAAAGAAGCAGAAGTTAAAAACAGTGCTACCAGTTTAAAACTTCTTTTTTAAAAGCAAGCAACTTTTGGAGATGAGTGTCTCAACACATATTTGGGCTTAATTGTAGTTATTTATGTTCTAACCATCTGGTCTATTTGACCAAATTTGGAAAAAAAACTGTCTTAAGGCCACACACTGAGAAAAGATGCATATGAAAACAAGTCAACTGGATTTCTCATGTTTGCAAATTACGGAGGGGAAAAATTTACTACTAGTAACAGTAGCAAATGTTCAGAACTATCCGCATGGGGGTTCCCCACAGTTTTAGGCAGTTTTCCCCTTCTCTCCATTAAAGCCAGAAGCTGTGTCCACCTAGACCTCAGTTATCTCCATCTCCTCTGAGATAATGATCAGCTTTTTATCAGTATCAGGACCTCAGACGCTACAAAAATATTTTATAGCCCATGATCATCATCTTTTAACATTTTCATGTTAGACATGAAAACTGAACGAGCCAAACTTGCAGCCCTTCTCCATCACAGTATTTTTGCCTTAAAATCTGGGATTTGGCCAGACGGCCAAGGTTTGATTTCATTAAGTTTGAATAGTCTTTTGCAAAACCTAGTTTCTGATTGTAATAAATTGCTTTATGTATTTGTATATTAATAAGCAGATCACAACTACAGGAGGTTAAAGGCAGCCTTGTGGTGAAAAAATAGTGTTTATTAAAGTGTGAATAAAAGCTGGACAAAGCTTTTTTTCCCCAAATGATTTATCGAGCCTACTTAAATTCTACATAACCCCATAATTAGATTTCTATAACACTCAAAAAAAAAAATATTGAAAATGTTTCTCTCAGTGGCTGAACATATTTTAAACTAGTCTTTTTGCTTATTGCATTGCAAATCATAAAACCTTCAGAGACTATAAACCAAACTACAAGAAAACAACCACTGCACACAAACATGCACAAGTGTAATCATCACACCAGTTTCACAGCAACTTCACTGGCAGTAATGGCCCCATCACAATTACCTGTGTGTTCCTTGATGTTACACAGACAAAACCAGCTCCAAACATTATCCAGAACACAATAAGGTGACAAAGCTGATGCACCGTGTCAGCTTATTACTAACCAGGTGTTCCAATTTTGTTCCTAGTTCAGCACACTTACTAATGTCTCTTAAAATAGAAGGTTTAAGTAGAAAAACCTAGAAAACTATGAATTTTCCTTCATTTTAACTAATATAATTGCTGGAAATATTTCACTTGATTTTTAAACTGATGTTAATAAAATGCTGAATGTTTCAGAGGAGTGAAAAGATAGGGAGCTTTACCACGTAGACAGATTGGAAATGGCAAATGATTACAAAACAAATACGCTGAGGACTACAGAAAAACGTTACCAGCTCTTCTTTGAAAGTTAAGCCCTAACCCTGTGTGCAGACCTACCATTTAACCCCAAACCCAAGAATGTGAAGTTCTGTTTTGCATCTATCCCTTAATTAAACAGTGAAGCAATTATCTTATCTAACACATTTGCAAGTGTTATTTAAGGATGTTAATACAGAAATAAATATTTTTTTTTCCTGCTCGAGAGTGATACTATTTCTAACATGTTTCGTACAAATATTATATTTTTGGCTTTCTGGTTTTCTCTTTTCATCATTCTGATGCAATAAAACTCATGCTTCTCAGAAATGTTCTCCAAAATATGGAACAAATCTGAGTAACAACTGGTGTAAATTTAGTGCTCCTCCAAGCATGAGGTGATCACAAAACACTCAAACATTCCTCTATCTCTATACTGATAAAGGCATAGAAGTCCATGGTAAACCTGCTCGAGTACTGGATGACATGGACACAGCACTTTCAGTGAGTTTACCAGTCAACAATCCAGAATGAAAGAAATTAGATTTATTTTGTATTTTACATATTATAATAAATAATGCAAGCATTGCATCTATCTTAGTCACATAGATAGAGCTCTTACCCACATAATTTACACTATAACATGCTTGCCAAATTCCTTTATAGAATTCCAGAATGGAACTAAGACCTTCAAGCATCACAGTGTCCATTATACCACACTCACTGGGACATAATTTTATTTTTATGAAAAATAATTATCTGGCACTGTAAAAGCATTGTTCTCTTAGTTAAAATAGTTGGCAGTTGAAACAATCTTGCAAAGAAAGACACATAAGAATCATATTCTTTAAGAAAGGTATTAAAGAGGACACCTTTTGCTATAATATTTTGGCTTTTCTCATTATTTTTTACACTTTAAATGAGAAGAATAAGCTTCATGCTATTTTTATAAAAGTCTTCTATGAGTTTTATTTTTTAAATGCTTCTTCTGCCACTTACTTTAAAAAGTGTAGAATGAAGAAGAATTAGCTGGAAGGAAAACTTCATGATTCCCGCTGAAGCAGTTTATTCTGGAGCACCATTTATAGAAATGTCATTTTTACCCTGAACAGAAACTGTATGTGATATTTCCACCCTTATACAACTGAACTCATTATACTGTTTCCATAACAACAAATAGCAGTACATGAAATTAGATCCCAATAAGATTCTAAGAAAATTAAGTTACAGCCTGGTAATGTGTCTCTTAGAGACTCAAAGTGAATGAGAAACCAAATCTGCAGAGCTGGCAATGTGGGTACCTAATAATAGTGGTACAGAAGGTTAATATCTCGTGAAGGAAATCAAGGAAAAACTGCCTTAGCCTATATCAACTAAGTAAGAAAAATCACTGTTTGACACAGAGGCACAGTAACTGCTATACAGATGGACTCATTTCATTCAGTGTTTCATCTGAGAGTTGCCCATATAGCAGATGCTTCAGAAAAAAGTAGTAACCACTGCACAGGGTAGATTGTTAGACAGTAGCTTGTCACTTGGAAAATGTCTTCCTAATTCTCAAGGATTCCTACAGTCCTCCTTTTCTGTTCCAGATAGTAGACACACAGTTGAAGTCTTTAAAATTTTGTAATTGCCTATAGCTCATACAGTTGAAGACTATATTTAATTCAATTTTTTTGGACACTGCTTTGATTATGTAAAACAAAAGAAGTGAAATGAGCCCATGAGTGACCTCCTCTCAAAGGAACTTGGTCTTTACACAGCACCTACTGAACTACAGTGCTAAGCTCTGTTGCTTTTCTAATTCAAGTAATGTTAACCTTGGAATGACCTGTAAAACCATCACCACACACACAGTACATTCAGGTGTAAAGTCTGTTCCAAATCAAAAGCTAAGGAAAGAGCCTTCTTTCCTCACTGGAGCCTGTTTTTGTGTTTGTTCGATGATGACAGACAAAAGCACACCTAAGAATTTTAATGGAATTTAATAAAATATTGCTAAAAACTCCTAAGACAGTAATGATCCTAGCTGACGCTACTTCTGTCCCCTGTCCCATTGCTTCCAATGGCAAACAGCTGTACAACATTTGTCTAACTCCGAAGAATGGAGAAAAGTGCAATGGAGCTTCCTAAATCCCAATAAAAAGTATAATCCTTTAAAACTACTGACTTGCTTCTTGTACAAAGTATGTGTAACTTTTCACATAGCAAGTAACATCCTGCTACACGCCTATCTACAGACCACTAGTATATGAGGATGGCAAAAAAAAGAAGAAAATCAAAACTTGACTCTGTCTTAGCCCCATGGACTGCTTGTTTTGGGCACCAAGATTCCAGATTTTCTACATTGCCAGGATGTAAGCTGGTTACCTAGAGAAAAAGAACTGTCTAGCTTAAGCTAGGTAGTAAGATTTTTGTGGGCACTCTTTCATAAATTTTAACCTGTCATTTGTAATGCTTTTTTACATATCTATAATAAACAGTTAGAATACAGTAGAAGAGTAAGTGGATATTCTGGGGAGAAACCAGCACTCAGAATGTTTGTCTGCATGGGACAAATAACTAGCCAAAGTTGAGGACTGAGATCCAGGCATTCTGCCATAACTCACATGGCCTGAGGACCTAATGAAAGCACAAATAAATAAATAAATAAAACAAGGGGTGTCGTCAAGGCCAGAAAGTCTAAAATTAGCTGCAGTAGCCATGTTTTGGTTCGTATTGAGCAAGCCCTTTTCTGTGCTGGTCAGGTTAAATATCAAAGCAGATGGATCCTCCTTATTACTATACAGAGACAAAGCATTACTGTCTTTCAGCACGTGCTTTCTTCTCCAAAATTTGAATGAACAAGAAGGAAAGAAGGGCAGACTGTTCATGGTTGTGCCACAAGATGATTCCCACTGCAATCCATATGATATAGAGCTCCACAAAAGGGATGCCTTATTACAACTTATGCCAGACTTTTTCTGCATGGGGCATTGAATTGTAGCAATAAAGGCTTCCTCTAAACCCTGCTGAAAAACTATTCATCCAAACATAACAATTAATCAGTTTAGGAACATAAACTAGATTTCAAATACATACTTTTCTTCTTAAGAAAACCATAAGATAGCAGATTTATTACGACTAAATTGTACTGTCAAGTTTCCATCATCTTATTGTGTGTTGACCCTGAACTTCAAAAGCACTCATTCATAAAGTACTTGCACTAATTCAAACTAATCTTACCACTCAAGTTATGTTTATAAAATTGGAAGCCTGGTCTATAACACATAATTGTGAGTACACAAACTGAAACGCAGTTCCTTCAGTGAAGGATCTAATAATTTACAAGAACAAATATGTAGGAAAAATCCCTGCTCTAAGCTTGTTGTGATGACCACAAAGTTACAATTTTTTCCCCAGCCCTTATAGGAATAGCAATCATACAATAAAGTATACAGTACACAATCACATGAAAATGCCTTCTGCCAGTTTACCCATAGTGAAGAGGTTTCAGTAGAACAGCTTATATGCAGGTACTTAAGAACAGAGCATATGAAGTGTGGTTTTCTTACAAGTCAAAAGCCATCTGCAGAGATAACAGTCCACAATAAGCCTCAGACATCTAGTGAGCACTCATGAGGGACAGGGGACTTCCTGCATTTGAATTTTAATTACTTTTGACATTATTAGGAAAAATTGTGAGTCACCCATATCTGAATGCAAGTGTGGATTACGAGCACTTAAAAAAAAATTAATCTTTTATTTAAGTACTAAATATGGAGCAGCAACAGCTACTAACTTCAATAACCTAAATACAAGTTTCCAGCCTTCTGAAAACAGAGACTTTAAGGTATCCTCCAGCTGACAAAACAGACACAGAAGGAGAAAAATTCATCAGTAGCATATCAGGAAAGTAAGAGTGCCTACGGTCAAAACAGCTTTGTGCACAAGAGCAGAGCAGGTCACTGCCACTGGTATACTCCTTTCAATTTGGCACATGGACCAGTCAGGCTGGCTAGGACAGGAGTGAAACAGAGAACTCCTATCCCATTTACAGTGCCAGGTCAGCACGGTTTCACTACAGTTGACTAAGAGGTTGTAGATACAAAAAATTGCTATGAAGTAAAATAGGAACTTAATTTAACAATTCTTCAATTATAAATGAAAGAGAACTAAGAAGTTCATGTTTGCTCTAGGTCAAGAGCATGCATACAGCAATCAGACATAGCAGATAACACTGCACTGGACAAAACTGAAAATAATCAGTTCCTAATCCATGACAACCTTTTATATCTCTTTTAAACCATCACAGTGGCTAGTGGTGATGAAAACAACTTCAAAACTAAGGCGATCAAATGTCTAAAGACAACATACAGGCAAAAAGCACTTAAGTGATACTACTTTTGATATGTTATTAACAACTAGTTATTCCTCCAATCTAGGGAGTAAGACAGGAGTAACAGCTGGTAGAGAACCACATCTTCGTGTGATTGCCTCATTGATTCTTCAATAATACAAACTTCCACTCAAAAAAAACCCAGTTTCTACTCCTAGTAAAATAGGTAACTCCAAATTGGTTAGATAGAAGGCCTCTTCAGACAGAAAAAAAAAAAAAAAAAGATTGATTAAAAAAACCCCAACATATCCCCTCCCCACCTTGCTTCATTATTGCTTTGTTTCAAGTTCAGTAGTGACAGCTTTGTAATGACTTCAAATACCTTCTAATCTGTGGATCACTGTAGTAGATTTAATCAGCAGGCATATTCTTGGACAAAATGCTAGCAACTTGAGTAAAGTCAGGATCTTTAAATATCTGTTATCATTCCTTCTGCAGTATTTCCAAAAATAGGTTGCCTGCTTATGAACAAGAAGTTGCAAATAGCTTCACAAGTTTTCAAGATCTTAAAACCATCAAAGATAATCAAGTTTTGATTTTTCTATGGAGTTTTCAAATGTAAAAAGCATCACGACTCAACTAAGGTCACTTTAGTCCTTTATAACCTTTGAGAAAAAGCAATACCTAAACTAACACACTCCCCCCACCCTTCAATAAAAGTAAAAGAATAAAAAGGCTGAGGCCTTTTAAGGTTTTTAAGGTGGTGCCCCCCTGCTACAAAATTAGCATTGATTCTCTCATTCTGTGCAACTAGAACTCAATCTCTTGAGCTTAATAACTTGAATTTCTGTTTCTAATAACTTTCATCTCAGAAAAGACTCCAAACTTTCCACTTGCCTGAAGCATAATTACACAGGAAAGAGAAATTAACTTTATTAATAAACTCTGAGTTGCGCCATGAGCAGCACTGACTTTCTCTACCGCTATTCTATGGTAAGACCCAGTAACTGCTGAGGGAAAAGATGGATGTTTTATTTTTAAACTTTTATTGAATGTAGAAAGCATTAATACTTAAACTTAACCTGCCTTTTTGTTGAGTGCAGTAAAGATACCTACTGCTGCTAACACCTTTACACATTTTTGGACTTAATTATGTGCCATCAATATTAATGTCATTTCCTAAGAACCATCTTTCTAGTAGTTTCCTGGGCTGCTACACTACAGGTGATTATGTCTAGCAAGGAATCTGTACGAAAGGTAATATTAATACTTCATTCATCCTGAAATCTACACAGCAGCAAGTGAGAAAACACGAAATGCCAACAGAAGAGATACTGCTAGATAATAAATGTTACGACAAGGAATTAAAGCTCTACTGCAGGACAGCATTAAAGGGAAATTAATAACTTTTAAGACTTTTAACAACAATCCAAATATCAATAGTTAAAATTAATTTAAACCCAGTGAGAATGTTGATTAAATAAATTGCAACTCTACAAATCTTACTATCAGGAAGAACAAGAATAAGGGTGGCATAACCTTGCTGTCTGAAAAAACACCATTTAAATTTTATTTACTTAAAAAACCCTCCAATATACTCTTTCCAATGGAAAGAGTATAGAGCCTTTTTTTAAGCAAACAACTTTTCTTGTCCAGCACTGAGTTGTTGGGATTCTCTGAAAAGTTTTATTACTCTATACCTGAGACAGCAGAAAGAAATAAATTTGCACTCTGTCCTGATTTGAGCCAGGATGAAGACAATTTTCCATTGACTAATTTTTTTTTTTCTTCAGTGTACTCTTTTAAGCAGCACACATGCTGAAAGGAACAGCAAGTTTTACAGCTAGTGGATTAAGAATACCACAATGTTTATAGTTTCTGCCGAGAGACCAAGGACACTGTGCTGTTCTTGTCAGATTTTCTGCTTCAGTCACTAAAGGAGCAGAAGAGTCATATCTACAACCCTCCTGTAAGGAGCAGCAGACTAGAGAGATGGCAAAGCTGGCAAGCCAAATTATTATATATATATATACATAGCTCTCAGTATAAATTCAGAGATCACAGAAGTCAAGCCCTTCTTCCTTTCCCTTCTCCTCCATACAGAGCCAGTGAGTGATGGAGTCCAGGGAGGACTCCATCTGTCCATCTCCTTTGATCCCTAGGCCTGTGCATCCCTGACCCTCACATCTCTCCCCTCAGCTCCTGTCTGCTCTGTCGCTCTCTCCAGCAGCTCCGGGACATTTCAGAACTGCTCACAGCTCAGGAGATGCCATGGGGGTTGCTGGGGGTGGGGGAGGAACAGGGGTTTTGCACATTCCTGCACATACTTGTATGTATTTGTACATATTTTTTTTTTATCATTAAAATTTAATTAAAGCTGTCTAGTTTAGTTTTCACTCCAGAAAGTCTCTCTCCTTATTCTCTCTCCTTCCCTACCTGGGTGGGAGAGCGAGGGGATCAAGAGCGTTGTTGTCATTGGTTTAATTGCTGATCCTGAGTCAAACTGTGAAAAGTGATCCTGAAGCACTGTCTTCTTCCTTACAGGTTCCTTAACAGCAGTGCAGAAACTGATGCTGGCTTGGTGAGGTTACAACAAAAGCAAAAAATTTGCTTTTGGAGCATTTAAAACATATGGATGAAAGTTAGTATGCAGAGATGCAGGTTCCTATAATTTTAATGAATCTAGAATTAAACCCCCCCAAAATAAAAATCAGATATTTTGAATCTTGGCTCCAGAGTCACAATTTAAAAAACAGTTAACTTGATTTTGAGAAGTGCAACAAACAATAAAAAAAGAATCACATTCATCTTCAATAGAATTTTTTATCATGGGTTCAAGTAAATCTCAAATCAATTTTCGTTCCTCCCAGTAGCAATTTTAAAATTATAAATAATCAAGTAACAGGGTATGGAAAAAGTTTTATCCAAAAGTTGCCTGTAGTAAAACTGATTCAAAATGATCTATTAGTTGCAAATATAAATGCAGAATATGTAATTTAATGCAAGTAGTATTATTTACAAAGATAAATAATTCACACTTTCCTGTCTCCTCAAAATGTATTTGCAACTTAATGATAGAAATTGCCTGCTCTTCAGAACCATCATCGCTTTAATTATGCCTTCAAGAGGAAATCCAGTGCCTAGAGGACCTCTAATGAGCAGGAATATAATAATTGCTACAGACGTGGAAGAAGAAAACTCACTCATACTTTCTGCATCTACTATTTTTTTTTTTTCCCCCTGGTGCATTACATCCTAGCGAACACAGTAAGAGGACAAGCCTCATATGCAGTTTATATTACTCCTCCGCCAAGCCCTCAGGCTTGCACTTTCAAAAATGGCTGAGGTTATTAAGTGCTCCTGAAAGCCAGGGCACTTAGCACTTCAGCACATCTGAAAACCATCTTCTGAGAATCAAACTTTATGTCAAGAGCCTAATTTGATGCCTTTTGGAAGCATTGGGAGCCTTCTAACTATTTCATTTGACTTTGGATGATGTTTCACAGAAAATATAAGGAATTGCAGATGAAACTGCTCCTTTAACAGACATGCTAATCCAATCTGCAAAGCAGTCCAGGTAAAAACTACTGCAGCAGGTTGCAGACACAGTATAATCAAATTGGAAAGAACTTCCAACACGTTTTATGCATTAAAATATGCAAGTTTGTATGCAATTTATGGATGTGGCAATGTTTTCACTGTGATCAAATATTCTGCTAAGTATCAGCCATGCTGACTATGATTTCCTGAAAAAAGTTTTAAAAGTGGTTGCTTCTTGGTTTTACAAGGCTCTCCAGATTTTCTCAGGAAATGTTTACAGAAATATGTTCCCTAACAGCCATTAGAAATGCTCCTGTTATGCCCTTCAATAATTATTTTACCATAATAACTAGTAATTTGGTTGGACTCTGATCTTGAAGGTATTTTCCAACCTAAGTCATTCTGTGATGCTGTAATGATCTCCCAGTGTATAGAAGTCCACAAAAGACTTTGCTGTTCTTTTTCAGGACTATGCTGCATGTGCAACAGCCAGTTAAGAGTCATAACAATATAATCAGAAAGAAAATATATTACTTGTTGAACAATATTTTAATACTTCTCACAGTGTTGCTCCATACGTTTCTTAACATTACCTTGTATTTGCTCATTATGCACTGCAATGGAGTTGGTCTTGGAGTACCACCTTGTGTGGGTGACAGCCTGGTGTTCTAAAGCCATGCTGACAGCTCTGCTTTGGCTACCAAATACTAACAGGCTATTCTGCTGCTTTCCCTGTCCAGATATATGGCAGAGAAATACAGAAAAGGTGAGGGAAAATCTTTCCCCAATCACTTCAGCTTCTGTAGAAAGATCAGTAACAACATTCATCACTCTTGAAAATACATAAGGACTTCCTAAAGCTAGAGAAAAGCCAAACCTCATATTTTCCCCATGAAACAAACTTTCATTTTACAGGAAAACTGGATTATGACATTTTTAGGAATTCAAGGTCAGACAGAAATTTAAAAGTGGAAATGGAAGTCCTGTGGATTTGCAAACATGACTAAGGAGATATGGTCCACAAATCATCTTTCCTAAATCCTAGTTACCTGAACTAGGATTTAGCAAAGTAGGAACATACAAGTAAGTTAATTCCAATTACATTTAACTGAAATGAAGGAAGCAATTTACACCTCATAGCTATTGTTTCAAGCTCTCTTGTAAACTCAGGAAATAATTTCAGCACTTCTGAAGCTCTTTTCATGTTTGGAATATTTTCTTTGCAACTCTTTGAAAGGCCTCAAAAAACCTATGCTACAAATGGCAATATGAATTGTACTCCATCTAGTCACTCAAATATTCTGCATATTTGACCTCCAGAACATTATTATACAAATAAAGACTATATTTCCACAAACTTTTTGCATAATGCTATTTTTCACTCAAGAACCTCAAAATCCTGACTATTTAATGAAAAAGTGTCCTTATTGCTTCTGTGTAAAAGACAAAACTAACCCCACCTACACTAATTTTCCATCACGTACTTTTTTCTCCCCTTAATTTTCTGAAATTTAGGTCTAATTTCAAATATTGCTAGCCACAAAACTGTATTTCACTTCATGTTTCTAGTTCTACAGTGAGGCTTCCTACTCATCTTATAACCTTTGCTTTTTTGTCTTTCCCAACACATCATCTGTCGTCACAGCACACTCTGCAGGGAGGTGCAGAGAAGAAACTGATTGCCATCAGTACAATCAAGTGTCATTGAAATGATATGAAGAAACATTTGGGGTTTTTTTGCATGGAATTATATATCATTACTATGCCAATTTAAATCATGCATAGGAAGTCCACATTTTACATTCCCTGAAATTCATTACATTTTTCAGCTGTCAGCTCTATTAGACTAATGTAAAAACACTGCCAGCCACCATGCATAAGTCATAAGTGGAATGATTGGATTTGTCTGCTCAGTGCATTTGCAATTTGAATAATAGTCATATTATTCAATTGCAAATATCTTTTTTGTCTAAATACTCTATTGTTATATTTAGTTGGAGCTGGGACAGCAGCATCAAACGCTAATGAGGAACGGAACAGTCTATTCCTGTTGTGCTTTTATACAATCAAATCCCTCTCTTTTGTGAGGCGTTCTACCTTACTGTAGAACTATAAATAGTCTCACCCCTTAATGTTACTGTTATGAATAGTATAATAATCAGAAATATTTTGAATTGGCAAAATTAGTCTAATTTTTTCCAAATCTTTAGTTGCCAACTTTGTAAGAAAGAGAGCTTTGTAGTGGTCCAAGAAGGATGGCATATACAATCTAAGTGCTTGTCTACATGGAGAAGCAAGCTGAAACTGCTGTTCCACAGCAGCTCCCACAGCAGATGCTCTTTTTCAGAAAAAGTGCTTTTTTTACATGGTAAGAAAGACTAGAAGCCAAGGCACCCTGAGGCTTTGGCTGCTGCTGTAATATGACCCTTGTTAAGGGCCAGCGTGAAAGAGTTACTGTTTTACAATATGTACACTAGAGTATTTCATAGGGTTTTAATCTCTCCTCACTTTCTTTTAATCCAGTAGAGAAGTCTTAACTGATTTATAGGGAGTGATCAGGTTGAACCATGTTGTATGTAAGAGAGATCACCAGGACTTGAACAGAAGAGGACTCAACCTACTGATCCAGGAGACCTTTCCAGCATGGTTTCAGACAGATCATACAACATTGTTCTAGTGATATAGTTCACCATCTAGAGAGAGAATCTATCCAATGGAGGGAAATTGTGAGGTGTTATGTTACCACATAGGAAGGCCCAAAAGATTCCTATTTTAAACATGAACAAAATTCCATTATTTAAAGACCATAAAAATAAAACTGTGTTGAACAAGAATTTAAGTGCTTATACCGAACAAGTCCAAAATACATAAAAAAATAAAGATAACTTTCTTCAAAATATGGTATAGAAGTAGATTCTCCAAGCTAAAAAAAGTACATGGACATTTAATTTTATTTTGTTCAATTTCTATTGTCATTTTTTCTCTTTCCCTCCCCCCATTTGCTACTCAAGTAGACTGAGAAAATTAGGATAAAGAATTTAATTTCTTTAAAAACTTTGGCAAAAAATTCAGTTCACCTTTTTCCCCAAAACCACCCCTTACATTTAAAGATGGGAAGAGCTCCGTTACTTTTATATATTCAGTTCCAGAGGCATTTGATTTCTTTTTCTGCAGCTGGTGAAACCATGTATTTATATTTTGAATCCAAGAGTACCCAGGGGAGAAAGAGAACAAAGCAGTCCTGTCTATCTCTTAAATAACTTTCTCATCTCTCAAAATTGTTAGCATTTACAAGCATCTGAAACAACAGTCAAGGGGAATTCCTGTATTGTTACATAGAAGTGTTCTTTCTTTGCTTGTGATTTTTCTGAAATCCTCAAACAGAAGAGCCCTCAGAACATGGGCTGGGGCCTTATAAGACAACAAAATCATAAATAAAACTACAGAGGCCTACATTATGTACTGCCCTCTGCCAGCAAAAGCCAGAGCTCGGGCTGTGTTTGTGGTTATGTCCCCCTAACAAACTGGTATGTCCTCAGGTGGATAGGGTTCATCATCCACATGATGGGTACCTCTTTCTCAAGACCTTGCAATATGCATACCCAAACTCGTGATTCATGCAAACAATGTTAAAAGCCAGTGATGCATATGAGTAGAAGGATTCCAGAATTTTTATATAAATCGCATTTATTTTAGAAAACCAGTAGTAATTCAAGAAACAACAGAAATTATTACCGGAAGTGCAACTAATAGGATTTAAGCTGACTGCACATGAGAAGAAGTTTTTCTCACTTTGGCATCAAACCCGTAACCAACTTCATCTTTTATGCTGTTACTTACAAGAACATCTGCAGATGTTGGAGCAGCCACCAGAGGGCTCCCATAATTTTTCCATTCCGGTAAAAAAAAAAAAAAAAAAAAAAAAAAAAAAAAAAAGCGCTGAGTTAAACCAAGAATTAAGATTATAAATTTTGCCTTAAAAGTTTAAAAAGTAGAATTGAAAGATAGAAGATAGGAGACTGTTATGAAAAGATACTTGGTAGCTGCAAAGATTATTTGAGAAAAGATAAAATCCCCAGATTTTGAAGGCTGGTCTAAAGCCCATTTTCATACACTTGGCACTGAGCAAAATGGGTCAGAAACCAAATGTGTGGAACCTGTAGGCACTTCAGTGAAACGATAAAATAACTTACTGACTGCATCATCTGGCACACCATCTCTCTAGTGAATGTCCAAAAATTACTTTTAAAAGACGTCTGGAAGAAAACCAGACAGCAAAATCCCACCACAACACAACTAAGACACTCCAATAGTGCAAAGGAAAGCTTCATGAAGAGGCCAATAAGTGTCTAAAATTTGTCTTCTAAGAACCAGTACTCCCATTGGCATAAGGAACCTTGCCCTTCCATGGAAAAAGGTAAAAAAAGAAAAAGTAAAAGACAAAACCAGTACAAGTCAGAGCAAAGCAGTGAAATCAATGTACACTCAAAAATGGCATTAAAGATGATTAATTGCATTCCAGTTCACAAACTGAAGGGAGCTTTTTGGTGACTGCAGAGATGGAAATCCATGTGAAAATTCTGAATACTGAGAGATAAAACAATCCGTTTAAAACATGCAACAGGAAAGATGGCATTTTTCAAAGACGTTACGTGGCAAAGCTGCACTCCCTGAACTCCAGGTCAGGGTGCTATGGGAGGAGTGGTAGGAAATTTCTGGCAGATTAAACAATTAAAACAACAACTGGAATGAAGAGGGTTGAGTCTAAAGTAGCAGCTTCACTACTTTCCTGTCTCTGGCATCTATTTAACACACAGGTACAGCCATCAGAAATGCAGCATGGAAATTATTTGCCCAACAGTGACTATGCAGTTTGTTGGAGTGCACAAAAAGCTGTAACATTCTGGCGCAAGTCAGTACTAATAGAAAATAAAACAGGAAAAAAAAAAAAAAGAGGAAAAAAAAAAAGCTGTGGAATAAATACCTTTAGAGCCATACATTTATGGTTCACTGTTTGAGACTAGTGAAGGCTATAATTACACATTAAAATAGATCCTGTACAATTTAAAATAATTGTTAATAAAACCATGGTAAGATTGCGAGAAGGCAGAACGACTTGCTCATAAAGGCATTTTTAACTCAGTTTGTATTCCCAGATTTGAATTAAAAAGTACTTAATCAAAACAAAGGCAGAATGGAAGCAATGGAGAAGGCATTTTCTAGATGCAGGAATAAATAGAAATAAAGAAAAATAAAATACATACTTTATTCAACTACTTGCAAGATACAGAAGCAAGTTCTACCCAGTTATTAAGAAGCAGCTGAAAATATACATACATGTAAGGACTATGGGGTACTAAGTGTGACACAGTGATGTTAATTTAGTGGCCCACTGTCTGCCAAGTTTGCAAAGAAAAAAAAAAAAAAAAAAGGTTGAAAAATATTCTAGCACTTCCGTGTTTATATCCCCATAATCTTGGACATCAAAACAGGAAAATTCGACATGAAAGAAGTTACAAGCTCTAGCCTCAAACTATATAAATATGATTTTAGATCAAGATTATAAAGGCAATGCTAGACAGTAAAATGTCCTAATGGCGTTGCCACATGTTACGGAGAAGCAGAGCAATTCCAGGCAGAAAAAGGCACACAGCATTGTTTTAAAGTAAAAAACAGTTGCCAATATCTCATGCCTTCAAGTTAAGTAGAACTGAAACTTGCTGTAAGGATTTATGTTTGATACCAAGCAGAAACAAAAATATATTCCAAGGAGGACAGGTAGTGAGACAGCAGGTAGTAATGCTGGACCACTATTGGAACATAATCCTATGTCAAATGTGAGACACTGTCAGTATCCAGCTGGACATCAACTTCAGCAAGTGCACTCTACAAGATGGAGAAAGTTGTTAGTGCTGCAAGACTGCACATTTGGTTACAATTGTAGCATCTCAGCACTATTTGGAAGAAGCAGAAGAGCTCTTCAAAACCCTTCTTCTGGGCCCCTCAGTTCAAGAAGGACAGGGAAGTGCTTGAAAGAGTCCAGCGCAGAGCCGCAAAGATGATTAAGGGAGTGGAACATCTCCCTTATGAGGAAAGGCTGAGGGAGCTGGGTCTCTTTAGCTTGGAGAAAAGGAGACTGAGGGGTGACCTCATCAATGTTTACAAATACATAAAGGGTGAGTGTCAAGAAGATGGAGTTAAGCTTTTTTCAGTGATGACCAGTGATAGGACAAGGAGTAATGGATACAAATTGGAGCATAGGAGGTTTAAGGTCAATATCAGAAAAAATTTTTTTACTGTGAGAGTGACAGAGCACTGGAACAGGCTGCCCAGAGAGGTTGTGGAGTCTCCTTCTCTGGAGACATTCAAAACCTGCCTGGACGCCTTCCTGTGTGATGTACTCTAGGTGACCCTGCTCTGGCGGGGGGGTTGGACTAGATGATCTTTCGAGGTCCCTTCCAACCCCTATGATTCTAGATAGAAAAGGGCCGTAATAGACCCTCCCCCAATATTAACAATAATTATAACATCTCTAAAATATATACAAACCAAAAGAGTATTTAACTAAAGACTTAACCAAGTCTAGTCAAGGTCACATATTCTAGTTATGATATTTAACAAAAAAAAAAAGAAAGAAAAAAAAAGAAAAAAAGAAAAAGTTATGTAACATTATTCCTTTGTAATTTCAAAGTCGTATCTTAAAACTGATTATATTTCCTCTGAATGCCCCTAGGTCAGTTCTCTTCTGGCATGGGACTTGTGGACAACAACTTTCAGCCACACTGGTCTCATTTCAGCAGTGCTAAAGTAAGGGTCAAAACAGGTCATATACTGGAAAACTAGTCACAGCAATGACTTTTTTTTTTTTCCTTTGCTTTTCCATAAACAGCAGCAAAATTTGGCACCAAGCCAAGAACTTATTTATAGACAACATTTATTTTTAGGTATTTATTTTAGTCACTGGAGAACAATTGCAGCTAAGTGTACTTATTACTATGTGGAAATCTATTTTTTGAAATATCCTCTGTCAATGTAAATTTTTTGTCACTCTAACTGTATTTTGCCCTTCATGCACACGCTGTGTGTGTTAACTGTATACATTTCCACCACATCTGGAAGCTGTGTGATTTTCCTAAGTATAAGACACAATCCTGAAGTTCTCCCATAGGTTTTATATAAAGAAACCTAACTGCTTTGCATACTGGTTTTCTTAAGTAAATGCCGGAATAAGAATTGAATCTCAGGATTTTGTACTATGACTTGAGCGATCTGGTGGTTGTTAGTAGAACCACGTTTCTTACAAACCAGCTGCACAGCAAGCCTGACCCAGACTTTCAATTCAGAGCCCTTCATTTCCCACTGCTGAATGAGAAAGGCTGTGGCTTCAACACCATGTTTTGTTGCTCACACAGGCAAAACAGCATGAAATGAAAATTGTTCACCCTTTCCAGAGACTAGAGCTTTTCTACTGAATTAACACTTAAAATGTTATGTTGCTGTCAGGGATTCTTTTTATAAAGGAGCAACATTTCCTCTTTATATTTTCTTCATCTTTCCCCTTGCCCTCTTCTATCTCACTGATTTGTGCCATCCTCAGGACAAGTCCTAAACTGACCTCAGCCTCCATATGTTCATCAGTTATTTATTGACATATGTTCAGGTCAGCCTCTGCAAGGTAAGAAATTTTTGTTTATCCCATTCTGCAGACTGATAACTGAGCCAGAGATCAGATTATTATATAGTACAACTATACAGGTGCTTATGCTTGTAAATTCCATAATGCCAGTGTAAATTGTTTCAGCCAACTCTTACATTTCAGCTATCAGCAGAGATTTTCAGAAGTTTCCATGCTGCTTACAGGGCTCAGAAGGATGCTGCTAATACACTGAACACAGGCCTGAAGAGGCACACAAGTGTGTGCACATGCACAAAATGGGCTTAATGCTCCTGACTCCTCACAATATCTTCCTTCTATAAGGACAAAACACCAGAAAAGCAATAGAAATCAGCAGTTAAAATCATTGAGTATGCAGCATGCCAGAAAGCTATCCCAGCTTTCTCAGGTTCAGAGTGCTGCTGCAGTAGGTGAAAAGTGACCTATAATCTAGCTTCTCATTTTCTTGTTCAACCCTTTATAGTATTTTCTATTGAAAAGGTGACAGAATTCCTCACCTTGTGATCCACTGGTTTTACAATATTTCAGACGATGTAGCGACACCAGTATCTTTAGAAGAATTGTGCAGGCAGAATGCAACGCAAACCTTTTACATATTTTTTCCCCCTGCAAATGTCATAATGGCTTTTTCATTATTAATAATAACTTTGAAAGTCCCAAAATGTTGTAAGGCAGTTACTGGACTTGTATTCTACCTAGACCATTAACTGTTTTTCTGATTATATCAAAATGCATCTCAATTCCCCATCTATCTCCCCTCTACAATAGCTTCATCAATATTCATAAGATCCAAGAGCTTGATATTGATTACTGCATCTAATGGACTCATTATGCAAAGTCATTGTGACCTCTGAAGCAATTCTACTTTTGTGAGTTATATAGATGCTTGCTCAAAATGTTTTGAGACACGTACTGACAAAGGAAGAAGAGCAGGACAAAACCTACCACAGCACCTTTAACAGAAAATACTCTCACAGACTGAACTTTTTCCACAGCTCTACAAGATGTCACACAACACTAAAAGCTCTGTCACATTATCCCCAACTTAACAGAAGCCCTTGTTATCACCCCGCAGAAAGAAGTAGTTAATATTAACTGATCATTATTAACATTCATTACGGAAAATCAATCTGATTGTGCTATTGCCTCCTGCTGTGGTCAGCTGGGTTATTCTGATATTTACATAATATTGAGTTCCTGCTAACCAAAATTACACCAGTTATATAACATCTTTAAATGTCATGGTGATTCTGCAAACAAAACCTATTCCGTTTATCAGCGACAAGGTACAAACCAAACGCGCTTTGCAAACAGTTTCTAATGGCAAACCTTTCACTGCGTCATAAGTCCAAAATTAATAGTGACAAGCATTCTTCTTTGTAAAGATAAGAATAAAACAGTGCAACTACAGTTGTGAATTAATCTTCTATTCTCAAAATTTAGCTGTCTCTGGAAGAATGACATTCAGTGACCACTCCCTTCCTAAAAAAAACAAACTAAACTCACCTTTTCACAACTTCACAAATTGAAAGAGTGAAAACAAGTTATATAAATTCCAGAGCGGAAATTAAAAAGAATATGTTAAACTAAGAAAAATAATAAACAAGAATCAACAACCTAGAGGGAAGGTGACTTAAAAAAATTATCTAACTCAGAAACATTCATCTGGATTCAAAAATAAATTAGCGAAACATTATTACTACAACTGCAGCTGTTCCATTATAGTTAATAAAGAAATTATTATTGGGATGTTTTCTACTGACTTTATTTTATTAAATCAAGATGGGAAAAAAAAAAACAAGTACACATACTTTTTCAGGGTCACATGTTCCCCTGCTTTTTGTGGATCAACTACTGTATGTGTCAAAGCTACAATGACTGCCAGGCTGGTTCTCCTCTGCACTCTGGAATGTTTCCTTGTCAAAAAATAAATTTACTGATAGTCCTTCTTAGAATCAGAGAAACATTTATGTTGAAAAAACCTTAAAGATCATCAAGTCCAGTTGTTAACCTAACACTGCAAAGTCCACACTAAACATGTCCCTAAGCACCACATCTACACATCTTCTGAAGTGGACTGACAGGCCTGCAGTTCCCTGGATCCCCTTTCTGCCCCTCCTTGTAGATGGAGTCCATGTTTACTAATCTCCAGTGACCTGGGACCTCCCTGGTTAGCCAGGACTGCTGATAGATGATGGAAAGTGGCTCGATGAGCACTTCCACAAGCTCCATAAGTACCCTTGGGTGGATCTCATCCAGCCCCATAGACACGTGTGTCTAAGTGGTGCAGCAAGTTGCTAACCATTTCTGCTTGGATTATGGCGGCTCCATTCTGCTCCCCATTCTGGTCTTCCATCTCAAGGGGCTGGGTACCTGGAGAACAACTTGTCTTACCTTTAAAGGCTGAGGCAAGGAAAGCACTAAGTACCTCAGCCTCTTCCCCATCCTATGTCACACTCTGTTTCCCTCTGCAGCTATAAAGAACGGAGATTCTCCTTAGTCCTCCTTTCACTGCTCATGTATTTATAGAAATATTTCCTACTGTCATTTATGGCAGTAGCCAGATTAAATTCTAGTTTGGCTTTGGCTCTTCTAATTTTCTCCCTGCAGAGCCTAATGACACTCTTGTCGTCAGTCCCCCTGTGTTGCCTGCCCCTTTTCCAAAGGTCATAAAGTCTCTTTTTTTCCTGAGTTTCAGCCCAAGCCAGGCCAGTCTCCTACCCCACCAGCTCATCTTTCAGCACAAGGGGACAGTCTGCTCCTACATCTTTAAGTTTTCCTTCTTGATGAATGTCCCACCTTCCTGCACTGCTTTGCCCTTCAGGACTGCCTCCCAAGGGCATCTGTCAACCACTCTCCTAAATAGGCCAAAGTCTGCCCTCCAGACATACAAGGTAGCAGTTCTGCTGACCCCCCTCCTTAATCAGTAATTCTCTGAAGTCTCAGTAAGACCCTGAAGTCTCTCTTGATTGCCCTCAGACTTCTTGTTGCAACTTCATCAACATCTACCTGAAAAATCAGTAATGAATAATAACCTGAGGGCTGTACCAGAGTAGGAAGCTTTCTCTTCACATCTTTAACCTGGGCCCCAGGAAGGCAACAGACCTCCCTGAGAAGTGAGTCCAGTCTGCATATTAGGCCTTCTCTTCCCTTCAGGAGAGAGTCTCCTATGACAACAACCCATCTTTTTCCTTTAGGGGAAGCAGTTTCAATGCAGGGCATAAACTGACTTAACCTCGGCAACACCTCCAAGCTAGATGAACTATCATCCTTGTTATTGTTTGGATCCACTTGCAGAGCTCTCAGGCCTATTATGCAAAGGGCACCTGGTAAGATGGGGTAGTCACAGAGGAGATGTGCTTGTGGTGCCAGGCAGGAAGTTGTTGATGTTGACCTCTACCAATACTTTCTAGCATTCCAATTCAAGGCACCTCATTTATGTCACAAATACGTGCTAAAAATCTAAATAGCTGCCATGTTTAATTCTGTGTCTGATCCTGAGGCTACCATATCCTTGGGCAGAGTGACTCTAAATGTTTGGGAGGGTGCAATGTTAAATGCTACAAACAACAGAGGTCATGCGAACAATGTTGCCTGACTTGATTTTGCACCTGCTAAAAGGCTATCAGCCTCTTTGACATCTCTTCCAGATGCTCCATGACAACTAGCAGAATAAAAGACAGACACATATACATTCTATGAGCAGAACTAATAAGAATCAAGAGAAATTATAGTATGAGACATGCAAATTCAAATGAGCTTGGATTGTGCAACAAGCACAGTTGTGACACCAGTGCAACACATCTGATTGAAATAAATAAATTTTGCATGGATGCTTTTCAGTATATATTCAACCCAGTTATTAAATTTACATTGTGATAATCCTATTAATCCTAATCTGTAGAATTACCATAGAAATTTCATTCTAATTTTTTTTTCTATCACAATACGCATGTACCAAACAATGTAACAAATACTGTTACCAGAAAAAAAAATAAAAAAAATTCAGAAATCAGCTTCAATAGAGAATGATCTCAAAAAATCCCCAAGGCTGAAGGTTCAAAGAACATCTTGCTAGATGGATGCTCCATACAAGAACAGACTGATTTTGTTCCCTGAAGGTGGTTTTGAGACTTTTTTTTTTCCTGAGATAGACAACTCAAAGCCCCATCAACAGACCTGCTTCCTAAAGCTATCATGTTCTGATAGGAAGCACCATTACAGATTGGACATTTGTATCTTATGAAACAGGATAATGTATAGGGTTTATGTGAAGTCTTCTAGATGGGGGTGGTGGATCATTCGCAGGCAAGGACTGGACAATTATACTGAAATATGTGTTCTCAGTTCTGTGAAGTCTCAAGAGGATTAAGCTCCTCAGATCACAAGGGTTCTCAACAGGGGCACAAGCTTAGCTTCAGACCAGAGGTAAAAGGACAGTCTAACCACCAGATCTATCCCTGACAGCAAAGTGATGAATCAAGAGCTACACAGTACACAGTAAGAAAAAAACAGGACTGGAAGGCTGTTACAAAGGCTGTGCTTTTAAGTTATATTTGTTTTGACAAACTTGTGGTCAAAGTAATGCACATTTTTTCAAAAGCTCCTCTAAGGAAAAAGAAAAACAGCAGGTGAAATAAATGTAGATGCTTGTGACAGAGAAAAGCACTTTCATAAACCCTGGAATTACCAAAGCCTGCTTTCCTTCTAGTTTGCATTCCAGACTTGATGAACTCTAACAAGTTCTGAAGCCTCCTAAAAAGGTTGTCCTTTCTCCCCTGTGCCATTTATTTTCATAGAGCTTGTGGAAGCATAATTATCTCTGACACTTCTCCTACTCTGTCACATCTGAAATAAGCCAACAGGTTCACAGGGAACAGTATCTTCTTCATTTGGAAGGAGGGAACGCAGACATAAAAATATGGAATAGTTTTGAAGCCATTTCCAGGGACAGCGTATGCTGGGGCATGGAAGAAAGAACCACTGAAAATCATGAATGGCAACAGACCTGAACAACATGGATTTTCCATTCTTAGATTTGTTTTCAATCCATCCTTTACATTTTAACAAATTGTCATGATGGTGGTTTTGACTAGTATGTACCTGAGCATCAAGTGTTTCAGATCTCCTTTACAAGCTGATCTATTTAATACAGTACCTCCTAAAAAGTTCAAAAGTTATTTTGTCAAAATGCAAAACTGAGTGGAAACATTATTTACAAGAAAATCAGCTTTAAAAGTCCCACACTACTTTCGGAGGTTTAGTTAAGATCACTGATTTATTTTTTGTTTTGACCGACAAAAACTTTTTTTGAAAACTGGCTGGGAGAAGATGAGAAATAAGATTTTTGAGAAAACTCTGCATTATTTTCAGAAGCTTCTATGCAAGATATATTTTTGCCAAAGACTTGCATAGAAAGAAAAAAAATAAGTTTCCTGTCCAGTTCTGGCATCTTGCCTTCCAGTGACCAGTAATAATAGCCCAGTAAAAACAGACAGCAACACACAGGATCCAAGTGTTTCCTCCAGATGCACCTGTGTATGTCCCTTTGCCTCGAATAAGAAAAAGTACTGTCTCTCCTCAATCTTGTCTTTGGAGGATTATAATTTGAAAGAAATACACTTTGTTCCATCTGGATCTTATTTTCTCAGCATTTCTATTCCCTTCTATAGGTTATTCCACAAGGAAGAGTTTTCTGCATGGAAATAACTGAAGAAAGTACTGTAAGCATTGTTTTTATCCACAGCTTGTCTATGAAACTTAAGGTAAGCCTAACAAAATCATACATTTGTGCAACTGAAAACAGGGACAGAAATGAAAAAGCCAAATAAGACTAAACATTTAAAGGATCTGCATTTGCTGTTAAGCGTGCAATAGAAACACACTGTTTTCACTTTTACTGTTGCTAAATTTCACTGTCATTGAGAATTTCTTGAGCCAACACTAAAAATGTTTTTGGCTTACACAGGAAACTTTGCAACATACTGATGATTAATTTTATTAAGTTTCATCACAGTGGTCCTTGCTGAAGATGCACGGGGGAAGGTGACAGTCCAAATACAATAATACTTCTTACACTGGAATCATGAAAGTGGTTTGGGAAAGCACAAAGAGGAAGCATGCAGCCTTTCAGCTACATGACTGCTTGGCTAGGGCACCTCCCATTCCTGATTCCTGGTTTGCAGAATACTGGGAAACAACAGAAGCAGAAACATGAATGGTTTGTTTAAAGTAAAACATCCTCCTACAAGGAACTCCACCGTGTTACTAGGCTCAGCAACTAGCTGAGCACTACAGTGTTACTGCATATGAAAGGATAAGGCAAAAAGGCTCTCGGTCAAACACAAGAGGGATGTACAGCACCACGAAACTATTGCAGTACAGAGAATCCTCATCTTCAACAAACACAAACTGTGACACATTCTTATAATGATGACAGATACAAAGGTTTGGGTGAATACTTGCTGTTCTGCTCTAACACTGCACAGCTGTTTGTGTACAGCTGTCGAGAGAGGCGCCTCTAAAAGCAGCAGCACCAATATTGTGAAATGTTACAGACACTGAAATTAGACCATCTGCTGCATTCCTAGGCACCTCAACAGATTGAGATGGGGACCACAGATAAACAAAGCCCCTGCATGTAGGTGCAAAACACTATTATTCACATTGTTCTGCAGTTTCTGAAACTTCATACATAAAAGTACCAAACTATTCCACATCAGAAGAGTCACAGTTTCTTCGTTACCTTTCTGTCTTCAGTTCACGTTATGCAGTCTGCCAATTCTACTATTTATCATTTTGACTTTTTCTGGAAACATATACTAATATCTAAGCAGACTTACTACAGTGTTTACTTATGCAATACCATTTCTCAATAATTAGGATCATACTGAAAACAGCTAAAATACAAGTTTATCTAGGCAGGGAGTCACATGTAAACCAAATAACAGAAACTACATTAAACAATAAACTAAAACAATGTAACTATTAGGGACTAAGGCAGAAAATCTTGTAGGAATTAAGTATACTGCATGCCTAAAGATAAGACACAGTTAAAATACTTCTCAAGGAATTAAGTTAGTATCTAAATACAACTTTCTATGGCTCATTTCCTCTACTTGCTCAGAAATGAGAACACAGTGGATGGAAGGCTCCTTTCTGAAACTGTATCTGCAGGCTGATTAAAGAAAACTGAAATCTAGTAACAAAATAACACAGTGAGCAGTATGCAATTTTCTCTACCAATACAGACAGTGTTCCAGGAGTTGCATCTAAAGGTCACCGAGGATTTAATTCCTCAACAGCTCAGTTCTTGTACCATGCTGAATGTATCAGCAAGGGTGCTGTTTATAATGAAGGTTGGTGGGGTTGTTTTGGTTTTTTGTTTGTTTGTGGGTTTTTTGGGTTTTGTTTGTTTGTTTTTTCTCATTTGTTTGTGATGTATCCATGAGGAATTAGAGCTAGACCACCAACAGATAGGCCACCCAAGTATTCCCTCAGTATCAAAAGCAGAAAGGGATTCCTTTTTAAAACTTGAAGATTTTGCTTTAGTCTATAGTACCAATTACAATTTAATACTGCAAAACACCACCACAGATACAAGTTTTTTACTGCAAATCAGAACCGAGGAGTTCTGCATAAAACAAAGACTATTTAAACACAGGACAAATGCAGAGCCATGATGGAATCCGTGCTTTGCAAACCATGTTTACATCATGGTACAGTTCACCCAAGAGTTAGTTTTCCATGCTCTAGGCAAATGATCAACTGCCTTTTATCAGGACTATTAGTCATTACTGTGACAGCAATATAGGATGAAATCAGCATCCATTATATTGCATAGTTACCTTAAATGCCATCCAGCCACTGAAACACAGAGGGCTGGAAAATTACTTGGAGCAATATTGTGTTTGTGCTTGTGCTAGTGCCTTTTTCAATTGATGCAAACACATTAAGACAGTTAATCAATTACAAATCAAAATCCATTCTCTGAACTACTAATGAATGCAACTTTGTTTAGATAAAAGCATTGTGTTGAAATACTTTGAACTAAATATTAACAGTGTATGAATTCTCAATAACAAGAACAAAACAAACTCTTCCATGAAAATTTTCCCTTTTAAAAGTAATTCTTCCATCATCTAAAGCAACTTTTTGTTGCTTTCTTTCATAAACTTATATTATATTATTATATTCTAGCAATGTATCATGGATGAATCCTAATAATCGGAAGTTTCCGCACAAAAGGAGCTAAGCAGTAATCCAGGAATGACCTGCAGAATCACCCTTCTACCTCCTTAAAAGCATACATGATGCCTATTTCAAACATGACCTTCTTGCAGCTTGAAAGGATGCTTCAGCTATTTTCATAATCAACTGCTCTTTTCTTCCAAGAGTTTTCAAGTAATACAGTGTGGAAATTGTACTATCTATATCTTACATTACAGTGACTAGCATAAGAGACTTGGCAAGAGGGAGCTAGTTACCATACAGTTGACCTGTAATGTCTATATATTTTATATATATATATATATATATATACACACACACACATATAACACCTATAACAAACCTAACTAGCATCTTTTTGTTAAGCTGCTGCTTTTTCCCTAATTGCATCACACAGCTAAGACTTAGGATGGATGATTTGCAGTCTGTATATCAGCAATCCCCACTTGCCCTTGTGGGAATAAGGATCACAGCGCTGAATCCTGAAGAGATTCAGTCATGATTCAATAGCTTTAAATTAATCGCTTCCATGTCAATCTTGTTGCATGACTTTAAATCCCAAACTTGATTTTCTTCTCAAAGAGTTCACAGATGAAGCATATGTTGGGTTTTAATGCATCTCTGAAGCAACAGTGTTAATGGAAATAGTGAAAAAGCTGCCTAGTGATGACCCTATGGGAAAAAACCTGCACACCAGATCTTTGTTTCAGCCTTCGTCAGCAGGTGACAGGAAAGGGCAGTAGAGCAATCCAGAAACACTCTTCCTCTAAGCCGATTGAACAATGTGATGAATTTACTTCATCTATGTATGCAATTCCAAAACCAATATTTAAAAGTTAGTTACAGATTATTTAGAAGTGTTTATTTCAGAATATAATAGGGAGCACATAGCTGATAGCCATCCTTTATGTAACTGAACTCAAGCTCTAGCACGCACCTCCCAGAAAGCAATTCTGCATTTTTATCTGCCTAATGGAAAAAATAAAGCACATGTTACTAGCTGGAAGCTCTAAAATACTGGATTGAAAACAAGAAAAAAACAAACAAACAAACAACAAATGATACTTTTTCTCCATAACCAGAAAAGTGCTTTCCTTTTAGCAAGGAGGATTTAAAAAGTTACCGTCATGTAGCATTCACCACAGAAGCACCCATTAGTTTTATGAAGCCTTTTTCTTCACAATGCCTGTCTGCCTGAGCTCAGGCTGGCAGTACGTGCATCATGAGAACTGATTTCAGCTTCAACACACTCCAATCTCTTTGTAGCAGTATCTGCTTGATTCCGTTTTCCATGTATTTTATCTCTGTCAGTCCTATTTAATAATAGTTCACACACAAAGAAATTAAGATGTAGGGTAAAGTGATGACTTCTCCAAAGTCACGAAACTTTTTTGCTGAGGCAGCTTCCTGAATCACTGTATTCACTGATCAATCCACTGGCCTCTGATTCTCCCAGTCTGGAAGAATGGCAGCATCTCTGCCTCAGTTTCTCCACATAAAAACACATCCTCTAAAGATGTTGTGAAGCTTATGCAGGACAAAGTCTTCTATGATGATAAGAAATATCATATAAAAGCAACTACTACAGTACACAGGAAATCTTGGCTGTTTTCCATATAAAGGATATCAGCGATACCAGCAGAAGTAAGACTTTATATGATAGTTTAATTCTAAATTACATTACCTACTGTCCTACAACTTGTTTATAAAACTAATTTTTCCACACCTCGTATAACAAATGAAAATGAGTTATGCTTTGCTGCATAGTCAGCTGCTGCTTAATTTTGGTGAGCTTTTCATACTCCTTACTCGTAGAAACTCAGCCATCTTCTCTTTTCCCTTTTGGATTTTTTTATTTAGCTTTCAAATAGCTATTTCTGTGCTTTTATCACAAGCAATATAAAAATTACATCCAGGCCATAAGCAGAAACAGGAAGTAAGAGCAAATAAACCAGTCATACAAGACAGTCCTGTTCTTCAGCAAGGGATTTAATCATTGAGATGTATACACCTCAAACTTAATAATATCAAAATAAAGGAAGTGCTCATTTTGGAGGTTTGTCACCAGCTGTGATGGAAACACATGATAAACATAAGTTGTCTAGGTTTTCTTTGTTCAAATGAATGCTAATGTGGTGGGGGCAACCAGATGCAAAATTAATGAGATGGGCATTGCCATTTATGTGAAACCACAATACAGTGCAACAGGAACACGCAGCACTGACAAGACACCCTAAAGTCAACCAAATCAGTAAAAAGCTGCTAATGTACAGTGTACTATAGCAACTTCCAGTTAAGTGATACGATTTATTATCCCCAGGAAGACTACAGACAGGCGCAACAATCTAGAATTAAAACTGTAAATCATTTGGTAATTTGAACATAAAAATGCTACATGCTACCAATATAAATAAACCAATACCATTAAAAAAATAAATATACCAATGCTATTAAAACCATTAGTGATTAATTGATTAATGTGCTTGCTAAAACCATAAAGGAACTACCAAAACTTTCCAGCACTCACAGGAAGTTGAGTTAAAAATTATTTCTTAAAACTATATATATATATATATAAACATTTATGTGTATACACACACACATGTATGTGTGTCCTTCCAACTGACAGAAAAGTTTAGTCTAATTTTTTTTCTTTTGGTAATCTGAATGGTCTTTTAACAACAGAAGAATATCTCCTATTATTCTGGTTTTCCTATGAATTCTGCTCATCTTCTCAAACTCAAAATGTACAAGAACTGGTGTTTTGTATTGACAGTTCCATGCCTTGTTTTTGCCATATGAAGGCATGATAATTTATCCCTAAAACTTTTTAGAAAGTACAAATATTACAATTTACAATTATTTTTTTCATAAGTATGAACTCTAAAAAATAAACAGTCACAGTTTCTCTGCCACTTCAAAAAAGTGATTTTTCCCCATGGCAATTACATACTTCAGTAGCCTTTCCAAGAGAAATTAAAGAGGAAAATCTACTTTGCTGCTTCAACTGATTCTGTCATCTATGTAACTGTTTTTACTTAACTGTAGCAAGCTTTATAGATCTCAGCAAGGAAGGATTTACAGGAAATTACAGCTCCAAATACTGATATCCAAATAAGAATCAGTTTTGCTGGGGCAGGGATTTCAGACTTTGGCTGGCCTACACTTCTGGAAATGAAGCTGGCAGGAAGTGGAAGGGGAAGCAATGCACTCCAGGCTGGGATATGCAGCTCAGCAGGAAGCGAGGGAAGGCAGTTACAGGCCAGTCAGTAAGATAATGAATTCAATCCAACCTTAGAGAAACAAGGAGAAAAAGAAGTCTGACTTTGATTTTTAGCTCCAAATTCAAACAATGTGATTAATTGTCGTCTGCTCTCTTCCTCCCATTGTAACAAAGCATAAAACAAGCTTTGTTTAGTTTAGCATTCAGAGCTAGAGAAGACTCTACTTGTATGCACTGGTCCTGAGAGCTGTGTATAATCAAACCCTGTGCAAAGAACCATGGGACAGATTAAGGCTTTAGTGCCTACAGAGACAGAAACCAGATGGGATTTTCACAAAAACCTAAGTGATATACGTGACTACGTCCCAGGGAAACTAAGGAACAAAAGAAAAAAAGCTTTAATTCCACGTTGCCTTCTACTGAGAGATATTTGCCACAAGAGACCGCACCAGAGTGCAGGCTACAATTTGCTTTCACCTGGAGGAGAGTCCAGTAGAACTGGAATCAACTATCCCAGGGGTGGAAGCAGCTCAACCGTTTGCCGTTGACTGATTCACTCTGCACTGGAGAAGCGTGGACCTCCAGAACACCTGCAGTACATCGACAACATCATTGTGTGGGGTGACACACCACAAGAAGCCTTTGAGAAAGGTAAAAAGATATTCCAGATCCTTCTGGAAGCCAGCTTTGCTGTAAAAAGAAGCAAGGTCAAGGGACCTACATGGGAGATCCAGTTCCTGGGAATTAGATGGTAAAATGGACGTTGCCACATCCCAATGGACAGGATTAACAAAATAACAGCTATGGCCCCATCATCTACTAAAAAGGACACTGAAACCTTTTTAGGGACTGTTGGTTTCTGGAGAATGCATATTCCTGCCTACAGTCAAATTGTGAAAGCTCTCTATGAGGTCACCTGGAAGAGGAAAGACTTAAAACGGGATCCTGAACAACAGAAAGCTTTTGATCATATTAAAAAGGAGATTGTGCATGCAATGGCCCTTGGACCAGCTCAAACAGGGCCAGACATCAAAAACATGCTCTACGCCACAGCTGGGTACTCCTACCTGGAGTCTCTGGCAGAAAGCACCAGGAGAGACTCAGTGTCCTAGACCTGGACATACTTGGTGTGTGATGATGGAGGATAGTGAAGTACAATACGTACCTCCAGGAAATCTAACTCTGGGGGAGAATCACTAATTTGACAGTTGGTAGAACATACAGCCTACATATAATATATATGGTCTGGAATAAGGGACGGAATGCCCTGGTTTGATACAGGAAGAAGCTGATTTTCTTTTTACTTGTTTTTTTTTTCTCCCTTCAGTGAACTCTCTTTAAAGAGTGCACTTGCTGAAAGTAGCACCAAGTTTACCAGCCAATGGACTGATAATACTTGAATGTTTACATTTACTGCTGAGAGAACAGAGATACTTTGCTCTGCTTGTTGAATCTGCTGCTTCGGACACTAAAGCAGCAGAAGGATTGAGTATACAACCCTCCCACAGGGAGGGGCAGACTAGACAGATGGCAACATTGGCCAAAGAAATATTTCATCCGCATATATATGTGGCACTCAGTATAATGGACATCAAAGCATTCTTTTCCTATCTGTGTGGGAGGGAGGGGATAGAGAGCATTGTTGTTATTGGTTTAATTACCAATCCTGAGTTAAACCGTGACAGTACCTCATCGGGATCTACAGTGTGACCATCATTAAAAATCACATCTCGCACAGCTAATTCTCTCAAATACTTAATGGCTCTTTCAAGCATGGCCGCTCTGACAGGGCGGCAGTCTATATTATTGTTAGAGGGATACTTGTGCTTTACAGCTGACAAGAGTCATCTCCTCATGCTGATAGTTTCAGCATCTTTCTCAATCACCCCATCAATGCCTGCATCTCTGACCAGGGATCCCAATCACCGGGCTTCTCTCTCATCCAAACTCATGCTATTAGCTCCATCATCCCAGCATCTAAGTAACAAAATGAGTATTGGTTCACCTTTACAACTGGTAAAATCCTCTCTCATTGCACTCAGGTCCTTCATAGACCAGGATTTAACAATTACTTCTGGTTTTGAGTCCTCCTCCTCAGATGACTCTCTCTCAAAAAGGGAATGACACTTTTCCACAGCTACTCAAAAAGTATCGGGTTTACCATCCTCGCCCTTGTCTGCTTGAGAGCGACCAGCTGTATCGTCCCCTCCTTTGTCTTTTGAAATCTTCAGAGCTTTTGGATGGGGATGAGGCCTGGAACCATTCCTCTTTGTCTTTGCTTCACTCCTAGTCACAGGTCAACTAGAAGCCATGTGGTTTGAAAGTGGCCATAGTAGCTGCAGCAGTAGGAGCAGTATCAGCAGAGCTGGCTTTCTGAATCAGAGCAGCAGCAGTGCCTGTGGGGGAGGAAGCAGCAGCCACAGAGGCAGCAGCAGAGCTCTCTTTACAAGAGGCAGCTCTCACTCTCTGAATGCATGTGCTCACTCTCAGAGTTGGGACAATTGTCTTACACTTCCCCAACACATCAAAAGCATTCATAATATTCAGCGGGACAATCAGAAACACCCCTAACATTATAAAGCTATGTTGACCAAAATCTGGTGGACTCAGCCCAAGAGAAAACAAACTGGTATAGTTCCCCAAGGTAAAGCTGAAAATGCAATTACTAACAAAGTTTTTTACGCCTACGTGAAACATCACTGCAAAATATACTGCAGTGCATGTCAGTATTAAGGACTATATCACAACTATGGCTCTCAAGCAGCACTTACCATTGGGAAACCACAAAATAACATGAAAACCAGCTGTAAAAAGCAATGTATCACATACCCTGCATAATACAGGTACAATATCACTGTCTGTTCAGTGTCCAACCCTTTGAGACCAATACTCTCTCAACTGAGTATTCTCTTACCAGAGTCAGAATTCAAACAATACAGACAATTAGTCAGAATATAAGCCTGGGCTCAAGCTAATGAACTCAAGACCAACATCGGGTGCCATAAATCTGCCATGGTTTAACACTGGGCTGGCAATTAAATTAACAGCAGGTTCTGTTAGCCCCCTCCCTCCCCTTGTGGAGAAAAGAGAGGGATTAAGGGACAGAGACTCTTATGGGTTAGAAACTAAACTACGCACCTTTAATGAGACAGTAGTGATGAAAAGTAAAAGTAATGAAATACAGACAAATACATACAAAAGCACTATCACACTCTCCCCCCACCACCCAATAACACCACCAGCAGCACTGAGGCTGCAGGGCAGGCCCTATGAAAGTCCCAGGCTCAACACTTGGAGTCAGTGGCAGATGGGAGTTGGGATACAGGAATGTAGAGGTGCAGGAATGCAGAGATCAGATTCAAACGCAGATAAACTGACAGAGTCCTCCCAGGATGCCAGCCATGGACAAAGAGGAAAGGGAGAGTTTGACCCTTGTGATGCCTCAAATTTATATCTAGTATGACATGTATGGGATGGGATACTTTGGTTAACTTTGGTCACCGGTCTGGTCCACTCCTCCCCAGAGGAGCATCTCAGGTGTGATCCCTTTACTCCCTTTCTGGTTCTGGAGCATAAGATGTTTTCTTCAGAACCAAGCAGTGGCCTTGGTTCTACATAACATTCTCACAGTAACTATAAACATGGAGTGTTATCAGTCCTAGAGGCAGACACTGACTGAAAAACATGCTGTTGATTTCAGCAACTGCAGCTACTTAGAATGGACTTAACTGAAAAGTAAAATAATAATAATAATAATAAAAAAGTTATATCCTGGCTCAAACCAGGACACTACACAAAAGTAGCAGTACATTTCCAAAAAAGGATATCAGCATTAAGAACACCAAGAGCAAATGGGAATTACATAACCTTTAACAGCACGCTTCATATTCAGCTAATCTGTGATTAATGTATACCAACCTACTAAGTCTGTCCTCAACTGTTACTTGAGGAAGAAGGACTAGAATAGAAAAGAAGGAAAAGATTTAGTTGGGTGTGATGAAAATGGGAAAATAATGAAATGTAGATCCTACTGAATTTAACAACACCCCTATTTAACTTTATTCTGAGTAATTCTTAACAGAAACTTCCATTTTCTAGCTAATTAAAAACCCCAACCATGTGTCCCCCAGGAATAAAAGAAGAAGAACTAGTAAGAAGAAAGCCCAACATCAATACCAGCAAACTTCAAGAAATAGATTCCAGATGTTTAAAGACATTCTTTTCTCAGTCTTTCCAGTGCAGGTATGAAACTGGAAGGCTGGATTCTTTCCATGTTGTCTTCCAAATCTCTTACTGATGTAATATTGTTTCAGTGGAACTGGGTTGGCTTCATTAAAATTACAGAAGAAATACTGCATGCTTCATGTTAAGCGAAGCTTCTCAGACCAGAAATGCTGCAACAATTTCAGTTTCACCTGTGCTATAGTAAATCCAATCCACTTTTAAAGTATTTTATGCAGTCCTTCAATGCCTGCTGGTAGTGCTAGCAGTAGCAGTATTGCTAGAAGGAATAACTCGTAAACTATTATGTGAATAAAACCCTGAGAGATGATAGCTGTGACTTCAGCACCATATGGTATTTGTAACTCAGAAATAAAATCTGGTAGCAAAATATTTTCATGTTCATATTTTACAGGGTTAAGAGTTTGAGCAAAGACATTAAGATACAATTTGACTCAGTGAGGTAATCAGGGCAGTATAACACAATTCCTTTTGCGAAATTAGGTATCAAAATTTAACAGCTTAACCTCTGTATTTGTGTGTGTGTTTGTGCCTAATTTAGTTTAGAAACTTCGTTGTATTTTTACTTGAACCTCTGTATTGATTATAACAGATTCTTGATTAAGTTATTAGAAGATCATATAATTTCATTTTGTGGTTCAATATAAGTGTTAATCCATCTTAATTTAATGCTATTTCAAATAAACCTAGACCTATAATTTGTAGTTAAAGCACTACAGTGAAATCCCTACACGTAAGCCCCTTATTTCTAAACCTTTGACCAAGTCTCTGACTAGGAGTGGATTCGGCCACACCTAGACTCCTCTCTGTGAAGTTTAGAAAGCAGTGGGGTCTACTCTGAACCTTGTGACTCAACAAGAGGGTTTTCCTCATTCTTTTCCCTAATCACTGTGCAAACCACTCCAGCCCATTCCCAATTCAAGTCTCTCCTGTCCCTGTGTAAGTTATCTCCTCTGATGCCTGTTTAAGTCCTGTTAAGCCCTACATGTCCCTTCCACACAGCAATAGAGTGAACCTGCCCATCATATTCTGTTAAGTCGCACTTTCATCCATCTATATGAAAAATTACCTTTTCTTCAGAACTTTGTTGGTGATTCTTTAAGAGACCTTAAGACTTTCCACTCCCACCTACGTCAGTTCTCAAATACAACTTCTATAGAGTGTGCATCTGCCATATACACACTAAAGGGAAACTGCTTCCACTACTCAGACTATATATTAAATTAGGAATTGAGATTCTTGTTCCCTAGAAAAAAAATAAAAGCGCTCCAGAGAAACCAGCATACAATATTTTGGACAGAATTAGTTGCATCAGCTTTTCACAAGGTGATTTGCAAACTACTTCAGGATTTTTAATGACTTTCTTCTCCAAAGACTATAGCAATGAAATGAAATACCTTCCATAGTTTGTTAAATGTAGCTTAACTGGCATAGAAGAAAGATGTTTATATTTCCTACTGGGGAATCTTTCACTGAGTCACCATTCTCAGTTTGTAAGGAAACAGTGTGCCAGACCACCCAATTCATCTACCCGGCTGGTGGCACTGACTCCTGCTGAGGCCCAAGATATGGATGATAAGCCTGAAAAGAATGCAGAAACATAAGGCCCACGCTATTTGATAGCTCATATACTACTCCTGCCTTTCTGGAGCAACATAGGCTTGGAAATCTGTAAATACTGAGGACTGTGGTGCTGCAAAGAAACAGAAACATGAAAAGCTGGATCACATTCTAATATGCAAAATGGCTTGGCTACCCTAGGTAGAATGTCTGTGAGAACACAGTCCTGCAGAGAAAACATAAAACAAAATCCTACTGAGTATGTGAAGTCTCAGCCCCTCTGCTCCCACTCAAAAATTGAGAAAAAATACTTGAGTAACAAGATATTATTTCCTTTCATAAATTAGTCAAATATTCAAGCACAGCTAAGGGAAATGGTTAATCTACTAACTTTTACTGATGCATACATTCTTCTGAAATAAACACAATCAAACCCTCCAAAGTGGCATCTTAATAAAACAAGAAATGTCATTTCCAATACTGATTGAAAGAGTATGCAATCGAAGAATTAAAAAAAAAAAAAAAAATAATTGAAGAAGTAAAACGTATCTTACAAATGTTAGATGTCTGGCCTTTTCAGGGCATGCATAAATTATGCTCGCTAATAATAAAGACCAGGGATGACAGCCTTCTTTTTTAGGAAAACAAACCCCCACAAACTGAAATTAAAGACTTTTAATCTTCAAATCCTGGAAGTCATTGGTAGAGTCTTCAGCTTGTGTTTTGTTTATTTTTTACTGGTTATGATCAATTCTGAAATCCATTACTCCACTGAACATTGGAAGAAAAATCTATTCATTATGGTCATTTTGTCACTATCAAATATAAAAGTATAACTAAGAACTAATAACCCCTGCATTTGTATACAAAGTTGCTATATTCAGTACAATGTACTAATAAGGGATGTTGAGAAAGGACTCCTAATTACAATTCAGTAACTACAGCCAGCAAAAGTAATTTCATAATAATGGATCCTTATAAAAACGGAAAAAACCCCCAGCAAAACTAAAAGTTAATTTAAGATTCTGAAACAGGGATAGATTGTATTTTAATAACTGCAAGTTCATTATATCCCACTGAGTGTACTTTCTACTCTTTCACTGAAGAGTAGGTAGTTAACTGAAAAAAATATTTCAATCTAAGGCTCAAGATCTTTTCCATTCTTTTTTGAGCTCTGTTTCTCAAGGAAAACTTCCACTTATCAATATTAGCCTTACAGCACAATAGGCAGATGTACTTCCATTTTCCAGAGCAGCTGACACACAGAAGAATCTTCTCCAGGTAAAGGTGGCAGATCTACAAATCACTCCAATTATGAGGTTTAACCAGACAATGCTACCTTTAAAAACATTATAAAATGGGCTCATCAGTGATTCCAGTGATTGAGATATATAATATTATCTAGCCTGAAGTACTAAACTTGCACCAGTCCTGAAGTGTATTCAGTATAACAACTATATATTTCAATCCACTCAAAAAAATATGAACACATGAAAGCTGCATGCTCTGAAACGAACATCTGCCATCATAGGTATTAGCAGTATCTGCTGTGTTTACGGAATGCATACAAAGTATTTTAAAATGTTAGAATTCTGTATAAATTTTCACTCTGTTCTTCACAATTTCTTTAAAGCATTTGAAAGTAAATAAAAATTTATTTAGTCCACAAGCTGCTCTAACAAAAAATAAATCAGAAACTGAAACTCCAACTGCTGTAGTTTAAAAAACAAACCAAACCCTTCATTATTAAAATTTTACTTACTGCATTTGCAGGTAATGAGACTTTTTTTTTTTCCTTTTTTTCCCCTCTTCAGCGTGTAATCTGTGTGATTTTCACACAGACATTTACAGAACACTGAAATATTTGTGAACTCTGCTTCTGAATATCAAATATAATGTTAACTGAACACATGAGGATGCATTGCTTGCTTACTTAATCAACTGAAATGCACAGGACTATTTTCGTAAGACTAAGAACTCACCCACTGAGGCCTCAAACCTGATCTTAATATTCTGACCTCTGCATCTGAAACCTTCTTCAGATGCAAAGATAATTCCACAGCAGTCATCCAACTTTTACAAAGCACCAAATAAAGTCCTGGCACAGGGTTACCTGGAGAACTGTACTGTTAAATGGGCACTCCTTCAAAAAAGGAAACAGGATGTCTTCAGTTTTTTCTCATATAACAGTTAAATACTGCATCATATTTTAATAAAGGCTGGACTAGATTTCCGAACACCCTCTGACCAAAGTCTGAAAGTGATTATACATTCACACAGTTTCATTTTTTTAAAGTTGAAATGAGAAAATAAGTTCATTCTTCCTTGCTGGTTTCTTGCTTCATGATATTGCTGTGCAAATGTAAACAGTTACATTGCTCTGAAAAGAGAGAAGTACAGCTGCCTCCAGTATTTTAGACAAGAGGTGAACTGATACCCTGTGTTACTTTTACCTACTTTGGAATAATTCACAAACTGCAAGGGAAGATGTTTCCTTTAAACAGCACCATTCACACCAGATTTCCAAGATGATGGGACGAATTTAAAAAATATTATATTCAAGTTTTTTTTAAAAACACGGAGTCTAATAAAGAAGAAAAGCACATGCTTAGGAATTAACTGGAAATATCCAGTTTCCCCGATACTGATCTGGGAATTATAAACAGAGGAGTAAGTAGAAAGGGCACATTTCTCAGTGTTCCTTTACAACACGGTAATAAAAACGAGATTTTCTATCTGTTCTACCTTCAAGGAAGAAACTCTGCTGGCGCAGACTTGGAGTTATTAAAACTCTTGAGATTTATTCAGGTTGAGTATTTTGCCCTGGATTCTGATATTGCTTCACTATTTACTAATGGTTAAGTTTAGTGTGTGTTACAGAAATAAAAATTCTGAGAAATATATTCCAGCCTTAGTATAAGAGAATTCAAGGATCTATACTGCATGCAATAACTGAAAGTCCAGCATATCAGGCAGTTTGTTTGCTAAAGTTGCTACTGCAGATTAAAATCTGTATTTTACATTATTCCTGATATCACATATAATTCCCTTTTTTGGAAGAATATATTGAAGAAATACAGCAGAAATAGTGAAAGCAAAGTAGAAGTCATAGCATGAAAAAAAAGACAAAGGACTAGGCAGTGTTTAAAACAGAGTATCAATCTCAGCTTGCAATACTTAGTGTAGTCCTGAAAAATCCAGAGAAACGATTAAATGGCTTGATTTTCCTTTGTTGAACTTGTATCTTGCTTTCTTTGAAGCTTTCTTTTAAAAATCTAACTTGCAAGCAATGCACACATGCTCTACTCACGCACGTTTATTTCCAGAGATTGCCTTTTACAGAGGCAAAACAGTTTTTCCTCCCACAAGTACAAAGTGTCCACGAAAAGGCTCTAAAGGAGAAAAGGGAAGAGTAAATTCTGAAGGACAGATAAAGGAACCTATGGAAAATGAACTGCTCTGCCTTGTTATTTTAGAAGTCATACTGCACACAACAGCAGTTCGCCAGAGTACTTCCGTTCTTTCAACCAAATTGTATTTGCATGAAGGTGAGGTAGGGGTGAGAGGGCTGGTGGAAGGAGAAGCAACGTTAGCAAGTCCTGCAAACCATGTGATATTGTAAGAGTACCACAAGAATTAATACAGTATTAATACTGCAGATATCTTTGCAGAGGCATTTCCAAGAACACGTTATGATTAGCAAAATTTTTAAAGAAAAAAAACCACAAGCCAAAACAAACAAAACACAACCCCCTATTATTCTAGTTTGGAATAATGAGGAGGTTCAGATGCATTAATTCTGTTTCTATGTTGCACAATCCACAGATAGACTTAACAATCTGCCTTAAAGTTCTATAACAGACTGAAGGTCTGCCAAATTAAAAGCACAGCTGCCGCTAAAACAAGTAAGTAAAAGGTTTCTGACTATGAAAGTGTAACTTGCAAAACCTGCCAACAAAGCTTCTGACTGACAGAACTACTGCCCTTTTGTATGCTGCTCTTATTACTTGCTTCTACAGCAAGATATTTTTAGCTATGTATTTACTTCAGCTAGCAATACTCACTTATAAAACACTGAAATTATAGTTTGCTTTATTCTCCAACACTATAAAGAATGGCTTACCACAGAGAAGCATGAAAAAACACACACATTTAACAGTACAATACATCCAGTACTAAAACGGAGTCCAAAAGCCTTTCTTAATGATGGCTACATTCACTAAAGAGAACTTCCCATGAGTAGTATTCTTTCTTACTCTGACTTTAATCTCCAATATACAACTGTACACAGATTTTGAACCTCTACTAATAAAGAAATTTCCTAAATCGACTTCTGTTACCAGCTGTACTCAAATATTGTAACATTACAAGACTATCTTGAAAAAATGCATAATCTTTGAGACTCCAGCTGCTTAGCCTAATGTAGAACTCATATTTTAAAAATAGAAGTACACATTAATGCTATGTTAAAAGCAATGAACATTTGGTTAATGATATTCAGAAAAGACATTAATGCTCCCAAAATTTTCACAACCTGACTGGTATATGGAATCTCCGGGAACATGGTTAGACCTGTCTTCAAATGTATGTATCATCTCATCTATTTACACCCTAAACAATTAATCAAAAAATGCTATATTAAGACTTTTTTCCTCAATGAAGCAAACAATAAACAGACTTGACTACTACTGGGGAGAATAAGGGTGAAGAAGGAACAGATTGATTCAGAGCACACAACTGCAACAACAAAATAATAGAGCAAAACAATAATATAGAGTATAGGTTTTTATGTATTTTATGATGTACAATAAAACAAATCAATAAAACCTAAAATATTTATATGTATTTTTCATATCATGCTATACAGTGGGTACTTGAGCAATCTATGTTGTCTTATAATATGAAACAGCTAGCCATATACAGAGTTCAAAAAAATTATTTCTATTCTAAATCTTATTACTAGCCTGTGTTTCATATGTATGAAAACACACTGTTGTTCTTAATTTGATACTTTGCTTCATTTTTCTTCAAAAAACACACTGGGCACTTGCAGTGATAAAATTAAACATGGCTATTCCAAAGGCCATGCACAATTTCGTCAGAAATAACCCATACGGAAATCAGAGCTTATACTACACAAATTGAGAAGAAAGGGACAGCAGTTTGGAACCAGGTATGTATATGAGTTTCATTATTTTTCTATTTCAGTCTAAAGCAATCTTTTTTAACCAAGTACAAACTCATACAGCACAATACAAATTCCATTTAAACCAAATCTTCAGCCAATGTCTTTTTCCCTGCAAAGCACTTGTTTTGGCAAACAGCTAGAAGCCTGCCAAGAAACGGTCATCGATCTCTGCCTGAAAAGCTTGAGCCAGCTTTATACAGTAAGGGCTTATTACAAACATACAATGCTTACCAGATGTTCCATCAGCTAACTGGATATGATCCAAGGGATGTCTATAAATCCATGGAGATACATTTGTTATGAAGGCATTTGCCACACTAAGTCAAAATTACATAAGCACGCTTTGGAGAACCTCTTCACTGAGCAGTGCTGTTCAAAAGGATCATGCACCAACAGACTGAATTGTCACCAAGTACTGATTTGCATTTGCACTGACACCTTTTAAAAGACCGTTGAGTTTGAACAGTCAGCCTACAAGTTTCATTTTCCCAACCAACTGCCTGTGCCATTACAGAAGTCAGTGTTAACTTGAAAGAGCAAAGAACTGAATGTGGACTGTCACTTATTCTAACAGCTTTGTGAAAACATTCACTTAAGATATGAAAAAGTTGTCTAGTTGAGCATCATAACCTTCAAGTTTCCATAGTAATATAAATTCAGTACTTGGGCATATTTTTTTTGTTTTGTTTATTTAAAGAAAACTACAATAAACAAACTAATGAGAAACTCAAGATCTGAACGGGCAAAGATTTCTTTCTGTTGTAAACATAATCATAAAATATATTAGTAGTTCCAAGAAGAGAAAAAAACAAGCCTAGAGAAAAAAATTACATTTTTAAAATAAGTATCCACACTTCAGCACAGAGATATTGTACGATTAAAACAAATAAGATCCAAGAGAAAAGATATACTGGTAACAGGTTTGAATTATCACTCCTAGGAGAAGTCTCAATAAGCAACTTTCCAGGCATCAGGCAGCATCTTTAGTTCACAAATACTTTACATTTTTTCCCTGGAAGACTGCCTGCCCCAAGGCCACAACAGATGTGTTTGTGCAGATCCTTTCCACTCTACCTATAGTTCTGGAGAAGCTGCAGAGGCTCCTCCTCCCCTCCCCAACACTGCTGAAGGCAGTGCACTCTTAACTTCACCTTTTCCTCTCACCAGAATCTATATGGGTCTTCCTAAGACACTTCCAGCCCACCAGCTTCCTCTCAGACATTGTAATACAGAGGAAGGAAAGGACATGTGTTTGTGTGGTGAATGCTCAATTAAATTTTGGGTTGCAAAATAAGAGATAAGAAGGTTTCTGCAGTGAAGCTATTAAGGGACCCATTATTATTCTTTTCCATGTGTTTTCCATAAGCACATAGGTTATGGGTTATTACACAATAGGTTCTCTATCCATTATCATTTAAAGAGCAAATAAAACCATCTAGAAGAGATACAACCTTTGTAAACAAGTGGTTAAACCAGTACAAACTAAACTAATACAATGAAGAAGGCAGATTCTTGTGTTAAAATCTTAAAATGCAATTATTTGCAATGAAAGGCTGGTGCTGAACTTTAAACTTCCTTTTAGAAAGAGACCTTACTGCCAGGAGGATTAGCAAAAGTAGGTGAGATATCCTGATGGAAGAGATATATCAGTGGGAACAAAGAACAATTTGTACCTTCTAAAAACCAGAAAGGTTTCTATAAAGAGGTGAACTACTCTCCACCTCCTGGAAGAATATTCAGCTGAGGTCTAGCTACCTAGTTATATACTAGAAATGTTGAGGGGGGGGAGTTGGGGGGAAGAGCACTTTTTCACAGTCTGTTCAACACCCTAAGATCAGCAGCTGATGGCTGCCAGAACTTATTTCATGGTCTGCCTGATGAATCTTTCAACAGCACCACAAATGTCCCAAAATGGCAATAATCAGCGATAAATTAAAAACAAACAAACAAAACCCCCAAGCCCACCAAAACCAATCAACAAAAACATAACACAACAAAAACACTCCGTCAAAGCAGTTTTTGCAATAGAAGACATTAGTGAAAGAAAACACCACTCTTCAATAAAACAAATTCCTGAAACAATCAAGCAAAAAGGCTAGCTCCTGGATGCAGGTAACTTAAACCTTAATATTTCTGATGCCGATCCTGAGCCAAATCATGACAGAATTATAAACATAATTTTCAAACCATGGCATATTTTCTACTAACAGATATTTGCAAAAGGATGCTACAACACAGAACAAATACAATTGTTTTCTTACTGTTTTGATTTTATCAAAGTTTGATGCCTGGAACAAATCCTGTGGATATTCTGATAAACATGCTGTATCAATGTGTTATAGATTTATCAAGTAAAAGACATAAATGTGGCATTAAAAAGCATAACCTGCTTCTACAGACACTATTTTCCTTTTTCCTGCAGAACTTCTCTGCCATAACAGAATCATAGAATAGTTTGGGTTGGAAGCGGCCTTTTAAAGGTCATCTAGATCAATCTCCCCTGCAGGGACACAGCAGCAATCAGCAATAATTGTATTTGCAAAACTAGGAGCCTTCAAGCAAATGAGCCAACAAGAACTGGGAAACATTGTAAACTCAAAAGGCCAATCAACCTAAACAAAATGTTTTAAATTAATTAAATACTGTCATTCCTTCAGTCAACAGGCCTTATTGTTAAATATCACCTTAGGTTCTTCATCCTGTGAAGTTTAAGTATCTTATGAGCATATGAATCTGAAGATGAATGTATTAGAAGTTGTAAACTTTGCACCTACATAACTCATAGACATAACCAAGAACTCCCAATAGACTGTGTTCCGCAGTACCCACCACCTCCAGCATGAGCTGTGGTGTTTTATTGCAACTCAACTGCCTGCTCTAAAATGAGGCATCTGCAATTATATTGAAAGACAATTCCATAATGCAAACTGGGACATCTAATGTAGATAATCATTACAATTTATTAGACATCGTACATGGAAAAACAGCTTTAATAGTTCTTAATTTTGTATTATATGTTACCTAACCTGTCAAGGACATTCTTAAGTCATTCTACAGTTGATTCAATACTGAAATATTCAAATGGTAACTTAATTTGTAAGTTGGTAGAAAGGTACCATAAGTTACTGTATAAATTTGTGTCACACTTAAACCAGTAATTCCAAAGAAAGAAGAAATCTACAATGGCAAATGCAGCAAGGAGGTCACAAGCTTTTAAATATAGCAGCATCTGTCTTTCAGTGTATATAAAATTGACATTTCTGAAAATATTTTTAATAATTCCTGAGGCGATTTACTTCTCTTATCGACTTGGCCGTCTGTTATTCCAGTTTATAAATTGAATCATTGAATCATGCTAGTTATGTTTTAAGATTTCAGCCTACATTTGATCTTGATCAGCTATGCTGGAGCTCTTATGTATTTGTGAAATAATTAAAAAAACTTCACTCACAAAATTTTATAAGGATTAAAATAAATGAGAAAATACTGCCAAAGTATGTCAATAAAACAGTCAATGACTGCACTTCAGCCTAGAAATAATGCATATGCTACAGCAACATTGAATTAATATAGAAAATCAATATGACCTCAGAGAACAAGCAGCACTGAAGAAATTAATAAGACAGCACATCTTACGGAGTCTCCTGTTCAACCAAAGCCTGATAGACAGACACACTTTTCTCCACAGGTCTGGGAAAAGCTGAAGATACAAGACTAAAAACCCATGCAATTATTAGGTCCAGTTTGTGAAGTAACAGAGAATAAATATGATAGACCTTTCCCAATCTAATTACTTCATAAAAACATTGGCCTACTATAACCTTGTTTTTCTTATAACTGTACACATGAAGTGGAATCAACAGATGTTTGCTTAACAGGAGAACTGACCAACTGCATGCTTTGCAAGTCTGATAAAACATTCTTACAGATTAACAACCACCACCATTTTAAAATGGTCTCCCAAACACAACTTATTCTTAAATGCTTAAAGATCCTATGTGCTTGCACATGGCACAGTACATTACTCAATTCTACCAGATGCTGAGATAGGTCCTTAGAAGCTCCACTTTTTTTTTTGTTTGACCAAAGGATTTTGTTTTAAAAATATCCCTTAAAGTTCTGAGTGGACTGTTATTATTTGTCAATGCCTAAATGCAATAAAATTATTAAAATTATAAAAAAATACTTCTATATAGAACTTTATTGAGTAATTATTGCCATTATTTTAGCCTACAAATGGATACCTTAGCATGTATCTACATTTGGGAAGTTTCCACTGAGACAGCTGTTTCAATTCATGGAAATCACAAATGAGCCTTTACTCTGAATGCACAGAGCCATTTTAAATAAAATAAATCTACAGAAGGTAAGTAACCCTGCAGATTAATTTTGGCATAGAGAGTGTAAAGACCTGAATAGGAGGTGTTAGAGAAATTCTGGTTACATAGTTTAAGATGGAGAATTTTAAAAAAGGTATTGTATTTTATCTCCTTCTTCTTAAGTCACCATCAGCAAAAGTATGTGAAAGTATTTTGCAGAACTGGCTTTGAATGAGCAAACTCAGGATGTTCAAATTTTGGCAGAAAAATTTAAATCCTAACTTTTGAGAACATCACCTTCTGTTTGACAGTTCATTTAGTATTTTCAGTGTGTGGCCCAGACAGCTCCTACTACAGAATTTACAAAAGATTGCTAAAATAAACAGTTACCCTTCCTTTTGACGCAGAAGAAAAATTCAGAAGTTAAAAGCAGGCTCTGAAACAGAATTAGTGTAAAACAGGGGATGATAAAAACATTCTAGTTGGGTTTGTTGCTGTTCTGTTCAGCGCTTTTTATGCACTTTGTTTTGCATGTTTCAGGCTTTAGCCTTTGTGGTTTTCAACATTTTTCTGCTTCAAAGACTAGAATTGAATGGGAGCAAGTTCTACAAAATGATGTTTTCAGAAAAATCCAAATACTCCAATATTCAAACAATGCACTGTGAGAGCTGGCAGTGCTGCAAGCTGTCCAGTGGAGAGCAGTCTACAGCCTTGGGCTTTCCAGGCTGCCCCATCAAGTGCACTCTTGCTACTGGAGAAACAGAGCTTCTCCTTCAGGTGGTTTCTGAAGGAAATTTCACAATATAGGAAGCAGCAGAGGAGCTGGCACAGCTCTATAACCTCCTGTGGACTTGTAGCTTGTCTTTAGAATGGGAAAAAAGTTGCAAGGAGCAAAGCCAGTAACTCAACCCTTCTTTGTACAGTTCCACATAAAAATACCTGCCAGATGCCAGTATCAATATCTAAGGGTGGTTCTCAACAAGTCTGACTCAAAGTGACAAGGAGAGGCAGAAGCACTCTTTACCTCCCTTTGTAATCTGCCATATTTCCATCTGTTTTGTGCACCTAAGCCACACAGTGACTGAAGTCCATGAATGATTCAGTTCAGAGGAGGAGGAAGGAGGAAGAGAAATTTTATATCTTGTTGAGGAAGTAAGTTATAACAATAAACTGTTTTCATTGTTTTGCCATGCAAGTGCAAACATGGCAGAGGGATAAGCAATCTGACAGCTGAGACTAAGGGACAATTCAAATTTAAGAGGTATATGGTAATAAAATCTTATGTCAATATTCAGTAAAAGCTTACTAAAACTACTGAGAATATACCAGTAGTGAGAAAGTTTCTTCATTATCCAACATTTAGGATTTTACATGTAAACTTTCAATCTAGATAGCAATTTACTCACATAAGGGCTCAACTGCAAAATTAGGACTTTTGCCTCTTAACGGCAATTTAACAGAGGACAAAGCTCTCTGGCCACATTAATGGCTTGAAATAATCTTAAATCAATTATACCAAAACCAAACTTGCATATCCATCTTAAAAATATTTTAGTACAAAGATATACAAGACAATATCAGTTGACAGGTATGTACTACATCACAACGGCTGAGATTTTTTTAATTGCCTGGTTCATATTTTTTTAAACACTTCTAACTAAGAAATACACAACATGATTGCTTCCTACCATTATAATTGTTGCTACAGGTATTTTTATTTTCATAAATTGTGAACTTTTTCCCCTCCAGGATCCGAGCTGAAATACTGATACCCATTTGCACAGCATGAAAAGAATGCTATGTATTCTCTTGCTATTCACAATGAAGACTGGAGTGCAAAAACAAGATCCGGGTTAAAAAATTAGGTCAAGAGTAGCAATTACCTCAAGCAACCCTAGCTACTCAGAAGTCATGCATCTAGGTTAACCTTAATCTTATGTTCCTTTCATAGTTAACAAATACAGATCAACTACAGTGAACTGTCCCATTGAAATGCATAAGATACATCAGGTGTATTCTATTTAGATACCTATTTATATATGTGTATATACATAGATCAAATGAAATAGGTATTTTTGAATCATGTAGAATAACGTATGTGGTTTAAGTGTTTCTGTTCACTACAAAAGGATGCATACAGTTATGTTAAGCTAGGTACTTCACTAATACAGGAGACTCAACCAAAATTAGCAAGGCCTCAGCCCTAATAAAGCAGTCTAAAAATAGGATTTCATAACATCATTAAAAAAAACACCATAAAAACAGTTTACAAACCTGGCCCAATTTCCCTTGTGAGAAAAGCCATAACTTTCTTGGAGAATTTTGCAATGCTTCTACACGACACTTTCCCATGTTTATTTAATTGTATGGGAAAGCTCTACAACTATACAAGTTCTATTGCATTTTTTAAGTCCACCAGCTTCTCTAGGCTTCTACCAAATTCACCCTAACTAAAGCCTCTTGGTCTTCCTCAGGGCTTCCATAAGACAGCATCTCATAAGGTATTTTCCCTCAGTAGTCTGTTTCCATTTGACTGCTCCCCTTCAAAGCTCATGTAGCAACACAAATCCTAGTGCTGCAAATTTCTTTCCAAGTATCTTTCAAGGGTCACAGCATAATGCACCACATCATCTGGGAGACACTGCCATAGCCATTTTTTTCTTTTCCTGTACAGAAGATTATAGAGTTTCACCAAACTTCTGAAGAACATTGTAACAACATTCTTCCTGCAGTTGGACACACCTGAAAGTATCTTGGGATGGAATAATTAACACTATGGCCATCCGAGTATGGATTAACTATCAGCGGAAGGTTGGAAGAACATCTACCCATTCCATGATAGAACCACACCATTGCCTTTAACCATATTTTAATTCTACCATTGGTGTGCCAATTAGCAATGTATGTGGAAATTTCTATTAAATGGATATTTTCTTCAATACGCAGGAAGAAAAAAACACAGAGCATTGCTTAGGTGCATACAAAATGGGACTGCAAAATGAAATTTAAGTAATAGTTCACTTTGTTTTTAAAATTCAGGATTTAGAGCAATATGTGTTTTTGCAAGCTACCATTAGTAATTGGTCAGAGCACAGCAATCCATTACAAAGAAGAGAAATGTAAACACTTTCTTCTGCTGTTTCTCAGTTAAATTTTATAGCATTTTCTGTTACAGCTTCTGTCAGAGTTTATGTGAATCTTCCTTATACTGTGAACCAACAATAACCTTATTTAGCTGAGCAATAGGAGCTACTGGGGAAAGCTGATCATTGGACATAATTTAAAATAATAAAACCCAAACCAGGCATAAAGGCCATTTCAGTAGGTCAGACTGGCATTGAGAGCATGACTAAGAGATTCTCATAAATTCTCTTATTCCCACCATATACCATCTGACTCTCTTCCCACTTAACAGCAGAAAAATATCTTAAGAATTGAAGAAATATTTATCTTCCATCTATCATTGCTTTTTTTCCCCCAACATGTAACTGCTGTGTCATTAAAATGAACTTTGCCTCTTATCATTACAACATTTTGATCATTACTTTACTTAAAAAAACATTTAGTGGAAAAATACCAAATATTGGAATAATTTAGAAAGCAAATAAACTGCTCCCCCCAAACCCTTGACATCTTATAATTTCTACATGTCTAATGGTTAGCATTTTTCAAAATTAAGAGTTTCCAGTATCTTCTGGAAATTAATATTATTAAACTATTCTTATTTCACTACCCAGCTTTTAACTGATATTGTTACCATCGGTGATTAAAAGGTTAAGAAGAACTGCAACGACTCATAGACTCACAGGCAGATACATCAAAATGTGTTCACTTTAACTTGAACTCATTCAGATTTATGAGGATATTGACACAGCACCTCCTCTAATACTTCCATTGTAGAGGCCCTTGGAAAATTCCATTCATGAAACAGTAAAACAAAACATTGAAACTCCCTACCTTCACCTGATGATCCTGAAAGGTCTATGATGACATACACTCTCCCTTCTGGCTCCAAGTCAATCTGCAATCAAGAAAACAATTAGAAGAAAACTTAGAGTGGCTCTGAAAGCAAGTGACTGCAAATGCAGGAAACAAAAAGCTTCTAAAACTTGTGGAGCCAAGGGGTAGGCAGGACACATGGGCAAGCCTATGTGTCACTGCCAATAGAGCCTCCTTTTACATAAAGGTGCTGAGGGCCTCACACCTGCACTGAAGTAAAAAAGTGTGTGCCCTTAGCACTTGAAAAACTTGAACCTCGTGAATTTTACAAATCAAATACTTAAAGCACTGTTCTGCCATCCATTTGCACCACTACTTCCAAAGGGACAAGGAAAAAAGTTAAAAAGTGACAGTCTGGAATAACTTTTTAACTGTAATTTATACTGAGCCCAGCTATGCAAATGTGAAAAACAACACTGTGACCTATTCAGATCCCAGCAAGGCAGATCAGCTCTGGTCACAGAATGGGGTAAATGAACACAGATCGCACGGCTGGTTAACACGTGGTTATAATACTCCCTTTGTATCCCCACTGGGAGAAAGAAATACATGCTTTCTCCTCTTTTTCTGAAATACAAAATGTGTTTATTTCTGCACCATTCTGGTGGATTTAAAGAAGTCTTTGCTCTTGTGGAGATTACTTTTGTTCAGCATGAAACATAGGTGCTCAGATTCAAGATGGTGTACTTCAAGATTTCATGGACTGTGGGAACAAGCTCCTGTATGTTTAAGGACCACAATGAGGAGCTAATTACAAATCCTCCTGTGTTTTACCACACATTTCATCAGCAACTTTAAATACTGCTACATTTCAATATGTTGATGGTGACCTGTGCGCTACAGACAATTTTTGCACCCACCCATCTCTCAAAAATTAAACTGTAACTGAAGCATTGTGTAAACAATAGCTCTTATTTTCACATAGCAGTTGTCATACAATTTCAGAGACTGAATGAAGTGACATGGTGTCTATTTTAGAAAGGAAAGCACCTCAATAAAACTGCATGCCCAGTGCCAGGGTGCCTCAAGGGCCCCTGTCTGCCATGGCTTGGCTTGTGTCCCACTGTCCCAGCCAGTCAGGGAGGCATCAGGGGAGCCCCAGTCTAGGGCATTAAGCACCTCTTTGGGGATGGGTGGGGGCCAGAGCCAGGCTGGGATGGGATGGGGGTCCATGGGTAGACGCAGTTCAGCAGAACAGGGCTGGGTCACAGGGAACTGGAGACCGGCCCTGCTGTGGGATTGCTGGGACAGGGGCTGACAGCCCTGGGGACTGACATGGGGCCTTGGGCTGTGGGCAGGATAGGGAGAGAACCAGGGGCCATGCAGGGATATTGGGGCCTGTTCAAGACCCCAGGGCTCTGACACCCACATAGGACTTGATGAGATCAGGCCTGCTGTGTGCCAAAGCAGGGTGAGAAAACAGGAAAAGGAGATATGCCCCAAAAAGCCCCCTTCTTCCCCCAGGTGAAAAAGTGGCAGGACTCTTGGTTCTTGCAGGTGCCAGACCAAACAGATGCAGGACAAAAAGACGGGAGTGTGCCACATAGCTGGAGTCTAGCCAAACCGTGCTGTCCACATGCAGAAACCCAAGACCTTTCCTGACACCTACTCTGAGGCAACCACTGGACCACAGACCTCCTCCTCCAGTGCCACGCTGCTCTGCCACAGCAGGGGCAGGCAGGCATTGCTTTGCTGACATTGGCAACTGGCCTCTGAGCCACATCAGGGTATGGCACTAGGCCAGAATAAGATGATAATCAGGAGGTTGCCAATTCACACTAGTAACTTGGGAAACCAATATGTTGGTTTTCACAAACCAGTAAGTAAATGAGTAAGGGAAGGTGACACAAAACATCTGGGCTATGCCAGGCTTTGCCTGTCTGCATTCAGCAGGCAGTTCCATGGGGCCAATATTTTTGCCTCCAGGTTTCTCTCATCACCCAAGGGGACCTTACAAGAGGAGCACCACTGTAGTTTCTCCTCTTTTGGGCCACAGCTGCTAAGTCACTGAATGTTTTGGGTTAAAAGGGACCTTAGAGATCATCTAGATCCAACCCCCTTGCATTGGCAGGGACACCTCCCACTAAATCAGGTTGCTTAGCACCCCATCCAACCTGGCCTTAAACACTTCCAGGAAGAGGGCAGCCACAGCTTGTGGGGGTAACCTGTGTCAGTGTCTTACCACTCTCACAGTAAATAATTTCTTCCCAGGGTCTAATCTAAATCTACCCTCTTACAGTTTCAAACTGTATCAGTGACAATTTTCAATCTCCATGAACCAGCTTCTCATAAAAACACTTCTGTGACATTCAAGAACGAGCTGGCAGAGGAGTTCATAGGTCCAGCTGATGTCACCAGACCAACAGATCAAGAAAATTATCTCAACAGCTGTATTGTAAATACATGAGGCAGGAAATCGGTGTTAGCAAGGCCAGGGGTTACGTAGAGGAGAGGAAAATGAAAGCGTGGTTGAGTGGTTTTCCATAAATAAAGTGTTGAATATTAAGTAAAGACTTTTTAAAACAATTTCTGAACTGGCAGCTTCAGTTTTGTAGGGGAGGTTTTGGTTTGGTTTTTTATTTGTTTTAAATAGAGCTACTGATCTGGAAATAATGCTCCTCTCCCCTTTGCAGTTTTTAAATAAAAAAATATTAAAAGATCAGAAGCACAGGTGCATGAATAGACTTTTATGTATATGCTGAGGGAGGCTTTGAAAAACTGCCATAGCACTGAACAGATGGCTGTATTAAAGACAGGCAAGTCTAATGCTCTGTATCATCACTATATGCTGCTGGGTTAACCTTTTAGTAAAATACTTCATGCATTTCAATTCCCAGTGTGCATACACACACATACAAAACCCCAACAACATCCCTGCAGAAGACTCAAGCATCTGGAAGAGTTAGTGGCCACCGTCACAAAGTCTGTTCCCCTTAAGTACAAACAGCATTGGCGTTAACTCAGGAAAAAGACTGGAGCACTGAACCCAAGTTTTCATTACCCCTTAAGCGCCCTTTATTTTTATACAACTTACAAGAGATGCTGCTAACTGATTTTGATTCAGAATTTTTGCTGATGCTCCAAACAGATTGAAGTATTTATAAGAGAGTCTCTTTTGCCGATAAAGTATTTTTCAGTCTTAAATGCTCTAATATCAATGAGAATGAAATGGATATACTCTTATTTTCAGATTTATGAAATACCCAGATTTCTTCTTAGCGAGTACCTATTCTGACAGTCTCATCAGTTGCATGAATTAGTACTTTTGCCTGAAGCAGGCAGCTCAGCTGCCTCAGCTGACCTTACGTATAAAAAGAACCTCCCTCAAAAAAGCAGAATCCCCTAAACTTATGGGAAAACCTTCTTTTGATCTCAGCTCTTTCATGTATCAAAGCAAATACAGAATGAAGAGGACTGATTCAATTCTAATTTTGCACTAAACTTTTCTAATGTAATGCCTAGAAACACACTGGTTTAAATACCTCAAAAAAAACCCAATCAGACTACTAGAATAAAAGCTATGTGACTTTTCTTTCAATCCGCACGTTAAGCTACACTTAGAAGCAGGTGTCATTTTACACAGAAGTAACAAGTAATGCATGCAGCACAATCTAAAGTTTCCATCATTTTTTACCAAAGGCCCAGAAAGGTATCACATGTGAAATGCTCTCAGACGTACATAACCAGAAGCAAAATGACTGGCCAAAAAGACATCCTTGAATGCATCAGAAATGGTCTGATCACAGGACTTCTGTGCTGATTCTGACCCTTCTCTTTCACTAAAAATACTTCTCTCTGAACACAGACAAGCATTTACACATGCTACAAGCAGGTATCTAAAAACACACAACTGTTTAAAAGGACAACAGGGAAAAAAACAAGATGCTAACTAGGAATCAGACAGAAGAGCAGGTACAAAAAGACCATTACGTCTCACACATACACACCACATTCTCTGCATGTAACAAAAGATGTAACAGCTATTATTGAACAAAATGTTTCATCACTAAAGTGTTTTGGCCTTCTACTGGTCCATGCTATTGCTGTGATTTCAGTTAAAAAACAGTTTTAGTAGGTGCAAGGAAGATTAATGATAAAGGTACTTTAAACAACTTCTATATCGCTAAAATAATCCTTATTTGGTGACCTATTGAGATTAGTACAATGACTGCTGGAAAGCAGCACAGATCTTGAAATACTCCAGGCATTAATAAAGCATATTAGCAGCCTGTTTCAGGGAACAAAAGGCAGCTGTCCATAAAACCAGACATACTTTCAGAGACAAAAAACCCATATTGAAACCATAGCTGAGTTTCAGCAAATTGAAGGCATTTATATAGTTTCACAGTCATTAATGGATTTTATTTTCAACACCCTTCTGAGACAGTTCCCCATCTGTAAAATGAGATATTCCCAAAGGTGTAAACTAGACTAGATGACTTACCAGAAAGTCATACAAGAAATACAGTTAAACCAGAACTGAACTCTGGTCTCTGGAGGTCTAGACTGCCCACTACACCACTGCGCTATTTCTCCTGTTCCTCAATTCAGTTTCATTTTGTCAAGCTATACACATCCTGTTTTCCCACAATATCAGAGACATCCAAGTAGGTTTTTTTGTTTATTTTAAACAACTTTAATGGGTACCTATCTAGGAGGCAATTTCCTTTCTTTTCCATTCAGTTGCTACTCATCAGTAAAAACAATATCAAAGAAAAAATTGCCTAAATATTGCTGTGCAGCACTTCTAAAGCATCACAATTCTTGGGCAACTCTGGAGTAATGCAAAATTTAATCACACTATGCAGAAGATTGTGAAAATAGTTCAGCTTTTCCTCAAGGTTTGCTTTTTGTTAAGACTTTAACTCCTAAGCATTCTTCTGAAAAACTGAGTCCTGAACTCATCTAGAAGCTTACCACTTTCCTTCTCTCAGGTGCAAGCTGTAATTCCCACCCCCAAAAAATAGGAAACAGGAATTTCCTGTTTCTCTAACAGGATTCTCTTAAACAAAGATCTTGCTAAGGAAACCGCAGACTATCTCTAATCTTATAGAGATAGGGATAAGGAAGATTAGAACATGCCATGCAATTATTTGGGTTGCACTGATGCTTCATATATGAATATGAAGACTTTACATCCTGAATCATTCCATCAACATTTGGAGGTGTCTTTTTCGTCCTTGCTGATAGCACCAGCACAGAGATTTTGCATACCTTATGGAGCAAACTGAGACCTGTTGTAAACAAGTGATTAAGTGGTATCTTCAGTTGTTCAGTGCCCCACTGCCATGGATTTTAATTTGATTGTAACCCGAGTCCATCAGCCACCTATGTTCTAACAGAAGAAAGTCACATAAGATTACGTGCACTGTACTCATTCAAACACCAGCTTGTCTCTTAAGAGTAATTTAATGATAGTTACTGACATAAATCTCAGATCTGGAACGAACAACAACTAGACAGATGCATTTTCCATAACTGAACTTCCTAACAGCACCAAGGTTGAGTAAGTTTTACTCTGAAGTTCCTTAGCTAGAGAGTACGTCAAACGAAGCAAAAAACCTTCAAGCACAAAGCTGTTTAAGATTTTGGTAACATTATAAACCTAAATGGACTCTATAAATAACAGAAACAGAAAGAATTAAATCCTAAACTTGCTTTGCACCTCTTGTTGTGATGTTCTAGGATTATCTTATATTCAGATAGCTTAAAGCATAAACCTCCAAGCACATGATCAGTCACTGCAGATGGTTATTTGAGTCATGTAGGACTTGAAAAGTCAGTATGTATTAACCCTTGCTGAATGCAGCATAACAGAAATCTTCCCTTTGAACACACAGTTTCTCTGAAAGGAGGAGGAAAGGGCTTGTGTTTAAAGAGCTGATATCTGCAAAGGCTGGGGAAGTAATGTCTGATGTTTGGAGGGGCATTTATGTCTCCAGTTTTGATAAAATATTATTTCCATTAAAACGCATAAGAAAATCAGAACAGTAGTAATCCAGTACAAAATGACTGGAGACAGACTCTGTGCTCATCTTTTGTTCTTTAACCACAAGATTTTTCTGCTTCAATTAAAAAAGCTAGTAGAGAACCTATTTTAACTTATTTAATAGGAAATAATACATCAATAGAGACACTTTTCAATATAGTCAAGATTACTGCAGATCAAGTAATTTTAAAACATTCAAAACCACTATCGTTACTAGAACTGAAGCAAACTCTCGACCAAAACAACAGCTAGAAGCAACATTAAACTTGCAAACTTCCTCCAGCATTCACAGCTGAATCCCTAGCAAACTCAGCTCCAGGAAGTCAGAAAAATAGGTGAGAAAAATTTGTTTAATAGTATTATATCTGAAATTTTACAGAGTTCACATTACCTCATCAATCAGATGAGGTAAACTTCACTTTCAAAGAAATTGCAAAAAAAAAAATTGAAAAAACTTCCCTAGAATCTTTGTTTACCTCCACCATTTCCCCCTCCCCTGCCATAGCCTCTTGCTCTTCGGGCCAAAGAAAGCAGGTCCCTTTCAGAGCCAGTGCACTGCCACAAAGTTCACAAATCTGCCTTTCATTATGAATGTTACATATGTGATTATTATAATTACAAAGAAACATGACATAGCTCGCCACATGGTAATTGACCACAATGTCATACATAAAAGTTAAGAAATTTTGGCCACAGGGGATTTTATCATTTATTTACTCATACGCAAAAGTCAACAAAAAGACATCAAACATCTTGCATGACCTATAGAAAAGATCAAACACTATCCAGTGCCAGACACATGCACAGACATAATACAGAACAGAAGCAGCCAGGGAAAAACAAGATTCAGCTGAAATAACCATAGTATTCAGAAATCAATTCTAAAACAAGAATCCTTCCATTACTTAATATAGTATATACCAATATTCAGCTGCAATATCTTGAATCACACATGATACAACTTTGATCTTCCACAATTTACTGTAGCTAGAGACCACCAACACACCAACGGAGGCACATTTTTGAATGCATGGTGACACATAAATGCACGTGTGTTTGTGCATGGGCATGCTCATCTGCACACTCAGAAGTCCTGCACTCATTTTGTGTAGACAAGGAAGACAATTTTATGGAACACTGTAGTAGGACTCAGGTGTTCATGGTTCATTTTCTGGTTGAGTCCAGAAATTGAACTTGGACAGATGGCTACATTTACATGTGACAAGAGAGCAGAGCAGTACAAATGGCTGCAAAGGCATCAAGCATGACCACAGAGGGGTCACTGCACACAAACAAGTTTCTGACTCTCTGATCTGAAGGGAGGAAGAGATTATCTTCACTTTCTTGAAAGCTGCAGGTGGTGAGAAGAGTATGTATGGCACAAGTTTACCACTCCCCAGCACTTTACAGAGCTCTTAGTTTCATCTTTCCTTTGTATTGAGAATACAGTATTAGAAAACCGGGTTGGTTTAACAGTTATACACCCAAACTGGTTACGGTCTCTAAGTACCTACAGTCTGAACTCATGAGAAGGAAATTAATTGATGAGAGAGACATTTCTTCATGAATGGAAGTCAATAACCTTAGGAGACAGACCTGCCTAGACTAACCACTGAGGGCATTCTGTACTTGAACAGGTCAATGAGCATTTCAGGAACACCTTTGTGCTGTTTCGTGGGTTTATTTAACCCACTACAGTTATTCTGATTATGCAAACTTCTTGTCTTAGTATGGTTTACTCCTCTGCCTTCATAAGGTTAAGTTACATAGCACATTTTCACTGTACTACAACTGTACCCACATTAGAAATGGAGACTGCATTATTGTAGTAAAAGTAATGAAGATAAAATACAAAGAACCTGTCAGAACCCAGAGAACGTGAAGTATGAAGCATAAGAGATGGGTTTGGCTAGACTTTTTGAGTGTAAAATAAGATATCCCTGTTTAGATATCCTTGTAATTGAACATTTTGAGTAACTTTAATGCAATTTTTAAAAATGCATCTCCTGCTTTCCCATTCAGGTTCACCACAGACATCACTATTTTTGAGGAAAGAAACTAGAAATACAAGCCAAAGAGGAATAGCCACCTTATAGGAGTGTCTAAATTTGGTTATATAAAGGGGAGAAGATGGCAAAAAAAATATCACAAAAATGTTTATTTCCTAGGTTGTTTGTTTTTTGTGGTGGTTTGTTGTGTTTTTTTTTTTTTTTTAATTCTTCAGCAAGCACCAAGATCAAAACATGAATATACAGGCTTCAAGAACTACAAATAAACATTGTTCTGCTGGGTTATGAAGATGAAAGGAAAAAGTATGTTCTGCACAAATATTCTCTATGTCCTCTTACATATGTATCTGTAACCTGAGCTGCTTTACAACAAACGTGGACATTATGATAAACAAACATCACATGATATACAAACCGCAATAGTAAAACAGAATTGGCATCAAGTGTTTAAACAAAAGTATCCTTCCTGGAAGCAGCTCTCCTACTTGCAGCCTGCCAAGAATTGTATAAATTCAGAGACTTTGTTCAGGTTATACTAAGTGTTAAATTTCAAAGAAATTCAAATGAAGAAAACAGAATAAAACAAGGCAGTTGCAAAACTATTTTTGCTTTCTAAAAAATAAATAATTAAAGGTTTGTTCAGTTTAGAAGGAAGGACTTCCTCTGCCTTTACACTATGTGATACACACAACTGGAAGCAGTATTTACAGAAAGTGGCTGTCGTGCAGATACACTAACCCTTTTCCATACGGAGCACACATATAGAATGATGTGGTATCTGCACTGATCCCTCTAAGCTCCCCCAGCTTCCATGTCCATCACCCTTTCCAAACTGGGGTTTTCAGTAAGGATGTCTGTAAAGACCAGGAACCGGACACACCTCTCATGTCTCAGTCCAATATCCAAATAGTGAGATCATTCTGGTTTCCTAAAGGAAAAGGTAATTTCTAAAATCTTGTATTAGATAAACATTGTGCCAGTAAATGTGGAAGTTTCAAAAGCAGAAAGTATGCAAACTAGGTATACTCAATCATTCACTCTCTTAAAAAAGTAAAAAAACCCCACCAAAACAGTTTACTTTGCTTGGGTTTTTTTCCCCAGTTTATTAGACAAATAGCTAGAATTGGCAAAAAAACCCTCAAAAATTTGACAGAAAACATAGCCCCTGGTAACTTATGTACCTGCCTAAAAACAGGGGTTTTTTATTTTCAGAAGAAAACACCATTGGAAAATTCTCTCATTGGTTCTGTTTTGGTGGTTGTTTGTTTGTTGTTGTTTTGTTTTCCTTTAAAAAGTATTACAATAAGATCTTTAGATACCATTTAGCATTGGGGGTTTTCTAGAACATAGGTTATTTTATTGCTCTGATGATGTTTTACCCTCTGTTTAATTATCAGATTAGAAAGATTAATGATGCTAATTCTGTTAACAAAATGGCTATCCTGAGGACTACAATTATCTGTGATTCACTTGGACTTCCTCTGCAGCTTTAGCCACAACAAACTTAGAGCAACTTCAAGACTGCTCAGATGTCAGCAACAAAACACATTGTTAAAAGAAAAAAAAAAACAACAAAACCCAGAAAACTGCTGTAGTCCAAGGTACCCATGTTTAAGAGTGAAAAGGAAATCAATTAAATTAAAATTTAGTAGCTTGACACATGGTGCCAGGCAACCTATATTCCATAAACCAGATAGACCAGAACGTAACATCTTGAATCTGGAGATTACAGTAAAGGAAATGGCAAAAATAGCCACTACTATTAATACTGTTCCTGAAAAGTTAGGCGGTAGTGTCCACCAGCCAGAAGTGGCACACCAGGAATAGATACATCTTCAAAAAGCCCTGAGAACAAACTCGTTCTAGTGTATGCTGCATTCACTGACATATTTCTTTATAAGTTTTTTTCACTTACTGCAGTGTTTTAAACTGAATCACATGAAGAGTTCTCACATTTTAGATATGAGCTCAACATGAGAGTCGCTGGATAAACATTTTAAACATCTTACTCTTTCAGATATCCACACAAGCTTTCCAGTATTTCCTGGATTTAAGGAAAAAAAAAATAAAATTCTCTCTGACTCTTAGCCTGCCTTGTACTACAGCAATTTGGTTGTTCCTCTTCTAGTCCATAAAGAAACAGAAAGTGCAGTCATTAATGTGTGCATTTGTCTTTTAGTCTTTGAAAAAATCTTACTAAAAAGAAGTTTGAATTATACAAGAGTATTCAGGTTTAAGTTATTTCTTTGTAACAGCTTGGGTTAGATTTTATCCAGCCAACTAGCCAGGGCTCCTGGGACTGGACTCAGGATAACAGAAGAATTTTTGCTAATTTACATCTTTTAGTTTGGTTCTGAATGTGTAAGAATCATCCAGTTCTAGTAATGGAGGGCACACCACACTGCCTACACTAGCTCTTCTATCGAGCCAAGTAAGTAGAGCAAAGCTAACATCCATCTTCCACAAAATGCTTTCAGTCTTTTCTGAAAATGTCTAGGGTGAAGAATCTGCTACCTCCATTGCTAAGTGGTTTCATTAGCTTATCACCTTTAATGTGAAAAGAAACACAAGCTTTGCTGTTCATTTTAAGCTATGTGGCCAGACCTCAGGTGTTGCTCTGCCTTTCTCAGATTAAAACACCCTTTATTTTTTAAATGATACTCTTTTTTTAAAATGGTACTTTAAATACCCAAATTAAGTAACCTCCCATTGTTCCTTTTATTTAAAGCAAACCAGTGAGCTCAGTTTCTCCCTATAAAGAATTTTCTCCCAAATCTGAATGCTTTCAGAAATCCTGCTGGGCTACCCTAGGCAATAAACTGAATTCACACTCCATGTGCCTCTTTCACCTCCTATAATTAGTCAGGTTTAGAATCCAAATTCTAAAAAAATCAGGCTTTCCTTAACACATTTATGCGATTAGACCCCAGTCTCTCTACCATTATCTACACCGGAGCCTGCAGGTTCTAGGCATGCTGTGACATGAATAGTTTTATTTGAAATGCTAAACTGACTAGATGTAATTAGTTATTATTGTAGTGTATTGATAAGCCTGCCCATACTTCTGCTACAGCACACCTATCACTTACCAGAAGCAACAAACCTCACCACTTGATTTACAGAAAAAATTCCATTTGGGTATTACAGCATAAAGTGTTGCAATTCTAATTGCACACAGAGAGGGCAGAGAAACATCTTGCAGCAACTCTGTCTACCCTTCAGTAAACTTTTTGTCTCAATATCCAACCAGTTTTTAAGACGTTGACCACCCATAATCCTCCTATGTGCAGCCTACAGAAGAAGGAGGAATAATTTCACACCTGGGGGAAGTGTCATGAAAAAATCTGTCATCTGTAAGGACTGTGGAGGCAGGCAGAATAGGCTTCCTCAGGAATACATTTAAATTTTGGATACCCTTGTTCCTCATTCCTCCATCTCTGGTTGGCCTAGAATTTCCATCAGCTCTATCCCACGCAGCTTGCAGAAGTCTCTGCTTTGGAAAGCCCTATAAAACTTTACCAAAATCAAAACTCCCTCCGGTCTTACCTGAAAAAAATTATTAATAGCTGATCTGAAATGGGAATTATATATTTATTTTTTTTCCCCTTGAAGTGCAGAAACAGTTTCCAAATATCTGCCTGACCAGAGTAACAGCAACAATCCGTTTACTCCAGAGACTTAAAGGACAGAAGTAGAAAGAAAAATCACTTTTGGATTGGGGAAGAAAGGTTCTGAATGTTTAGGTCTGGTGTGGGGTTTTTTTTGTTTGGGATTTTATTTTTTTAAGTGGAGTGTTTTTTCCTTACTAGTAATAAAGATGAAAATGATTGATGCATAAGTATGACCTTGTTAACTGCTCAGGCAACCTCCCTTAAAGTAAGGCTCTCTGCGGAATTCTATAGATCTCCATTATGTCTGTATAATATTGGAGAGTGAGAGTTCTGGATTGTTTCCATTTCTGCTTCTCTGACCCTACCCAATCTGTTGCTTGTGGCTCGGTCAAATATGCTGCATTTTAACTTCTCCCAGGAGTGTACACAGTTTCTCTTTTGGGTTGTTTCAGATTCTTTCTCTGCTAAGCAGCTGCCTTTAAAAGTGCTGTTTACCCCATTACAGAATCATTCCCCACATCAAGGAAAAAGGGTCCCTGTCTAAAAATTCAACATACATATATGTGTGCATACTAATTAAGTTACTAACTACTGAACATAAAGATGCAGCGGGATCCAGTAAAAATAAAAGGATAAAAATGTTAGCATTCTTAGAATCTGGCTCAAATAGCAGCTGGTAATCAGCCATGGAGATATGACTAATTCTGGATTATTTGGTCATTTTTATTGTACTGTCCTCAAAAAAAAAAAAAAGAAAAAAAAAAAGGAGATCATGCAACTTTGGGATTGTGTATTTCCAAATTGAAGTAATGCAATTAAGCAGCACTTTCCACATATCTAAGGAAATACTGGGGAAAAAAACCAACAAACAAATACATGCAATTGCTGTTTTACTGTTAAAATTTCTTTAAGATCACTGGTTAGCTTTTTTTTTTTTTCCAGATGTCATAAAAAATTGGTTAATCTCAATCCTGACCTGCAATTTGTTCTCATTTTTATCTTGGATCATTAAAAAAATCCACACTATAAGCAGGCCCAACAATAAACCTGAAACATTATCAGATAGTTCAGAAGTACTTTAACAAAGTTTCTTCGACTTTGCTGCAAAGCTGAACACTCTCAGCCTAACCTGGCAACAAGGAGAGCTGTTAGCCCCCAGAACAGTCAGGATCCTACAGGCATCCAAGTAACATCTATAAAAAAGGTACACCCTAAATCACGCAAGCAAGTAGAAGGCACAACTGGGCAGCCACACTGGGTTCTCCTGATGCTCCTCACCCTCTGCATCCTTCACTCCTCTACAAATCAAAGCCTTATTTTTACCGCAGACAACTACAGCTTTTCTGATTGCTGCCACAGATGTACCACAAAGTAAGGGAACTTTCTTCTTCACTTTATTCTCAGCCCTTGAATCATATGAAAGGAAGGAACTGAACCTCTGACTCAGCAAAGTACAAACTTAAGACCTGACTAGTTTATTGACTTTATTTTATTATCATTTAAATGAGATGAGGTTCCCATCCTCCCTTCAACTTTTGTAATAAAAAATGCAAAGTGAAAAATCCAAGCAGCAGCAAACATGCTAACATTAATAACGGCAGGGAGAGACCAGCCCTCCTACTGCACAGGCATGTTGCATGGATCTCACAAGCTGCAACAGACATTTTGGCAAGAAAAAGAAAGACTGGAATAAAAGTCAATAAACACAAAAACTAAGTTAACATCATTCTGGGACTTCACAATTTATCTGCACAATCAACGCTACTCAAGGAATTTTCCCAGGTATAAAATTAATGAACAACTGATAAATCAATATTTCAGTAAGAACTATTTCTATAACACATGGTTTTGATTTTATAACCACGAACCAACGCCCATTTTTAAAACATGAAGAGCTATCTGTTACATGCTGGAAATTCTATTTATTTCTGAGTGTTCAAGAAACAGCAGCTTATTCGGGGAACCACAGTGCAAATAACTTACATTAGAGCAACAACTACTTCAAATATTTCCTACTCTAACTCTTTCATTCCTATTTTAATGTTGCTTTCTCTAGGAATTTAAACATATTTGAAAACATATTTTTATACCAGCAGCTTAGGCTAAAATCCCTTACTTCTGTTTAATTATTACTACATATTTGTCATTTTCTACAAAATTACTGAATATCAAGCTTTCTGAGAGCTGTAAATCATTGTTATTTCTGCACCATGTCAATATTTAGCAGTTTTTTGTTTATAAAGTCATTAAAAATTGTAATACGATAAACCTTAACCCACTTCTCAAATGGCTAAGAAGCAGACCACACATCAAAACAAACTGCATTGCGCTCTCAGGTAGATATCTTCCTTTTACCTCCCCTTAATAGAATAATTAACAAGGTCGCACTGCGAAGATTTCTATAGAGTCAAGTTTAATGATAGCATAAGAGGTGCTGTGAAGGATCATGTATTGAAACACTGCTAGCTTATGGCAGCTTTGCCCTCCACACCAAATTCAGATGATCGTGAACCACCATCAATGATGAGAAACTAAGCTACTGAAACATTCACTCTGCAGACAGGAGGTCCCTCCAGAGAGCTTTGAGACACTATTTCAGGGCGAAACTGAAAGAAGCTTTCGGAGAACATGGCAGCAGCAGCAGGGCCTACTTGGCTACAGACTGAAAGCAACAACTGAATCAAGCTTTGGAAATAAAAAAAGCTGAACTCCAAAGATGTCCCAAAGATAATGAGCTGCCCAAATCCTACCTAACTGCCAAAACCTCCTCCTGACTTCAGTTCTTATTAGACAGCTGTCAAGAGACTCTGGTTCTTTCACACCAATTGCTCTAGCAAACCAATGTTCAAAGAGCATCACAACAATGCTTAGGGTTGGTCATTCAAAGGTTTTAAAAAAGAAAAAAAATCCGCCGGGCCTTAAGGCTCCATGTTTACAGGAAACATATTTGGGGAGAGACAAAGAAATTACACCCTTACTGGCACAATAGTTTATCTCTTGTAAATCACCTTCCCCTCATGACCCCCTCTACTGCTAGAGAATAGCTCCACAAAGTTGCAGTGGTGAAAACAGTATAAAATACTGACATACTCCAGGAAGGGACATCTGGTTTCTTTGAGAAACCAGACACAACAGCAGAACAACCTGGTTATCCATCTGAAAGTTACTCTCCTTAAAAATACCTGCTACTGCACTAATGGTTAAGAGCATGTCCATGCCTTTCTTCTGTCTTATTCCATTATTTGTAGTGCATTGATTTTACTGTCACTAAATGGATGACAAAAAAAAAAAGATGCCCATGCAATGATAGCCAGGGATACTTTTATCCTTCAAGTGCATTACAAACCACATGTAGCCATTTCCATCTCTGGAATGCAGCATCAGAAGAATTCAGAATAAGTTTCAAAAGAGGAAGAGTTCAACAAGAATGCTGAATGAAGCCCTATTTTAAGCTCTAGTGCAGAATCTTTAATATCACCCCAATTCTGCTAGGCTCAGATCTGTCAGAAAATAAGCTTTTTCCTTTTAAAGTTCATTACCTATATCAAACTCAAAAAAAAGAGAAGGTCTCAGTGGACCTGTATTTGAGTGTGGCATTTCAAACCCGAAGTTTAATTAATTCTCTTACCCATTCTATAGCTGTATGTATTATATAAATGCTATTAATAAGTTAAAGCTAAAAATGAAATTACATACCAAGATGAATTCTGTAGATTGGGGATTCATACTTGCTACTTGAAAAAAGCAAGATACTGAGTAGAGATATAAGCTCTGGTTTCTGCATTCTGCATAAAAGTCCCCCTCTAGTCCACTGACCACTATCTGAAAAATTAATTCAGTTTTAGCTTACGGAGATTAATCCAGATTTATACTTCATACATTTTTTTTATTTTTTTAAACTCCTCAGAGTTAGACAATAAAACTCCCATATAATCCTCAGAAATAATTTCCAATGTGGAAAAACGCAACTACTCTATGGGGGACTAAGGACTGAAAAAGGAGAAAGTAATGATTCAAAAGCATGTGTAGTGGTATTATTGCCCTTGCCTGGTATTTTTAGTTTTGCTCCCTTCTTGGAAATGCTTCTGCACCTAATTGAAATAATTAATCCTTAACTTTTATACACATAAGAACCAGCTTTGCACACTGAATCACAATAGCCGAGTGTTACTAAATCAGCATTGTCTGGGTTGCTGGGTGTGTCCCAACATCTTCAGAGACCACCAGGAGCACCAAACACTGTAGCTCATACTGCATAAATGGGCATTCAGTGTTGCATGGTGTCTTTGCAGTCTGTATGCAGGACAGAAAGGACTTCTCATTAAGTTGTATTATTCACATGACACAAGTGCAAATTCATGGGGGACAGAGGATGAGCAAATGGAAATAATTAACACAGATGGAAAACAACACTAACTCCTACAACTTCAAAGGACAGAGGAATATGGAATAGTATGCACAAGCCAAGCTCCCATTCCCAAGACACAAAACTCCTTGTCCTGGTTTTAGCCAGGATTAAGCCAATTTTTCTTTTCACTGATTTTTTTTTCCTTCAGTAAGCTTTCTTGTAACTAGCAACTGTGTGTTCTGCTAGGCTGATAAGACAGTGGAATGTTTTTCTAACTACTGAGGCTTCAAGGTTACACCTTCACTCTGCCGGCTCAGACACTATGGGGAGATCTCTGACCCCCCCGTGGGAGGCTGAGTTAGACAGACAGCAAAATTGGCCAAAGATATTCCATTCCATATATCTACGTAAGCTCAGAGGAAGGACAGAGATCTTAGAAGACAGCTTCCTCCTTCTTCTTCTCGTCCTTTCTTCCGTCCATGGCCGGCGTCCGGGGAGGACTCTGCTCATCCATCACCGCCGACCCTTAGGCTCGAGCTCTCCTGACCCTCATAACTCTCCGCTTTCTCCAGCAGCGGCTCCGGGATTTCTCAGGACTCTTGCCAGTTCAGGGGAGTGCTGTGGGAGTTGCTGGGGGTGGGGGGAGGCGAGAGGCTTTTGCCCATATCTGAATATATCTGTATATAATTGTATATATTTTCTTGTGTGATTCATTAGTGTTTTAATTAAAGCTGTGTAGTTTAGTTTTCAATCCAGCCAAGTCTCTCTCCTTTTCTCTCTCTCCTTCCCTGACTGGGTGGGGGGGGGAGGGGATCGAGAGCATTGTTGTCGGACCTGAGTCAAACGGTGACAACAATTTAATTGGCGACCCAGATGGGACTCGAACCCACAATCCCCAGCTCTTGATGTGAATAGTATGGTTGCAGTGGGGATGTTTTTGCTGAATGTTTATAATATATTGTGGATGCGTAGGGCCAGATGTTGTTCTGCTCACTGCCATTCCCCCACAGGCAATGTTGCTGCCACTGCTGCTGCCAACACCACTGCTGCCAATACCACCACTCCTGCTGCTACAAAAACAACTGCTTCTACAAAGAAAAAGCCTGATCCATCGCGAACCAAGCTAGTTAACCCTGTGACTAGGAGCAAGGCAAAGACAAAAGCAGCAGAAAGTGAGGGTGAGGAAGAAGAGGATCCTAATACAGTTGATGGAGCAGGTACCTCTCAGACAGAGGCTGACGGTGAGGAAGGGAAGGATTCTAAATCAGATGATGGAGCAGGTACCTCTCAGACAGATAAAAAACCAGACCACTCTCAGACAGATAAAAAACCAAGCCACTCTCAGACAGATAAAAAACCAAGCCACTCTCAAGCAAATAAGAGAACAGCAGGTCCTCCTCAATCAGATGATGACGATGACCTCGCCCACCCTTTCTCTATGAAAGAACTGCGCCTCATGAGAAAGGACTTTACCCGCATTGATGGTGAGGGAATCCTTCCTTGGCTGCTCCGATGCTTTGATAGTGGTGCTGAGACCTACAATGTGGATGAGAGAGAAGCCAAGCAGTTGGGATCCCTGGCCAGAGATGCTGGTATTGACAGAGCACTTAGTAGTAAGACAGGAACTACCACCCTCTGGGACCGACTTCTGTCAGCTGTGAGAGAGAGATACCCCCACAAGGGTGACATCGGATGGCGCCGAAGCAGAACACCCACTCTCGAGAAAGCCATCACCTACTTGAGAGAGATTGCTGTGCGAGAAGTGATCTATAATAACGATGGAATCACAGATCCTGATGATGTTGAGTGTGACACACAAATGTTCCGGAAGTTTGTTCAGGCTGTACCAGCAGCGCATGCCCATATATTCTCCTTCATGGGATGTTTTGAAGGTTACGAAAGACCAACTGTACGTGAGGTAACTGTTAAAGCACGACAGTATGGAGACATCCTCTCTGATTCCCTTTACTTCCAAACCTCAGCCGTTAAGAAAATGGTTGACAGGAAGTATAAGATGCCAAATGGAAGTAAACTCCAGACTCTTCCTAGAGACAACTGGTCACGTGTTGCAGCCATTAAGAAGAGACGTCCTGCTACGAGACAGCAGCAAGGAAGACAGGACTCACTGCGACGCCACCTGTGGTCTCTCTTGAAAAATCATTTTAGAGAGGACATGAGAGTCTGGGACAAGAAACCCACTGATATGCTCCAGTTACGTGTGCAAGAGCTTCTAAACAGAACAAAGCCAGGAGATGGTTCTTCCAAGAAGAAGGTTGCACCAGTCAACAACCAGGATGGTTCATCGAGCTCTAGTGCTCAACCCTAGGGATGCCCTGCCTCCAGCCAGGAGGAGGAGAGGGACAACCGAGTTTATTGGACTGTGTGGATTCGGTGGCCTGGCACGTCAGAACCACAAAGATATAAAGCTTTGGTGGACACTGGTGCACAGTGCACTCTAATGCCATCGAATCATAAAGGGACAAACCCTGTCACTATCTCTGGAGTGACAGGAGGTTCTCAACAACTGACTGTTGTGGAGGCCGGTGTGAGCCTCACTGGTAAGGAGTGGCAAACGCACCCTATAGTGACTGGCCCAGGTGCTCCGTGCATCCTTGGCATAGACTATCTCAGGAAAGGATACTTCCGTGACCCGAAAGGGTACCGGTGGGCCTTTGGTATAGCAGCTGTAGAGACTGAGGACACTGAACAGCTGCGTACTTTGTCTGGCCTTTCAGATGACCCTTCTGTAGTAGGGTTGCTGGAGGTTGAAGACCAACAGGTGCCAATTGCCACTTCAACAGTGCATAGACGACAGTATCGCACCAACAGAGACTCTGTGATCCCCATTCATAAGCTGATTCGGCAATTGGAAAGCCAAGGTGTGATTAGCAGGACTCATTCACCCTTCAACAGTCCTATCTGGCCAGTGCGAAAGCCTGATGGCGAGTGGAGGCTAACAGTGGACTATCGTGGCCTGAATGAGGTGACACCACCACTTAGTGCTGCTGTACCGGACATGCTAGAGCTTCAGTATGAGTTGGAGTCAAAAGCAGCCAGGTGGTATGCCACTATTGACATTGCTCATGCATTCTTCTCTATTCCCATAGCACCAGAGTGCAGGCCACAGTTTGCTTTCACCTGGAGGGGAGTCCAGTACACCTGGAATCGACTGCCCCAGGGGTGGAAACACAGCTCAACCATTTGCCATGGACTGATCCATGCTGCACTGGAGAAGGGTGAAGCTCCAGAACACCTGCAGTATATTGATGACATCATTGTGTGGGGTGACACATCAAAAGAAGTTTTTGAGAAAGGTAAAAAGATCATTCAAATTCTTCTGGATGCTGGTTTTGCTGTAAAAAGAAGCAAGGTCAAGGGACCTTCGCGAGAGATCCAGTTCCTGGGAATCAAGTGGCAAGATGGTCGTCGCCAGATCCCAATGGATGTGATTAACAAAGTAACAGCTATGGCCCCACCATCAACTAAGAAGGACACTCAAACCTTTTTAGGGACTGTTGGTTTCTGGAGAATGCATATTCCATGTTACAGTGAAATTGTGAAACCTCTCTATGAGGTGACCAGAAAGAAGAATGATTTCAAATGGGGTCCTGACCAACAGAAAGCTTTTGAGCAGATCAAGAAGGAGATTGCGCAGGCAATGGCCCTTGGACCGGTTCGAACAGGGCCAGACATCAAGAACGTGCTCTACACTGCAGCCGGACACAATGGTCCCAACTGGAGCCTCTGGCAGAAAGCACCAGGGGAAACTCGAGGCCGACCCCTGGGATTCTGGAGCCGGAGCTACAGAGGTTCCGAGGCCAACTACACAACAACTGAGAAGGAGATACTTGCAGCATATGAAGGAGTTAGAGCCGCTTCAGAAGTGATTGGCACTGAAGCACAGCTCTTTCTGGCGCCCAGGCTACCGGTGCTAAGATTCATGTTCGAGAATAACCTTTCTCCTGTCCATCATGCCACCGATGTGACTTGGAGTAAATGGACTGCTTTGATCACCCAAAGAGCCCGAATAGGGAAACCTAATCGTCCAGGTATTGTGGAAGCAATTACAAACTGGCCAGAAGGTACCCACTTTGGAATGCCACCACAAGAAGTGGTGAGACGAGCTCAAGAAGCTCCACCATATGATCATCTACCAGAGACTGAGAAACAATTTGCTCTTTTCACCGATGGCTCCTGTCGTCTTGTAGGGAACCACCGGAAGTGGAAAGCTGCCGTGTGGAGTCCTACACGACTGGTTGCACAAGCAGCTGAAGGAGAAGGTGAATCAAGTCAGTTTGCAGAGGTAAAAGCCATCCAGCTGGCTTTGGACATTGCTGAGCGAGAGGGGTGGCCGAGACTCTATCTTTACACTGACTCGTGGATGGCAGCAAATGCCTTGTGGGGTTGGCTAAAACAGTGGCAGCAGAATAACTGGCAGCGAAAGGGTAAACCTATTTGGGTTGCTGACCTGTGGAAAGACATTGCAGCTCGGATAGAGAAACTGGAGGTAAAAGTGCGACATGTAGATGCACATGTGCCTCTGAGTCGAGCCACTGAGGAACATCGACACAACCAACGAGCAGATGAGGCTGCCCAAGTGTTCCAAGTAGACTTAGACTGGGAACACAAGGGTGAGCTTTTTCTGGCTCGGTGGGCCCATGATGCTTCAGGTCATCAGGGCAGAGATGCAACATACAAATGGGCTCGTGACCGAGGGGTGGACTTAACCATGGACACTATTGCACAGGTGATCCATGACTGTGAGACATGTGCTGCAATTAAGCAGGCAAAACGGTTGAAACCTTTGTGGTATGAGGGGAGGTGGTCAAAGTACAAATTTGGAGAGGCCTGGCAAATTGACTACATCACACTTCCTCAGAGCCGCCAGGGTAAGCGCTATGTGCTTACAATGGTGGAAACAAGTACAGGATGGTTGGAGACATATCCTGTGCCTCATGCCACAGCCAGGAATACTATTCTGGGTCTTGAAAAGAAAATTTTGTGGAGACATGGTACCCCAGAGAGAATTGAGTCAGACAATGGGACTCATTTCAAAAACAGTCTTGTTACTGATTGGGCTAAAGAGCATGGTATTGAATGGATCTACCATATCCCATACTATGCACAGGCCTCAGGGAAAGTTGAAAGGTACAATGGTCTGTTGAAGGCTACCCTAAAGGCAATGGGTGGTGGAACTTTCAAAAACTGGGATAAAAATTTGGCAAAGGCCACCTGGTTAGTTAATACCAGGGGATCCATCAATCGGGCTGGTCCTGCCCAGTCGGACCTTTTGCATACTACAGATGGGGATAAAGTCCCTGTGGTATGTGAAAGAAACCTGCTGGGTAAAAGTGTTTGGGTCTATCCTGCTTCAGGCAAAGGTAAACCTGTCAGGGGTATTGCTTTTGCTCAGGGACCTGGACATACCTGGTGTGTGATGATGGAGAATGGTGAAGTACAATATGTACCTCAAGGTAATCTAACTTTGGGAGAGAATCCTTAATTTGACAGCTGGTAATGTATAGAGCCTGTATGTAATATATGGTATGGAATAAGGGGTGGAATGTCCTGGTTTTAGCCAGGATTAAGCCAATTTTTCTTTTCACTGATTTTTTTTTCCTTCAGTAAGCTTTCTTGTAACTAGCAACTGTGTGTTCTGCTAGGCTGATAAGACAGTGGAATGTTTTTCTAACTACTGAGGCTTCAAGGTTACACCTTCACTCTGCCGGCTCAGACACTATGGGGAGATCTCTGACCCCCCCGTGGGAGGCTGAGTTAGACAGACAGCAAAATTGGCCAAAGATATTCCATTCCATATATCTACGTAAGCTCAGAGGAAGGACAGAGATCTTAGAAGACAGCTTCCTCCTTCTTCTTCTCGTCCTTTCTTCCGTCCATGGCCGGCGTCCGGGGAGGACTCTGCTCATCCATCACCGCCGACCCTTAGGCTCGAGCTCTCCTGACCCTCATAACTCTCCGCTTTCTCCAGCAGCGGCTCCGGGATTTCTCAGGACTCTTGCCAGTTCAGGGGAGTGCTGTGGGAGTTGCTGGGGGTGGGGGGAGGCGAGAGGCTTTTGCCCATATCTGAATATATCTGTATATAATTGTATATATTTTCTTGTGTGATTCATTAGTGTTTTAATTAAAGCTGTGTAGTTTAGTTTTCAATCCAGCCAAGTCTCTCTCCTTTTCTCTCTCTCCTTCCCTGACTGGGTGGGGGGGGGAGGGGATCGAGAGCATTGTTGTCGGACCTGAGTCAAACGGTGACACTCCTGAATTTGAGAGAGCTACAGAGATTATTTTTTTCTTTGCAATTTCAGCTGTCCTGCATTTTTGCAGTTTTGCAGTCACATAATTTCTGTGCAATCCACCTGATATTTTTAAACTGTTACTACCACCATGTACTACTACAAAAGCCATTACAAATTTTGGACTCTAAGCAAATGAAAACATTACGTCCATTAAGCTTCCAAAAATAATTCAGTCTTGATGTACCTACTAAAAACACATTAGAAAAGAATTAAGATGCAAATCTGCTTGATCCTTATTTGGCAGAAGTACGACTTAACAAGTTTACACTGCAGCCTCTGTGCCCACTTTATTCCTTTGTTTCTAAAGTTTCAGACAAGCCAAGAATTTTGCACTGCTGTGCTACAAGCCAGAAGATTCAAAGAAGATTTAAAGATTTTTTTCTGATATTATTACTGAAGAGATATAAGACTAAGGCATTTGAAAAAGATATAAAACAAGTAACATGAATAAACACTTGCCTTCCCCCAGGAGAAAGCTGTCTCCTATTACATGAAAAGAACACTCTGCAAGCTTTTATAGGAAGTACATTATTCGATCCTTTCTACAAAAATCTGGTTACATTTCCTGGCCCACCAAAATAGAGCCTGGTATCCACAGTGTCTTTGATTTATACACCTGCAGCTGAGAATATTCCCTTTACAAGAAGCCTGGTTTCCCCTAGGTTGCATGTTCTTTCTTGATGAATTGCCAAGGAATTACCTATTGCTTTGGAGAACCATCTGTTATTGTTCCCTCTCTCAGAATCACACATCCATTTCTAGTTGCCACGTATATGAATAGTTCTGAAACTTCTCTGCTCAGAGTAGGTGTTAGGAAGAAAAAAGAAACGGAACTCCTCCAGATTTTATAATCATGATCTGTCTTTGATACTGCTGTAAGCTGTGTATGACAGAGGGAAAGAACAAAATTACTTCTGAAACTGTCACAGGGAATAACATTAAAGCAATACATGTATGAAAAACAAACAGCACTAATCTGCGCAGTGACCTTATAGGGTCTTACATCACATACTAATTAATCTGAACATCAGCACAAATTCAACTGCTGAATTAGCTCCTGCACATCAACAGATCAATTCTATAATTCAATATTACAGTCCCAGGTCAAGCAGTAATGAAAAGAGAGAGAGAGGGGCACGGAGGATGGAAAAAGAAAAAAAGAAGAAAAAAAAAAAGGAAAAAAGGAAAAAAGGAAGAAAAAAACCCAAAAACCTGAAATAATAAGAAAAAAGACAAAAGGGGTAGACTTTATAAACATAAAAATTCTTTATAAATAAATCAACTTCAGTTATCTAGGCAAGCAAGTTTTTTAAACATTTGGCATGCTGCTTTATCAGACTCACCAACTAAACCCTCTAAATGTTATTTTAAAAGTAAGTGATTGAACTGGGTTTTTTTGCCAGAGTACACAACAGTAAATTATGTCTTCACTACCTATATGATAATAGTCACACCAAAAAAATCCCAAATTGTTCAAAGAAAATTATGCTGTTTCCAGTAAAAAGTAGAGTAAAAAAGACACATACTTCAAGCAAGCAACCAAGCTGCCTCCTATCAACCATCTCTCCCCTGGAGACACAGATTCTCATGTGAGATTTGACACCAGCGGAAGAGTCAGTGAGGCAGAAGATTTGAGAAAGACTGTTCCAAGTGACAAAAGCTTTAAGATACACATGTTGCATCACCCACCAGTAAAGACTCAAACTTCATTTAAGACCAAAATACCAGAAGACACCACCTAAGATGCATTCCTGCAGCCCTTCAACTGCACATAACCTTTCAACTATTAGCATGCTTGGAGAAAGAAAAATACATTTGGACAACTTTCACTTGAAATTCACACAGGTTAGGTTTTCAAAACATACCTGGAGGATTCATGTACTCAACTCCCCCTGCACTGTGCCTCCAAATCCTCAAAACACTTTTGAAAAAAAATCAACACAAACCTGTACCAAGTACTTGGGCTTGTTAAACTTGTCATAAGCTGGATCAGATGGCTGCAATTTTAAGTCCAACTCTGTTGCCAAGAGTCACTTCAGCTCAGTAGAGTAGCTCTGGCAAAACGTTAGAAGACAACGTAGGCTTTCAACAGGAGTAATGCATTATTGTTTCTGCAGCAGTAATGTTGAAAGGTGCCTGTGAGAACTTTTAGCACATGCAGCAGCTCCAGGATAAAACACCCACCTCCTTTTCTGGGCAACTTCAAGGAATAACAACCTGGTTTGGCATTTCAAGTAAACACTTTTTTCCCTTTCCTTGGACTATTCAAAGGTTTCTGTTCCTTGGTCTCCTTTGGTTTTCAGTATAATGATTTATTAATTCCCACTAATTAATTAGTGGAATTTGATTTAGACACAATACAAGAAAACAAACAGGAAATCTGTGAGAGAGAAAATCTGCAGAATGTGTACTTTATCTTAAAAGGAAATGGGAGAAATTATGATACACTTTTAACCAGGAAACAGAAAGGTACCTGCACCATCAGACAAGATACATGTTTTTTTTCCCGTTGTCATTTGAAGACCAAATTTGTAGCATACTAAACTGTGAACCAATTTCACTACGGACATGCTTAATGTAAACTGGTTGTATCCACTGTACTGCTTCATCATTATGCAGACTAGCCCAGGCCTATTAAAACTAAAATGCTGTCATTTCAGCTGAAGAAAGCTTTTAACTTTGTATTCAGTAACACTTTAAAACTAGCTATTAGAAGTTCCGGAACTGAAGGATACCTGCTACCAGCACAGATGACAGAAGAAACACTAAGAATAGACATACATGCATGAGAGGGGTAGGTACATCAAGAAAGTACTTCCCTGTACCTTCACAGCCCCTTCACAGAATGGCACCTGTGGTATGCGTGTGCATACAAGCACATGTGTGCACACACACACAGACCTCGCTGGTAGTCTCTTCTCCCTACTCTCCCATTCAGAACAATTGCTTTCCTGATGGCAGTCTCTGACACACTGGGAAGACTGAGATGTAATTTCAGGCAAACTACAAAAAGTACATATTTAAATTCACTATGAACTGAGCTGAAGTTGTCATGAATACCACCAGCAGCATGCAAATGTAGGAACAGACACACATACCAGATTTCTTACTTTGCCCAGGACTCATCACTCAAGAGCCATTAATAGTAAGCAAGTTGTCTGTTCTTATCCATTTCTACAACCTCCAGAGGCACTTCAACTTGTAGAAGAATTAGAAAGCATTTTTTCAATTTCTATCTCTCAAATAAGTACAGCAGTATTTCTGAACCTACTGAGATAGTTTCTTAAAAACTCCCTGCTTTAAAAAAAGACATATGCACTATGCAAGCTACAGATGCACCCCAGAAAATAACTGCCAACATGTATTTAATTTTATCATTAAATATTAACGTGACCTATTTGACAATAAGCCTTGTTATAGTACTAAACTAAAAAAGCCCTCAGTCTTACAGTTTGCTCTGTGTCCAAAAATCAAACTCCAGTTTAATTTTAAAAATTCCAGTGATTTCATTTTAAAAACTTGACTGAAATTACACTTTCACTATAGCTTAGTACTAATCTATGGAACAACAGTTATGAGTAGATAAAAAACTCATTTACATATTATCAACACTAATTGCTAAAGACAAAAGAAAATCTTTGACATTTCTCTTTTTTTTTTTTTAAATCCTAACCTATCGCAATGATTCACACCAAAGAATATGCAGAGCATATATGAGCTTGTGAAGGATGGTAAAATTACATTGAATTAGAACTCCATCATGTTTAAAAATCCTCATGTGTCTGCCATGTCCCAAGTCAATAATTACTACAGACTGTTAAGGGTGGAGAAAAACCCTCCCATTTGTAAAACGTCCATGAGCTTCCCTGAGTTCCTTTCCTAAAATTGATTCAAAATACTACTCAAAGAGATTAAATGATGACATAATTTTTTTCCCAATTATGCAATGCTCCTGTGCCCAACAAAATTTTCTACAGTCTTGCTTTCATTTGCAAGACTATCCTCCCACCACAATGGCTTTGTGCTACATCCTTCATCCTTTCAACCCTGTGGATCTTTGATGGAGGGTTTTCCCTGCTTCACTGGATGACAAAGGGTTAAAAGAGGTTTTGAGGTCAGTTGGCTGATGAAGTTCTCCAGCAGCTTGAACAAACAGGAAGCCCGGAAATGAGTGATAATTGTTAAATAAGAGCTCTTAAAACACCTGCTTAGCTCTAACTGCTAACTATTAAACCATTATAAAAGTTAAAAACAAAATCCCCCAGAGAGATTTCCACCTGCTTTCTCCATCTATTTTCTTAATTTATACAATGAGGCATTCAGAAACACCCAGCGGACCTGGAAGCATAACCCCCTCCAAAAGCAAGTACAACCTGCAAGGCTGGTGTGCCCAAACACCCTCCTTTTGGGTACGTGAGTATTCATATCTCTTTGCTTTTCAGAGATACGTATATTTTGAGTCAACTTGGGTGTTTCTGAAGTTTCTGCCCAAAGATTTTTCAAACGTGACTATCTGTACTTCTCTCCTGGATAGAATTTGTATAGCCATCCAAGCTACACAGCAAGGAAGCGGTTTTGCAGGAGTAGGCCATTTTGTAAGGCAATTAAGAGAGATGGAAAGGATTTTTCAGGTCCAAACTGGAAAGGCGTTGACCTTCCCTGCCATTAAACTTGGTGGAAAGGCTCCTTCTGCATTGTTAAGGTCAGGATTAGTGGAAGAATCACAATTCTTAAGTTAATTTCTTAAACCATGCAAGATTTAAAACAAAACACAACCAAAAACTCACACAGAAAAAAAGCAGACATTAATGAAATACGATTTCTTTGGATAAAGGAGTACAAGTATCAAACAAAAATCATATCTGTTTGGACTGATGCCATGAGTGTTACTTCTGTTCTAACTTCCTGCTTTCTATCTAGGGTAGTGCATTTTCTGGGAGGATTATTGACGGCCATTGATAATCACCTTTCATGCAAGCACCTTCTATTCCATTAAAACTATTACTCTTGAAAGTGAAGAAAAATTCTTTATGATTTACTTATCTGTATACATCTTGTTCCCTTAAGTATCCTTAACAAACCAGTACTGATGATAAAGAAGAAAATTCTCTCCCCAGATTTCAGATACATAAATAGGAAACTATGGGGAAGGGTAGCAATTCATCGACTGTAAAGAATGTTTGTAATTCTGTTGTCAAAAATAATCTTAAGATGGTTTTCTTCAAGCAGAAGTCAGAGCTGTTGTAACTGTATTAGTTTTCAAGGAAAAGGAGTTCAAATGTAATTTCCTTTTTTCCCTGGCAAACAAGCAAAGATGCAGAAAGATTGAATACATCAGAAACCAGCAGATTATTATAAAAATAAAAGCAGATGATTGAGACTTGATGATCAGTGGCTTGTGCTTCTAAATCACCTGGTTAACGACAAGAATTCAACTTCCTAACCATTGCCACTTGCTATGAAAATGAATTATTTACAACATTTCTGGTTAACTTTATTGTTGTATGCATGTCACTTTCTAAAAGCTTATAAAGAGTTAACTTTTCAATACTCAACATTACTCAATATCTGATAAAAAAGTTAGAATTTAAACTAGATGTATGTTTGAAAAGAAAACCAAGTGTGTCGCTGCAGCAGCTTGGATACCATTTATTAAACATTTGTGCTATGCACCTAAAGAGAACTTACCATACAGGTCCCATCCAAAAAACTGTTGGCCCTGTCAAAGGTCAACATGAGACTAACATGTCCAAGAACTACCCTTCTCAGAAGTAAAATATCTGAAAGCATTCTCTGTTTTAATTTCATACACTTTCCACACAAAGTAAATAAGTAATAATAAAAAAACAACAAAAATTACAATCTTATGTGAACAGTTCTAATCTACAAACACAAAATAGTATAAAATTTATAAATCGATTACTAACTGCTTAATTTTGTTAATAAAATTAGGTTTATTTTAAAATCCTTAATTTTCTTCAATGATTCTGTTTAATCCTTCCCATTACAAACATCTACAGCAGAAATCAGATTTAAGAAGATAACACACAGAACAGAAAGCTCCAAAACCACTTCCACAAGGCAGTGTAAAGCAACAAATATTTTGGTTTTATGCTAGCAAATTAGACCTCAAAGCACCCAGTACACCTAACTGCTGTATAATGCTGGGTTTTTTAGTAGGCTGATGAAGGACAGAAAACCTCAGACACAAAAAAACACAAGAAATTAAAGTAATCTGCCCAACATCTTCCCTTTCTCACCTTCTGACTCAGGAGAAGAAGCCCTTGGGGATCTCGAGGCTTTGATTTTCCACAGCATCTGTGGGTGCTACTTTGTAATTTTGCAAAGCAAGCGCTGCTGGTAACAGCCTCCAGCTTTTGCAGCAGCAGCTTTGGGGAGCTGCATGGCATGACCACAGAAAGCCAGCCAAGGTGTGGGAACACTGTGACATTCGATATTTCCCATCAAGGTGTGAGCCCTGCGTGGGGGGAAAGCACAGACACTCTTCCTTTCCCACCACACCCCATCTACCCCCATCCCCTCACCCACCCAGCAGGAGTCTCTGCAGAGACTCAGTACAACCACAGCTGGTGCTTTTCATGAGGCTAGAAGCCCCACTGCTCTCTGAGAGCTGTGGCTACAAGAGGCAAATGCAGAATTGCACCTACTACAAGGGATTAGATCAAGGGCTGTACGGGACACCGATGAGCTGCTCTTACACCATGAAGGACCAAAGCAAGGAATGTAATTGATCAAGTGCCTAAGAGCCCATGTCAGCTCCCACAAGTGCTCACTCTGGGACAGCACACCCTTCCACCAGGCAGGCAGGGACCTGTTCCTCACAGTTAATGCTTATTCCTTCAAAAGCCTTTCTTTGGCCAATGAAGGTCACTGCTACACTACATAGAGAGACAGCGCTGCAAGCTGGACTCTAGCTCTTCAACCTATCTCATATATCTCTCTCGGCTTGTACTCCACATCAGACTTCTGCCTGCTCATGATTATGTCCTCCAGCTGCTGGGAATGAAGTGCATGTTGCCAATTAGCCTTGTTAACACCCCCCCCCCCCCCCAGAAGTTCCTGCTGCTTTATTAAGCCGTATTGTTGGACTGCTGGCAGCAGCTGTGGGGTGTCTGGCAGCTGGAGACAGGACTTCACTCCTTGCCTCCTAGGCACTGTACAGGAGCAACCCACCCCACCACCAGCAAGAACTGGTAAACCAGGAAACTAGAAAAAATAAAATAAGATTAAAAAAATCAGAATCCCCACAAAAAAGCCTGGAAAATCTTCTTGAAAGCCTGAGCAGTCATACAAGCCAGGCTGGAAGAGATAAAGAACGCTCCCTAATTAAAACTGGCTAACACTTTTATAATATTATCTGATGCTCTGTACTCTCTTCTGCATCCTCTCAAAACTTCATGGGGTAATTCAATCCTGATGAACACCAATACCTGTGCTTTCTTTTATCTGCAGCAACTGACATTTATATTTTTGTAATGTTTTACAGCCACTGCATTTTTTTTTTTCTATTCCAATAAAACCTTCTCTGGATTATTATGTAGCAATAACATTTTCCAACCCAAATTTCATTTCACAGAAAATTTGCCTACAGAAGGACAAACAGCTTTTAAAACTGCTTCTTAACTCCTACAAGCCTGGCTATTTTTGAATAATGCCCAGTGCTTCCTACTCTGCTAAAACCAGGTGAGGCCAATTAAAACCCCCAAAAATCAGGTGACTTACAATCACCTGAACCCAATCCAAAGTACAAAAGGAGCAGACAACATACCCATGTGTGATGTGTGTGTACTGGTGAGTTATCTCATCTTGATTTACCATAGCTCTAATTCATCTCAGGAATGAGGGTATGCTGGGATTTTTTTTATGTTTTTAAGTTATTCTACAATCCCTTCCTTAATATGCACTTTATTTTTATATTAACAACTGAGTTGCTTAGAGGACTTCCCAAAGGATAAGAAAGATGACAGAATGCTTTTGTGCTTGTTATATCAAACTGAATTTTCAATATTGGTCTTACACTAAAGGGATAACACCCAAATTAGTTGAAATATATTTAGTAGAAATTACATAAATACCAACATGAAAATACAAATAAAATAAAGCCTGTTGCAGTGGGAAGTAACCAGTTTAGAATTAGCATGCACTTTTTAAGTGCTTTGCATTTTGTTCAGGACTGGGACTAGAAATGCGTTATTCTTTGGAAACTTGTTATAATTAATCTTAAAGCATTCTCTGATAATAAAATCCCTGAATATTTTCTACTTTTGTGCTGTATGCATCTCTAAATCTTTAATATAATTTTTTTGCCATGCATCTGTCTTATCCCCAAAGCACCAGCACTCCACTGTGACCAAGCCACATGGCACACAAAGGTCAATTAAAAAAAAATAATAAAATCCAATGTATCACCTTTCCCAAGCAATAATTGCCATTCTTAGAAATCACATAGTGAGATACTAGTTCTTGCCATTCACCAAAGGGAAAAAATGTCCCAGTTGAACGTTCTCAGGGTGACAAGGCTACTTAACAGGATCAGAAGAGAAATCATTACTAATCCCATTCACCCTGTTCACATCCATCATGCATCTCCATCAAATACATTAATGACTAATGTGGAGAAACATTAATAGTATTTTGTTTATAAGGTTAAATTTTGACCGATTTTTTAACCCCACAGAATGTCAGTGATATTCATGTGCTTTCCGCTGCTGCTGAATGTAAGCAAAAGCTCACAAGAATATTTGCAGCAGTACCTTCCCCAACTTGGGTTCACAGACCGTTCTCCAGGTCTATTAGAAACAGAACCCAAATTTTGCAAACCACGGGGCAGGCAATCATGCAGGGTTAACCCCACCTTGATAACCAGCTTTGGTGAGGTCCTTATCGCTGCCTTTAGCACCAGTAGGAGCAGTTATTACTTTTCCATCCTCAACCCACAGCCCTACCGCTCTGATTGCCAGTGCTGTGCTTTTCTTTAACTAGAAGGTAAAAAAATATTCAGACTAGTGCTTTTGTACAGAGGAGTGGCATCTTAACATCAAGTTCCTTACTCTTCTAGGCTTTTTTTCACAGTATGCCCAACTCAAGTTTGCAGCTGACAGATGTTTGGCAGAGAAACAGAATTCCACTCAAAACCATCAAATGTACCCACTGTTAAGAAAACATGGTTCTTACTACCCTGGTGGTCAGCGCCCATGGGGAATATGGACAGTTCTAGTTCAGACCACACTTAGTAAATGCCTGTCTCACGTAAGTCATTCTTACAACTGCCTACTTCTCACACCTACTGGAAACCTCACAGGAGAGGCAAGGTTGTGAAGGCTAACCTTAAGGTTACTTGGGTCCACACAGTGTAGCTTCACTAAACCTAGCAACACGACTATAAACAAAACAAGTGAAAGGTAGACTGCTGAGAATAAGAAAAGATTAGAAGTCTTCAGGTCAGAAGGTTCCTTTGTGGTAGAAAAGTTCAAGGGTATTTGGGCTACAACCAGTTGAGGAAGAATACAAATTTGGATTGATAAGATAAGCTGTGTGCTTGTGACCAGGGAGAAGTCCTTCCAGTTGGAGTAAATTATTTAATCTAGCTCTCATTGAGAAGGGACTGTCCACCTGAAAGCACAAGAACTTCTGTGGCCAGTAGCAGAAACAGCTCTCTGTAGTTCTGGGAGGTGTAGAAAAGCCATGAAAAGACAAGCAGATGTATGTAAATTTTTTCCGTGCCAGTTAACTCCTGCAAATTGAAGCAATATTTATTTTACAATCCCTTTTTTCCAATGGGTACTCAAAAATCTGCCTTCAAGTACTTTTAAAATCCCAACTGTTTCTTTGTTAGAATTCAGAAGGATCACCTAATTCCCCCCTGTCCTTCCCATTAATACATTTACTGATTTCAAAGACCAAATCCTTCCCTTGCTGCTTCATTATTCATAAAAGAGACAGAGGATGCTACTTGCCATTTATTTCTGCTGAACTAGAAATATGATGCTGGTTTTGAAATACGTCCACGGGAGCAATAATAAGAAAAAGCCAATCACTGAAAGCTGAAAAATAAGTGAAAGATAAAAGGGCCATTAGTCTGAGATCAATAGCACTGCTCCCTAAAAGGCGTTCTACACTGAGGTAATCACATTTGCAGTGGCGGAGGTGAGGCAGATGAGCCGCCTGGGCAGAGGGGTGAGGGTGCACGTCAGCACCCTGGGCAGAATGCAGTGTGGGGGTGAGGTGAGGTGCAGCAGAGAAAATGTGGCACAGACAATGTCTCAGTTTTGTTTGCCCTGTGGCCAAAGTCCACCTGTACCTTGCAGCTGAAATTGCCTCGCAAAAGCTTTTGAAAAAGTACTTCGCAAGCTTGTAAACTATAGAATCTAAACACTTCCCCCCCCCCCCCCAGTAAATTCAACTATTGCTCTGAATGTTTAAAATTACCACTGAAACAATTCACTGGAGTTGAAATATCCGTAATTCTCTGCCTGTTTTTTAATTTATATGTATTTACAAACTATATTATACTCCCTGTAATAGACAACATTATAGACGTTTCTGGGAAATATGAATCTGTGGATATGTTACTCATGACACCATGATAAACACACCAATAATACCAAAGAAAATTACATTTGCAGAACCAGACTTTTTGATAATGTAACAGTTTTCCAGAATTATCTGAGATGGCAAAAGGGTTCAGCTATTGCTGTAAGAATTATCGATCCCACCTAATAGAAAGCCTTATGTACAAACTCCCTGAAATAGTTCCAGAAAAAATCTTTGTGATGTGTGGAAGTCAATGGAAGGGGAAAACAGCTGGTAGGCACTTTCAGCTTCTTCAGTGAGGAACAGAAGAACCTAAAACAACCGTAGGCAACACTATATAAAGTCTGGTGGACACCCGTGGGCATTCTGTGGGTCTGACTGAAAGGCTGAGAGACCTAAGGCTTTTTAGTTCAGAGAAGACTGAGAAGGGATGTTATTACTGTATATAAGTATCTGAAGGGCGGACGTCAACAAAGAAGGGCCAATCTCTTTTCAGTCATGCCCTGTGATAGGATGAGGGGCAATGGATGCAAACTTGAACACAGGAAGTTCCACCTCAACATGTGGAAAAGCTTCTTACTGTGAGTGTGACAGAGCACTGGAACACGCTGCCAGGGAGGTTGTACAGTCTCTTTCTCTGGAGACTTTCAAGACTCATCTGGATGCACTGCCATGTGACCTGCCCTAGGTAAACCTGCTCTGGCAGGGGGGTTGAACTCAATGATCTCCAGAGGTCCTCTCCAACCTCTGAGATTCTGAACCACAACCCAATGAAATGCCACAGTGTACACAGCATTGTAACAACTACCACGTTCAGCAGTAGAGTAAGAACAAGCTTAATTAAAATCTGCATGTAATTATTGATGCAGAATTATTGCATGCACTTGAAGGTAATCTTGAAAGTACTTGAAAAATAATCTTTTATAAATGAAGTTTTGCCAGTGTTCATTTTTCAGCTTTATATGGACAGCAATTCCACACAGTGAGAAACACCAAACAAACACATTTCAGGAGTTTCAGTTCTTTTCATCAAACATTCATAAGCAAGATTTAAATTCTAATTCCAAAGAACGAAATCAGACGGTTTGGGACATCCAGTTTACCAAGAGTACTGGTGAATTCAAATGTCTGAAATTAAACTGCAAATAAGAGATCAGGATGAAAAGGGCAACCTGTTAACTCATCTCACATGAAGTCCTGAAAACCAATAAACTTAATTGCCTTTGAGCAAGCTGTTATAATTCAGTACAACCTTTAAAGCTCTAGAACAACTTTGCAACTTTTAAAACGCAACAAAAACCTTAGAACAAGAGGGGAAAGACGACAACTCCCCTTACTTTGCAGTTGAATTCAAATTTATTAAATTTAACCGTATAAAGGCAGATTGCTTCAAAATACTTATTGACAGATGTTACAATATAATAAATTTCAGAAGCCTAGTCCAAAATAATGAGGAAGTCCACAACCAGACATGAAGAAACAATATTAAGATAGTCCTGGCTTGCAAACACCACTTCAAAGCACCTATGAAAATGAATGCCATTCACAATACAATACGTTTTGAACAATACATACTCCTTAAGACTCTGGAATCAGTATAGAGTTTAGACTTAACAGAAAAAAGAAAATCTTGAGGCTGACTTCCCCCAGCCTTCCCTGATCCCAGCATTTCAGTCTTGAGGTTCCTTCTAGGTCTGTCTTTTAGAAGTTGTCTCCTCTGATGGATATGCACTGTCTTCAATTAATGTATCTCAATAACAATTATTCTCTTATCTTGGAAAATATGTTCCCTCCCACTAGGGGAAGTTTCTGAGATTGCAGTAGAAATTTCAACTGATTACAGAAGACATATGAAGTGTTGGAGTTAAATGAATTTAAGCTAAATGTAAGAAAAATGTTTTAAGTTTCTGGAAATTACAAAGTAAAAGTTAATAGTCCTTACAAGGAAAAAGGGTGGGTTGGAAGAGAAGAGAAGAACAGAGAGTATAGCTCACAAATGAAAGAGAAGTAGGAGCTTGTGAATTTTTCACAAAGAGGAAATGGAAGAGAATTTCCAATATTTTTTCAGAAGACAATGATGTACTAAAGATATATTTAATGTATCCTCTCTGAAATTAATTCTTCATAGTGCATTTACATATAGTATGGTTAGCTATAGGATACAGATCTTTGTATTTCCAGAATGTAATGTCACAGTGGAATCCACTCACAAATAAACCCTTAATATATTGAATGTTTCCAGTTACCTGATTCCTTTTTACTGTCATTCAATGGAACAAAAATTTTGTAGACAGCAGACTAACTTGGCAATGTACATTTGAGTAATTACAGACAGAGCTTCAAATACATCATATTCTATCAAGCAGCACAAAAACTTGAATGCACAAATGCATAGTAAGTAAGGTAACTGATTTAAAGATGCGTAACAATTTTTCCTGTTTTTTAAAAATAAATTCAGCATAGTTCTGAGATATTTTTTTTCTGTTCTCTCAATTTCAATACCAGTCCTCCAGCCTACAAAACTGGCTGAATCAAAAGCCAATATTGTAGATTTTCCTTGTACAAACTGTACCAACTGTAGCTGTATTACAATCCTATCTCCAGGCAAGAATCTAAAAGCAGCCCCTGCTGTGGTTTACGAATTACCTTCAAGACATAAAATTCAGGCCTGCTTAAAAATTCCTGTCTTAGTATCAAAGAGAAATGTTCTCAGTTGTCCTATTTCTGCATCCCAGGTGTTTTACTGAAGTCGTTCCTTGGCACATGGCATGGCTCTCTAGCTCCTTTATAAATATTATCCCAACAGACCAGGATACGTTTTAATTTAGATTTTTATCTCTCACTTTCAGATCTAGCAGTGAAAATCCACCTACTTGACAAGTGGAAGGTAGCCCCAGTGAGAGCTTTAAGCGTTCAACTAATGGACCTTGTGAAAAGAAAATATATGGGCCGTGTAACACAAGCAGGAGTACCAATGTGTTGCTGAACTACAGATATTACAGTGAAAGCCAGGTTCAGTGAAAATTAATTCAGGGCTTTCCATTTTTCCTTCTGAAATCAAACACACCAGTGTCAGCACACAAAATCAAGAAAGGTGATAGCTTTACTTAAAGGCTGTGCACATCATCAAGGTCAAATTATCTCATATGTAACATAAATTGATAATTTTCAACACAGCTGATTAATGCTCTCTGCTGCAATGGACAATAGAGTATAGGTATAGTTTAAAGGAACCGATCACTGGGAATATGGGTGACAGAGTAAGGTCTTGAGAATTTAAGACAATTAGATAGGAAACATACTTATAATTAGATATCAAATTGGATGCAATATTAAATACATGAAGTGCAATATAATTAGCCATTCCAATGTTGCAGTAATTTTTCCTGTTTATATGGTTTATTTCTAGATCTTGTATTATACATTATTATTCAGATCATTCAGTCACTGTCTTAACTATCTAATGAGTGTTCTTGCAGACATACAACAGCAGCAAGGGGAAAACTCTGTATGAATAGTAATTAGCTATGGAGCAATGAACAGGGAAGACAAATTTCAAAAAGAAATAAAGGAGGGATGGGTGGGGTGAGAAAGGGTTTTCAAATACCTAGTATATCTGAAAATCACACGCTCAAGAAATCAAGGTTTTGGTTTCTTAAGCCATAAAAACTCTAAAAGCACAGGGTGCAGGATGGACTGGAAAACTAGTAGGAAAATTAGAAGGAAAAGTTAGGCAGCTGGCTTGAGCTAAACTTTGTTTTCCCTAAAAAAGGTTTTTCCCAGTCTACAGAACAATAAAGGCAGTAACTTCAGGATACGCATGGTCTCCCTGAGAAAGAGGAGCAAAGATGACAGACAGAAATCATTCTTGGTGGAATGTATCCATAAATAGTTGCCACACTTTTGGGATAACTCCTGAGAAATCCCAAGGGATGTGAAATAGGGTTTGAAGAACCACTTCTCCTTTTACCAAGCAATTTCTTCTCTTTGATATGGTCCTAATATTAAAAAAACCCAACAAATCCATATTTTTTAAAGATGCTAACAAAGAAAAAAAGAAAAAAAAAACCCTCAGTTACGGAAATGCAATCATATACTATTTTTTACACTAAACATTTTCACACATAGTAACAGAGAGAAATCAGAGTATATTAGTAAAAGAAACTGAAAAATTCAAAGCATTCTGAGCCTTATTTTCCAAATTATGTAAAATTGGAAAATTGCAAGCATTTCTGTCAGTTCTCTTCTCCATCATAATAATATGACATCACTTGCTGATTAATTCTAATTACCTGTCATCTGATTGAAAAAAAATTATTTACTTCAACAAAGATCACTGGCTGCTGGCTAATTTCTTTTCACACTCCTTATTAACTTTGTTCTTTTTCTATTGGTTGCATATACTGTAATCAGATAACTACTATTAAATACACTATTTTAGCAAGCAAAAATTCTTTCTAGGAGAGCCACAGAAAGATGAAGAGAAGATGGTTTAGAAATCATGACAATATTTCAGAAACAACGTTCTGAGAAGAAAATTCCATTTTCTCAAATCTTGTCTAGAGCAGTAATTTTAATGTCCATTTTTGCTTAGAAATCTCCTTTGCACATCTGAATGACTAATACCTGAAAATCCACAAAAAGTAGAGGATCAAATACAGATCACATGCATTAACAGATTTTCCAATTTGACAAATAGCACAAGCTCTAGTGCTTCAGTACCTTTTCCATCAATCACATTTACAGGTGTATTATTATTTTTTTCCAATGCTACTTGGCTGCAGATGGGATATACTTTCCTCTCAAAAAACTCTAATACTCACTGGTAGTTGAAACTCAAGAAGGTAATGGTAACTAACATTGAGAAGTACTAAACATACTGTATAATTGTCTTCAAAAGTACTGATTAGTTAAAACAAGAGCAGTGGTATTACTTCTGAAATATAAACTGCTGTGATCACCCAAACTAGAGCACATCATCAACAATCAAGCCTGAACAACAACTGACAGTAAACAAGATAAACACTAAACAGCCTTCACTATTTTTGTCTGGCACAAATTACAGTTTGCAATAAATAAAATTACAGGAAACAGTCAAAAGATATAAAATGAAATAATATGAGAGTTCTAGGTTCATTATCAAAAAAGACACAGTCTGTGAGAAGACTTGAGGTTACAGAGTTTTAACAGAGGTTTTGAAGGTGCAAGAGTGACTTTATATGGAGTAAGAGAGAGCTTGGATGAACCAGGATTTCCGTTCCTAACTACATGACAGCAAATTTAAATTCTGATTCTGCAGGGCTAGAGAAACAACTGGAAAATGGAGACACCTGAACCCTAAGTGCCACGTAAACAGATTGAGCTGAAAGGTGATAAGCACACAGTTAGCCTCTACCAGTATCCAATACTGACCCAGTTATTTACATTCTCTGTATGCTTCAGCACTTGTATGTCAGCCTTCCCCTTATTCCTCCTCTCTTGCAGCTGGTTTCTTGGATATCAGGTCCTAGCCTAAACTTTTCTCTTACATTTATCTCTTGCTTATTACAACTAAAGTGTGAGCAGTAATATCACTGTAACAAATAGAGATTCACAATAAGTATCTTCTGATTGCTTTGAATTCCTGCTCTAAAGAAAGGGAGCAAACATCACACAATGTTTCTTATGAGGAGGTTGGATCCCAGATATTAATCCCAAACAAACTCAGTACTTTGAGCTTAAAAACTTTTTCCAGCTACAAACCTGACCTTTCCAAAGTATGCCATACCTATTTCACCCAAATACAAACACTAAGACGAGGCATCAGCAGTGATGCAGCACAGAGTGCAGAAAGAAAACTTACCATTACCACTTGCAATTGAAGAAAATCATGTAATCTTCCCCAAGCAAAGAAAGATGATTAAGTCAACAGAGTATTGAATATGATAAAACCACATAGATGTGTCTCTTTTCTATATCATACAGGTTTTCCGAAAGACAGGTAGCAATTGGGTTGCCAAGAGATATGTAAAGCATTCTAGATGGAACTCAGTGCACTGCTGGAGGACTGGGGCAAAAGAAAAGGAAAGAGAAGAAAGAGTGATAACAGCGACATTGCCATAACGATCACTCTGCTGTTCTGTGCTTTGCATGCAGAGTTGGGTAGAGCATGCATTAGTGATTTCTCTTTTAGTACCTTGATTCAAAAATGCAATGACTGGGCATGAGAATTAACTAGAACCATTATTAATGTATTTAGAAGTAATGCTTTGGTTCTTAGGACCTTGCATTGCTACACTGCAGACTGATGACTAAAATGAGGAGATTGATTAAATAATATGAAATCCAAGAAAAAAAATGATACCTAGATGATTCTGGCCAGCTGCAGTTTCAGAAGAAAAATTCTAACAAGGCAACAAAAGTTTAATGAAGTGTTACAAGCCAACAAAAAAATTAATTTAATCAGATGTCATCCTGTCTCCATTTCTATGAACCCACTGTGGACCCTGATCTGAAACAAAGGAGGGAAAAAAGGGAGGAAAACTGTCCTGGAAATCACTTTATCCTAAAGATTCAACAAAATACTACCTCCTGCTCTGTTTCCTTGAACATTTTCAATATGTTTTTTTGCACATATATCCTAGAACATTTTCAAGAAATTTTTTCACAAAGGCTTGAAACAGGAAAATATGTTTTTTCCAATATTCTTTACAGATACCAGAAAATTGGCGTGTTCAAAAGCTAAATTTATCTGCTTGTCACAGAGGCACTAGCAAAGGAACATAACCAATCAGACTGTAGCATAATAAACACTACCCTGTCCTTTGATGGTGTACTTCAGAAAGCAGCTTGTAAGGAGCCACATTTGGTTCTCTACACCTGCAAAATATTTCTCATTATCTAGCAATAAATGCAAGAGTAACTTCAGGAATAAAACGATGAGATTTTCCCCATAGAAAAGATCTGCTATACATTCAACATCCAAGAGAACAGCTAGGTAACAGTAATCCAGACGGAGGAGCATGACAGGTCAAAATCTTCACTCCCACTAGATGGCAATATTTTCTTTGCAAGCGCAGAATATGCTTCCACCGAATGGAAACTGCAGTATTTTCCATGGTTTGCATTTTCTGTTAAAATGGAATAAAAACCTAAACCAGACTTTATTGATCAGAGGAGTAGAAAAAAAAATATATTTTAAAATACATATAAAATAGCCAACATATGCATTAAACCATAAATAGAGACTACAGTACCTCAAAAATACACTAAATGAGTAATAAATGTAATACAGGCTTTTAAGGCTGCTAGATTTATAATTAGGCCTACATCAAATTAGATCTTCATTTTAATCCTTTACCACATCATCAGGATGTGGCAATGGAAACAGCACATTTAAATCCTGCAAGATAAAGCATCTCAATTTACTCTCAAACCATCTTCTGTAACATTAAGTAGGAGCTTAGAGCAGTATTAAAGCACCTCCAAATTAAAGAAGGCTCCGGTTCGAGCTCTCATGGTCAGCGGAAGGGTCACTATGACAGTAGGCCTAGAAATATCATCCTGATTACTTAAAAAAAAAAATAAATAGGAAAGAAAGAAAAAAAGAAATAAAAAGTAAAACCTTCTAGGTTTTGAAAAAGACCAGATGTCTGTATGCACAGATACGAACCAAAATGCATGAAGATGTGTTTCTAAATTCTACAAACAATATTTTATGAAGTTTTTGCAGTAGCCTAAAAACACTCAAGTGAGAATAGAGCTAATAGAGACCCACTGAAACGATCACTCAAAAAAACCCACCACAACAAACCCATGTGCTTTCAAAAAATCCTACAGCTTATAAATGAAAATCAGTTTTCCATTGTGAACAGTTAAAAAGAAAGAGCCACATGCCAGTCTTCATATTAATTCCTATGTTTAACTTTCCCCCCTAAAATTTGCTGAAGGAGCAGAGCATAGAGGCATCCAGAACATAGGCAGAAATGTACAAAGGATGACACAAAGGCCCAGGGCTCCAGGCCCACAAAGCACACTGGATGAAGGATGATGTCTAGGGATTACAAACCCAGGACCTGGAAGAATCAAGTTCAAGGTTACATTGACATGAATTCCTGTGCTAATCAATGGCCCTTACAAGCTGGAAGTCAAGGAAAAATGGGGACTAAGTGTGGAAGATAAATGCTCCGTGAGCTGATCAAACACTACAACAGGAGACATATCAAAATGCCAATTCTCAGTTACACAGCGTTTTGTTCAAGAGACTCATTTCTGGGATGCTGACACCTTCTCCAGTTTAATCACCTGCAGAAAGCTTACACTCCTGTTCCAAATAAAAACACCAGCTTGCAAGCTCAGCTCAGCCCTGACTCCTGAACTCGAGCCATTTCAGAACAGGAGACCAGCAGTCATTTAAGTTCTGTTCATAATTTATAATTACACTTTGCCAGTAATCTCATTAAACAAATTTGACACAGCTGAATGAAGCATGATAAAAAATCATTGCTCCAGGTATACTTCCCAGGTACTTCCCAGAACTTCCAGTCTTTAACAAGGCCTTGAAAAAAGTGAAAACCTCATGGATCTTTTAAATAGTGCCAGAAAACAATGAGAAATGTTTAGTAGCAGTTACCTGGTTCAAAGTCAGAGCACCTTACTTACAGATTTCAGAAGGCATTTTGTGTATTATCAAAATATCTTAAAGTTACAACTTAATGTATGTTTTGGTGGTGGTACACTGGTTTACAGAGAAAGTAATGTATTATCAAAATCTTGTTTAAGAAATGGACTTTTCCACTTCCCTTCCCCATCCTTTTCCCTCTCCTCTGGTTTATATTTGCCTAGCACATGAGATACACGGAAAAAAAGTTCTCTAGGAGTCAGTAATACTGTCACATTGCTTCCAAACAGCAGTCCATACAGGGAGCAGAAATTACAAGCAGGGCAACGGAAACTTGCTCTCCCTTTGGACAATCTGCCTTCAACCCAATGTCTGTCCACACAAACTTACAAGAACATTCACACATGTATTTTACTGTGTGAAAAACATAATTTAAGAATTTTGTACATCTATCAGCATACTCCCAAGTACTCTTGAAAAGAACTAAAATTTTCTAGAAACTAGGTTTTATACGAATGAAAAATGTTCACATCATAGGAAGCTCTCATTTACAGCTCCCAAATTCCCCACTATCCTCAAAACATGCCCAAATTCTATAAGGTTGGCTCCACAGTTTTTAAATACTAATGCCAAAGACAGTTCATGCATCTGTTATTGAGAGAACCAGTCAGGTCCCTAACAGTGCAATGTCACATAGATCCATCCCAGTTTGGGGATCTCCTTCAACAGCATCAGTGTCAGTCCCCTCATAAGAACATGCAGTATCTTACAACAGACGTAACTTATAGACTGGATTATATATAACAACAGAATAAAAAAGGCCTTGTCTCCATTTTTTCATCAGCTGGTGGTGCTACAGCAGACCATGCTCCAGCGAGGCACAGAGGCAATGACATACTTCATGAAACCACGTTTTGTTAATGCTTGTGAAAATGACAACATTCATCATCAATAGCACCACTGGGCCACTACATGTAATTTGAAATGTGAATGTCATTCTGGACTGCAGTGAGGCAAGGGGTGAGGTATTTAGAAATGAATGAAGGTGACTTGAATGTATCCATGCAGATAAAAAAAAAGCCCAAATGCCCTCCTGTGTAACACTGACTTTCCTCATTTCCCAAGGAGAGGATTCTGCAGGAGCTGTCAGCACTCTGCACAATGAAGTTGTAAGTGATGCTGCTTATGCTGCTGTAACACAGCATTGCCCATCAGCTGCTGTGCTATGAAGGTATTTATAATCATTTGGTTTCCAATTAACCAATCATCAACACCCTTCTGCTGCTTTTCAATACATAAATCTATTCTCTTCTTCCTTGAGACTTGATGGTAACAACAGACCAAGACACACTTGAATATTCTAGATTATAACAAACATCAGACACAGCCAGATACTTGCAGCATTTTTACATTTTTGGCACGCCTGATGCACACAGATCGCTCAGACCACTCAATTTTGAGTATATTAATCATTGCCTGCTGCCCTAACATGGTAACCTGTCCTCTTTCCTGCCATGTGGCAGCCATGTAGAACACCCACCCTCAGCTCACACAGTCATAGCTACTGTGTCTTCATAATATGTTAATAATACATTGCTCTCTTCGTTTGGTGACTAAGGCTTAAAGTCAAACCCAGACACTTGATAGTTGTGCCAAATATGTGATAATTTTGCTTTAAGGGCTAAGAACACCCACTGTGAATTGACTGATTTTGCCAAAATTAATATTTAAATCTCACAATAGCCATATGCTATTCATTTGTACCTTAGTCTGGAACAGCCATTATAAATATAAAAATCTCAGTAAAAACATTTTTTAGCAAATTAAAACAATTTATTCCACCAACAGAGAGGGGCAGGACAGAACCTGTAAGGTCAAAGAGAATCAGTGAGCTTGACTTCAGAGAATTCATCAGAACAAAAATTATCTAAAGTATTCCAAGCCCCAAACAAGAAAAGAGCTTCCATACACATCAGAAAGCTTGTAGGTAAGTCACTTGGATCAACTTGCTTGCAAAGAAAATAATCTTATTTTACAGAGCTAAGACAGACTAATCATCGCTGGCATGGAACGCTGCACATGAGGGTCAAGTTTAAAACATCTCTGAGTTGGGCTTTATTGTATTGATACAGAAGAGCAAATGCAAATATTGTCCTTCCTTCCTTCCTTCCTTCCTTCCTTCCTTCCTTCCTTCCTTCCTTCCTTCCTTCCTTCCTTCCTTCCTTCCTTCCTTCCTTCCTTCCTTCCTTCCTTCCTTCCTTCCTTCCTTCCTTCCTTCCTTCCTTCCTTCCTTCCTTCCTTCCTTCCTTCCTTCCTTCCTTCCTTCCTCCCTTCCTCCCTTCCTCCCTTCCTCCCTTCCTTCCTCCCTCCCTCTCTCCCTTTCCTCCTTCCCTCCTCCCTCCCTCTCTTCCCTCTCTCCCTCCCTCCCGTTAAAGTAAACATTAAGGCAGAACCTGCTTCAGCTAATAGCCAGCAATCTTCCCTCCCAGGTTTTCCTTCATTGCTCTCTACAGAAAATCCCAGAGATAGAGTGCGTGGGAGGTGGAAAGGAGAGTTAAGGAAGCAGAGGGGAAAGCAGAGGGTAGGGAAAAAACTTTATTCTCTGCAGATAGCCCGGCTCCAAAAATCCTTCCATTAAGTCACTTAAGCTGAAAAGAGAAGGCCAGTCCTCTCCCTGTCTGCATCCCTGCACCTCAACACACTTCAGGAATGGAAAAGTAGACAGAAGGATAGAAGCAAGTTTTACCACTGCTGGTCTTGGCAATAAAACACTCATTAAGTTCTGCAAGGCCGGGATTTTATGCCAGATTCACAAACAAGTCATTTATAAAATTCCAGAACAGGTCCCCAAACTACCTGTCAAGGAGAAGCAAGAATCTGATGAGGTATTTTCCCCCAAGTCTGCCCTTTCTGTAAGAAGGTTTTCTTTTATTTGGCTCTAGCTGCAACGTATTGCTAGATGTCATTGTAAAATGCAGAAAATATTCATTCATAAATATTCAGTAACATACTGAACTTACAATGAACTACACTGGCTGTAGCAGTGAATTTAACTCACAACACACAGAATGCTAGAAGCCACACATTTAGATCTAATTTATTTAGTTGCTGATAATAAAAGAGTAGCACAATAATAATGCAAATTCTTACTTTTAGAACTACATAGCATGTTCTTGTACAAAAGACTGGGAGCAAAACTCAGAAAAGGGTATTCCATTAACCTTCAGGTCCTGAAGCTGTTACCATAGACAGTATTTGCTCTCTTACAGATGTATCTCTCCAACAGATATGCCCACTACCTTTGCAGTCCCTCACTTCGCTTTCTTTCTCCATCATATATACAAAAAAATATACAGGCTGTTTAGGAGGCAGGGGGTCTCATAAAGGCAAACAGCACCCTTACATTGATGGAGTGATGTTCTTTTTGTAGGCAATTGCAAACATATATCTACCCACACTTTGTATATTCTCTGTTGCAGTCCTTTGACTGCAGGGCCTTACATGTGCAGGAATCAGTCACCTGCTGTAGAAAAACAGACTTTGGGCATGAAACTTTAGCTGCCTAAGAACACAGAACTAAGGTCTGAAGCAGGAAGTGAATCACATCACGTACAACTGAAATGAAAAGTTTGTTACTTGGTGACCGACTTCCTCCTTAGGCATGACTATCCTTCCATTTCAATGCTATGAATGTCTGCAGGAAAAAGAGATGCACCATCACAAAATGGGAAGATTCATACTCTGGAAACAATATAAAATTCATGGATGCCATGACTACAAAAAAAAAAAAAACACAACACAGGTGGCACTACTATAACTGAAGATCTTCCTATATGCTCAAATCACAAAAGAGTACTTCCAACTACCATCCCTCCTAAGCCAATGCTGAAAATCTGGAACTTGAAGCAACACAGGAAGTGCTGCCCACTGTGATGCTAACATATTCCAGTAACAGGTAAGTTTAGTCTTGCAGACTCTCAGTTTGAGATAGGTGCTCTGGCAGCTTCTAAAGGTGTCATAGCAAGGTTTCAGCAGTTCCACTCTGCCATAAACTATGGAATAAGGTATTATTATTCATGTTTTTATTTTGATACTCTTCAAAGTAACCAACTTTTTCCAGCTGATAACAAAAACTGAAGTTAGTGATAACAATGATTCAGTGATCACAATGATCCATTGTCTTACTACAAATCAAAAGAAAGGCCACTTTGCTTCCTAGTTAAGGAATTTTCAGCTCCGCGTTTCTGTTGCATCAGTAATGTTTTGGAAAGATGAGATTCACACCAGGTATAAATAAATGCAACTCTAGCAAATTCCAGTGGAAGTGCACCAAACTCCACATACCGTAAGCCATTGTGCAGTTGCCAAAAAGGAGAGAGAGGAATTGGGCTCCAGAATAGTTTGGCTCACACTGTCCTCATGGGGAAGAAAAAGTCCACAGTCTTCTTCAAACCCTGACTAAAACAGCAGGACAGAGAATGTTTAAAAGGCTGAGCCCAGTTTACTCAGCAGCACCTATTAAGGAGTTTTTGAACTCGTGAAAAGGAGATATTCAATCTATAACTGTAAATGTTAGAAGAGGAAATATTTCTCTAATATTAACAGAATCTACCTGAGAGTAAACTTAAAATTCAGAAAATAAGCAGCAACAATCATGATAAAGTCACTAATTTAAGCAGGGAAGTGCTTCCTTTTCAGCATTTACCATCCAAATGCAGAGCACCTTCAGCAGAAATTTTTCCTAGAACAATTTTTCAACTGTCTTAGCCTGCTTCACACATAGCCAAATCCCAGCCCCCAGTGAGAGTGCAGATGGCAAAGCTGAGGACTTAGGAAGGAAAAGAAAAATGATAAAGACATTTCTGAGACATAGCCCAAATTTTACATAAGAGGCTTTTAATTCCCCTGTTTTCCTGGTTCAGAAGAAGAGATAGTTGCTATTCCACAATAATTTTATATACATTACTTTTATTTTCAAAGGTAGGTAAAGAGAGAAGGAAGTTGGATTTTTAGAAGTTTAAAAACAAAACTCTCCTTTGCACATACAGACTCTGCAGATTGCGTGTAAGGTTGAGGTCGCTGGCGGGGGGGCAGAGGGAGGAAGTGTGTAACCACAAACTTAGCTAGGCTAAAAGAACATTTGCTGTACGCAGCGGTGGTAGAAAAAAACAAGAAAGAAGAAGAGACTTCTGCTTTTGTCAGTATGCAGGTTCAGTTTATTACAAGAATATGAAATCACAAAAAAGTTTATACCAGCTTTATTTGGGCAGAACCTCTGCTTTTAAACAGACTGCTCTTGGGTTTCTACTCTCCCAAAACCAGGAGAGTGAGGATTAATACAGAACTGATCCAGTCACAAAGATCATCTGAAGACCCTCCCTTCAAAGACATGCTCAAATGGCCCAGACCTTCTATTTAAAACTCTGTATCTTTGATCCTTCTCCAGGCTAGCAGTGCTGTTAAGATATGCTGCCCATCTGCAGAAGAGGAACACCTGGAAGGACATCTGCCACTGCAGGTAAGTAGCTGTCAGACCACACTGATTTCCACACCAAACCTTGCTGAGCACTCACGGAGTCAGCAGGTAGGTCAGCTCTGAATGCTGTAGGACAGGCACTACCAACAGCTTCACAGAGTTAAGGGAGCCCCTTTACCAAAGACAGGGAAGAGCAAGTATGCTTTTACACTGAAACTTCATCTTCTTTTTACAGGCTCTGTTAATTACAGTTCACATAAAGGACTATTTGTTAGTTGTTTGTCAAAATGTATTGCCTTTCAGCCTAGATGACCACCTCTAACTTCAGAAGAAGATATATTTATATATTCTAAATATTTACCACTCCTCTACATAAACAATCATATTCACTTACAATAAGATTCGGGGCTTTTACCTTTATAGTTAGCATTAACTTTCATTCAGCAACACAAATAAAAGAGTTCAAACAATTCTTCAGGGACACATAGACTACAACACTCAATTTAAAATTCACTACAGAAATACCTACTTGCACCTTTCAGCCAATTTCCAAAGAATGACACACCACTGCCTTTTTCCTTGGAAGTACTTATCCTACGACATGAATGCCTTTTGTGAGGAACTCTTGTAAAAAAATTTCCATACGTCTAAATTGTACCATTGTGTTCACTCAGTATTTTAGGAGCATATCCAAAGAATATTGTTAAACTGGAAAGTACAGTTTTCCTCTGCACAAAACACAGGTATTTCGCTTACAGTTATGTCTGCTTAGGCATTATAGAAAATTATTCAGATTATTCCATCCAGACTTAGTATTGTAATCAATTCAGCATCTGAGTACAGGCATTTGGACTTACATTAGGAACTCCAGATACTCAGTATGTCTTCTGCAAGATACTCTTTCCAAATAAAGAAGCAGCTGGAAGGCAATACTTTAAAGGGGCTATGGGCACAAAAAAAGCTTTTTCACTTAGTTGGCTCCATCTGTTTGACAAGTTACGAACAGATGCTCCCTATCTTCCCAAATGCATTTTACCAGTGACCAGAAAAGTCAGTTTTTCAGCAGACAAAACATCAGTATCCAGAAGTGGAGATCAACCACTTTCAGAAGCGTTTCCCTTTGAAATGGAACAGTTTGTACAAAAACAGATGCTGTGTTCACAGACAGAAATATGGACCATTAAAATAAAAGTAGGTTATTTTTCTTTGTGGGAGTTAGTCTGGAGAGGGAGTTAGAAAGGAAGGGACACAGAAGTGAGAAAGAAACAGGAAAAAATCAGAAAGCACCTTGAGGAGAAAAGAGGCCAAGGTATTTGCTGTTCATTTGTGCTATCTGCTATCCTCTGCTTGCTGGCCCAGTGTTCAGGCCTTGCTTGCCTCATTTTAGGTCTATGTGAAACAGTCTCTATCAGGTCACTGCTTCTCTGCTCCTACAAACAAAGAAGAAAAGATGAACAATTGTGTCCATTTAATAATAAATAAATTCAGAGTGCCTTTCTCTGTCAACACTTCCATCTTGCATGCCTCTTAAAAATGAGCCCTCTTCTGCTGCTCCCCCTGCCAAACAACTCCACAGTCAAGCAATTTCTTTTCTAAGCCAAGTGCCCACCCATAGGTAAAAAACCCTGCCAATTTCCCAGCCCTCTTCCAAAATGGAGGCCCACTTCTGCCTCAAAATCCTAAGAACTTAATGAAGACATGTTACATTCAGTAGTCAAATTTGACCTGTGTTTCTCAGCCTTTTTTGCCAAGCTCGCTGCTTTATTTAGCTTGGTCTCAGAGCCAGGAGGGGCTGCACCCATTTGCTGGGGCAAAGGCAAATCAAGGGTTTGCTCCAGGACTATCCCACACCCAGAAGAGACGGCTTTGCACCTGCTCCATGGATAAGACACAGTGAGCATGGTTTAGAGGTCTCAGAGGAAGCTGGCAGTGGCCTCACAGGGAGACGATGGGGAGACGATGAGGAGCAAGCTTTCCATCATATGGAGTCAGAGTATAATGATGGTCTGACACCATACAGTATTAGCCAACTCATTATCTGGCAGGTGTTAATAGCTACCAAATATTTAGTCATTGAGGACAGGTAAATTCTACATTCAAGGTCCACACAACCAGAGCTCAGAGGTATTAAAAAAAGTGGTGATTTTCCACCATTACCATCTTCTAACAGTGAACAAAAAAATTCCATTAAACCTAGGGAGATTACACCTTAAGTCTCTTGCCTGGAATTCCTGCTATGGCAAAGAAACTCTGATGTGTCCCAGAGAGTCTATAAAGCACAGTTCAAGGTTAAGAAAGCAAAGGTACAGTGAAGAGAAGACCATAGAAGGCTGAGTGACATTTCTCCTGGACCTCAGAATGGTTAAGAAAATGGCAAAAAAAAATTGCTGGAGTCCACTTCAGCATTATCTCTTAGCAGTGGATCTAGCCTTTTCCAGCACTGATTCACATGCCCATAAAGAAGATCCATACACAAGGAAGTGCTAGCTGGAGAGAGCAAATTTAGGACAGTGGACTCTCAGGGCACTCACAGCCCTGACAACAACAGGTATTGCAGTCACAACTCAGGCTGCAAAGGTGCTTCTTCATTATGCTGAGCAAGACCTAAGTCCCAGCCTCATAGCATAACCAGACAGATTATTACGAAGTGTCTTCATGTTTATTACTCCGCCCCACCTTGCAGTATAATCTTACATTTGGTAATAGTGAGTTTTCAAAACAAGTCATTATCTGACAGGTTCTTTTAAAATTTGATAGGGGAAAATTAATGAGACTTAAGACAGGAGCAGAGAAGATACAGATTAGGTAAACTCCTAATACTTCCCAATTTTAGTTCAACGAAGTCCTACTGTTATGGTAAAGCAAGATTTCAGACAGGGTGAGACATATCTTGCTTAACAGAGGGTAGTCCTTGGCCTCCAAATGAAATTTTCTTTAGTCACTTTTACAGTGTTAAAAATCTTCCATTGCAAATTGTGGTTTGGAGACTTTCCCAGTTCTCACTATGAACCACAAGCCAAATTATTCACAGTTTCAGACTACTGCAGTAACTGGAGTCCTACAGAACATCAAACCCTGCAATTATTAACAATACCTCTTGCTCTAGTCCCAGTGTCCAAACTCAGCTAAGGAGACACTTAGTAAGCCATTCCTGTTAGATTTGCAAATTGAAACAATATTTTTTTTAAATGATAACTTTTATCCTACTGTATTCTGAAAGCCAAAGCAATATGAGAGCACAAACAGAAAACAACATTAAAACTATGAACAGTAGAGAAAGAACTTTGATCAGTGGTTTGAAACAACTTTCTGTGGTAACTGCACGTGTAGCCACAGCAAGCACAACAATGGCTGAGGTTTCTAGTGGTCAAGATCAAAACAAAACCAATGACAAGAGTTTTCACATGGGGGCTACACATGAAATTACTGGTGCTTGGTTGCAGCCACATATTAGTTTAGGTTCTTTAAAAAAAAGTCTGCCATTAAACTGAAGTAACAGCCAAGCTGTAAGACCCGCATCTTTCTTTGCTGTATTTTTAAAATTATTTTATTAGAAAGCTTGTGAAACTTCAAAAAAAGCAGTATTATGTATCTTGTGCAACTGGCTGCTCTAGTCACAATGCCAAAACTGTGAAGTTCATACAAAATTAAATTTGAAAAACAGAGTGTTGTGCCTTCTGCCTCAGCAAGTCCAGCTGTAATGCACCCTTGATCTGATTTGATATGAGGAAAAAGACTCACAGTAAGTTTTTTCTCCATACTCAGCAATACGGAGCAGCATCAGAGAAAGAATTTAGTAAACTCTCTTCTAAATCCCTAATTCAGAAAAGTCAGACAGATAAACTGCACCTGCATCCTCAGTTACCTGCTTCTCTGCCACCTCTTCCCCTATATCCACTCACTATTTGTACACAGTGAAAAGCCAAGCGGGCAGCCCTCCTGGAGAGCAAAAGCCATTACCAGCCCACAGCCAAGCAAAATGCATATTCGAACAGGGCCACCAGGGACCACTCAGTACATTAAACAGAACTTTAGTATCATCTCTATCTAAACCATCTCACTGGTAATTGACTTAACTGGAAAGTAAAAAACTTGCTGACAAGGAGTCTAGTCAGATTTGCTGTGAAAAGGTGAATTGTGGTGTTACTGTAACACAACTGTCAGTCAGTGACATTTATGGCCTATTTCCCAGGAATTTCTGCATAAACTCAGTGGCCTGTACTCTAGGGGCTTATGTAATGTATAGAGTTGTGATGAGACATCCCAGCTTGGCCTGAAGATTTTAATTCTGAGATTCAAAATCATTTCATGAAGACAAAATACAAATCATATCTTTTAATAAGCCTTTAGAAAGTAGGTCAGTGACCTCACTGAGTAACAGATAAACTTTGCGTTGATTTAATTCTGCAAACACCACTCATAATACTTTTACACAGAAAGATGTACAGCCTTGAAGATATCAACAGAAAGGTTGTTCTGCATTCAGGAAACCAAGGGTTACAACAACACTGAGCTCTGAAAGAAGGGGAGTGATTCCCACCTGACCAGCTAGCAGGTTCAGCGATACACTGGCCTCTCTGTGCAAACCAGGTGCCAAAGTTAATTCTATCAAGGTCAACATAAAGGTATTGATAAAGAACAGGCCCTAAAATTTCCAATAGAAAACTGCTTCCATGTATTACAAGAAAAGTGGCTTTAAAAATTCACATAGCAGTTACTCAACATCACCCGTGAAGCAGACCAGTTTATTTTGTAACATTCTCAATCTGTTGTGAGTAACAACTGCTTTTCCAAAGATGTAAGACATCTTTGTTATGAATAATCACACTATAACCTGACTGTCTTCCTCTTAACATTAGACTTTGCAGCAGATTTGTATCAATGAGCATTCCTATTTCACATTTGTTCTGTACAGAGGAACAGGGTAGGGAGGAAGCTGCCACTTTCTCATTAAATAAATAACAAATATGCAAAGAGATGCTGAACATCATACAACTGCTACAGTCCAGGAAAATAAATGCAACATGGCTGCATTAAAAACAAAGGTTAACAAAGACAATGTGAAAGGCATTCCATGAGAAAAGGAACATTAGAAGTCCATGTGGTTTGAACACTCTTTGGATCCCAGTTTTGAGTATCAAGGTGACTAAAATTAGACAGTGATTTGTTGGAAGCAGAGAGAAGCTTTAGTGCTCATTTGGTTCATTGGTTCTGTTAGAGAAAAATCCAGTAATATTTTTAAATATAAAAACAATGCCCTGACTGGACTGACAATCTTGTTTTTACAGAAGACCAAACACTACAATAGTTGTTGATTGAAAACATTTTAAAGCAGAAATACGTTACACCATGCAGAATGTCTTTCTTGTGACTGTGGCAACACACTCTAGGGCAGTATTCACACAGTCCTTAAGCATCTAAATTTGGGTGTCTATGTTATGCACCTACTTTTCAATGAAACTGGTTCAGAGATACAGACCTCTGCTCTGAGTTGGTTCTGCAAAAACACATTTAATTTATTGGCTTCCCAGGAAACTTGCTCTCTCAGTGTAGCTCCTACATTCAGCTCCATAACGAAGGAAGTCTGAATACTTCTTGCTGGCTGACTTTTGCCTTGCCTGGAATTCCAATTTGACAGAACTTCTAGGAAGATCCACTCTGGTAATATCAATAATTTTATCTAAATTAATGATACTGTCTACATCAGTTCATCTCTCCTGACTTGGACATCCCACCCAACAATATGCTGAATGCCCAAACACTCACAAAAATAAAATCTGCAGCATGTGGAATTGCTGTAGACGTGCTGCTGCTGTAGAGACTGCTAATGGTCATTCCCCCTTTTCTCTTTGCTAATAACCTTATTTTATTTAACTTACTTCTTTGTCAGAAGCCTAGCATATGAAGCCTCAAAAGCACAACTATGACCTGACTTTTAAGAAGAGAAGGATCAGTACTGTAATTCTTCTGAGTTCTGGAACCCCTCCATCACCACCAATCCCCAGCATGTTCTGATGTCTAGCATTACAGGAATGCCCCAGGAGTGTGAGTGATGCCCCTTCGCACACACTTTCCCTCCTTGCCTTTAGCCACCACCAAGATAAAAAGAAGCAGACAGCAGCTGTTAGTAAAAAGCTTCTTTATCCCAATTACTCCTGCTACCCCCTTTTGTCAGCAGCTTACCATGGCCAGGGAATACCTGTATTCCCACCTCTTATACTGAAGCTGGTCCGCTTGAAGTTGGTGCATTTTACAAGGGACTGAACCTTTTTTTAACAACTGAAACTGGCAGAAAATAATACTTAGAATTATAGTATGTTGCTGAACATACCTCCTTCAGGAGTCCTAAAATTTAGTTTGAATCTTTCTCCTTAGCAACAAAGAGACTCGGGCTGTAGAAGGTGAATACACTTGACAAAACCTCTTTCTTCATTCACATTTAACTAGTATATTTCCATTTCTTTAAGAGCCAATAGATGCATTACTTGCTTAGCATCAGTAAAAATATTTTCCATTCTTTTTATTCAGAAGCTATTGCAACTGATGAAGAAGATACAGAAATCTACAGATAAGACCAACATGAAAGGCCTTATCTTTTCCTTTAGTCAAGGCCCAAGTTCTTTAATAGGACAATAGAATATTTTTTGGTTATCTGCACTTCAGCTCTATCAGCCTAAAGGATAAAGTATAAGCTCCATTCTTTTATTTGAGGCTAGCAATAAAGAAGGTCATGCAGAACTAAGCCTGTACATTTTTTAAAGAATGTTCAATGCTTAGATAATCCTCTTCTATTTCCCCCTCACAAAGTTTAATGTCCCTTGTTACGCTATATATGCTTTTATATCTGTTCATCATCATGGTACCTGAACATTGTATTAAATCAGAGACATAAATAGTGCAGCTTCTTGTGGTGTAGCTAACCCATGCTTGAGTTGGTGGGGAAAGCCACTGAATTAAAGCTATATTCTGCTTATTCCTATGAGTTATTTTGCTCAGCTATGTTTATTATTTTACTGCCTGTATTAGAGCAACCCTAAGCAGACTTACTTAGTGTCTCACAACCCCACACTGTAGGTCAGTTTGTAGGTTCTACCTCACTTCATTAAGTTCTTATTTCCAGGTTGAAGTTTGTAGCACGATACTACAAACATCCCACATCCCAATCTGGGTATCTCTCATCAAGTGGGATTCGTGCACAAAAGGGGGATTAGGATCATTGCACACGCAAGACAGGCGATCACACCATCCTCTCCACTTTCACCCTCTACAGGGTATCAGTTTCCAAACTTCTTCCCTTCTGCCTTCTACTGCCAATGACAAACCCTACATAATACCAAAGGAAAAGCCACCATTTTTACACTTGACAACACCATTTTTTCTCAGAATAGTCAAAGACTTGCCACAGAAGGAAATAATCATGTAGAAAGTGAGTTTCCTGTGTAAGCCATCCAAACTGATCCAGTTTCACTGAGATTGTTGATACTACAAATCTCATAACAAGTCATAACTACAATACAAATCCTCTTTGCTCTAGGGATGAGGGCTCACATAAATGGTATTACAGATGTCACACAAATTTGCAAATGTCCCTAGAGGAAACAAAGACCCACTTTCCAGAATTTGTTTTAAAGAACATTTTTCCATCTGTACTGTTCAGAGTATCATCTCATTTTCCCTACAGTAATGAAGGCAGTTAAAACTACTTGTTTTCTATGGTAGAAAATACAGCCCTAGCACATCAATGGGGAAATGGATCAAACAGTCACCTCTGAAGAAAGTCCCTGTTTACATAACAACCTAGATTACTTAAAATATTTTTGAATCAGTGAAAGCATGATGGTTAAAAATACTGAAAAGAGTCCTTAAGCAAGGATTTTTATCAGTCTGGAATACAAAAGTATAAATTAATGAAAGTAGCCTGCCAACCAGCACTGAAGTTGGCCTGCTAGTAAATGCACCAATGAGGATTTGGTTTTTCCATTCAATATATCTGTACTTGTGCGTATTTGCAAGCACCATATCATATAATTAATGGACATGTTAAAAGTTTTATCTAAATTTAACTCTTCAAGTTAGCTGATTCTTTTCCTCATTTATGAACAGCAGTTCCTGTTTCCCCTACCTGGTTCTTTTTAAAATCAGGTCAACTGCTAGAAATGCATCTTTTTCAACCCATCCTCTTCAGTCTCTATTTTGCTTTCGGTCATTCCTACCCTGTCTCACTTTTTCATAAACCATTGCAGTAAAATTATTGTGTAAGTAGCTAAACTGCTCAACACAATGCTGTAGCTTTCCCAGTTCAAAGCAGGAGCTAAAACAGTGGCAAAGCAATGGGAAAAAAAAAAAAAAAAAATAGTCTTAGAAAAATTCAGAGTAGAAAAGTTTTGCTAAGTTTTGTGCATTTTGGTGATGCACATGATTTCACTTGTAAGTAACATTTAAAAATACTGTAAGTGTCTATGAATGACCCATGGAGGCAGTGCAGAAAGAGGACTAATCACACTTAGATAAGGGCAAAAGAAAAGAGTGCATCAAAAGTCATGTAGATGTCTGGATTTAAAGCATGTCCTTTCCAACCTCCTAGCTTTCTTTTGCACTGAGAAACTCAACTCCTCATCTTTGGCATTCAGCATGCATACTCCTCATGCATTCTTCTGTCTGATAGATCATTTTATAAACCTGTTCTTCATAGCCACTGTCTTATTTCCTTAATAAACTTGGTTTGCTCTTTCTCAGCCTGCAAAACGACCAACCACTAAGATACCATGGTGATTAGGAAAATGGAAAACATCAAAACAGACAGATTCTGTTCCCTTTAACTGAAATGCAAATTTCTTGTTTCATACAGGAAATTTTAGTAAAAACAACTGCACAGACAAAATTCTTCCCAAAGGTGAGTTTTGTGAATGAACAGTTAATGTAATGTAAAGATTAGCTTTGCAAAGGTGTACAAAGAAAGAGGCAATAGAAAAAAAAATTCTATGTAAAAATAAAATAACCTGTGATCAGGTCATATTAATCTATACAAACCAATAATGAAATAGATATATAAAGTGCTCAGAAAACTATGGTTGCAGAACAATCATGGACTGTATTCAGTGATAATTTCTTTCTTCAAAACTGCTGGAAGTCAGACCTACTGCTAACTTTCATGAGCATGTTTGAGGGCCCACAAAGCAACAAGCCTGCAGTTCCTGAAACATCTGCCCTTAAGGTGACATAGCTACAACACAAGAACAAAAAGCACCATGCAAATAAAGTAAGTGTAGTTACTTGGGATAAAGTTTTATGAAAAATTCAGCATTGCTTCATTTGTGGGATTTTTTTAATGCTTGGGCTCCAGACAGTTAGATGGAAATTTCAGCTTTCAGTTGTATGTTCTTTTTTCAAGTTCATAACTTCAAGCCCCTGCCAGAGAGATCAAGGCTTGAAAATATGAAATAAGGATGTCTTAAAAAATATAAGACAGGCAAAACCTCTCATAATTATTAAAAAGTTACAATCTTTAAGACTAATTGCATTTTCTTTGCAGTCTTGATTTACAATTTGAAAGCAGAGAGTAGAAGTAATATTAGCAGTGATTAAAACAATGCAAAACAACACAAGCAAAACTGAGTGCTATCCTTTATGACACAATATTCAACCAGCAACTATGTATATGACCTTCAGTAGATATAAAAGCCAAACCTTATTCTTTACACATCACCTGAGTAAACTGTCACCTGGAGTAAGCAAAATTAGACAAAGAGGTCATGAGAGAAAATGGTTGTCATTGCAAATTACTGAAAGCTCAGAACTGCAGGAGCTTCTAGTATCATTATTCTCCTTTGTATGGTAAACTTTCTTTTTTGAATCATCCAAATTCAGTTTCATTGCTACACTCTCATACAAAGTCTCTCACACGATGTTTTGCAAATCAGCTCAGGATCTCTGTAAATAGCCTGATATAAAAAATAACTGAGCCATTTTGTACCCTGTAGGTGGCAGATGATTAGGAACTTAAATATGTTGCAAGTCATGTCCAATATTGGTTTACTCCCAACTTAACCATGCAGCTGTCAGTACACAAACCACTAAGTATGCACCTCTGTTTCTGCAACCATAACTGTGTCAAGCAACATCTGCTAACAAGTTTCATCCCCTTAAGAAGGATTTAAAACATTTTATCACATGAATCAAATGCTTTATCATGTGGATTTCAGAGTAGTAGTCCTTTTGATTTGCACACAGCTTGAAAACATGTCAGACATTTCTTTCAAAATCTCTTGCCAACAAACTATGGAAAATAGATTTTATTTCAGGCATTCTGAACTGTTACTGACAACTCAACAGTATTTCAGCCTGCTATAAGAGTTTCTAGGATCCCAGATTTATCTCTCCATCTCCACACTTCTTGTTCCCTAGCAGCTTGTGTAACTTACCAGTGATATGTTCCTCAGCATAGGCTGTCAGTTCTGTACCCATCCGCAGTGACGATTTTAAGTCACTAACAGGATGACCTAATCAGCATCTGTTCTTGCTATTCCCATGGGCTGCCAGGACATTTTTTTTTTTACCATGGTTTTTTTTCACGTGTAAAATAATGTTAAGAAGTTCCCACAGCACAGGCAAAAATGTAATGTTTTTTCATAGGCAATATGCTAAAATTGTATCACTGACTTCTAAATTATTGATATACTTTACTTGTGACTATGAACAACAGGCTAAGTGCTTGTTTTACTTCAGATCCTTTATTTTTATCCCTTCAATTTTAGGAGAAGCTCTGCTAAACAGCATGCTACAACACGTGGTTTTCCCATCCTATTCGGAGCAATTCTGGAAAAATTCCCATCTCTAGATCAGCTGTATACTGGGTCAAAATTAATGGCACATTGCTTGAAATTTACAGGATTTATTTTTGTTTCCATAAAGCTTAAGATAATCTTTGATACAGATTTTTGTTCCAGGATGAACTGTGTATGCTGAAGATAGTAAACAAAAAGAACACATTGTTTCCAAGAAGCCATGAACATGCTGACATACAAGATACAGAAGGAACGAACTTGGAAAAACACTATGAGAGAACATAGATGATGGTATGCCAACAGATGCATAAAAGGCAAGTCTTACAGTATTTACAAGGGTCTGCTGGAAGCAACTATCACTGCAAATGCACAGGAGAGGAAACAAGAGCCTGCATCAAGGAAGGGGCAGGATATGTACTGCATGGCACATCACCGTAGGCATGGCTAGCCTTTCAAAAAGTACAGCATGATCTCCCCTGCGTCACTGTGGCCCACTAGCTCGTATTGAAGAGGAGGAAGACAAAGATAACAACCCACCAACCACCTGTCCCCTCTGAAGCATCTGGCACCAATATTTGTAAGAAAGCGTCTTAATTTCAAACTCCCAAACACACAGACAGGTTGTGTCCTTACTGCCACTCACCCTTTCAGAACTACTTCTGCCTTTTTTTAGATCTTTAAGATGGAACTCTGGTAGCAGGGATACAGGTAAGTCAGAAACAATACGCATTTTTCTCTATCTTTGCCCCGGAGGAGCAATGTACAATACTATATCATTAAAACACATACCAAAATGTTCTCTTCTGGTTGTACCCTGAAAACAAAGCTCTCCTTAGCCTACTCATACAATGGGACACAGAGAAATAAAAAAGTTACAGTTGAGTATATAGAAAACCATTATCTCATTAAGCATTGAATGCAAACACATACTTCATAACCTCAACACTGTAACTGTATATTCCTGTAACCAGCAGAGCACAGCAATCAGCTCAAATCCTTGCAATGCAGTTGTATCATGATATATTTGCATTGAACGTCAAGTTCCAAATTGGAACTGGCAAGCATCTTAGCCTTGCACAACAATGCCATATGGAGTTACATCTGATACAGCTCGAGCAGAACTCCCTTCCTACCCAGAATACATCAAACAGTGCCACAGATATGCTATGGCATTTAAATAGTAATAATGTGGATGTGAGGGCTAAATTAAAAATGTGTTGCATATTAGAAATTATTTGCGCACTAAGATAAAAAAAAAAGAGGGATTCGCTGACTTTTGGCAGCAGAACTTACAGATATGTTTAAAAAAAAAAAAAAGAAACAAAAAAACATTTTACTTGATTACCTATATGTCAGCTTTCTTAGTGGAACAACTGTAGGGCTAACAACACATCAAATGCATTAGGACAGAGAGAAAAGCTCAGCTAGCAACAAAGATTTTTTTGCTAGCGGATAAAAGAGGAGCTAAGCAATATAAGCATCCAATTAGAACAGGGCACAGGGCTGAGCTGGCTGTCAGAAACAGCAGCTCCACTTCAGTGTGCTACAGATGTGAGTTGTGTGCTTGTGCAAATCAGGTTCATATTTTCAATTCACACAAAGAACAGCTGAGATGTGTGTGCTCCCCCACCAATATGCCTCCACTCTGGCCAACCAGGGTCACTTACAGGGAAAGAAAAGTAGTTCAAATCTCTGATTTAACTGCTTTACAGAACTCGCAGTTTATACAGTTGCAGTGAGCTGTCACTCGGCACAATTAAACTTCTTGCTGCCAAGAAAATTAGGAATTTTTCTCATTTTAACACCAGATCACTAGCCCAGTTCATGCCTAGACCAAAAAGCCATCACACAGAACCACTCACTACAGCCTAAATCAGGATCTGAGAGCTATCATGTCACTACAGCCCTGTCACCAATTGACTGGGCTGCCCATCATCTTCTGAGAAATCTGTTCTTCACTGGAAGTGACTGTTCAAGGCTCCAGTGTTGGGTAACAGAACCAAAAAGCACAGTTCCTATAATAACGATGCCATTACTTTTATGAAGGAGCAGTTTACTCCAGAAAGCCAGAGAAAGAAGGTTTTGTCCCAGGATCATTTACACAACTTTTTGAATTTTTTCAAATCAGTATGTGGCATGATAAATAATTCAAAAACACTACAATGACTAAGTACTTGATGGGTCAAATACCAAGGGTTTTTCTTCAGGTCAGACAAACTCACTAATGACTCCACTGGGAATACATGTTGAGTGAAGACAACAGGATGGCTTAAACAGTTTTCATATCCTGAAGCACACTGCTAACTAGTTTTTGCAGCCTGCTTTCTAAATGTCCTCCAAGGTCAGAGCACTTCCAAGATGTCCTTTTCTACCAATACATAAATGGGCCTTACTCAGTCCTTGAACAAAGTGACCACCCGCCTTATCGTCTACTTACTCTGCAGTAACACTGGCCTTCCAGCAGCACATGCAGAACTGATTCTGCCACGTTTTCAGAGACCCCAAGTAAATGCATTTATAAGATAACTGTGCTAACATAAGCCTTCCAAAGCTCCAAAGAAAAAAAATTAGCCTTCAGGTTACTTCATAATTGTAATTAATGCTATAGCTTCAAGCATTCAAACCATGCAGGGCATCCAGCAAACACAAATACTGTATTTTGCATAGCACAGCATGTCCATGCCTGCCAAGCCCCAAGTTCCCTCAATGAAGCACTGAAACTGGCTGCTCTGAGGCACACTCTCAGGGACTGACCAATCAACCCCATTGGAGCCAAGAAGGCGGCACAACGACAGTCAAACTGCAACAGCCTCCTGCAGTTTCAGAACTTCATTGATGACATCGAAGCTAAAAAATATCTGGGTAACTTCTGAGCAGCAGCCCAGGGACAGCAGTGGACCTAGTTCAGGTGCACTTTTGCCACTCTGCTTGATAGTGCAGGAATCAGTGCAGACACCCCTGAAGACCAGTCCACAAGAAGATAAGCCTTAAATGTCCCAGAATCCAGAACTCTCACAACTCCTTTCCCACATGCTCTGTCACAGCAGTTGGTTTCTGACAGAAACATCCTGCTGCCTGTCATCAGGCTTGTGTTTTTCAGGGCAGGCAAACCATTCCACTGTGCCTGGTGAGTACCTGCAATGGGGGCAGCCCCAGCTCCAGAGGTTGCTCTTTCACCACAGTCAGTGCACCATCATTACCATGCAATTTGGATACTCAGAATTCAATTTGTTTGTTTCTTTGTTTGTTTCTTTGTTTTTGTTTCACTTAGGGACCCAAGAAATATGTAGGAGACTGCAGTTCTCTAGATTTGTGCTGCTGGTTTTAATCACATGCACCCAGACAACAAAAAGACTGCAATATTAAACACCAACCTCCCAAGAGTGTTATTCTTTTTCTGACTTTGAATTGCAGCAGTGATACATTCTGCATACGAGGATAGTTCATTATGAGCTATGGGTGTGTTCAAGATTTTAAAAAGCTTTAGGACATAATTTGTATAAACACTTTCAGCAAGAAAGGATTCCAGGAGCTGGTAACTTCCTATTAAGCCAAATAGAATAAAAGAAAGTCCAAATTCCATGGGAGTGTGAGCCAGGTTTTAAAACAAAAATGGGCCCTCTTCTAAGACGATGCCAGTGTAGAAAGTTTGTCAGATGACCATTTTCACACACTTAGGAACTAATTGCATCATAAAATATGTATTAAATATAACTTGTCTGTGCATTAAATCCTTTTGACGTATGAGTGGTTATCATTTAACATAACTCCTTGTACAAATTTTAACCTAACTTCACTTATGTGTAATAGTTCTATGAAAGTCAATGCAATCTATCAGTCTCACAGTTTTGCCTTAAAACGTCAAGCCTTTGCTGCTGAATTGCTTTAGAATAGACCTGACATCTCCAGTTTTGCTGACTGATGCAAAGACCAGGTAGCTATATTCAAAACCATCAAATTTATATTAAAATATGTTTGCATGCAGCTACTGCTACATGAAAAGACAAGATTTGTGCTTTGTCGGTTATAAATATCCAGAATTTCCTAACCTTTAACTGGAGCTAGGTCAATGCTGTGATGCTCTGGTACTGACAACAGCGTGTAGAAACTGAGAAAAACAGAACAAGGATCTAATGGTCAAATTCTAACTTGTAACTCAGTGTAACAGAAGCAAGTAACAGCAAGTCAAGTTTTATGTGCCATGTAAAACCATATTAACCTCAGGCAAGCAGGGAAAGCTTTTCAAAAGCAGCGAATGGTTTTGGATGGCTCATGTACCAGGAGAATATAGGATGACCTGAAATAGGCTCAATTTTCAAAAGATAAACAGTTACAATGTCTTGAAAGATGTTGCAATTTCCCAGTCAAAATTTGGTCTACCAGTCACAAATTCCTGCAGCTCAACAACGGAGCAGTTAGGTAAGCAATAGCACTCTAAACCTAGCAAATCCTGTGTCTTACACAGGCATATCCAGAAGAGTGTTCAAGTCCAGACAAGATATTTTTTCTTTCTTTTTCCCCCCTTAGTGGTTTCAGAGGACTCAAAAGTTCGTAGCAAGATTCCTGTGTGAATTTTTTAAAGCAAATTAACTGACATAACCTGCATTGGGGATTATGGTCCAGAAACACCACTGATAACTGATATTTTTCAGTGCAGATCTCATAAATCCCTCAGATCAAATCATAAAAATTCATAAATCTAGAATTTAAGTCACATACACATCAGAAACCACCTAAACATTTCACCCATTGGTCATCTTTATTCTTCTTTCAAGCAATATATAATTAACAGCAAGGTGTATAAACAAGTAAAAACAAAGTAAAAAGAAGTAGTATTTAATGTCAAAAGCCACCTGTATTTTAGCATATACAACTTAGAAACATATAGAGGTTTTAATTTTATATATATCTATCATTAGCACATGTAATAAACCTATCTTGCAATTTTAAACTATTGATCTCACTTTCTCCTGCTGCATTTCTTAACTCTAGCTGCTATGTTACCAGTATATTGATCCATAACAATAAATAAATTACATTTTCAATAATGCTTAAGTGATTTAGATGCCTAAGTCCTATTTTTAAGAGGAAACAACTGGAGAGAACAGGATATATGTATCCCTACATGATGAACTGCTCTTGCAGATCTTACCCACAATTATTCTGAAAAGTTTTTGCTGTCCTGTCAGCCTTGTTGCTGTTTCCATAACTGCCTTGTAATTTTTTCCACCCAATTTCTTATCTTTTCATGAGTAGGCTATTTGTATTACTGCTTGACCTAGAGGCTCAGATCAAGCTTGAGAGCTTCATTAGACTGTGTATGTGTTTGTACAGAGCTTAGAAAGTGATACAGGAAGCCATATCCTCTCTGTATTAAACACTGTGGCACACAGAAACTAGGACCAAAACTTGTAAAATTAAATAGACAAGGTTCATTTGAGAATATGGGCTTAAATTACTTCCTAAAATTATAAAAGTTATCTCTGGAAGTTGCAGAAATTAAACTCAAGTTGTTGGTTTCCCAACCTGTTGCCATAAATATTTTGATTGTGATTCTCATGTACTATTTTCACTTCCAGATGTATAAATCTGTCTTGACAAAAGCCCTCTGCATGATAATGACATGGTATGCTGCCTCCAAAGAGTGGAGGTATAGGTAAAAGGATGTCTGCCAGGAGGGCAAAATCTGTATCTTCCCCTACAACCTGCATCTCCTTCAACAGAGAAAAAAATCTCATCATTATCAAATACCCTTGAGCAAGGAACAATTTAATTGAATTTTTTTAAAAATCACAACATCGCACCTACTTAATTTATTTCTCTCTTACTAAGCAACATCTGTTCCTCTTTGTTCTGAGTGTACATAAACTAAAAGAAAAATACTAAAAACTGCATCCAAATATGATTGCTCTAGTATCAGCACACACATCCACAATATTTTGCTCAAGAAGATGGCCAAAGCCACAGCTTCATCCCGAAATGAAAAGCAAAACTATTTGAATGAAAGACTTTCTCTAAACAAAAGGTAGCTGCTAGTTGCTTACTAAGAAGACAATGACTAACAAACAGGTAGGATTAAGCTGTAGAGAATCTGTTGTTCTATTTTTAGACTCCGCAGCCCCAGGGTAAATGCTGAGGTACTGTGCATTACACGAATTATGCTAACACACTGCACAGTTGCTTACTAGGCATGCTACTTATTATCTAGACAGGATAAGAGTCTAAAGAACATCTGTACAGACTGAACGAGAGCCAAAACCTCAGCGAATGATGCCGCTCACATCAACTTTTTTTGCTGAAATTATCTGGACTAGACATGCTGTAAGTAAACTAACAATTTGGGGGATGTTTCTTCCCAAAAGAAATTATTTTAAAAGATAGTTTAGAATGCCAAATAAACAAACAAATGGCATTCTGTTCACTTTTGGCAGGATGTAAAAGATAAATAATCTGATCATGTGGAAAAGGAGCTGACTTCCAGTATAAATACATATTCTAATCTCTTTGTGTTATAGAAAGAGAAAACAAATAGGATTTAGGTCATATCCTCCACACTGCAAAGAACATCGAGAGATAGGCCCCACATCTGAGTTCCACAGCCTCTCTCCACATGACTGTAAATGTGACCCACAGTCACTTCACATCTCTACACTTTTCCCTGAGTCACAGTGTACGTCTGGTGATGCCACCTGTTTGTTCTTCTGCAGATGCTTTCATTTCACAGTTCAGATCAACATCAACCATTGGGCAACTCTCTTTAGCCTGCTCAGGATACCACTTCTTACACCTTGTGTTAGGATGCAGAGTGGAAGAAGCAGGTAGGTCCTGAAAAAAAAATTTAAGTACACAGTGGGGCTTTTAAAAACTCAGGAAGGAAGAGGAAATTCAGTTTGGTAGGACCTAGAAGAAGCCTTGGAAGAATCAAGACAGTGCTTAGACCACAACAAGCAAAACCCCACCTTGTTGTCAGCAAGGACCATCATTGCTACCATACAAGAAAAATACAGGATAAAAAGGGCAAGCAGAGAAAAGAACCTTTTATCCTAAACAGTCATCATGTTACACAAGGGAACAAACAAGACTGGTGAGCTGAATGAAGTTCATCAGATTCCCAATTAATTGCCATCCCTACTTGTGGGTGCAGAAAAAAGTAAAATAATTCTTTTAGTCCTTGGTGGCTTCACAATATAACCTATTCATATGAAAGTGATAAGCACCACAGATGCTTTTTTTCATCTGTTGTTCATGGGAACTCCTCCAAAAATACAAGCAAGTTCCTCTCAGCAACTTCACACCCTTATCCAACATTGTAAATGATACAGTTGATCCAAGACTTAAATTTCTAATACTGTAAAACTAACTCTTCACTGAGATGGATTTACAACAAATCCGTTACACCCAGAGGTAGAAGTTCAGGACAGACAACATTCTGAAACATTTGGAACTCAGATTCATGTCCATAACATCCATATCCAATGCTTACACTAATACCCATCTGTTCAGATGGCGTGGTGCCTACTTTGAAGTCAGCTGAACCTGGTCTCCAGGGCACAGATGCCAAGAAGTTATCCATGATTTTCATGGCAACACTGTGGTGACCATACACACTGCAGAAAGGTTCTTTCTCCTCATCATTTACATGGAGGCAATATCATTACAAAAGCTCAACAGCACTTCTTTAAGAGAATAATTTTCAAATACTAGTGAAAGGTGACAGAAAGACTAACTTCATGGGGTCTCCCCTGCCCAGACTCAGTTGCTGAAGCTATAATGAAAAGATTATACAATACAGAGCATTGTGCCTTTAACAATGCAAGTGGCCATAAGGGAGAGGCGAGATGTAAAAGCTGAGACAAAAAGCTCACTGGCTATTACAGAAAAAGAAAAACTGATAGAGGTCTGAACATACACCAAGCCACTAACTCCAAGGAACGGGTATTTAAAAGAAGTGCATTTCATAGGACCTTTTACATCTGGTATTGCTGCTTGTAATCACCTAACAAACACGGTGCACGAAAAAACACAAACAGTTATGAGGGATTGCTTTTCAAGACAAATTTTCAACTTATGAATATGGGAAATTCTTAACAAAGTAAAATGGAAAAAAGACCATGGCCTCCATGTTATGTTAGCCCATGAAAGCAAGAGGTATCAGCAACCTGAAATTCCAAATACAAGGAATATTAAATGCAAATCCACATGGTGGTTTATCCTACAGACTGGGTAAGGAATCTAAGGGAAGTTCCGATTGGTAGCAAGGAGCATAGCATAGCAATGTCTGAATCCTGGACCACACTGAAAAAAGAAAAAAAAAGTAGCAAAATCTGTTAAATATTAAGGACATACTTCATGTAGGAAGTTTAACACTGAACAGAAGAAAAACATGTCTCTTTTGCATGAAATTCGTAGGTCTTGTCAGATACAAACAATAACAGCATCTGTGTGGCATCCTGTGAAATCATCCCTTTTAAATGGCATTCTGCAGATGAAACACAATTTTTTGGCTACAGTCTCCTGTAGTTTTGAAGCAAACTTCATATCCACCCATATCTTCACATACACAAAGGACTGACTAAAGCAGCAACCAAATTTCATGTGATATGTGCATCCAATTAAAAACAAAAATGGGCAAAACTCACCTGTGACTAAATGTTCGCAACAACGTACAAATATTTTTCTTTTTTTTAATAAAAGTCCAATGGTAAGAGTAAGTATCTGTGCACACACAATTCAAAATGCCACTTACTACCAATTATTACCGCAATTAAGGCTTTAAGCATTTAACATTTAAATTACTGTTAACACAAATGATACACCGTATTTCCATCAGGTTTGTTTTATCACAGAAGGGAAACACCTCATCCGCCAGCACAGCCAGAAAAGCCCTTCCGCCCACCAATGCAAGCCTGGTTCTTCCTCTCCACAGTCTGTCCTCTCTGGGATCTTGGCCTAGAGAAATTCTGGTAAGGACCCAACTTTCCCTTTCCCAATACGGATTGCATACCACCTTCCTACTACAGCAGGCTGTAACACACCACTGCTTCTCCACTACCACACCTTACAGTCGCACCTCTCACCTCAGAATCACTTATTCAAGCCTCTTCTCAAGATGAGCCCTTCCAAACCCCACCACCTCTGGGGCAATCTTCTAACAGCAGATGTTGCTGGCTGGCAGTTAATAGTGTCTGGCAGATGCAGTGGGTTCTTCTGCTAATGGGCTACACCACAATATGTATATGAGTGCCCACCCGTAGGAGCTGCATGTGTAGAGCAACTTTGAAAACCACGTCACAGTTTTGCAAAAATCAGATGAAAATGTGAAAGAAAGGACTTCTAGTGAAGGACATAAATCACAGCAGTTCCTCACACCTGAGTAAAAACAGAGATAAGACACTATACCCTAAATTGGGATCACTCTAATCCTCTTTCAGATAAAACACATGGTAGTCCTTTGCCTATGTGAAGAACCACACTTTAATTTAATAGAAATTTCTAGCATAAAGTATTTTGAGAAAGGTGATGAAATAGAGACTGAAATTTTACAAAAACTAACATTTCTAAAGTACCAAAGACCAGAGAACTGAGGGAATCAGAGATGGCCTAAGTAACTGTGAAAACCTCAGCAAGTTGGTTTTGTGTTTGTTTGTTGTTTTTTTTTAAAAAAAAGCCACATAAAAAAACCCCAAAATACCCTCTCTAATCCTGAATGGTCCTGTTCTAGATCATATTCCTCTCAGTACAACTAGGGCTAACACCACTCCTCAACCCCAGAAACATCAATGAGTTTAACAGCTAGTATATACATACAGTACACCTAAACTGTCTGAATTACTTAAACACTGCAACCATAGTCTGGGTACATTGCATTTCTATCTATGACATTTGTCAAAGTTTAGGAGGAAAAAAAAATTAAAAACAAAAATATATTTCAAAGACAAAAAATGGGTTTCCCAGCTTTCAGAGGTAATCACCAGAAGCCCAACAATTTGAGATTCTTATAATTACGCAAGGCAGAAGCAAACATCAGGATACCCTCTCTCAATTCCACTGAGGGATATCAACACAACCTATAGCCACTTCTATCACACACTCAATTCAATCTCCAGGAATTTTTCAATCTCGTCACAGACAAAACTGTCACACTCCATCCCCAAAATAATCTCTCCATCTTACCACTACTATCATGTCAAGAACACTGTTCTTGAACTTCTTAAGTGGCTGGAAGCTTCTAACTTCCACTATTTTACTCCTGACTGCTATAAAACTACTGTAAAATGTGCATGTGCTAACATGATGCTTTTTCCTTAATAACCAAGATGGTGTAAGGACCAGTATTATTTATGGCATGGTGAATGCCATAACCTAAGAAAGTGTTGTGATTAACCCCATGTCATCACCACTCACAGATTCCAGAAACCAGTATAAAACTGATTAGACTGGCAGTAGGCTTTGGTGAAGATTCATAAAGAGTTTGAAGTCACTAGTCTGGATTTGCAACAATATACTTTTTGGAACCATAAAGACAGATGAGGCTGAAGTCCTGTACCACAGAGTACTTCCAACTTTGGCCAGAGTTTTATTTGTGAATTTGCTGCTTAACAACTTCTTGTGTATTCAAACTTCCACAATTACTCAGCTTCTACAAATTTGCCTCTCCTATGAAACTTTTAAGGTGACAATGACAAGGATCTAAAATTTGCAAACTTTTCTGTATTTGTTCCAGCATGACTTGAGATGAAGTTTTATTCAAGGCCTTTCATTTCTTCCAATGATGTTTAATACAACCTTATTTGATTAATCATACATAAATAGCTGTTTCATCATGTTTAAAACTATTTCAGCTAAATAATAAAATACTCTATTAATCAAGATTTATGGAAGAACTTCATTTTACACATGCCTGACATTCAAAAACTATACTTCCGGACAGTCATTCAGCTTTCTTCATTTGTAGCAACTTCACTAGTGAATGCCTCAGGAAGTGAAAGCCAAGGCAACTCCTTCAATACTGTTGTTTTTCAGTGCAATAATATTGTAAAAGTTTCAGACAGGTAACTCAGTCATCAAAGGTACAGACCCACAGTATCAGATTCAATTTATGAACACGGATCATATTAATATTTTTGGGGTTGAAGCTTTATTTTCAAAAATGTAAAATAATGTATATTTCTGTGTTAAGTTTTTAAATAACTTCTATTAAAACAATGCTCTGATCCAAAATAAAAAATGCTGAATTTTTCTTTTTAAAAAAACACTTATAAATTTCTGATGTTATGTATATTAAAATACATTAACATATAAAAAAAGTTTGGGTCTTCTGTTCTGATCAAAACAGAATAATTATTTTAGCTTAAAATTTTCTTTAATTCATGCTGTCTTTAATAAATAAAACACTTTTGCTGCTCAGTCCAAGAGCCCTGAATCTTCTTCTTCCAGGTAGAACATGTGTTTTGGAATTTCATGACACAAGTGTGTGTAAGATGGAAAATATCAATAAAAGAGCTCATTGTCTAGCTAACTAGTACCAATGTGCCAAGAGGTTGAAAGCCCTTTCTTTAATGTCCTACAATGCATTGTGCCAAATTCAAATTCTTTAAAGTGTGTAGAATCACTCTCCTCAAAGGAGACAGGCATCATAACTTCATTTAAAATGTACTATTCAGCTTGGCTTCCCATACTGAAGATCTCTCAGAAATTGACTTTCTGAGCAGCACAGCTGTCTCCCATAATTGTAATGAAAAAGCTTTTAACATATTGCATGTACACTATTCACGGAGCTGTCATTGGAAATGCCGTAAGCTACAACAGCGACTACTTTTACAAGGGAAAGAAGCATCCTATGTATTGTTGTATAACCTTCCAAAATCTTATTTTTCTGATTCTACCACTCCAACCTAACCCTTTAGTGAAACAATTTCATGTGAGCAAAATCTGGCATAAGAAAGTTACAGTATTACCACTACTCACGTATTACCTCTTCTTAGATTCCAGTCTGGGTTAGCTTTTGAATTCTGCATGACTGCACTGAATTTGCACCAGTGAAGCCAACGAGAATTTTGTTCCTGGAGTTACATTTGATTTTGCTCACAAATATGTACAATACAATAATTGCACAACAAGGTACAAATGTGACAATATAGCACACTAACAAACATTTAATTTCTACTAGAAGTACTTTTCCCCTATTGTGTTAATGTCCTATTACAATTAGATACTATTGCAATAAGATAGCAATTGAATTCCGCATATTTGTACAATATTACTTCTATTATTCTCATACCTTAATTCAATAAGCCAACATAAGTCAGCAAACAAAAGGAATACAGACTACAAATAAAGTGGTACTATGGACGACACTGGCATTCCTCAGAAAATGAAGATGTTAACCTGTATTTTATCTTATACCGCAAGCCAGAGTTAAAAAACGTCTGCTTGACATACCATGCTGCAAGTATATACCTTGGATAGAAACACTTGAAAACTTTGAAAGAAAATGTATAATTTAATCAAATTACAGATTGTATCTATTACACTGAGATAAACCAGAAAAGTGTTTCCAGGATCTGTATTCTAGGATAAATGTGTCCCAAACTGCAGTTTCTTTTTAGAGTGACTATTGCATAACTGTTACAATTTATTCAGCCAAATTACAGGAGCTATCTACCTGGACTCGAAAAGAATCCAACAATTCCATACAGCTGCTCAATATGTATTCACATTTTTGCTTATGTAAATCTCTGTTAACAGTATAATTTTATTCTAAAAAGTTATTAAAAGAAGAAACAGACGATACGTTAACACACTGCATAGTTGTATGAATCTATTTTCTTGTCTACCCAAAGTTTTCCAGAGAACAACAAAAGCATCTCAAAATGTCAGAAAATAGATGTAAAAATTAGTATACCTCTTTTGTTACCTACCTATCTCACAGATTTAAAAAGGAATTTCAAGCAGGAATTTGTACACATTACCTTGCTCTATATGTTAGTTTAGAATAGCTTAAAAATGCGCAGTTGTTACGTGGCTGAGTATCGTTTTAGCCAAGGGAGATGCAAATACCCAAACTTGTAACAGTAGTGAAGGTACAAATTGCATACCTTCTGAAACACCTCTGCAGTTGCTACGGGACTACAGATGACTAAAATGTAGCCACTCTCTTTTAATTCTTTTTTCAGCAGAAGACCAGGACACCTTCAGTCTTGCTTTGTGCTAACCACACCTCAAGAGTTAGTGGTTTTAACCTCTCACAGTCAGCAAACACAAGGCTGTATGAATACAGTGAATACATCAGGGAAACATATTCACTTTCAATTTAGAGGACAATTTTAACAAAGTTACAACTCAAACTGTAATCTGCTGTGTTGCTATAAACCCAAGGTCTCCACTGCAAGCAAGTCAGTGTAAACACTCTGTTGTTTCTTGGCACCCCATTGTGGACTCCTACTCTGATTCCTCCTCGCTACAGTTTACACTCTTTTCTTAAGATACGTAGTACAGCTTTTTTCCCAAGTAAGTTAGGCAAATCTTGTTATTAATTTGAAATGTCACACTTAATTTCTTGAAGGATGCATCCTGTTGCTCTGCTGAAGCCAGAAGGAAAATTTCCACAGGTTCACTCTACACAACATAATTCAACACGGAAAACATTAAATAACACTAATTTATTCACAAGGACTTATTTTAATGAATTATTGGCCTGGTGCTTCTGCTTTGAGAAGGAGATCTGGGACAGAAACAACAAGCTACCTGCACACAAACAAAGCCAATGAATCTGATTTATGAACTAGGTGATGACGAGTGCACAGTTCCCTCCACTTTTCTGCAGATTAGACCATTTTCAGGCACAGGTGTGCAGGCAAACCCTGCAGCTGTGAAGCTTTCCTAACTCTAAGTCAAGAACATCTAGACAACAGCTGTATTTTGAAAAGCGCACAGGCAGCTGAAGCAACTTGCAACAGAGCACAGTGCATTTTTGTTCCCAGCTTCAGGACACATTATTTCATGTTTATACCTCTTGTACCATCTCCTATAAAATCCTGCAAATCCTAACTACTCAATAGAAATGACACACCAAATTACACATACTCACCAGTATGCTACTGCAGATGTTACTTTTCAGAAGAATAAGAAGTCTGATATTCATCATAATTGAAATTCTCCTTTGTTTATGTTGGCAGGACTTGGGTGCTGGTCTTTGATATAAAGGGGAAATAGCAGAAAAACTCTGCTTAAAGAATCTCACCTAAGTTTCAGGACAGGAAATTAATAGTATTTTAAAAATTATTCTATATATTGATGCGAGCTACTAGGTTTTACCTTCTAGCACAAAAAAATTAAAAAGTTGTATCTCACCAATATCTCAGCATATCTAATAACAATGAATCATTGTGGAATCCTTCAGTATGAAAAGCACTAAAAATGAAAGTAAAATTCTGGTTCCAGTTAAGTCAGGCAAAGCTTCCAGTAATCAAAAGAACTCCTTGAAACTTTGCCACTCACTTCACTGAAAATATTGTTCTTAAAAAAAGAAAAAAAAAAGAAAAAAAAAAAAAAGAAAAGTAAAATTCAAATTAATGGGGTGTCTGTGAAACTGCATTTTTATAAGAAATTTTTGCCTAAATAGTTCAGGACACAACAACAATATTTTTCAATTCCTACCTCACCAGGAATTTAGAACTTGCATTTACAGTTTTAATATCCTGAACTTTTAATATAATTTTGTACGCATGCATCCCACATCACATGCTCTACACGCTCTTTGGCAGAGTACACATTTTCAGAAGCTTTGTTCCTCACAGACTAGCTTCACAAAAGACCTTGAAGAAAGAAAAAATCCTTTAGGATGGTTTCTGAACACAGTGACGGAGGTTTTGCTGGCTCACAGTGAAACAGGGAAGAAAAGGTGAACACACATCAAAGGAAAAGCTTACAAGCAGTATGTTTGGTCTGAGCATAGAAGGAAGCAGAACAGGAGACAAGAGTGAACATGGACCAGGAGCACATGAAATAACAGATGTTTTATGCCATGTTCCTAACAAATAAATAACTTCCTTTAAAGGAATACTACGGTATCTGGTTGCTACATTCTTAGCAGTTGCCTTCCATGGACAAGGTATCATATGACTCAACTGAGCTCATAATAAGCTAGAAAGCTTAGCCATATTACTCATTAACATAAATACAAATTACGGAATCGGTACATCTTCTGAAAGTTATCATCCTGCATTTACACTTGTCATTGTCACTTCACACTGCTTATTAATAACTAAATACATAGTATCTGATGAAAGCAGAGTCATCACCTAGATTGTTACAAGAAACCAAGAAAAAAAATCACAATCACAGACTGACATCAAGAAATACAATTGGGGTTCTCAAGGTCAACAGGTGGTGTTATCTTTTCATATTGTCAGTAACCGTGTTGGAGATTCTCTTAGCTGCTAAAGATGCAAACTGAAGAAGAAAATTACCCAAGCTTTAGTGTTAACATCACTCTCTTAAAAGATAGCAATTGTATCAAGAAGTTGGGTCACAATTATAAAAAGTACTACACTGGCAGCCTCAAAATTATCCAAATTATCCAAAATTATCCAAAATTCAACAACCTACTAAAGAGGTCACTGTTTTCTAAAAGTATCCACTTCTAACACGCATGTATAGGACTCCACCAAAATTAAGACTCTCATGTGAAAATAATTACTTTTAGGTTAAATTCAAGATTAGATAAGGAGTTACATACAGAATCTTAAGTCAGAGGACAAATAGCTTTTTCCCTCATTTAATTATAGAGACTCTGTTCTCTCTACTATTTTAAAGGAAGATTTTATTAGCTTACTGGAACATAAAGACAAAGGATTATTTATAAGGCATCCCTTTCTTCAGGCATTACACCTATGACCACTGTTCTTTTTCTACACAGAACTCTTTAATTAAAAATAGCCAAAAAACAAAGTCTCAACTACAACTTATAAGAAACTGCCCTGATTGTGTTACAATTGTATATACTATGATATTTGTAAGAAAAAGAAAGGTCCTTTTATTATCTGACTGTGCTCTTGGAAATTCCTTACAGCTTCTCCCAGTTCGGTTCTAATACATCTACTCAAGGAAGCACTCAACTGCAGCACAAGGAACCCAGCTCCAGCTGTATGCATCCAAGAACTGAATCCTCTTCCCTTTTTTGTGTATGTTTTGCAACCCATAAGAAAAGGCTGTGCAGGACTTGGAAATCAGTCATTCCAAGAGCACACCTAGTGTGTCAAGTGCCTAAAATCAAAGACTACACACTCCACAGTGTGTAAAATTATGCTCAGTCATCATGGCCACACGCTTACAGTGACTAAATTCAAATAGACTAAATTAAAGGAGCTGTGTAAACATTAATCAAAACTTGCATTGTATGGTTTTACGTAAGTCTTGGAAGACTTACCAGCCACAGAACATTATCAATGTTCTTTCTGTTGTCTTATCAGCTACAGTAAATTAACAGGCAGTATCAAATTGTGCAAATGCTTGTTTCAGTACATAATCCAGGAGAGTAGAGGTTTGTCTCCAACACCTGATGAGGAACTTGCCAATGACAATAATATTTGGATGTCTGTTGTATGGCTGGCCTCTGACTGGGAGAGGAGGTTATGTACACATCTGACTTCTGTGCAAAAAAATAAAATGGTCTCAGAACTCAGATGAACCTGCTGTCCTAGACATCTGCTGCGTCCAACACAAAGAGTGAAATAATTTAGACAAGAATCATTATTTGTTACTATTTGTGTAACACTAGGACAATGGCCCTCAGATAGTAACATAACACATCACAGCAGAAATTGCAATGCTTGACATCTTGGAATCCAAGTAGTGTCCCTTCCTTAAATAATGGATAAGTAAACTGCAGATAGGAGCCAACTATATATTTCAGTTCGTAAGACTAAAAGCAACTCATCAGTGACTTCCACAACTTGAAGGGAACTTTCGGTACTTTGATGAGATTTTGTTCTGAAGGGACACAACTCATCTTCCTTCTTTCTTATGGTCACTCCACACCTCTCATGGTTTTATGCTCCACCTCCTGTCTTCTGCATACCTCAGTGTCAAAAAAAATGTCATAGAGAAAGCCGAGAATGCATGAACATCATCTGACAAAATGTAATAGATCAGATGTTTTTCTTTGCTGATATATGCTCAAACAGATAAGAGTGATATGATTGACATGAGACATCTGGGTACTACTCAACTATTATAAATTAATCCCTCTCTCTACTCCTTTTAAAGTTATATCATCTACCAAAAAAAAAGGATAACACATCATTCAGTCTTTGAGGCAGCGATTTTCTTTTTGTGAAATGCCTATTAAAACAAGACTTATTTTTTGCTTACAGCCTAGCCAAAATTAGAGCCTCAGGAACTACTATAAAAAAGAGAAATAATATGAGCTTTACATCTCAATTTAGAACAATGCCATCCCCTCAAAAAGTTCTTGCAGAGCTGTGTGACTAACTCTAACTGAACTAACTAGCAACAATTTGCTAGCTTCCCCATTTAATTAGTATTCTGAAATGTGATTTGTGAATCAAAGGTCGGTAGGAAAAAGTGTATCAATTCACGTATATAATTCCTTATTTATTAAGAATTCCAGCATTGTCAAAATAATAATAATAACAATAATAAATGATAATCATAATTATAAGAAATAAAAATTAGCAGGCTGTAAAGGGAGACTCAGCTTCTGTCATACTGAAGGTTGCATTGTCACTTGTTTGCTCATTTTTTTGATACCCATAAATAAATGGAATCAATCCAGCCACCCTTTACAAATTTATGCAGCCAACTGCTCTTGCATTTTTTTTAATTTGCCATCAAACTTTGTTTTATAAACTAAGTAGTTACAAAACTAAGACACAATTTTCCAAGCATCTGAAAACTAGCCCTGATGAATCCCATTACTACTGGAAATCAACCTGGGTGCTTCCTAACAGTTTAGATTACCTTTTTCAATGGCCCACTCAGCAATCCCCAGAATCCTAGCAGGGTGAAGGCTCCAATTTTTCTAGCTTCCTGGTTGTATAAAGGAGCCTAGTCCTTACTACCACAATAAATAAAAGGATGGGTGGCACTTCAGTTTCAAAGAGGTTTAAATTAGCTAAAAACAGGAATCTGAATGTAAAGCAAGTGAGCAGTGAATGAACACCGGCTGGCAGTATGTCACAGCACAGGATTTCTTCTGTGCTTGGATAAAGTTGTCAAGGACACCACAAATCAGGGAATTTCTACTTCTCACACTCTCCCAGCATAAAAACCACCATCAGTGAGATATAAAGACAGGCAAAGTACTTGCACCCAGCCTTAGGGTGTACCCAGGGTACTAATTACTGCACAGAGCTGGGCAGAAAATGGCTTCCCTCCCCCATCCCATTAACATTTCAAACTTATTCTACTGTGTATTAAAATGAAACCAATTATCTTTGCAGGTCTTTAAACGAAATGAAGGGTGGAGAAGAGAGATTTAACCCTCAACAGTAACACGGTTGGGCAACTCAGATGTGACACAGAAACCCACAGCTGGCCAAGAAGCACGGCCTTGAAAACAATCTCCTGCACGCCATCAAACCGCTCCCATCATGAGCTACTGGCTAGGAGTGGTAATTCCACCCAGGACCTCATAAATATTTCTCCTGTGTAAATTACATTAAAATGTCTTTGGTCTACTGAAACAACTGCATCGGATCAGTATTTCCAAAATAAGAATTGGATTAACAAAAAAGTCCTGACCAGCTGGAATAAATAGGATAGGATAGAGGTCTCCAGCTTGGTGATCTGGCTTTCTCCTGAACTTAGGAATGCAGACCATTAGCCTGGCTTTTTGGCATACTTGCACATCTGAAATAACAAAGCACACTACCTTTATACTAAGAACCTTTTTATTAGTCTCCAGATAACCCTGACTGCCAAGGAATTTATAGCTTCATTTCACGGACAATGGAAACTACACTAATGATTTATCAAGCTATCATCCAGGCAAAATTCATCTTTGGCACATGCATCAACACCCACGAGCATTTGACCAGCTATAAATGAGGACACGTGGCATTTTACAGGTGACTCAAAGTGTGTCAGTAAAAACTGACAAGGATACCTGCATCTCTCTAGGCTACTGATATCAGAGGTATTCTACACACTAGTGACTAACCATAACCACTGAAGCACCTATTCCAGAAAAGCTTTGTGTCTCTACTCTGCAGCTAAAGGTAAAATGTGAGAGAATTATAGAATCATGAAAAGTAGTACTCAATTTGTTTAGATACTGCTTGTATATTTTAATTAAAACACCATACACTGTCCACAGTTTCATATTCTATAGACAACTGGACCCACATAGCATACAGATTTGTCCTGCAGCTTGAGACATGCCTACATCACATTGGTTATGCTCACTGTAAGAATGTTTACATTCATAATACAATGCTGCAGTGTGATTTAAGGTTTCCAAGGCACAATTTTAGGATGGTTACAATAATAGCAATGAAGACAAGAAGTAATTAAAATCATTAGCCTTCCAGAACAATGCTAATGCTATACAACTAACATTTCTCAGCACAAACAAACATGAATTAATAATACATACATACATCTATTAAGAAGAGCATGAAATACATGAATACTTTGCTATTTGGGCCTTGCAAATCAAGGAATCTCTTCCTTCCAGTTTTATATTGCTGGAAGGTTTGAAACACTAAAGTAATCCTTGGCAGAAATGAAGCAGTGGAAAGAAGCCGAGCATTAGCATTCATATGAATCAGTCAAAGCCACACAATACATAAAATTCTATACAATGCGCTATTTGGCTTTAAATTTGCTATATAGAAGACATATTTTTGTTCATTTACAGATTAAACATATTCATTTTTAGAAAATCTGTGTATTTTTCAGTACCCTTCTCCTAGATGCCTGAGACTTTTTGAAAATCTGAAGCTAACACTGATGTAGTAATCTTTATGATGAAATTTAGAAAAAAATATATTTGCTAATACGTTGGTCAAGTTCTCTATGTAGTTTTTTATTAAAATCATGCTCTTACTTGCCAAAGAAATGATAGGTACAACTTTTTAATGCTTATGTTTCAAATATCTTCACTTTTTCAAACAATAAGGCTAATATGATACCTAAACCTCACAGATCTCCAGCAAAAGCAAATTCGGAAAGTTAAATGGGAAAAGGTTAATCTTTAAGAAATCACACACCCCCACAAACAGGTGCTCTCACAGGCACAATCAGTCAAGGAAGAGGGAGGGAAGGCTGTATAGCCCGTATTTAACAACTAGTATGAAGTTGGGGCATAACACTAAAATGTTAATCACCATAAAGAGTTGCAGGCTGTACGTCCTGAAATGGCCTCTCCCTTTCTTTTCTTCCTTCAATACATTACTCCCCACAATCATAAAGGGAGTAAGGCTTTTTATGATTCAGGTTCACTGTCATGCCCCAATGCTGGAAAATTTAATTCTGTCTTCCTGGTGACCCCAAGAGATGCCAGCTGCTTCCTTAGTGTATTTGCTCCCACTTGTGATTTGCAGCAAGTGTATTCCCTGTGTTGCCTCTCTCTGGTTTCCTATGGGATAGATTCAGCAGCCCCTACCATGGCATGACTTCTACTCAAGAGTTCTTGCAAACCCTTACAAAGGCAGAAATCCTGCTGCAGTCAGAGGAAGAGTCTGTCCAGCAGCACTCTAGTTGCACCTTCCAATCCAAAACTAGCTTTGTTTTAAATTACTGGAACTATTGACCCCACCTTCTTATGGGGTTATTATGGTTTCTGATTTTCCACCAACTGGCAATTAACTCCCATGTAAAGATACTAGATAAATAAGATAGTCACCTGTCTGTAAGCCAAGAACCATGGTACAGTGTAGCACTATTTTCAGTAAGAAATCCACATATTTTAATGCTGTGATAGAATATCAGACAGCAAATTCACCATGACACAAAAATAACATAATCATGCTCATCTTACTCCCTTTGCATCTGCATTCAGCCTTTCCATGTCAAAAATTATAATGTAAAATGAAAGTCAAAGGGCACAACTAGTAACTCAAATCCAGCTATGCTTTATTCCTCCTAAACATCTGGCTATGGATGAGCAGCACTGGGAAGTGTTTTAGATGTCCCTGCTACCTCTGCAGAGCTGATTGCTAAAGTTGAGGCATGAAGTTGGCATGATTTCTGGAGAATTTGTTATTACTGTTATCCCACAATGAAATTATTTAAATTAGAGGAAAAATTAGGTCGGATGAGGGCAGATATCAAATCTCATGGCAGTAAAGAACAACCATGTGGCTGGCACAGTAGTCTTGAAGAAAATCTTCAACATACCTCTGGAGCCTCACATAGGCTGAAAGCCCACCAGCTTTCCCTATGCATCCTTCCCTTCCTTCTCACACAAAAAAAGCATATAGAAAAAACATCAACCTCAGCTAGGGGTAAAAAGAAAACATATATTTAATTTGACATCCAAATAAAGCAAACAAAACACAGAAAAAGTGCACTATTTGTAGCTTGGGTGCTCTCCCACAGCCAAAAACCTGGACTATCACACAGCTCCTACTGTGAGTAAATCTCGGTGTCAGACCAGCGCTTCCACCTCCAGCATGCCAGGCAATTTCCCTAAGCCCCTGGCAACAGCCAGAAGGCAGTCCACTTTCTGATCAACGGAACACCTTTCCCTTCTATACATTTCTCTAAAAGTTCCTGTTACCTTCCAATAGCTCCACTAACTTTGATGATAAAGTGGCAGCTTCTCTTCCCAGTCACCAAACCATAGCAGCCAACATCTGTGCCCATGTCTGCTTGAAGCAGCAGCACCTGAACTGCCATGGCACCCTAAACTGAGAGAGTTTAGTCTCTCTCTGCCTCATAGAGCCAAGCCAGAAGATGATTCGGGTTTCAAAGTTGTAACTTTAGAGTAGTTCCAGCAGGTTTTAAAACAGACATGTGAAACCAATTGCTGAGCTAGGGGAATTGTACAGAGCTAGGCCCGTATATGGCTGTTCTTAATATGGCACTTTGTACTTTGCTACTAGAGACACATAAATATTTTATTTTTGGATTACAAGGGTTGCAAACAAGGTATGCCAACTAATGTCAAACAGAATAGCTTTACAAATTCCAGGAAAGTTATGTGCAGCGTTTAGACAACACATACCCAACAATAGGCTTAGTCGTAGTTACAGTAATAAGAGACGAGACATATACTCAAAATAAATGACCCCACTGGAAAATTCAAGGCACATTACTATAATTAAGCCAGAACATTTTCTGCAAAGTTGTAGACTTTCTAAAGTGGAGCTTGTATCTGTTAATAGATTTTGGTATAGAGACATCATAAACTTTATTTTTCCAACATTAAAAATACTACTCAGCTTTGTTCCTCAACTGATGACTTTTAAAAACAGATTTGATAAAACTAGCTGTCAGAAGTTCATTAACTACATTGTCATAATACTGAACTCAAATATGAACAACTCTTTTTTAGCAACTAAAAATGAGTACTGACACTATGCTTACACGCCCTTTTGATTTCTACTTGGTCCCCAGTCCATTAATTACTGTAGAAAAACTGGCCTATTATCAAAGATCTCTATTGGCTGATCTGCACTGCTATTGCATGGAAGTGTCAGCTTCTACTATGACACCCTATGCCATACTGCCTTTACCTGATGTACCTGAAAGTCCCAAAGATCTTTAGTTTTACTTCATTAGGGCTTATCACTTACATGTATTTGGATCCACTATATTAACTCACTTTTTGTAATTTCTTAAGGAAAAAATTCCTTGTGTGTTTACCACATCCTATATGTAAAAAAAATAAATATACAGGCTCTATATAACTAGCAGCTGCAACACTTTTATAGGGAATTTGAGTTACAAAACTATTATTTATTCATGTTCTTGCTCAAACAATGGAATGTCACTCAGTGATCTCTCTGTCACTGGCACGCTTTTAAAATTAAACACTAGAAATAAATTGCCTCAGGTTAAATAAAATAATCCAGCAAACAAAACAAAAGCAAAAGCAAAACCAGAGCAATCTCAGAAATACATCCTTTCTTCATCGTTATCTAGCTCTAGCCAACACCCACTTCCACACAGTACCAGAAGAAAAAAGCAGGCCTTGCCGTAAGTCCCGGAGGTTAGCAAATCTGGGCTGTTAAACAGCAGGAACTGGCAAGTTCTAGAAGTGCAGAGTCCTAAAAAAGATGCTTGCCAGATACTTCCCTTTCCCACTCTAAAGAGGTTTCAATTCAATGCTTTCCAGAGTCTGTATCTCTGGCAAAACGGCTGTATTTTCACATGCATTTAACTGCAGTAATATTCAGTATCTGCACAAAATTATTACTGCTAATTCACTCCATCACAGACTAAGCGTGGCATGTTACCTGCTATGGTCAAAAGAACATTTTTGCCTGGTTCTCAAATGTGCCAGTTACTAGGTTTCTTTCACTGCCTTTAAGCTGAATGCAGAGAGAGAAAGAGAAAAAAAGGGAAAAGAAAACAAAGGGAAAAAAAAAAAGTGAAAGCAGACATATAGAAAAAAGTGCATGCAGGGCCAGATTTTTTCAGCATGGAGTTTCAAACACTCACCACTCAAAATTCATACCAGATTTTCAAAAAACCTAAGCCCCAGTAGTTTCTATTGTCATCTAACAATTAAACAGATTTTAACAATCTGATCAGTTATTTAACTAACAGCTAATGAACCCTACTAAAAAACCCCCAAATCTTCTAACTTACAATTACATTTATTTACACACAAAACACAATGGCACAAACTAATGCTCTATATTTTGCAAGCCCTTGTTATTTATTTAAGAAAATACGATCAAAATCTCTCAATGTGGGTTTTTTTTTTTCCACAGTATGTCACTTTCCACACAGCTGTGAGAGGATGAATTGCGGCAGTGAAGTTCATGGTAAGGATGAGATTTTGAGTAGAGGAATTCCTGTTCACTGAAGGTCATGCGTCAGAAATACCCTTTTCTGTATATCAGGCTTTAAAAGGACAACACCTCACTTCCTGGTCTGAGTTGAATCTGCTGTGAATTTTCAAAATAACACTGATATGTTTTTAGTGGTTCAATTTGTAAAGGCTAAATCTGCAGTTAAAAAACCCCAAAGCCCAACAACAATAAAAACAAGGCTATCATGCTGTAGCTGGCTGCACTCAGCCTGCCTGCTTGTGGTTTACTTGCAGAAAATTTCAGTAACAGAGGGATTGTTTTATTTTCAGGAGTGGGGGGAAAGAAACATTTTTCCAATATGATCTGTTCTTATTCATCTTCACACAAGCTCTGTGAGGAGGGAATATAACGTACTTTTTAGTTTTAGTTTTAATTTTTAGTTTTAATATTTAGTTTATTTGCAAACCATTTCATTTTGTGCTTGAAAACAAAACTAAAAGATAAAAGAGAGCAATGAAAGTATTTTCTCTACCCCTTGCCAATAACACGACAAAGAATGGAAAAAACAATGTCTCACTTTAAGCCCCAGAACCGGTTAATCAAAGCAGGCAATAACGAAACACACTAGCTAGGAAAAACATAGTTTTTTATTGATACTGCACTTACTACCACTACCTCTGACAGCCTCAGATGGAAAACAGGAACCACCATGCTTTTGTCAGAGGTCTGCAGAATGAAGAAATCTCTCAGTAACCCCCACAAAGCAGGGTGAGCAAAAGTGCAGGAAACCTCCTAGTGGGTAATCACTGAATAACCAGACCAGCATGGACAGCTGCCTAATCCTCCTCGGTCTGCATTTGGCCCATATTCAGACACACAATCACCTCAGGACGAGGTACCAATTAGGATGGTAGGTATTAGAAGAGCCTACAAAATTTTTTAGTTCAGGTACTATGCCTTAGTGTTAAAGATATATAGGAGCAGCGAGTTCTGCATAGAAACAAGTTGCATAAATAATCCAGTATGGAATAATTTAGGTACAATCCAGTAACCTTGCAACATTTTGTGAGCATGTCGTTCTAGCCAGTTACAGGAAAACACTACACACAGATGGATGAGTTAAAAGCATAAAGGGCTGTATGTGGCCTGTGCTGGTAAGCTTCTTGTAAGCATTTTAACAACAATATCAAGGCTCATTTATCAGGGACACGCATTTCTCTGGAGTAATGCTGAGATATTTCAGATATTATTGATTTTTTTAATGTTGCAACAATTATTCCAGTTTTCCCACCTCTCCACACTCAGGCAACGCTGCCTAGTGGGACCAACCACCCTGCCAGCTCTGATTCACACTCTCCAGTAGAAAACAAGGGAGTGAGGGAAGACCAAGCCTTAACCTCTTTATTTAAGAGAAGTGCTCAGTTCCAGTCAGATACCCAGATAAACACACTGATTTCAAAACTCTCCAACAGCTCACTCATGTTAAGCCTTGGGCCCCATGTTACCTTTCAGGAGATTTTCTCCTGTGTGAGAACTTCTTCAAGGCCCCCAAATACCCCATTTCACAAAGGAGCTTCATGGCCCAAAAAGTGACCCAATCCAAACTATCTGAGGTATCACCATTCATAGATTATCATCATGGGGTCAAAAGAGAAGTAAGAGTTGCGGGAAGTGTACCTCTTCACTTGTCCTTTATTCCACAAATATGATGGAAAAGGAGGGGACAAAAGTGGTTCTTTTTGTTCCTTGACATATAGGGAAACAACAGGAACATTTAGCCCTAACGTTCAAAACCAGCACAAGGTTTTTTAAAACTCTGTAGGCTTCTGGACTCCCTTTTTGAAGCTGACAGCCTGCAAGCCAAAAATATCACACAGTTACTTACTCTTTGTATTAGTAAACAAACTGGGAACAGTCCTTCCCCAGCTCTTGATAACTGTAGGTCTGGCTGCAAGAGAGGTAGTCATACAACACCTTCAATTTCAAAACTAATTGCTTAAATTCAACTGATTTTGACCCTGTCAGTACAATGAGGAGTAAGGTTTTGCTTGGTTCTTGTCTCAGAGCACACACTGTCTAAAGCACTTATATTGTCACACTGAGATTCAAAGGACAACCTGCATGATTCAAAGGACAACCTGCATAAGTTTCTGAGGAAGTTATCCTCATCAGTATTTTTCAGGGATGTCCTGTACCAATCGCTTGGGATCAAGATATAATGGGAAATCTATACTCTAAAGGAAGTTAGAAATGCAATTACCAGAAAAGCTCTCCTTTCTACCATCATGCTTTTCACCAAGATCATCCTTTAGGTAAGATGAGAAACACTGACTTCAAAATACCCATTTCTCCCACATTATGATGTCATATGATTATGCAATATTTTCCACTCAAGGTTACTGTATATTAAGGAATATGCCATACTCCCAGGCTTGTCCTTTGCAATATTTTCTGGCTGATTTGCATGATTGCATGGTGAGAAACAAGGTTCCCCAGACTTGACAGGAAACTGCCTCCACTCCCCACCCCCCACCCCCAAGGAGCAACTTCCTTTCTTGCTTGCTAAATTTGGTTTAGCCTCCCTGTGGCCTCCCAGAAGGTGTCACCATGCACCTAGTCAAAAAAAAAATCCACCCTAGAAAAAAATCCCCCACTCCAAATTATTACAGCTCAGGATCCATACTTTAGATATTTCCCAGGTACTGGTGATCAATAGGCATGGAGGCACCCCTCTCTTTCTCTGGAGCACAAGGAAGGCTCTGACCCCTCGTGATTCATTAAGCATGGTCAGCTCTCCTCAGGAGGAATGAGGAAACAGAGGTAGAAGAACCTGTTTGATGAAACTCTCAGGACTGAAGCCTGAGGCAGCATTTTTGGTAGAATTAAACACTGTTTCTTTCTCAGGTCTGCCTCATTTTTCCTCTCCAGTACATTTACAATCCATATATTGGAAGGGTCAATGAATGCACAAGTTTTCTTCAAGCCAGAGAACACAGTTTGTGTATTGCTACACACAAGCCCCAGGAAAGGTATAATATAATCAAGAGCCTTATATGTAACATTAGCATAGATACACCTTTAGTATAACTTCAGTACCATTTCCGGAAGGGCTTTATTTCTACATGCTGCAATAGCCAGATGCAAAAATGTTAACCACTTGCTCATTGTAACAGCAATAAAGGATGAGATAACTGAACCAGTATGACTGCTGTATGTTCATTTTCCAGTTTATGCATAGAGCATATAGATTTCCTTGTGTAGCTTCTAGACACCACTGTGAGGAAACAGTTTTCCAATTAAGCATAAAAGTCTTGCTATACCCACCCTTAGCTCCAATAACACCAACAATGACTGCACTTAGAATATTGGTATCAAATTAGCTTCATAAGGACAGTAAAGTATGTATTAGTGGGAGAGGAGGACTGATTCAACATCCTTTGCAAACTCTGAATCTCAATACGAGACAGTTGAGATACCCATACACCATGAATGGCTCCACTAAAGTTAACAAAGCTAAATGTGAAGGAACCTTCAATTCATCTAAAAGTGAATGACTATACCACTACATGCTCCTCTACCCAAAGGTCTTGATTGCATATTCAATACATTGATCAAAGCGATATCCACTTTGGAAACTACTGATTAAAAGTACTACCCAAATTTGGCATTCTTTTACTCTAGATAAGCAAAAACCACATACAAATGCTCCCAAACATAACAGAAAAACTAAAGAAGGATTCTTTATTTTGTTAGTCCTTCTGCGTTACCCTCTTGATGCCTCTTTTTCATATCAGAGTTCTTATTAGTACAACAGACAAACAACAAAAATATGAAAGTGATACAGCCCCTGCAGATCAGCTTCTATCTTTACTCAAGTGCTGTTCGTGTCTGTGTACATAGAGCACTGATGCTGTGCACTGCAAGAATATTGGCAGTTAAAAAAAAGCTGACAGCAGTAACCTGATTTTACTTCAGAGAATAGATCTAATCCTAGGACATGATCCTGTCAGGAACTGAGAACCATAAACTTACTGGAAATCAAGTAAGCTCAGCATTTCATTGAAGACACTCAGCACCTTGCAGGTTCAAATCCATACTTTTAAAAAGTCACTTCCTATTTGTCCTTTGTTTACTCTGGCTTATCCTGAACAGGGCGGCTTTCCGACATGGAGGTAACTTTGGAAATGATTACTCTCATATTCTTTGATCATTTCAAAAGGCAGGAAAGAATCTCTCCCCTTTCCGAGGGCCACCCAGCTGAAGCAAAGAACGTTATTTTTTTCAGGCATGCTAATAAGAGCCAGTAATAACTCAATTGAGTCACTTTGGCCTTGAAACACCTGACTGAACTTGCTTTTGTTCTCTCTCAGTAACATTTTCCATCTCTATCTGCTTTCACACAGTTACCATTCAGACAACCCTAAAAGGGAGGCTGCCCTACATCTCCCCTTCCACTCAATATACCTTATCCGTACAACACACATTCACAGCCTTAATGTGTTTAATCTATTATATCTCTCACATTTGGATGGAGCCACTGGGAAATACAGTGTAACAAAATAGATCTTCAAATTAAGCTTTCTAATTATTAAATATGTTAACTGTAACTAAAGGTGCTACCAGTCTTTCTCCAGGGAAAAAAGAACACACAGATGGTGGAGACGGGCATTTCCTTTCCTAGATTACTAACAGAAAAGAAAATCCATTGAGTGGACATTCATACCCAAATAAATGAAGATAAATTATTTCATCGTTTCCCACCCTCATGTACTTCAGTTATTCTGAGCCCAAACCAATTGTTTGTTTGTTTGTTTTAAATGAGGCTAGCATGCACATGGCCTTCTGTGGCTATATATTGTTTCTGAAACAGGATCCCTCATCGGAGTTTTGATAAATGCAGCCTGTCACCACGATTTTTAAATTCTGCCATGAACAGAAGTGAGGTACTCCTCAAGTGATGAGATGCAAACAGAAACCAATGAATCAGTAATTACAAATACCACTGGGAGAGTAAGGTACAAGAGGGAAGTGATACTTGAAAAGCAGTAGCCCTTAGGACAGCAGGATTCAAGGAAAGTCACATTAAGCTCTAGGGTTTCAAGATGTAAGCCCTGGAATGGAGGATCTGAGCTTCAGGGCAAATGGCATTTTGAGGCATAAAGGAGTTACCTCCCCAGCGTCTTCAATAATGGCTTATACTGGGAACATGGTTTGTGAGCAGAGATCCATTTAGGACTGTTGACCCCTCCCATACACTCTCTTTTTTGCTGTTACATTAACCTTGAGATAAACAATGAACATACTACACTGATATTTTAAGAAGTGAAGACAGAAACATTAACTTCATATTGAAGCAATGATGATTGATATGGTCTCGTGGTACAGTGGACCTTCTGACTATATTAATAAACAAATCTGTATTCATCTAGTATTCATTCAAACCATTCTGTCTTAACAAAGCTCATGCTTAATCAGTGTTACTGTTCCAGCAAAATAAACCTGTGATGCCAAGAGAATTTGAAGATAATTGGTTATATCTGGACACCACGGCTTCTCATATTTGCCTAACACAAGAAAATCATAGCTTCTGTGCAGTCAAAGGTGTCACACTATCGTAAGTAAGAAACCGAGCTGTTAACATATTCCCTTAAGCCACTATTCTAATTTAATTTAATCAGCCACATGCATCTGAAATCAAGCAAATCCATAATACTATATCCTAAGGGTGCTGATTTCTTGTTGTAGATCACTGATCAGTGTTGGAAATTTTGGATGGCCATACAGAAATGCATAAGTTGCAAGTTTAAAGTCAATTCTTATGAGCAGATGAGAACTCCAACTAACTGAAGCTATACGTTCATCACCTTTGCACTCCAATGCCATCAGCTTTGCACAATACCACAAAACTTATTCCCATCATTGACTACTTTTAGTATGACTTAACAGTAATGTCTGCACAATACCTTTGAGATGAAAAAACTGTAAGTAAAAAGCTTCACTATACCTGCAAGTCCAGCTGTTACATTTATACTGATCAGCAGGACAAATAATATACACAACATGATAAGACCCAACAGAATGTCACTTCTTCATTGTGAAAGGATGGCAGCAGGTATGTTTTGTCCTTCCCCCACTTCATTTGAGCTCCAAATACAACAAATAATTACTAATTTTGCAAAGCAACTCTAAGTAATTAAACTTACACCTCCATTTTTCTTTCCCAAGTATATTTCCTCCTCAAGTCCATACAGTCTTAGTTGCTATAATCTGCACCAAATTTATCCCACCCCGGATCAATCCTGAAGCCTAACATGTAAACCCCAAGCCATGTTAGCACATCCGGTGTAGTGACTCTGTGGCTTTTTCAAAACCAGGGACAGCCTTGTGTAAACCACAGGCTAGCAGTTTGCCAGGCAGGCAACACCAATATAATCTCACTGTATCTGTTTTATAAACATGCTCAGGTGTTGGGTTGTCAGGCTTTGCTGCACTGCACAGCTGTTTCTCAGCATGGACCAGCTGCACTTACTCCCTCTTCACGAACTCCAGCTGTAGGATCTTAAGCCTTTCTATAAAAACCTATCACATCTCCTGCTAGTAACAAAGACAAGGCCTTAAAAATTGAAAATTAGGTCTTCTGTTTCTTCAGATGAGTAACTCAAATGCCAGTCCCCTTTACTCTGAATTTAGTTCATGAACAATCAAACAACACATACTTCAAATTTTACATTTTGTCTGCTGTTGTCTTCTACTATATTAACTACAGTTATGGGATTATAAATTATTTACAGAATGATGAGTTAGGATGACGACTTTCAAAGGTGCTCAAAACAACGTGTTCTACATTTCAAAGAGATCTGCACATCCAAATCTTCGGCCCTTCTGACAGCCTATGTATATTCATACACAAGTAGGCTCAATACCAGAGGCTGTCCAAGTTCTGCCCCTCTACTCCACTCTCATAAGACCCCACCTGGAGCACTGTGTCCAACTCTGGAGCCCTCAACATAAGAGGGACATGGACCTGTTGGAACGAGTCCAGAGAAGGGCCACAAAAATGACCCCAGGCCTGAAGCACCTCTCCTATGAACACAGGCTGAGAGAGCTGGGATTGTTCAGCCTGGAGTGGAGAAGGCTCCAGAGAGACCTTATAGTGGCCTTCCAGTATCTGAAGGGGCCTACAGGAAAGCTGGGGAGGAACTTTTTACAAGGAAATGTAGGTAGAGGACAAGGGGCAATGGATTAAGACTTGAAGAGGGGAGACTGCCATTAGACATTAGGATTAAGTTCTTCACAATGAGGGTGGTGAAGCACTGGAACAGGTCAGGTTGCCCAGAGAGGTGGTGGAGGTCCCATCCCTGAAGACATCCAAGGTCAGGCTTGACGAGGCTCTGAGCAACTTGGTCTAGCTAAAAACCTCCCTGTGCATTGCAAGGGGGGCTGAACTAGATGACCTTTAAATATCCCTTCTAACCCCATACATTCTATGATTCTATGACACATGCATGCAGGACACAGAATCACAGAATTTTTTGAGTTGGAAGGGATCTTAAAAGATCATTGAGTTCCAATTCCCCTGCATGGGCAGGGACACCTCCCACTAGAACAGGCTGCTCAGAGCCCCATCCAACCTGCCCCTGAACACCTCCAGGGATGGAGCCCCTAGAACATCTCTGGGCAGCCTGTTCCATTGTCTCACCACATTTACGCTGGAGAATTTTACATCTGATCTTTAACCTAAATCTCTCATCTTTCAGCTTAAAACCATTATCCCTTGTCCTCTCACTGCAAGCCCCTGTAAAAAGACCCTTCCCAGCTTTCCTGTAGGTCCCTTCAGGTACTGGAAGGCCACTATGAGGTCTCCCCAAAGCCTTCTCTTTTTCAGACTGAACAACCCCAACTCCCTCAGCCTGTCCACATAAGAGAGGCGCTCCGGCCCTCTATATGTTAATTGTTTTCACTGTAACAGTAATGCTGGTGCTGTCCCCAAACACTCATCCAGAGAGGTAGCCCAGTTTCAAACTACTAACTCTGCTTTGACAGTCTGAAAGCCTGGTTTTATAGATCTGTACCTCTACAGAGAGAACTCCACTGCCAAGAATTAAGCAAGACAGAGGCCTTCATTTCTGTTTGTTTGCTGCAATTGAAGGAAAGCAACCCCAAAATAAAGCAGCTGCAGATTTACAACAAAATTAAAAACAAAACAAAAACAATCCAAAACACAAACCAATAGCAACACATAAAACTATTAGCCTGCAAAAGCTATGCTACCAGAAGGAAATAAAAAAATTAGGAGAGTAAGAAGAGTGAATGATAGATGAGGAAGATGATGCAAGACAGACAGAAGGAAAGCAGGAAAGCAGGAAAGAAAGGTATCAGGCAGAAAAGCTTACTTCAGGAGTCCAGGTTTCAGACTCAGTCTCCCCTCTGTAAAAATGAGGATACTGATGTCTACATTGCAAAACTCTGAGACTAAAATCATAATGCTTTTGCCCTATTTCTGGGTGATATGGAGGAATCCAGTTTCTCCATCCATTACGCCACTTCTTAGGAATGCTGTGAAGATGACTATGCTCAAGATTCTCCAGAGTCAGATATTTTGCTAATGAATTTCATTACTACCTGAGCCAGATAAGATCTATGTAAATGAGAAGGAGACAAAGGCCTGTTCTGGAACCACTGATAGAAACAGCATGACTAATAACATTATATGAAGATTTATAGATGAATTTTCAGTGAATGCCCATTCCATCACTTCCCATTACTGGCATCCTCATTTGTTTGAAGTGATTGCATTAGTGGAAATAAAGGCAAAAATTACAAAAGTGAGAGGAGATAACGTGCTTTATCACAAGTAGATGCAGGACAACTAAGTATGTAAAAACTTGTCTGACCAGTTCACAGCATGCAAGATTATGATTAAGTTATTACACATTATATCATGGCTCACTAAAACTTCAGACCTTAAAGTAATCAGGATCAGAAGCACTTTGTGCACTGTGAAAATTAATTAACCGACCTCACTTATTACCACAAACATTGAGAAAAACCAAGCAACACTGACAACAGTCATTTTTAAGTTGTAACCTGTTATGACATTTTGAAACTTTTATTTAAATAAAGCCTGCTGCAAATACGATCTTCCTTATTTGTGTAATCTGGTCTATTATAAAGTAGCTTCACTTTGTTGACTGTCCATCTTATTTACATGTTCCTTGGTTTGGCACACAACATAAGCTTCAGTCTGTCTCTGCTGACTCATGTGAATAAAAACACTCTTCCTTAACTACCCAGTTAGACAAGTACTGCTTCCCCAGGGGACTATCAAATACATCTTTAAAAGTCACAATACCATAGCATTATTTCATTTTTTTTGCACGCTTCCGTTCTGAAAAGTATAGATTTGTATTTTGTTATGCATTTTTCTGGGTTTTACATGTCATTTTTATCTGCTACACAGGTACAAAACACTCATAGCTCTTACGCTGTAGTTTAAGACCTTATTATCCAAAAGTGAGGTAATGAGTTTTCTGATTTTACAGCATAAGTTCCTCCAGGAAGAAACTATGAATGTTCTGATTCTGCACTACCTAACGCTCAGTGTGCATTATCAAAGAGAAAGTAATAACTGCTACAGTCAAAACTGTGACCCTGTCAAAATGCATGCATCCACAGTCTGAGAAGGTTTCAGCGATTCACTCCTGCCTTACTAAGGGTATCACTAGCATCAAGTACATTTTCATAGGTGCATAAAAGGCCTCCAAGGCTTCACGTTACTTGCACTGTAAAGTTGATTAACCATGCATAAAGCTTATATACAGGAATTCTGCAGACAGGCACACTGCTGCTGGGAAGCAGATTTTGCTTGCTAGCCTGCAAAGAGGGTGCAGGGCTGATTCACAGTTGCTGGAAGAGCTGCAAACTTTTTTTGGCAGTTCTACAAAACATTTGGCCTGTAATTTGTCTTACTGATCACTGCCACAATTACATCCAGGTCCCAAACAGAAGAAGCCCAAACAATCCAGTGGGAGACTGCCATAAGAAGAGGCTTCACCAGAACTGCCCCCATTCTCACTCTGTCTGCCTTCCTTTTCAGTCATGCTGGTTTTACCTTGGTCTTCCTGGAACAGCATAAAACCCAAAATTACATTCTCACACTTAACATCTGATTTTAAATCTGATTTTTAAAACTATAAACTTCTGATTACACTATGCATTTTGAAAGCTTTATGGTATTAATAACACTGTTAAAGAAAAACAGTGCTTGGGTGGAGAGTGCACACATTGTAAACAAAATACGATGATTGGTACATGTTAGAGCCTGTCAGATGTCCAGAGTACCTTCAAACAAGGCTAGATATCAGTTTCATTGTATTTGTTCAAATATTCAATGATTTACTATTGTTTTAATAATGAAGCAACAGTCAGAAAAAAAAAATAACCAGAATGTTAAGGTTTTTGTTGGACTACTTTTTACTCTTAACAACACTCTGAAAAGTACCACTTGCAAGAAAACGTATATACCAAACCAAAGAGAAAGCTTTTGGTCAGAACGGACCGTTTTGACCAATGCATTCACAGGCAGTTCACAACACATTCACAAACTCTTTCACAAACAGATAAGACACTGAAATAATCACTGATGAAAAGACAGCTGGATAAGCTTTCCAAAGACTGCTGAATCAGAAGCCTAAATTCTTCATGCAACTTCCACATATCTGGAAATTTACAACAGGCCTCAATTCTGAAAAATGCATAAAATGCACTATTAAACATACAAGGAATTCAATTGATAGTGATATAACTACCTTTCTCCCTAACTCAGCTAGTAGGATGGAGGAGCCATTACGTAGGCAGCTAAACAGTACACACACTCTCAACAGTTTCAGCAATACGGAACACCATTCAAAGAAATTCCCATTAAAATCAACATAGGAACATCAGCTTTGAATTGGTGTGCAAGACAATGTATGCCCCCCAGTTACTGGTGTACAGCATACTATTCCTTTTGTGTTTAAGGTATATTCCTTTTTGCTTACACATCTACTTACCAATAAAACCAACACAGAAAGGTTTCTGCTTTTTGAACTGCACTGTGCTATGACAAACAGAGGTTAACTGATCTAATTTTATATTTTTTTTTACCATACTACTGATGTACAGTGAATGCATTTCAAAAAAAAAAAAAAAGGATCGGACACCCCACAGTCTTACTAAACAGTATGTACAAGAAGGCAGAATGATATCCCCTGCCCAAGACATCTGGCAACAAATGGGCAAAGCAGACACAAAGCATGAGCGTGAACTGGCAAGCAAAGAGCACCTAAAGAGATCATTGGAACTTGCCTCTGGCTGGGCTGCTAATGCACCATGGAATTGCTAAAAATCAGTTAGCTGAATTTGTATTTTAAAACCTTTTACGTGGCATTATTAAAAATGCATATGCAAAGCTACTTCCTAAATATGACCACTAAACCAACATTCTTTTTAAAAGTAACGGACCTTACTATATATTTATATGCATGTGTGTATATATATAAACACTGTATATATGTGTATGTATATATATAAATCAAGTATTGCATAAAGGTCATGCGAAAGAGCTCCAACGTTTTGCTCGTGTCATGGTCTGACGGTGCTAGTAACAGTCCGCCGGAGGTCAGGATGCTTCCTCTCTTATTGAGGGAGCTTTTAAAAGGGATCGAGGGTACACACGGGGTTGCCTCTCTCAGAGGATGTGCGAGCTCTGGCGCCGAGTTTTAGAGTGGAAACTACAATACCACCCTCACCACGCCCACAAATTGTTACTGAGACCAATATTTACTTTAGTCTTATCTGTGAGGGAGAAGGGGGACCGTTCCCCACAGCTCGTTATGTGAAAAGCACTGTCGCTTCTGACGCAACAGGTAACAGTTCTCCAAAATCAGTATGAAAGGTTAATAAAATTCCTTCCTCTTTCCTCCTCTTAGAGCCTTGATATGTCTCTGAGAACTTGCTGGCATAAAGAGCAAAGGTGTGGAATAAAATTTAACTAAGCTTATCTCAGCCCAGTGGCATTAGTACATAAGATACGTATTGTGTCTATATTTTATTATTGTAATGGTAGTGCTCTAACCCAGCTACTGATAATGAAAAAGCTCAAATGTAATAATGAAGTTAATACCAGCTTCTATGGAATTATACAGAAAATACTGTAGTTCCCTAAAAGTGGGTGATCCCAAACATCCTTAAAGCTATATGGGATACTTGGAAATAACTAGAAATTTGGGAACCATGGACTAGATCATAAAGGGCTGTCCCTCTAAATCTATCGTCTCCGTGAAGAGAAACACCACACCATGCAAAGCATCAGAATCTTCAGATATGTCCAGCAAAATTCCCACTATTGCCTCTCCACTTGAGATTTTGAGTTAGGGGCACCAAGGAAACCTGAATTTATAGGCTGCTGCTAAGCAACTGCTACTGCCTTTCACTCTGGTAAGCATTTTCCTATTATTTCTTTTGGCTACCCCAATCTGCCTTTTTTTGGCTTCTGCTTGGACTGCAATTTTTTGAAGACACAAACCACAATTTCACTTTATATAAAATAAAAATACCAAACAATACTAGGTATTTTCTGTAATTAGGGGTCCCTGAAAATCCCAAGTCAGTACCAATTAAAATTTTGTAACAGTGTTTCCATTGCTTGGGAGAGGCCAGTTTTCAGGGACATACTGTGCTCCTTCAACACCCCCCTGACTCTGCTTAAATCAGAGCATTTTGCTTTATGTTAAAGTCCACTATATTACACTTTTTCCTCTAACTACTTCTGTATCATAGCTAACTAAAAAAATCAGTACTTCACTTCTTTTGACTGAAAATAACTGCCCCAACAGCCACTAACCTGATCAGTGAGTTCCATTCTGCTTGCTGACAAGCACAGTGGGGACATGGTCTGGATGCAAGCAGCTGGGCCAGCCCCACAGAGCTTCAGGTCCTGAAGGTGTTTCAGAGTCCTACTGACACGAGAAGCTCACTGGTCCATCAGAGTGACCAGTCAAGGAAAGGAGTTGGAATGGTAGGAATAACAGCAATATGGATATATGGGAAGTAATAACAAGAAAAGCAAAGGAAAGGTTAAAACAGACTGCCAGAACTTGAGGACAAGGTGATAGTAGCAGATAAAGAAGTGGGCCAAATGTTCAAGAGGTGCCAAGGCACCATAGGGTTACAAGGAAGGAAAAAGGCAAGGAAACTGGGAGGAAAAGAAAAATAAGATTCCTCAATAAATCCAACTAGAACCACGTAAGAAAGAAAACAAGGTGGACACAGCATAAGTGACTTTTAGCCTTTTGTTTTACAACATAGCCTTAGACATTGCTTTCAAAGACCATGGATCAATCTCACCTTGTGTCACCGTTTGACTCAGGTCCGACAACAATGCTCTCGATCCCCTCCCCCCCCCACCCAGGTAGGGAAGGAGAGAGAGAAAAAGAGAGAGACTTGGCTGGATTGAAAACTAAACTACACAGCTTTAATTAAAACACTAATGAATCACACAAGAAAATATATACAATTATATACAGATATATTCAGATATGGGCAAAAGCCTCTCGCCTCCCCCCACCCTCAGCAACTCCCACAGCACTCCCCTGAACTGGCAAGAGTCCCGAGAAATCCCGGAGCCGCTGCTGGAGAAAGCGGAGAGTTATGAAGGTCAGGAGAGCTCGAGCCTAAGGGTCGGCGGTGATGGATGAGCAGAGTCCTCCCCGGACGCCAGCCATGGAACGGAAGAGCGCGGCGAGAAGAAGGAGGAAGCTGTCTTCTAAGATCTCTGTCCTTCCTCTGAGCTTACGTAGATATATGGAATGGAATATCTTTGGCCAATTTTGCTGTCTGTCTAACTCAGCCTAGCAGAACACACAGTTGCTAGTTAAAAGAAAGCTTACTGAAGGAAAAAAAAATCAGTGAAAAGAAAAATTGGCTTAATCCTGGCTCAAACCAGGACACCTTGAAATAAAGGGAAGTTGACAGATGATGCAAAGACTTATGAAATGAGTAAATATGGTCCAAGAAAGAAAACTGTACTTGCAATAGGTCTCTGTAGAGATCTATAGCAGGACATTTCATTCACGCAGTCTGCTAGCATTGCCAACATCAAAATGTCATCCGATCCTAAAAAGGTCATCCTATAATATCTTGACCATCTTGATGCCAGAACATGTAAAGAAAGATGGAGAATTGGCAGAATGAAGACAGAACAGATGATAAAGAGAAAACTGAAAGAAACCAAGGAAAGGTAAATCACTAGTCCTGCTGCTTTTTAGTCTGCGAAACAAAGCAAAGCAATTCCAACCATTTCCTCCTCACCTACGCAGAGTATGCACCAGTCTTCTGTTCATATTTTCACCACCATTACATATGTTTCATTGCTATTACGTCACTATTTAACAATACTTATAAATATGAACATTGACAAAGCCATATATTTGACATTAAATGACATTGAAAAGGCCAATGTACTGAAGAATGAAGAATTCTAAAATGCGTAAGAAAATGTGGTCCTCTATGATAGGAGGCTTGTTACACATTTCTACTGTGAGGTACTGAAAGATACTAAGTTGGCAACACTAAGTATTAAGTTTGCCTACTCTTCATTTAAGGTACAGAGGATACAATGGGGGCTCACTGTTTAAACAACGCAGAGGTGCATTTTATTTGGTAACTTCTAGACATTATTCACACTTTTTTGTTCCTGCCTGTGATGAAATTGCCCAGCAGGACACCAGAAACAACCAAAATTATTCTATTGTCTGGAACAATTAAATCAGCTTAAGTCAGCTGATACACGGCAGAAATGGCTGCCTGCAAGCCTCTGATGGAATCAAACTTTGCCTTTTTTCATTCTAAAAGCAATGACTTTTTTTTACTCTGTTCTTCAACAATTAAACCTTACAGAGTTCAGTGGGGGTAAAACTCTTAGAACTGTGTAGCATTCCTCTAACACTGCTTCCAATAAAATAAACATTAGAACTCCTGTTATATTTAATGGGAACATGCCAATATCACGAAGGCTTTTAGCTGTGCTATTCAGAAATATGTGAAATGTTGGCCTCTGTAACTTCTGTTAAATCACAGCAGTGATCATTTAAGATTTTTCAATTCTTAGAGGCATGTGAGAGGGCACTCAGAAATCAACTTTACCAGCAACTCAAACTACTGACTGTGATTAATGATCAGAGCAGACAGTAATTCTGCAGATGTTCTTACATCATTTTGATTTGCATTTTGCTTTACTAAAATACAGTGCAAAGTACATAGCTGCTATTGAAGTTACCCAATCTCTAGAATTATTTATTAGCTGTACAGTTGCAGTTTCATATTAATATTGCACATATACTTTATAATAAAATCTTCTAGTGACTGCCTGCCAAATAGGAAAGCAGTCACTTACAAATGCAAGGCTAAGCCTTTTCATCAGCCTTCTATGGCTTTGCCCCCAAATGGTTCAAACCCCTGTAACTGCTGCAATTTGCATGACTCATGACCCTATTCTTCAGACCTTGCTCTGTCTAGCTTGACAAAAGGGTTTGTTTCGTTCCCTCTCCCCACCCCCAAAAAGGTAGCTTTCCAACCTGTCTTTGGACTTCTGAGGTTATTCCATATACAGATAGTTACAGCTCTACCTTTCCATGTGGATGGAGGGAAAGTCTCTTCCCAGTGCTCTCTCACCACAGATTTACTGTTACTTGCATACCCTATTGTTTCTGAAACATTTCTCACCATGAACTGTAGATATCTTTCTCTTACAGTCTAATAACTGGGGCAAGGGAAAGGAGATTAAGACAGTACTGGGTAAAGCAGAACCAAATTCAATCAGCCAATTCCAAGCAGAAATGCTATTGTCTCTAATATTTTATAAATTGTAATCACATCCTCCTTTCAAAATTTGAAAACCCCCAAGAAGTTAATTTAAATGGAGGCTTAGTTTGGGAGTCAAACTTACCACACTTAGATGTCAACTCTCACAATTCCAACTTAAATCTAATCCTCATTTCAGCAGTATTTAAATAATTCTGGATGGGAGGGGAGAGATTTAGTTCTGGTGGCTGAGGAAAGCAGGAACCAGGCTTGCATGTGCAAGATTTGCAGAAGAATAATAAATCAGTAAGAGTAAAATGAAACTAAAGGATGTTGTTAAATGTTATTTATTCTCCGTTTTCCCTTGGAACACAGGCCCCAGTTGAGGAAAGAATTTAAACATATGCCTGCATGAAATCCAGTGAACCCAGCAAACACAGTGAGATCAGTGGTTCACTCACAACAGTGAAGTTCTGCACAGTGTCTATGCAACCGCCTAAGCTGCAATAATGATACACTCTGTCTAAAAACTGGCAGAAGAAGGACATGTAGGAACCATTTTCAGCCCATTCAGACATTTCTTGAAGTCCAGCTTTGAACTAAAACCTGTGAACCGGACTCTGTTACTTTGTTTCAGCAAATACTTTCTAAAGAGTTCTGCAAAATTACTTTCACTCTGTGGAAGTTTGTATCACTATTGGTACTGGTAACAGTAGCATGAGATTCTGAACAGTCATGGGATCAAATCCTGGCCTACATGTATGACAATTCAGTGCTAAGTGAAATGCATGCTCCACTATACACTTTTCATACCCTGAGCAATTTTTTCACATTTGAAGTAAGACTTTAGAAGCTATACACTGAGCAAAGCAGGCAAAAAAGCCCCCAAAAAATCATGTTAGTGAGCAACACATGGCCTTCAACTAGTCAATTTGCCCATGCCAGCTCATCCCTGTCTCCTACACGTGTAGCTCTCAGCTGTTGCCAAAAGGGCAGATGTAGTATGTGGGGCAGCAGCAACTTTTCATTACCCTCCTCCACGTTCCTCTCCATGCCTCATCTTCTCTTATCCCTACTTTGCCCTTTCCCTCTCTCTGCAGTAGCAACCTCAGAGGCAGCTTTTTCCTCCTCTATTGCTTCTCTGCAGGCTGGGAAGCACTGCAGGTAAGCAAAAGCTGTTAGGAGAGAACATTTCTAGCAGGGAGTAGGAGTAGATTTATGCAGCTGTAGAAAGGGATTGATAAAAGATAGTGGGTGAGCTGCGTGGTGACTGTACCATATCCCCAGCAGAGAGGGAAAAGAGGAAGCACAGGAGGGAGACCAGCCGGGGGAGAAGGCAAGGAAGACACCTGTGTGTACAAAGTGCTCTCCAAAATCTCCCATCTCCTCTAACACCACCCACCCTCACATTTACTCTGAGTCCCCATGAAACTCTGCTGATAACCCATAGCTCTCTCACACTCAGCCCCCAAACCTGAGAGACCTTGCTCAGTGACAGCCTTACCATGCAGAACCTGTCAAACAGGACAGCAACTTCCCTTTCATTTCAACAAATACTCTTCTGATAACAATGCTTTTCAGCAGCCCAGGAAATGCAGTTTAGATGAGACATAAAGCTTTCACAAGCAAAATCCTAGGCCTTTCAACACCTTCAGCACAGACAAATTCAGCCAGCAGATGAAAATAAAAATCTGCTAGCCCAACACCAACCTTCAGAAGCGTATGGCACAAGCAGAGGTTAACGCACAGGGTGACCTGCACTAAAATCATTACAATTCCACTCTCTGTCTGCTACAAGAGATCACCTGCTGACTAAAAGCAGTTCCCATTTCAGCAACACAAATGACAGAAGGTCATTAAGGAAAAAAAAATAAAAATTAAAATAATAACCACAACAGAAAACCCCAGAAAATCTCTGATAAGCACCAAAGCCATCTTTCCAGTTAATTCAGATTAGGCGAAATGGAAGGAGATAGTTCTGCTTCTCGCATCCATGGAGAGCCCACTGAACCAATGACTCAGAAGAGTACCAATCCTTCCTCTGCTATTGCCTTTATGGGTGACTGTAGGCACCTGCTTCTCAATTCCTCCAACAGAAGAAAAAACGTTGACCTTTCCCTAAAGTGCTTTCAGCTTTTCAAATGTATGACATTGTTACTGTTATTCCTCTTAGGAAAGGTGGGCACCATGACATTCAGAGCTCCACTAACCTAGGTGTCTAACTGTATGGACTGCAACGTAAAAACCGAGTCTTTCCAATAGGAAAATGTCTTCAGTAGTGCACTGTCAGCATGATGTAAAAACACGTAAGTCAGCAACTCAATGAGTTTGTAAAACTGTGTACCTCTTCCACATGCTTTTTTCCTGTACCTCATCAACTTTCTATTGACATATTGTATTAATTCATAATAAACTTGTTTTATTCAATAGTAGCACAGCTGGTTGACTAACTTCACATTGATAAAATCAAAATATTGAAGGATGCTTTTAAAAAAGTATAATGTTTTAAATTTATATCTTAAGAAGCAGCACTGAAGAGAAAAAAAAGTAGTATGGAGGACGTTTATGACCAGCAAAGAAAAGCTCACTGAAATCTGTTTTATTTTTTTCCGGACAGTATTACAGTTTTGCTGGTTTTTTTTAAGACAGCAGAAAATTAAATGTTTCATTAACCTAAATACAGCTGTAAAATATTTCCAGTGGAAATAGATGCTTTTCTTGCTAAATGCTGTGATGTCCTGACTGATTATATGAGTTCTGCTACTCAGCCCACAAAAGGATTTCTTAGGACAACTCAATACAGTTTTTTTGTGTATAGCTGGGCTAATGGCTATGACCCTTAGATGGAGTCTTTGGCACAGGTCCAATTGCACTGATTTCATATATCATCAACTCTGGAAAGTGGACCTGAACTCAGAACCCATACTACCAGTCATCCAAACACATAAACATTGACTGTGCTAATTCACAGGAGTGTCACCACAAGACTAAATATCAATAGAATTTTGCTTCCTGATCTCAATTCTACTGATTTAAATGGAGCTGCACTACCAACACAAGTGCAATGTTTACATATGCCATATTTAAGGAAGCTAGATAAAGACATACTTTATTATTACATTAATTACCTAACTCAAAAAAATATAGCCACAGCTTTCATGTTTATAGTTTCTTTTTCAGTCAGAATTTTCAGGTTGTTTATTGTTCTGTATTTCAGATTTTTCACAGTGTAAATTCACCAACATCCTCTGGAATAATCTGTGTCTTTCTGTATAACACTTACAGCCTGTAATGTCATAAATCCAAAGCTCTTTTTAAAACTGCAGTGTAGCCATGACTATAAAAAATCTGCAAAACTGACACTTTTACTCTGCTATGTCTATATTGATGCACCATTGGAAAAGCAGCCATCTTTTTAATGGTCACTATACCCTTTTTAGAAATTCAAGCAAATATTTTATCTTGATCTTTAGGAAAAAAAATAGTATCTTTTGTTTAATATATATCCACCCAGTAAAATGTGAACCACTGATTTAGGCACAGCTTTGATTCATATTTTTTAAAAATATATATTAAATACAATTTTTGCAACTGCTGAATGCTCTGTAGAGAAAAAGAATCAGGATTTTGCATATGTATCTGGCTTGTCCTAATACAATAGAAGCTATCAGGATTTCAAGCTTTGTACTTGTTTATCATTAGTGTTTCCACTGTAACCATGGCATCAGTATATAGCACAGGCTTAACAGTGAGAAAAATATCCAGTATTTCCCTAAAATATTCATTCTTTAGAAAAAATACAAGGATTTGCACAATGGCAAAACACAATCAAAGTAGATAAGCTGGGTAAAGAGAGAAACCGTTTTTTAGGGGAAAAAAAACAGTAACATTATTTCTTTGCAAGTCCTGTTTGTATTTTGGACTTCTGACAAGATCCTAGAAATGTATTACTGGATAAGTACTGTAACCTTGACCCTAGTGCAGATATTATTAAACAGATATTGAAATTTCCTTACAAAAAATACGCAGCATTATATGAGAGTGAAAACATTACAGTCATTAGTATATTGACAAGAGCTGCTCTCAGCACATGAACATTTTCTCAAACCTATTTCAGCACTGACAGTCCAGTCCTGCAAGAACTGTTGCATCATTCTGAAGGTAAAGAGGGGAAGCAGTGCAATTACACCAAACACAACAAGTATGTCGTACCCAGTTCAAACTTTTAGGACTGCTTAAAGGGAAACCCTCAAAATGGCATAAAAAGCCTTTACGATCTCCAAGAGTGCGTCTTAGGTTGCATTTATTAGACATTCCAGGCAATAACAAGGAATGGGTTCCTATTATTGCTGCTCTTAATTACCAAGTTGGGGAAGAGCACTACAAAAATGTCTGCCTTTAATGCCAAGAGTGAAATGAAGGAATTAGTCCTCTTATTAAACAGAATAAATTGACTGTATTGTAACTGCAGATCTTAGTCTCACGTTGGTTTAGGCCATGTGCATTTCCCTCATACTGTGAAACCCATGCATTTCACAGATGACTTCTCTTTCAGGTTTTAGTATAGACTCCAGACACTGATAAAGACACCAATAAATCTATTTACGTCAGTATAAGCTCTATAGAAATATCACAGCCACAGGCCTTATTTTAATTCGGTGAATTCAGACAAAAAAAACAGTACGATTTTGCAAGAGCAAGTTCTTTGAAGGTCTCTGTCTATTACCAATCAAATAAACACACTCGGTACAACAATTACAGCGACACTTGGAGTAAACGGGAAGATTTTGGAGAGGGTAAGGCACAATCCTATAAATAGTTACCTCCCTACCAACTCTAACTGTGATACATGGAGAGTGGGGGTGGTGTACACCCTGTATTATACGTACTGCACAAACACAATCCAAACTATGAGGATTTACAGCACAAAAATGAGGTAAATGCTGCTTCAGAAGTTGCATTATATTGAGCTGACCAGTTATGATCTACTGCCATGTCCTCAATTCTGTCACATCAACAGACAACAAGGATCATCATGCTGGACAGCAATGAATCCTGCTGCAATAAAACACAGCATTCATCTGATTCAGCTATGTAGTTCCTACCAGATCATGTCTACAATGGGCCTCAATCCGTTAAATTCCACTACGTATTTAGGGAACATGTTGGGACATTTGTGTTCACCTTAAAAATCAGAGCCAGGATATACCCCAGCACACCAGCACCACCAAAATTCCAGATTTGGTGACAAACTCACAACACCTACCATACACAAAAAGATATGAAATGATTATTCTTTCACTAAAAACCTGTGATGATGTTCTCATCTCATTGGTCTCAAAGATGAAACCCTCCCTGATTTCAGGAGAGCCACAACTTGATTATCATTCAACCCAGGTAAAAGACATCTGCAATACTACTGCATTTGTCTTTTCCTGATTTGACTGCTTCTCCTCTGCCTATCACCCAGTTTTCATCATTCCAGTTTACTAACCTGTAGGTTTTATAAAGCATCAGAATAATCTAAATCCTAATTACCACAATGTAACACATGGAGCAGAAGTGGAAAATATTTAAAAGTTGAAAATAGTAAAGTTTTAACTCAGCTCCTAATCAGCACATAGAGCCTCTTTCACTTTTTTATCATTCTGCCACCCCAAAGAATACAGGAAACTGACTAGTATCCTTGACTGTAACAAAGATACACAAAAAGATGAGCATACACATTTCAAATGGCTGTTTAAGGAGGGCACATTTAAAATTAGAAGACCATTACTATTGTTTTATTATACATCTTTTTGAATCGATTTATCATTTAACTGTTTAACTGCAGAAACATAAAGTATGCATACTCCTTCCTGTGTTTCTTTTTGTGTTTGATTGTTTTTTCCCATGTTAAATCACAGTACCCGAGGATGTCAGACCAAGGATTTTCCAGCTTTTTTGTACTCCCACTGAGGCATGCTAGCCTCTGGGCCTTTAATACTCTGTAGAAGCTGTTAAAACACATTGTGTATACAGGCAACTGAATTTGCCTGGTTGGAGCCAAAATCCACCAGGACCTTTTATCAGTCCGAGGCATTTGAAGAAGCATTGCATTAGCTCTATGCATAAAGGTGTAGATCATCTGGGGGAAGGAAGGAGGAGCATCAGTGCTGATGCAGTGAGCTTTCAAGTGATAGGAAGACCCTGAAGTGCCTCATATCAGAGGTCAGGTCTGTATTTTTAAGGCTTGTCATTGCCAGGCCTACCAAGAGCATTCACACTGAAGTAACAAACTCTGTCTAAGTACTAGATCTGGGTTTTGCAGTACTGCTCTATATGGATTAATTTGGTTGGAGGTTTTGAAACACAGTAAAATAACTGGACTTGCATTTATGTAATATAATTTCAGACACTGAAGTGGTAACTATACCACTTGGTGGTAACTATATAACTATAGTTATATCATGGTAACTATATCTCTTACCTAGATTCAGCGTATTTTTCTTTCTTCCCTTACCTGTAGACCACACGCATTAGATATACAGTAACCACGACTATCTTGGTATAACAAAGCATGGAAATAATGAAAAGCCTTCAGAGTCATTACATGCCCTTGGCAACCTAGCTCTGCAAGACAGATGTTGCATCCTGAGCCGTGCCACTGAAAATCATACGTACACGTATGTACCTACAGCACGAACACTTACCCAGTCCTCGAAGTGGCGGCTCCCGTTCTGCAGCAAGTCCTCGAACTGTATAGTGCAGTTAGCTACAAAATCGTCGTACCCGATGGGGGCATCATGGAAAACAGCCATCTCTATCTTCCTGCCATTACAAACATCGGTGACAAATTCATCATTCCAAGCAGGACTGTTGGTCTTTTGCTTGGTTGAGGTCTGCCCGATCCTGGAGTCGTCCACATTGAGGGCTATGTAAGGGTCCAGCAAAAAGGTCTGTGGCCTGGGACCCACCGCATGCCTGAGAGACCACGCTGTGGGTTTCAGATTCACTGCCTCGCAGATCTTGATTTTCAGCAAGCCATTGAAAACCACCATGGCTGGATGGCTGCACTTTTCCCGGGGTTGAACACTCGCACAACGCACTTGCACCAAGCAGGGGGGAGGAAGGTCTCGCCAATAAATAGAAGGGCAGGTCTGGGAGCGGGGGAGCAGGACACCGTGCGGGTCTCCTCGCCTTGCTGCTGCTGTTACCTTTGATTATTTAGCCTTTGCTCTTGCGACACCCAGTGAATACATTTATTTTCTTGCCCGTGTTTCTAACGGAAAACAAGGGAGGGGGGCCGCCGGGGAGGGGGAGGCGTCCGCGGCTGCAGAAACCCCCGAATGCAATCAAAACCCGAGCATAATCAATCCCTGGGGTGAGCAAGAGCCTTCTCCCTTCACCTAGACCATAATCCTGGATCAGTCTTTGCAGAGGAGGCAGAGCCTCGATCCCTGGCTCCTGCACACGCCAGTCCTGCCCGTGCGCCGCACAACAATGCACACACACACACACACACAAACACACACACAAATCAGAAACACCGGCCGACCCACCAGCCCTGCCTACTGCACAGCCTCTGCTCAGCAAACATCCGCGCCAGGACCTTCCATCCGCGCAGGAGCCCGCAGCCGCCCGTCCCGTCTCGCCTTCGCCTCCTCCGCCGCCGCCGCCGCCAAGGCCAAGGACCCAGCGGAGCGACCCCCGCGCATGGGGGGGCGACGGCAGCGGACCGGGCCGCGCGGGTCTCGGCGGGCTCCGGCTGGGCGGCCGCCGCCCTGACGATGGGCAGAGCCGCCGCCGCCTCCCGCCTCCCTCCCGCCGGCCGCCCCCCGCCCGCCTCCTGCCTGCCTCCTCCCTCCCTCCCTCCTTCCCTCCCTCTCCCCGCGCCGCGCAGACCCAGCGCGCCTGCCGGTGCCGCTCCGCCGCTCGCTCCAGTGCAGGAAATGCGCAAAAGACGTCAGGGTGTGTGTGTGTGTGTGCGGGGCGAGTGTGCGAGGCAGCCGCGCCTGTACGTGCGTGTGTGTGTGTGTGTGTGTGTGTGTGTGTGTGTGTAAGTGAGCGAGCGCGCCCGTGTGTGGAAAGTTTTGCCTGTTGGGGGAGCAGCGCGGCCGCGGCCGCCCGGGAAAACACGCCTCTGGGGTCGTGACTCCCACGGGCCGCGCTCGCCGCGGCTCCACGCCCGCCGCCGCGGCTTTCCGCGGGGACCTCGGCCTCGCCCCTTCCCGGGCCTCGCCTTTCTCGTAGGATAAAAGTGATGGACCGAGCGTGGAAAAAAACCAGCCCCAGCCGCTCTCCTCCCCGCCCGCGTTTAACGTGACCGCGGCGCTCCTGCCCCCGGCCGCCGCGCGGCCGCGTCCCCCCACGCCCAGCGCTTCTGGCGTCGGGGGGTCGGCGCCCGCCTCCTCCCGGTGGGTTTCCCGCCCCTCACTCTCGCCTCCGTGACAGCACTGCCCCCCGGGACCTCTCTGCCTCGCCCCGGCCCGCGCCCGACGGGCAACGAGCCCCGCCGCTCCCCCCGCCCCTGCCCCGGCACCGCCGTCTGACAGCGCCGAGCCCCCTCCCCGCCGCGGCCCCCGCCCGGCCGCCGGCGCGGCGGCAGAGACACGCTACGTCAGCGGAGGCCGGGCCGGGCCGGAGGAAGAGTTTCCCCGCGGTGTGCGAGCGCCGGGAAGTGCCGTGCGCCGCCAGGGGAAGCGGCCTCCCGGGCCCGCCCCGCCCGGCCCGGCCCGGCCCGGCCCGGCCCGCGGCCGCCTTTCCTTCGGCCGGGAGACGCTGCCTGGCCTGTCGGTCGGGCCCGGGGGGGCAGAAAGGCCCTGTCTGCCCGCGGAGGTGGGTCGCTGCCATCCCCTTTGTTTGCTGCGGATCACTTGGCCCGTGCCCGCCCCACCTCCGCCTCCGTGCTGGCCCTGGCTCTGAAAGGGTAGAAGGGCGCGCTCTCTAGGTGACCGAGCGTTACCTACACGCCGTGCAGGATTTCGGTAATGTTTGTCGCCCTGGTAGGATGTACAGCCTGGCTTTCTCCTCCTCAGGATCCAGATAGTTTCCTTCGGTGACAATTTTTACGGCCTTATTTATTTTTAGATACTGATTTTGCTAGTCTTTAGTGAGAAAGTCATTGAAAAAGGGATGGACTTTTGCCCTTCGACAGGCTCTGAAAGCCCTGTAGCATCACCAGAGAAACCGAGGGCCAGCACTGGCATTCAGGAGAGCGGCCGAGGTGCTCCAAAGGCAGGCAACATAAAAAGAAGAAACTTGGTTGCCTGGATCCAGTTGAGTAAGGAGATAAAAGATGGGCAACCAGTCCTTGATCTGGACCTGATATTCCTGACTGGAGAGCGAAGAACAGATAATTATAGATTTCTACAGGTAATGGCTCAGGAGGCAGATACTATATTTGGAGCCGATGAAATAGCTCCAGTGTCTGTGCTTCCAGAGTAGTTTCCAGATAAAAGATACGGTACTAATGAAGCCTAAGGGTCATGAGAGCATCCACGGTAATGTAAGACTTTTTGGTTCCTGATGCCACTTATCAACTAGTCAAAGTAGAAGTACAGTAAAATCTCCATGTTTATTATCATCTTGACAATTCCCATGCAGAATCGTTTGATACAAAACTGTTATGTGGAGCCAATTACAGGTAATGTCTTCCTTTGCAATTCAACCTCTCCCAGGCTCACAGCAGCTGCAGTACTTCTATTGCGTTGTTTGTAAAGAGCTGTGTAAGAATCACCTGCTCCTTTCCTCCCACCCTCCTTTGCAACCTGGCACAGGTAGTACTATATATTAAGCTTTATGGTCTTTCTCACATTTACTGTGTCAGAAAGAACTCTATAATTAAATCTTTCCTCTGGATGTGTTTGTGTTGTTTCTCAATAACAGTAATGTAAACAATATGCTTCATTTCCTTACATGTTGGAAAACATAAAAGCTGAACTGATACACTGTTTCATTTTTTCTGTTTATTTTTGAAGTAGCCTGCAACTATGTGTATTTGGAATGCTGGAGGTAGAAGTTAAGTAAACACAGTCTCCATGGTGAGTTTAATGGCCTAGCATCTCTGTGAGATCATAGATGCATATTACGAAAGTCTGAATAAATACCGACTATTAACGTAGCATACAAAAGAATATAAATAAACTTCATATTTTACTAATTACATATACAACCTACTGCATACATAGCTAGGCCCTGATACCTAATTTGAGCCATCTGCACTTTTTCATCCACTGAAGCAATCTAAGGTCTAGTTGCACAAAGATTTTTTTCTAAAAAGACTGTCTACATGAATAAATATTTACAAGCTTACTTAGCATTAGACAGCTCAAGCCTTACACATACCTTGCACTGCTTTAATTTGTTGTTTTGTTTGGTTTTTTTATATATATATACATGTGTATATATATATATATATTTAATTACACTTTGGGAAAGCATGTTTATGTCAAGACTTTTAACACTAAGCACTTATTAACTTGCCAAAAGGCTCCAGAACAATAGTCTTAAAATCCAGTAACTTGGGTATATTGAGCAACATTACAATGCTTCCTGCAAAATTCATCTTAAAAATTGGCTCAGTGGTCTCAAAAAGGCTAAGTAACAGAGAGTAAAGAACATTCAAACTGTAAGTGCTATTTTCTGTTTGAAAGGTTTTTACGTATTTGTTTGTTCTACTTATTTTTTTCAGTTCACTTGCTGTAGGTTCAGAAGGATTTGGTTCTTTAAGAGTTGAAGAGCAAATGCTATTCTATTTCTGTCAGGAGGTTCAGGAGAGTAAGGTGCAGAACATGCAGTTTTTCTCCTGCAGAAAGGCAGTAAGAAGCACTCTCGATGCATTTCTGTACTCTGTTACAAAGGCTACATCAGAATAGTAAACCATGCCCTGTAGTTATGTTTTAGGTATTCTTCCCAGCTGTTGGGTTTTTTTTAAAGGACACAGAAGGCCTTCAGAGCGCACAGACTCAGGACTGGTGAAGGAGATTTATCTATGCCCCAGAAGTAACTTTTACAGGTAGAAGTCTGTCTGCTCAGCCTCCCAACACCTAACTGCCCATAGCTTTGTGTCAGAACTGCTCCTGGCCTACACTGCTCACCTGTGGGAGTGTCTGCACGTGGGTGTTTTGATTTTTCATTAGTGTCATCTGATTACTCAGCAGACAACTGCCTCATTAGGGTGTCCTGTAAAGCAGTAAGGAAAAGACCCTGGAGAGAACATAAAAACGACACCTATTTGCATCAGTTCCCATTTACATTCTTACTTCAGGAAGGAAAATACAGCGATTCTGGCAACAACGCCAGCATGCAGTCATCTGCAGAGAGCAGCTTTCCAACGCATGAGTTTACACCCGCAAATCCCTTTCAGGCTGCGCCTCCCCTGTTTCACGTAGAGCGGCCGTGGCCGTGGCCGTGGCCGTGGCAGGGAGGGACAAGCAAGCCGCAGGCAGCCCGTTACCTTGAGCCAGCCCCTGACCTTTCCCTGGCCTGCGACTCCCGCACAGCTCTGTGGAGAAACAGCACGATCTGGTGGAGGGAGTGTGTAAAGTCCTTCCAGGACTCGCAAGAGGCTTTTATTAAATTATTTCAGCCACAATTGCAACCGCTTTGGAGGTGTGCTTGCCCAAGGCTGATAGATAGTTTGACGGGATTTTCAAGAGGATTTATTTCTTTTTTGCAATCCAAGTGGCAGGGGAATAGATCTGGTTCACCCTTTACAAAACTAATGCTTATATCAGTTTCTAGTGCTTTCCTGAAAAACTGCTTTGAGACATGTCAGCCCATTTTCAGGATTTTCTAAGCACAGCAATATGAAAGAATGAGAGGAGATTTTATGCTCTTCTGTTTTTAAAAGCAGAGTAATTTCTTAAAGTTATACGAAACAGATGCACAAGGAATAAAATCAGGCTTGCATGCAAGAAGAGATTTTCAGAAACATCTTTATGTCAAAAAATTAAATAAAAGCCAGAAGTCAAGTTATAAGCCTTCCGAAATTTGAGGAACTTTGGTTCTGAATCCATACTGGACACGAACATATTCCAAGCATCACGTATGGGAAGATGTTCACCAGTATGAGTATATAGACTGAATTCCTTTGAACTTAAAGGATTTGATTATGCAAGTGTAATAGTTGAGTGTTACTGGGATAAGCTCCTTCCTGGCAAGAAATCAAAGATTGCTGGTGAATGCTGACTGTCTTTGAAAGTCAAATTATTATTTAGAGATCTAATTTTGGACATACAGTTATGTAAAAGCACCCTCAAGAGCATTTTCATTTCTGTCATGCTGCAAACAATCTTTAGGATATACCAATAGCTACTTCATATTTTCTAAAGATGAAGAAAAAGCCTGGTCTTGTTGACCTTGGCCCACCATCCAACTCCATTCCAATGTTTCCCTTGTGTCCAGCCAATTTCTTATTAATTTATTCTTCATTTACAAAGCATGTACCTTAGGAAGTTACTTAAGGCACTTCTTATTTTCTCTGTGAAACATCTCAGCAGAAGTGATCTTGTCAATCTGTGATTAATTAGCTCTCTAACTCTCTCTAGTTTAATTATACTTCGCTACTCTTTCCAACCTCTTTTAAAAGAACATACTAAGCACTACCTCAGTTTCTTAGCTTTCACTGGGAATAAATCTCTCCAAATACGTTGGTATTGCAACTGATGTGGGGCTGCAGATTGGCAGCTTTAGGGTACCTAGTTCTGGCAGACATAGTGACATGGTGACTTTGGTCTTGTCTGCCAGCCAGCCTGCTTTCAGGTATGCACCTAGTTTGCGAGCCAAGACCGAAACCTGTGATATCAGACCTTTCTAGCAGTTCTTATCTGAGCTAGATAGATTACAGCCAGCTCAAGCATATCTGCATGTGCTACAAAAACATACCTCCAGTTGCAGAACATATGCTTAGGTCACATCTAGGCTGGAGATTTCTGGCTCAGTAAGGCAGGGCTGTAGAGCAGTGTGATCCCAGACAAACACAGCTGTGCCAGGGACTCTCACCACTGTGGTTTCTTGAAATTATTTTCTTGCTTGTGGACAGTGATTTTATTATGCTGATATAAAAAGCTTTAGCACTGTACATCCCTCTGGAAAAATACACTGGTATTTCTTTACTGGAAACATATTCCAAATATATAAATAGGCATCCATTTGGTCTAATACATATTTACTCTCAGCCTTCACATATGTAGGTTTCCTTGCTGACAGCATTCACTGTGGGATTGCTATTTGCAGGATTCTTGCTATTCTAGACATAGTTGCTGAAGAAACTTGTGGGGGGTAAAATCCAGATCTGCTCTGTTCTTGGTTTACCAGCCCTCATCTAGAGAATTTACAGGAGGTTTCTTGGGCAGGGATGCTTGCAGTTAACTGGCATTGCTGAGGACTATAATACGAGTCTGCTGATATTCAGACTCAGTGATTAGATTGTCCTTGCTGGGAGTAATTTGGGGACAGTGATGAGTCTTTGAATAAGTGTTTTTCTAAAGGTACAGATCAGTCTCTGCATCAGGACCAGAAGAGGACAGGAACATGAACTTCAGCCTTGCCTTTCAAGGCTGGTCCTATCTTGAGCAGCACTCAGGAAAAACCCCAGTATATATGCTGCTTGAATGAATGATTTTGTATCATATCCAAAAAACCTCAAAACAAACCCAAACCAACCATGTAGAGTAAGTAGGGGAAAGGACAGGTCCTTTTCCTTCCTTTCTCCTCTACCAGCTAAGCAATTTCAGGCAAAGAATAAGAGTAGTTTAGTGCTAAACGCAATTCATTTCATCATAAGAAAGGTGGTCTGTGGGTTGTCACAGTCATCACAGCCCCCTGAGACTGGACACAAAACGCATTTTGGGATCTGGTGCCAGTTAGCCATACTCCTGTTGGCTTTTGCTCTTTCTATTTCTCTCTGTAGAGTACCACAGCATTGTTGCTACTGGAACCTGTTTCCCATTTCAGGTGGACTTCCCCAAAACAAACTCTCTAGGGGATCTACACAAGGACAAGGGGTAATGGTTTTAAAGTGAGAGAGGGGAGATTTAGGTTAGATATTAGGAAGAAATTCTTCACTATAAGGGTGGTGAGGAACTGGAATGAGTTGCCCAGGGAGGTTGTTGATGCCCCATCCCTGGAGGTTTTTAAGGCCAGGTTGGATGAGGTTTTGTGCAACCTGGTCTAGTGGTAGGGGTCCCTGCTCATGGCAGGGGGGTTGGAAGTAGATGATCTTTAAGGTCCCTTCCAACCTTAATGATTCTATGATTCTATGATCTGAGTATTTGCCTCCAGGAAACAGAATTAAGTCTCTGCTAACACACAGCAGGATACAGCGTACCAGAAGAACAGGCTAGGAAGGACTACTGTTCAGCTGAACTATGTAGTATGAGTACGCCAGCAGAAATTTAAAAAATAAACTCTGAGTCAGGGAAACTTGATATTGGCATGCCTAGCCATCACTGAGTGTAGTAAGGTTCCTGAGAATAGTGGCAGGGTACATGCACTCAAATGAAGCATTGCTAGGATTTGCCTTATTGTCTTACCCAGAGCTCTGTACAGAGTTGGGAGCATCTGTCACTACTACATGTGACACTAAAAGGCAAACTCATTTCACAGTTGATAAGCTGCAGCAGAATAATAAGTGTGCCCAAGGTTTAACTATCATTACCAGCTCCTGCTAATTTTTTTGATTATTTTAAATTGTGTATCAGTTCAGTAGTATAAATTAAATATAAACAGAGAATGCTTTTCAAAACTAGGTATTACCACTGCTTTACAGAGAAGAGGACTGAGAAAGAGAATGAATAAAGGGCTACATTTTAGAAGTGTCTCTGAATTTTAAGTGCTTTAATTGTAAAGTACCTGAATAGAGATATTTTAGGTATCTCAAGTTAAGTGGAGAATTTTGATAATTTAGTCCTAATCACCTGCTTAAATCACATATGAAGTCATTAACAGAGTCATTAATAAAACCTGTATCTCATTATTCCCACAGCTTTCCTCCAAGTGCAGAATTTAAGAACTCGAGCTTTTTGAAATTGAGAAACTAAGGCAGAATAAAAATGTGATGTAATGATTTACAGTATTTGCAGTATTTTCCTCGCAAGACTTGTAGGCCATGCTGACCTTCATTTTCTACCTGGCTTAATTAACCAGTTAGAATGATGGCCAAAGCCTAAAAAGGCCTATATGAATGTGCATAATGCTATACAGTATGAAACGTCTTGATTTTGGACTCTTCAGTAGACTTACTCCTGCACATGTGTTTGGAGAACTGACATGTAGTACCTAGCTACACAAGTATATAATATTTATCAGAGAACCACAGACTGTTAGGGGTTGGAAGGGACCTCTGGATATCATTGAGTCCAACTCCCCTGCCAGAGCAGAATCACCTAGGGCAGGTCACACAGCAATGCATCCAGACAGGTCTTGAAATTCTCCAGAGAAGGAGGCTCCACAACCTCTCTGGGCAGCCTGTTACAGTGCTCCATCACCCTTACAGTAAAGAAGTTTTTCCTTATGTTGAGGCAGAACTTCCTGTGTTCTAGTTTGAATCCATTGTCCCTCATCCTATCACAGGGCATGACTGAAAAGAGATTGGCACCTCCTTCTTGACACCAGCCCTTCAGATATTTCTATACATTAACAAGATCCCCTCTCAGTCTTCTCTAGACTAAACAGCCCCAGGTCTCTCAACCTTTCCTCGTAAGACAGGTGTTCCATTCCCTTAATCATCCTTGCAGCCCTCCCTTGGAGTCCCTCAAGTAAATCCCTGTCCCTCTTAAACTGGAGAGCCCAGAACTGGACAAAATACTCCAGGTGGGGTCTCGCTAGGGCATAGTAGAGGGGGAGGACAACCTCCCTCAACCTGCTGGACACACTCTTCTTAATGCACCCCAGCATACCATTGGCCTTCTTGGCCATAAGGGCCCATGGATAATTTGTTGCCTGCCAGGACTTCAAGGTCCTTCTCCACAGAGCTGTTTTCTAGCAGGTCAGCTCCTAATCTGTGCGGGTGCATGATGTTATTCCTTTCCAGGTGCAGGACTATATACTTATTCTTGCTGAACCTCATTAGGTTCCTCTTCGTCCAGCTCTCCAGTCTGTCCAAATCTTGATGAGTGGCCACACAGCCTTCCCTTCTGGTGAATCAGCCAATCCTCCCAGTTTCGTATCATCAGCAAACTTGCTAAGGATACACTCTGTCCCCTCATCCAGGTCATTGATGAAGATGTTGAACAGGACTGGACGCAGCACTGACTCCTGGTGAACTCCACTAGTTACAGGTCTCCAGCTGGACCCTGAAGCATGTCTTTAAAGTGGCTAAAATGAAGATTCATTTCCTAGTATAGTTGACACTTGTTTTTTCCCCCCGCTCTTTTAAGATGTGGACAGACCAGCAGTAGTTTTTGCTCTAACATACTTCTCATAAGGGAAGGAAAGGAGTCAATGCTGAGAAAAAACTTTAAGGTGTAGGCTGAGAGAGGTGTCTTTTCCCAAGCAATGATGCCTAATGGACCTCTAGTGGCTAACACAGAATAGAAAACAGTTGACCACTAAGCTAGCATGACTCATTACTTTAGAGTTCACAAAAAGAATAAAGATAGAAAGCATTAGCAGGTCACAATTATCCTTGAACAGTTTATTTTACTTTTCTTTCTCCCTTTTGTATTTGTGGATGTAGTTATGAGTTTGTCATAGTCCATTTTTCTTCTGCATTTATATGCCTGAAACATACCCACCTCACTATCTGTCCAGCTAAAAGCTTCATTTGTTTTTCATTGTCTTTTCTGTACTGGATTGTCGAACCTCTCAATAATGCAAAGAACTTCTTCCTTCAGTGTAATCCCAGTTTATTCTAACACAGCACCAGAGGGGCAGAAAGCAAAGGACATAACCCTGTAAAGCTGAAGACTGGCAGCAAGACAGGGCACAATTGACTCCTATTACATACAGGTACAGGAAATTTCTGAGCCCAAGCAGAGTGCTACAGGTCTGAGTTAGTACTACTAAATTAGTAATCATACCTCTGTCACCTCATAGCTTTCTACAAAACTTCCATGTGTCTACCCTCAAAGCACCCTCTTGACTTTCGTACTTGCATTTTAGAATTTGACAGCTATTCTATAAAGGTCAGGGGCATTTTTATTTTATCTAATTAAAAACCCCCGTGTTTTATTCCTTATGAAAATCAAAGAAAACAACAGTTTTGTTTTTTATCTCAATACATTAAAAAATAAGTCTAAATTTACCTGTGTTTACCTGATAACTTCTAAGAGACATCCTTTTGCTCTCTCACTACCATAATTATTTCTGCTTTTGGACATAACAAGCATTTGGGGGCAAAAAGACAAAAGCAATGACATAGACTACAAATGTTTGGTATCTGAAACAAATCTAGCTCTCAACTGAAAATAATCCATCATGGAATTTGAAGTTTTCCTATGAAAATAAAAGTTTGGGGGTTTTGTTTGGATTTTTTGTTTTTTAAACTGAGGTGTTTAGTCTGAAGAAAAGGAAGCTGAGGGGAGACCTCATCACCCTCTACAATTACCTGAAAGGAGTTTGTATTGGGGTGGGTGTTGGCCTCTTCTCCCAAGTGAATAATGATAGGACTAGAGGGAATGGCCTGAGGTTGTGTCGAGGGAGGTTTAGATTGGATATTAGGAAGAATTTCTATACTGAAAGATTGGTCAGGCACTGGAACAGCCTGCCCAGGGAGGTGGTTGAGTCACCATCCTTGGAGGTATTCAAGAAAAATGTAGATGTGGCACTTCAGGGCATGCTATAGTGGCTGAGGTTGTGGGGTTTTCATTATGGGTGTTTCTTGGAGGGGGGGGGGGATTTTTTTTTGGGTTGTGTTTGTGTTGTGGATTTTTGGTTGGTTGGTTTTGGTTTTTTTGTGTTCATGGTTGAACTTGGTGATCTCAGAGGTCCTTTCCAACCAAGACAATTCTGTGATTCTGTAACATCCATAGTTTTAACAATCTGTCTGAGTCTGAGGAATCTGGTATCTTTCACCCATCCTTAGCGGAAGAAATTCACTTCATGTAAAGGTCTAGATGTGATGCTTTAAAAAGTAGCATAGAAAACATACTAACATTTCTGCCTCTGACTTACTCTACTATTCTTTTAGGCACCATTGTCCTTACACCACCTCATTCTTAACAAAATAAATAATTTAAAAGTATATATTTGTTCAGATCATGCAGTAAATTATTGCTTCACTTTTGTTTTCCCCCATTTATTTGTTTTAATCTGTTTATACTGACATTAATATATCTTTGTTTCCCTTTCAAAATAATGAGATTTCTGTTTTGTGTTCTTACACTCCAGTTTGTATTTGATTTTTTTACACTACATTTAGCCAGGAGATAAATGTTGGCACTTTATTTATTAGGATAAACACATATGTATACAGTTCCTTTATGTAACTCTTCCTCCAACATATGGAGAAAACTTGCACTTGCTGCAAAATACAGAAAGCTGTGATCTGCACTAAGGAGTCATGAGGGAGAGAGAAAGGAAAGGGGAGGGATAGCAATCAGGATAAAATGTGTAATATAGTTTTATAATTAGCATTTAGTATCACAGACACAGATACTATCCAATATAATCAAAGAAGAATTTAATCTATAATTGTAACACATTTTTCCAGGTCTGTGCTGATGGATTTGTAACTTTACAACATACTTGTTTTGGACTGAAACTGTTCTAATTTCGCTTTTTTTTTTTTTTAATATATAAAATTTTGAGTAACATAATTCCAAACATTTTTAAGTTTTGTGTGGATTAATAACATAACTTTTTTTCAGATGTTTCAACAGCATATTATATGCTTGAATTGCAATAATGGCAGAGGACAGAAACATCACACCTAGTTTGGTTTGGGGTGGGTTTTTTATTTAGTTGTGATCTAAGAAATGCCAAGTCTGGACAAATTAGTATAACTGTTTCAAAATTATAAGTTTTAAAGGAGCCATTTTCCTCAAGAAGACTTAGTCTAAGTTTCTTTTTCTTCTCGCTCTAAAAGGACAGAAACTAACAATTTCAAATGCACTGGGATATCTAAATATTGAAGTTCTGGTCTCCAGGGTCAGTGACAAGATCATGAGGCAAAGCTCCCATTGTACTTCGCAGCTTTTAAAGTTATGGCACAGTACTGAGATATAATGGAGCCAAATACCTAATTTTAACAACCTCTATGTTGTATTTTAGAAAGAGTTTAGATATCTTCTGCTGACTTGGAAGTTTATCCAACAATAGAATCCCTGTGAATCAGGGATTACCAGGAAAACAGACAAGCAAAAGTGAGAGGGAGTTAAAAAATTTCAAGTCTGGGATTGTTTGAATAAAAAACACTGATTCCTAGTTCATCCATTAGGTCATTAATGGAACAGTCTGAGTATTTTACTGAAACCTAATACTTCTTCCTTTGGGAATATGAGTCTACTTATGAGAGACAGCATTCAGAAAGATATTTGAAGTTGGCAAGCTGTGATATTTGCCACTCGCCTTTTTCCACAAGGATAGTGCATCACCATGTAGAATATAAAATATGGATGGTTTTCTTCTCTGTCTAGATTATTAGTGGATTACATGGAGGGGATAATAATGCATTTATTGTAAGCTGTCTGAAATACCCTTAATAGGGATTTGATTTCTAGCATAGCAGGTGAGTGTTTGTTTACCTCAGGAAACAATCTGTAGTTGTATCATAGCTGTTCTGAAGCCATGAAGCTATGCAGTGAAGCATATGTTCAGGTTAAAAGGGTTTCTGTAACTTCAGCAAAGTGCTTCAGAATAAAAAAGGATGTGTTGTGCATATAAAGTTTTCTGAACTGGTTCTCCATTTGACATAATTGAGTTGGGGGAGCTTCAACTGGAGACAGGGGAGACAAAGCAACAGTGAGTTACTGCACTGGAAGGAAAGGTGCAATTACTGCAATGGAAAGGCACAAATGCTCCATCCTCAGCAGATGGGAAATACAGGATTGATTTATACTAAATGACTAATGTTAAACATGTTCCTGGGAATTGTCCTGGATAGGAATGTTTTCTAGATTTGTTCTTCAAACAGCTCTTCAACACACCTGCCCATATCCTTCTGCTTTACCAGACAACTTCCCAAAGCTCTCTTAGGAGGGCAAACCAAAATTCATTTAATTCTAATGAGGGCCTTTCCAAACTCTACAGAAAACTTACAGTACCTCCTTTAATGGGCCAAGCACTGGGACTTGCATCACTGTGATTCTCTTTAAACCTTCCAGTTAACTTTTTTTCACAAAGGCACTTTATAGAGAAGCATTTCTTGGCCTGGGCAGATCTATCTAGGTACACACAGGAGGTTGATCATACTGGTCACATATGGCAGATCTTCACCACGTATGCCAAAATCTGAACACAGTACTCCCATTACATAAACAGGGAGTACAACAAGCTTCAAAGGGTTTGTAGTTGATCTACTTGTGAAAGATTACAGGTACTTACATTAGTACTTCAGATCCCTGGGACAGGCTTTCTATGTGAAACTTAGACTTCTATGTGAAGGGAAAGACACAGAGCAGTGGAACCAGGCCACAGGGAAAGGGCAAAGGGGAGTAATGGGAGCACTCTTTCGTATCAAGTGTGATTATGACTGGGATACTGTTGTGACACTGAGTTATTGACCATCAACAGCATTTATTACTGTTGTTACTGAAGCAACACTGCCAAAGTATGGGTTGTTACCTGATGTCCTTTTGTTTGACAACAATTTGAGGACACAAATATTTACCTTTTTAGGGGAGCTGATGTTGAATTGCTGCAAATGTATTCAAATACAATGAGACAAAACAAACAAGTTAACATGATTTTGTTTCCCTTACTGAATCTTTCTTGCTATCTGCTTCCTTGTCACACTACTGTCAGGTCTAATAACATACGTGTCATCTGCTACACTGAATTACCTTCGTTTGTCTTTTGACAATAAAATCTTCAATCACAGCCTGTCCAAGATACAATGGAGCATCAGCCTGCTTTTTTGATTATGACAGATGTATTCCTGCACCACTCCTGTTCATTCAGAATGCTGTAAGGATTTGTGTAGGTCTTTGCCTAAAACAGCATACTGGTTGCTCTCTTTTATTCATGCTGTTGATTTTCATTTTCAGATTCCTACACAGCCCATTCCCACTCTGCCTACAACCGCTCCTTCCTGACAAGATGTCAACACCCTTCTGATCACTGGCTCTTAGAAGCAGGCAAAACTCCTTTCTCATATTTTAATTAAAGTACAGAAGCGCTTTTCCTATGCTGCCCTTGTGTCTAGGAGATCCCTCAAGACGTGCCCATCTGCCCACTGGGCTTCAGATGCAAAACTCTCCTTTACCATCACACCTACAAATGCACATAATACCAGCCTGCTTTTCTTCTGCCTACAGCTTGGTAGCATCCTGCATCATCACAGCAGCTGCCAGATCTTATTATAATATTCATAGAAACAACAAGGACTGAATCAGCAAAAGGTATTTCATAGGAACAAACTTGTGTTCTTTCCAAAAGGTGCACTGCATGTGGACCAGTTTTGTTTAAATAATGACAAACAGAGAAGAATAAAAAAGGGACTTCCAAACAGAATCACAAAATGACAGAATGGTAGGGGTTGAAAGGGACCTCTGGAGATCATCTAGTCCATCTCCTCTGCTATAGCAGGATCCCAGGAACAGATTACACAGGAATACATCCAGGTAGGTTTTGAATGTCTCCAGGAATGGAGACTCCACAATGACCCCAGTCAGCGTGTTCTAGTGCTCTGTTACCCTCAGAGTAAAGAAGTATTTTCTTATATTTCAGTTAAACCTCCTGTTTACCAGTTTGTGACCATTGCCTCTTGTTCTGTCACTGAATACCATGAGAAGAGTCTGGCCCCATCCTCCTGACACCCACCCTTTAGATATTTAGAAGCATTTATGAGATCCCCCCCCTCAGCCTCCTTTTCTCTAAGCTAAATAGACCCAGCTCTCTCAGCCTTTCCTCATAGAGCAGATGCTCCAGTCCCTTAATTATCTTAGTGGCCCTGTGCTGGACTCTCTCCAGTAGTCCCTTGTCCTTCTTGAACTGGGGAGCCCAGAACCACAAACAGTATTCCAGGTGAGGCTACACCAGGGCAGAGTAGAGGGAGATGAGAGCCTCTCCTGACCTGCTGGCCACACTCTTCTTAATGCACCCCAGGATAGCATTGGCCCTCTTGGCTGCAAGGGCACATTATTGGCTCATGGTCAGCCTGTTGTCCACAATGACTCCCCATTTAACTGCTTTCCAGCAGGTTACCCCCTAACTTGTACAGTTACATGGGGTTGCTCTTCCCTAGATTGAGTGCTCTACACTTGCCCTTGTTGAACTTCATTTGATTTTTTCCCCACCCAGCTCCCCAGCCTGTGCAGGTCATGCTAGATGGCAGCACAGCCTTCTGGCATGACAGCCAATCCACCTAGTTTTGTATCATCAGCAAATTTGCTGAGGGTAAGTTCTGTTCCGTTGTCTAGGTCATCAATTAATATATTGAACAGGATTGGACCCATTACTGACCCCTGGGGGACACCATGAGTTACAGGCCCCCAGCTGGACTCAGCCCCACTGACCACAACTCTTTGAGCTCTGTCCTTCAGCCAGTTTCCAATCATCTCACCACCCAGTTGTACAATCCACACTTCTCAAGTTTGACTGTAAGGATGCCATGGGAGGCAGTGTTGAAACCCTTATGTAGGTGCCCTCTGTACTTCTCACATGTGAACTTGTTAAATCCTACCAATAAAAGGCATAAAGGATGAGCAGGCTTTCTAGTTTTACTAGCAGTAGTAAGCAAAAACTCCACAGTTTGTGGGCAATAGCTCTTCTCCTTCACTGAATGTTAGAGACCACTGTAAATTTGCCTTCAAAGGTATTTAACCAGTGTGTCTTCCTGTAGCAATATGGTATTCAAGGAATTTAATATCACCTTCCCTCTCAAATACTGATCACACATTTATCAACATATATTACTTCCGATCTTGTAGCAATTTATCTCAGATTTATTACCTATAACTGCCATTTTAAAGCGGCTTTTTTTAAAGAGTGGGAATTTCAAAGTAATATTCTCTAAATAATACACCCAAATCTCCATGATCACCTAGAGCCTTTCTTGTGCATTTATAAATACTGTTATAAAGTAAGAATAACAAATAACATTGCAATGTATTTGGAGAAATGACTGTACTTTTCCTCACCAATGAAAGGTGAAATGGCCAGCTAAACTGAGAACTAAGCAGCTAATGGAAGAACACTTCATTTAGAAATGTGAGGAAGAGTAATATGCCACACATATCCTAAATTAAGTCTTATGGCATTGCAGAACTATGACTGCAGAGTCATTGTGTGTATATGGGTGGGAGTCAGCAAATAGCTGTGACGGAAGCTCAAAGTTTCTCTTTAATCTTGTAATGTGTTCACTGGTATTTTATTTACAGAAGCAATTACTTCTAGCTATATATAGTTAGTTACTGTAATAGTTATTTTACAGAAATAGCAACCGAGTTTTATGTGTCAACATTCTCCATTCATTGGAATTTTTGGAACTTCTTGTCAGAGAATGAATGACCTGCCATGCTGCAGGATAACGGAGACAAAGACAAGCAACCAAACTGGCCGTTTTCTAGGCCTGCTAGTATTATCAAAGCCAAGGCTGCTGAATCACTGTTTCTTGAAACTAACATTGCTTTAAATCTAGCAAAGATGAGGCATTACATGTGTTTATGTTACTTCCCAAATGTTGGCCTGGTTACAAAATACTGTGCACACTGTGAACTGAACAGATATTGTGACTGTAAAGATTTAAAAGAATGGTCACGAGGACTACTAACAGAGCCATTTTCAAAGTGATTTTAACAAAACTGCAGGCTGCCATGCTAGTAAAAATGCTGACACTCTTTACCAGCACAATCAAAAAGCAAACTCTAAATTCACTCAGGGAGGCCCTGCTGTTGGCAGCAGTCATCAGGTCCAGAAGGGCCAGATCTGAAGGGAAAACACATCTATTCCTGCAGTCAAGAGCTCTATCTTTCTCAGCTCTCATCTAGGATCAAGCTAATCCACCTCCAGCCACAGCTCTGCCGAAGACAGTGGAATTTCAGACATGTGATTAAGGTCTTATGTGACTCTTATACTCATCTTTACAGCTGTGTGGACTTGCCACATATATAAAAACCCACTTAAATTATTTTTAATTTTAAAGCACCAGCTTCATTTCAAAGATGGGAAAAGAGACAAAGTGATTACTGAGAAATAAAGAAGTTATCTAAATTATTATTTGTATTATGTTATCTAGTAATATGACCTACATTTTGACTATATACAAACTCTTTTGTTTATAAATTATCCAGAGATTTCTTGGTTAGAACTGTTTCAGTTCTAAGTATGTTCTAGTTTTAGTATGCTTGCATAAACTGTTGTGTCAGTAAGTGACACAGACAAGTAGGGAAACTGGCAAACATCAGCTACTGTTACTGTCCATGCACCATCTGGGACTGGTCAAAATTTTTCTGGTAGGAATTTTCCTGTAAAATCTACAGTTACTAAAATCTAAGATTCTTATGCAGCCTCTTTATGTGCTAACACCTGAGCATACCATTATTTATCCTCATGCACCATTTTAGGAAACGTTATTATTAGCCCTTTTTAACAATGAGGAACTGAGGCACAGGGTCACTCATCGAAGGTCGCACAGGACATCTGTATCTGAGAAGGAAACTGAGATTCAGATTAGTGTTCCTGAGACCGAAGCCCTTTTCATAGATTGCTGAAAGTATATGATCAATTTGAAAGCACTTAAATTGCTATTTGAACAGACAGGAATAATGGACACATTTTGAGGCCCCTCCACTTGGCAACATCATCTCCTGTTCTCAGAAGTGAAGGATTTGGTCTCTCTCTCTGCAACAAGAGATGTGGCCTCATGGGTAGGGAAGGTCCTGACCTGGGTGCTTCTGCAGTCAGCAGAGGAACCTGGACACTGACTTGCCTCTGAGGCAGTGCTCATTAGCACTAGGTTCATGCAGTTATCTTACTTCTGGACTAGGGCCTTCTGATGCCTGACAAGCATAGGGGCACCAGCAGAGCTCTCCTGTCTTTCTAACCTTCTCCAGTGTACATATACCTTTATGTCACTACATGTCATCAGCTTATGCTGAGAAACAGACTATTAAAAATCATCAATTCTCTTCTTCTCCCAGTTGCACTCCTAAGGAAATTTGTCTCAGTCTGCCAAGATGATAACAAAACACATGAACATCTCATGGTCCAGCTCACACCATCACCAAAGCAGCAGTAATGGCTGCAGAAGCAGCTAACTCACGAGCTGCCAAAGCACTGGGGTAGGCAATAGGAGTATGGATTACCTTCTTTATGAAGCCTGAGTGCAAACCATACGACCCTCAGCACATTCCTGCAACGTGGCCAAGAACCAGGTTGCGCTCTCAAACCATAAATAATCCAGCATCTGCCCTCAGTGTCAAATTTTTGGGAACACTGCGAAGGACTGGATTGTCTCCAGTTTTCCAGGTGGAGAGAGGAAGACCCAGCACGTTGCCCCACTGGCTCACCTCCCTTCCTGACCTTTCAGGTGGCATCAATTTTCCAGCTCCCAGAAAAAGAGAGAGAAATGCAGCTATGCTGATTTTCTCCCCACAGACCACTGTAAGACTCATAAACCTTCACCCTACACTACATTGACAAATTTCACTGATTTTATATCAAAAGGGCTACTGTGAAAAGATGCAGGATTCAATCCCCACTGGTAATGTAGGATATGAGACAACTGCACTGAAGCTAGGTTTTACCTTTCTGTAAGACTTACAAAATTGCTTTCAGCCATATGATAACACAAGATGAAGGACTAAGTGGGGGTGAAGGCACAATTTAGATTCCTCATCAGATTTTAATCCTGCCTCCTTGTGGTTACTTCAATACAAGTCTCACAATTTTCTGTGGGATGCCTCCCTTTATCAGTACTTGCAAAAAGGGCAGTATAAGGATTACACAAGAAGTTCTAAGAGTGGCTTTTTGCTTGGCTTTGCAGCCTAAATAATACTCCTTAAAAACAGTTTGAAAAAAACATATCAAGCATGATAACATATTCGCATGATAACACTTCTGCTAACAGATGAGAGATTTTACCATGGCTATACCTGGAGTGTCATTTGCAAGGAAGTATAAGCTTATCTTGCCCAGCCTGCAGAATGCTACCCATTTGTTCAGGTTAAGTGATGCACTAGCTACAGCTACACAGCTTTCAGCCAGCACTGAGCATAGGTAGGTCTTCTGCTTGTAAAAGAGCCCATACTCATACCTCAATCTGAAGAATGCTTAAGCCCAAGCTTGAGAAAGTATTCTATTCAGGGCAATACCGGAACAGACTGACACTTAAGTCCTTCTGAAACCAGAGGGGTAATCTGTGTTTAAACTTAGTCCTGTGCTTTAATCTGCTTTTTTACTATTTTGTTATCCTATATAAATGTAAGCATGTTCCTTCCTGAGTGGAGCTCTAAAAGCACTGTCATGCAGCATTTCAGACAGTGATTTATTGCTGCGAAGTCTAGCCCTTATCAAAGAACAGTAACACAAAGAACAAGCATTGCATCTGGGACATGAAAAGCTATTTCACTTTGTAACTGTAAATCCTACACATATGAGAAGAAAAAAATCCTCATATGATTAATTTTATATTCTTAACTTGAATTTAGTACTGGTTGGTTCTTTTGAACTGAACTCTGAAATAATTGCGTAAATGCCTTTTTAAAGGTTTAGAGAAACGTCAGTCTTATTTTTTGCAGCAGGGGTCACTATAAATAAATCTAAAAAAACCCTGCCAACATAGATATGCCAGAACAGACAATAAAATTACTGATTATAGATAAGGACAGTGTCACTTTAAGGGAGCATGTGAAAAATAACCAAACATTTTTATATAGGCAATTTCTTTAAAATCAGTTGTACAGGCTTAGCCCACCCTCACAAGAACAGTGACCTAATTTCAAACTATTAATAGAAGAGAAATAAAGTTGACTCCATGATATGTACTTAGACATAGGAATTTTAATGCAGTGCATCAAAGGAGTCAGATGACACAGGCAGTATTTTTATATTCTGCACAAGGTTTTACCATATCACAAAATATAATCAGACCAAATATTTAAATATTTTAAAGCTCTTTGTAGTCACAATTTTTTTGTACTTATAGAGTGTACAAAGTCCCTGTACATAAAGGTTGTTTTCAGATTAGCCTAAGTGCAGCATCTGATCTGAAATACAAAAATCAGAAATGTACCTGTTATAAATTACAATTTTTCAGCTGAAAAACTGTCTGTTACTTCACATGCATGACATTAACTGGTTAAATTACAACAGCTCAGTCTTAGCAATGGATATTCCCCTAGTATTAGACTAAACTACCCTATGCTCAGCTCTAACTAGTACAAAATTCCAAAAGAATCGGCTCCGAGCCTGCACTTAGACATTTGATTACCTTTAAATAGGCGAACAGTGCTAGTGAGGTCTGTGAGTCAGATTCTCAACTTGTGTAAATCACGGGCCCTATTTAGATCAACAGAGCTGTGACAGTTTATATCAGCTGAAGATCTGGCATTAGAAATACAACCCTGTGCATAAAGACAAGTATGTGCATAAGTCTCTCTCCAGGACCCTGAAAGCTATAGAGGTCAGGTAAACTTGAGGGTAAGAGAGCGACTGCATTGAATGTTATTGTGTTTAAAGTAATTCCAGACCGTTAAACACAGATTTATTATAAAGTCAAGATGAAAAATTATTAATTAAGTTTATTACACCTTAGTTACATTTAAGACGTTGCAGTTCCAAGGCTAGAGGACAGCTGGCTGGTAGTTATGACCACAAGTTACAAATATTTATGATACAAAGCAGAAGACCTTTTAGGGTAATGGAAGCTCAAAAGGCAGCTTTAATGTAACAGCCTGCTCACTCCATTCTTCTAGTGATGGCTCCAGAAACCTGCACCCATTAAATTTTATGCATGAGACAGACTTCACAGAGTCCTTACTGAACATTAACTTAGTAGATATAGATGTAAAAGGGGTAAATGCAGAGATTGCAGGGAACAATAATTTTATATGAAACTTTTAAGATGGGTGACTGGCACTCAGACACTTTATAGCACTAGAGTGCAAATCTCTATAGTTATAAGAAAAAATAATGCAAGTTCAAGTCATAATGCGTAAAGGAACACTAATACCCTATGTATATTAGGATCTACAAGCTCTTTCTATTCAGAGGGCTGAGAGAAGAGGCATATTCCTGTCTTCCGTGGTCACCTCTGATACTGTATCTGAGCTTCACACAAGGATGATTTCTGCTTCCCAATACACGTGGAGAACAAACAAACAACACACCCCGCCTCACAGTGGGTTTCTTTCAGCCGGCAGAAGCAAAGTGAAACATTTCTAACTCCTTTCACACTTCCCTTAACCAAGAGCTGAACCTAGACTCTTGGCATCTCCGCTCCCTGTCCGCAGCTCGAGCCCCAGGCCTCTGGCTCGCACCCGGCAGCAGCCCCGCAGCCCTCGCCCCTTCCCGCCGCGCAGCACGAGGGGCAGGGCCCATCGCCACCAACGCCAGAGGAGAGGGCAGGCGAGAACCTCAACCAGACGTCGTCGCCGCGTTGCACCTCGGGGCCGTGTCAGGCCGCGGCGGGCGGCGCCGCCGCGCACAGCCCTCCCCGAGGCATCCTGCAACCAACACCCGCCTGAGGCGGCGGGAAGGGCTGGCTCGACTGGATCCCCTTACCCAGGCCTGCTGAGGCGCAGGGAGGGCTTCCCAAACACGCACGGGGGGGCCGGTTTCCACTCTGCCCAGCGCCGACCCCGCACACACGCACCGGCTCCCGCAGCGCTCGGGCCCGCCCCCCCGCCGCCCAGCGCCCCCTGCCGGCGGCAGCGCAGCGCGACCGGCCGCGGCCTGCCCGCCCCGGGAGGGCACCGCCGCCCCGGGGACAGCCCGACCCCAGCCGCGGCCCTGCAACCGCATCCCTCCCGGCGGGTGCCGCGGGACGGCCGGGACAGGGCGGGACCGAAGGTGGGGCCACCGCCCGCCCCGCCCCTTCGCTGCCCGTTTCCTGCGGCGCGGCGCGGACACCGCTTCCTGCTCCTCCCCGCGGCGCGCCGGGCGGGCTGCTCAGCCGCGGCTGCCCTGGCGGCCCTTTCAAACGCGGGAGCCGGCAGCAGGGGGTAACGTTTGGGGGAAGCCTCCCGCCCCTCGCCGGGCTCGGGCCGAGGGTGAGGCAGGGCGGGCAGCGGCCTGCGGGGCCGCGCTCGCTGCTCCCGGCGCCCTGCGTGTCGGGCTGCGCCGGCGAGCGAAGGGGTTTCCTGTTGTCTCTGTGGTTGAGGTGGAGGCGAGCCCGTGTCTTCCTGGGCCTCCGCTTCTGCTGCCAGCCTCTGCCCCACCCCGGGGAGGGGAGGGGTGGTTGCTCGGGGCTCCTCTCGCCCTGGAGCTGCGCCCGTGGCTCCGCGCTGCGGTAGCCGGGGGGGGGCGGAGGAGCGGGGCCGGGGGGGCGGGCGGGCGGCAGCTCCCCGGGAGGTTGTGGGGCTGGCGGCCCCCGCCCGGGTGGCTCCTGTGCCTCCCGCCTCCGCCCACTTCCTGGGGGGCAGGAAGAGGCTTCCGAGCTGGCGGATTCACGTCGTGCTGCCTGGAAATGACTCTACCCTTCCCAGGCAGGGAGAGTGGAGTTGAGCTCAGTTCGCCCTTCCTTTGAACGCTGTCAGCAAACCTCCGGGAAGCAGTGTCTTGTCTAGGGAAGAAAAGGGCTTTGAAGGACATAAAGTGTGTTAAGCTTGGCCGTCTTTCTGGGCCAGAAAGTAGTGATTTTGGATGGTAGCGAGTCACCAAGCAACAAACCGCTTTACTCTTTAACACTTGTGCCTTCAAGGCTCTCAAGTGAGAGTTGTTGGTGTGATAAACTCTGCTGTGGCTGTCACCATGCAGAACAGCCGTGCATCTGTGTCCTTCAGGAGCAAAGGCCTCCCGTTTAATTAAGCTGGATGCGAGTTGGGTGGTTTGGAGAAAAGTAGTAGCTGCATGTGATGTAACAGTCTGTTACTGAATCGGTAGTGTCCCCTTGGTCTTGTCTGTTGTCATAGGAGATTTGAGATAAGTGGATTAAAGAAATGCATGGAAAGTGTTTGCCCCCCCCCACCGCCCCGTTCCTGTGCACACCTCTTCAGATTCATTGACAGGCTGTTGCATAGTGCCAGTTGCTCCTTTTCCCAGCGGGACCACTGGTTATAGAAACGGGCTTGGAGGAGAGGGTGCTTTCTTAGAACACAACCTTGGTGGTTTGTCTTTTTGGTGGTATGTCTTTAAGTGATAGCACTAGGTGATACTTCCACCGGTCTTAACACCTTTCCTTTTCTGATTAGCATTAGGCATTATTTTGCTGTATTTGTGTACCTATATGTCTGTTTCTGGCTGTACATTTCCATTTAGCACTGGAGTCTCCTGATTTGTGCCTGCAACTGTTTTCTCAGGCACTACTAAGTGGCTTTGTGCAGGAAAGGTCCTTGGAAATCTGTTGCACCAGCTTCTCTGAACAAAAGTGTCTGGGAGTTTTCCAAGGTTTTAACCTCAAGAGGATTACAGTAAGTTGGATTTATATTTTCAAGTACAACTTAGTTGTTACAGGTGATAAAAACCTTCTGCAGTGATAGAATAATTTTCCATACAAGTCCCTACCATTGGTCTCCATAGCATTTTTCCTCTGTTGCTGCTGACAGTATGCTGACACTTACTGCTATTACTTGTGATTTCTTCTTAGGATGTTATTCTAGTATTTAACGGAGAGTTCTTAAAATGATAAGCAAAATCCAACTGTTGAGAACCTACATATAATTATTGAAGTGGGCTATTCTGCTGCTACTAGTAATTGTCTGAAATTCTCGTGTCATATGAGATTCAAAGTGCTTTTTATGTCCTATCCTAGGTGCTTGGTGTTACAGTAAACTGTTTTTTAGCTAGTACTATGAGATTTAAGAAGAATCTAAATGCAAAATTCTTTTATCCTTTATATTTTTTTTTCATGCTTGAAAAGCAGAGGCTGCAGAGCAAAATTTGAGGAGCTTGCTTTCCGGAGAAACATGTTACACGTTAAATTAGCTGGAGAATTCTTTAGAAGTTTCTGTGTTCTTTTCTGTAGGAGAGGGGTTTTTTTCAGTTACTGAAATGAAATTCCAGGTGTATGTGTGGTGGTGTGTTTGCTTGGTTCTGTGTTGTGGTTGTTGGTTTTTTGTTTGTTTGGTTTGGTTTTGTGTCTTGTTTTTTTAAAATCCTGTACATTCAAGTAGAAGATTCTATTTAGTTGAGTTGTAAGGTGCAGTAGACTTCATTGGTATTCAGATCTATATTTGTCTAGTTATGAGTGATTTATGTGACTTTATATAGTAAAGTTATTAGTTTTAAATTTGCCATAATGGCATTTAACTGATCATGCTGTGAAAGTATGACCTAGTCTATAACTCTTAACTGTTAAATATATTTTTTTATTATTTCTTAAATGCCCTGTAGAAGATGTCCCAGACTATTTGGATTACTGGAGCAATTTCTGACTGATTTGCTCTAATGGTGGAGCTACAAAACAAAACAGCCTTGTGCTAGCGAGGGTTTTTTAAAAAAATTTATTTATTTATTTATTTTGGGAGAATAGTGGTGAGGAAGGAGGGATTTTTTTAAATCTAATTACTTTAAAGCTATTTCTGCAAGCAGCTGCTTATGCAACTTTGATTCACATATGAATAAATTTACTTTTAGTGAGCTCTGTCTTTGCATAAATAGGGATGCCAAAGAGCATATCAGTCTATAAATGACACTTAGATTGCTTTTTGACATAAGGCCTTTAAAGCTTCATTCTGCTTATAGTATCCTACATACACCCTAGAACTTTTGTTCTGGGGAGAGAGACCAGAGAAAGTGTATTTCCTTGCTGTATGTTTTGTGCATACCCATTTTAAGATTCTGTACACTGATGTATAAGGAGAGCTACCCTTTCATTCTTCTTTGTTCCTAGTATGGCCCAACACCAAACTACACAAGCCTTATTTTAATAAGTAGCTGACAGGCAGGGATAAGAGTGCTATTTACAGCCATCAGGGTAGCTCTAGTGATTTGTGGAGCTCTGCATTGGATGCAGAGAGTAGAAGTGTTGGGCAAGGCCAAAGTTTCCAGGGCCTAGCTCATGTTGCCTGACATGAAAGTAAAATACAGTTAATGAAATGATTGTTAAAACCACTTTTTCTAAAAGAACAACATATTTTAAAGATTTAAGGAAAATTTTCCGACAGCATACATAAAATAAGAAAAATGTGTTAGCAAATGTTACTTGGAAGTTTGCTGGCCTTGAATGTGAGGAATGCTGCTAGAACAGCATGTAGGAGTTCAATATGCCAATTGGCAAGCCAGTGAAATCCTACACAGGGTGGCTGGATAACTTATACACATCACTGGATACTGCATGCTTGCTTCCTTCAGGCGATAAGTGCGGGAGATGCCAAGCAGTGTGAACACCTGCAGTAAGAAACAGGAATACTGAACACAGACACAGGAAGGAAAAAAAAGTGTGCTCTGTCTTGACTCTGGTATAAATTGGTTACTCTTAATTTTTCAGCTTTGTAGTTGTCTCTTCTACAGCTATGGTACTTTTCTGGGTTTGGGAAAGGGACACAGATCTATGCAAGCTGTAGTTTCTTTCGTCAGGGTAGATACGAGCCCTCAATTTGAGTATGGTTACCTGGATGTGACAGAGAAGTTAGAAGTAAAGGCAGTTTTCCCACTGGGTCTAATCTACCTGCAAAATACAATAGGAGATAACCCTCTTGATGCCAACACGGTGTAGGAGGGTGAATAAAGCTCTTTGAAGCTCCCTCAGCACTTGATGCAGATGACCGTATACATGTAGAAGCAGAACACAGGCCAGGCAATAGCTGGTTTGATTGCCTTGTCTCGTAGTCAGTGCAGTCAGCATTGTAGATCCCCATGTGTAGTGTTTCTTGAGTCTTCCTGCCTCACTTCAGGGACTGTCTCTAAGCTTTTTATAAAAAAAAAAACAAAACAAAAAACAAACTGTAATGTTTTTCCATCATTATCAATGGCATTTTGACTCGATGCTTTTTCATCCTCTTTCCTGCCTCCCCCTCTGCAGTGAATCACAGAAAGACTGTTTTTCTTAGTCATTTACTGTAGGTGTTGGCACACCATAGCACAGGCAGCTCAGGAGGAAAATTTAGCAGACAGCTGTCTGGCAATTTGGAATCAAATCAGAAGTACTTCTGTGAATTCAAATTCTTTGTTTACAAAAAGAATAAATATATCAACTGCAAGATTCTTTTTCTACAAATATGAAGGCTCCACAGTTCAAGAGAGATAGGGAGCTACTGGAGAGAGTCCAGAGGAGGGTGATGAAGATGATTGGGTGATTGGAGCATCTCTCTTATGAAGAAAGGCTGAAAGAGCTGGGGCTCTTTAGCCTGGAAATGGGAAGACTGAGGGGAGACCTTATCAATGTAAGTAAGTATCTCAGGGGTGAGTGGAGGGAGGATGGAGAGAGGCTCTTCTCAGTAGTTCCTTATGTCAGAACGAGGGGCAACAGGTACAAGTTGGAACATAGGAAGTTCCATTTAAATATGAGGAAAAACTTCTTTGCATTGAGAGTGATGGAGCATTGGAAGAGGCTGCCCTGGGAGGTTGTGGAGTCTCCATCTCTGGAGATACTCAAAACCCACCTGTATATAGTCCTGTGTAAAGTGCTCTAGGTTATCTTCAGTGGGAGAGTCAGACTAGATGATCTCTAGAGATCCCTTCCAACTCCAGCAATTCTGTGATTCTGTGAAGTACAGTTCGGTGTGTATGTTATTGGAAGAGGAGGTGGTTATGACTTGGCTTCACCTCACTGAAATACGACATTTCTTTACTTTGTGGTACCTCGTGTTTGATATTCATCTCACAGGTGCTTTTTGATATTGGGCTTTTAACTTGATCTGTAAAACTCCATTCTGTCTTCAGACCACAGCTTGTCTGTTCATGGATGGTTATTCTGAAATAAGTTTTGTGCATTAACTTCACATCTTACCTTAGTTCATATTAACTGTAAGCGCAGGTACAAAAAGCCTTTAGGAAAAAAGTTACCATTCTTCTCAAAAAAATTGAGAAGATTAATAGTATAAATAAAGTTGGAGTTTATGTATCTGAGGCCAGTTCCAGCTCACTACATGCTTGTGAGGACTGACACAATATTGATGACTGAGTCAGGACAGATTCTGTGCTGGTCTTATCTTCTTTCATCTTCTGGATCAAACATGTTTGATACTACTTCATCTTTCTGAAGGACTGCAACAAGCACTTAAAAGGTGACCTAATTATTTTTTAAAGTGGAAAATTCAAGAAATCAAAAGAAAAATCTACAACCATTGAAATGTCCTATAAAGACTTAGCCTTATTACATATCACTTTCTATTCTATTTCATTCTTACCTAGGCCATTTTAAGGATGTAGGATCATTTAAATACTTACCTGCTCATGAAGAATGTGGAAAATGGCTGGTTTCATAAACCAAGGAGCTCATATCCTGTTCTTATGCTGTTATGAAGAGTTAAGTCACTCATGAGTGTTGGATGGCAGGAAGTACAAGTAACTTTATACAGTAAGCTTTACTCTTTCCATAATATTATGTACTATAACAGTAAAAAAGTTGAGATATTTTGTGACCATGCCCTTGGCCACTTTAGGAAAGAGAGATGGTTTAGTGGATATAGGACCTTCTGGACCATCCAGATGAGGCTTTGCTTTTACCTGGTCTTTTGGGTAAGCCCCAGAACTATCATGGGGACATTCTGAGTGTCCAAAAGGGGCAGGGAAGTTGAGTAGTGTTGTGTAGGGGAAATGCTGACCTCAGGTGAGAGAACATGCATGTCAGCTTTTTCCTTCTTTGCTATCATTCAATGGGTAAGTATGAAAAAGCTGGCTAGAGTGTTTAAAATCCAATCACTGGCTTCCAAAATTCCCTGGATCATTAGAAAAAATCCACCTACCTGGATTAGCTGAAGAAGCATGACTGATAATGATATCCTAAGCTAAACACCTAGTTCGGAAACAAAACTGAAAGACCTAACCATGTGAAGTGTACTGGTGCCTGCAAAAAACAAATCAGAGATCCATCTGGCTCAGGTGTTACCTAATTCTGAAAATCTTGGTGTTGCAAACATGAATGATGTTTTTTGTGTCTCCCATTCACAGATTAAAGTACAATATAAACTGGAAACATTATTTTCATGCCTCTGAGGTAACTAGAATAAAGAATTAATTCAAGACTACAATAATAACTGTTCAGCTATAAAGAGCATAGGAAAACGGAGAAGCAGAGTGGCTGGATAAAGTTGTAGGTGTCTCAGAACTGTTGTGTAAAAAGTCACCTGGGAAGCTAATAAGGTGATTAATATTTTTTGTGTTCTTTGGAGATTTCTGCTTTCCTACAGTAGACATGCATTCTAACCACTTGCATAATGGGATTTCAGTCAGTGGAACAGCACAGAAATGCTGACCTGCTACTGACCGTGACGATTGCTACAAGAAGGCGTTCTGCAAGCAAGATAATAGCTAGTGCTATTTGATGTGGGCCTCAATAGTCCTTCCACTGCACTGCTGGAAATGGTCACTTAAGTTCTGGTGCTGCTTTACAAGGGAAACTTGCTGAAAGCCATTTATAACAATAGTAATGCTTCTAGTGCTTGAACGGAGGCCAGAATCAGATTAGATTAAAGAGCGTTTCGCCCTTCAGTTAAATGACATTTTACAAATGCTTATCCAGTTTGTATATGCAAACATGGGACTTTAAGGCTCCCATTGCAGTGGTAAGGCTGAAGAAAAGGTCAAAGTGAAAAAAGTTTTTCGGGTGAGAGAGCTGGAGAATAGAGTATGAAGAATGATGAAATTGTGCCACATATAGGTAAAATAAGTTTAAGAGTTTTATAGCTATAGAAATGCCTTTTTTGTCGGTTGGTGTTTGATTTTTTTTGTTGTTTTAATTTTCTGGCAGGTAAAATGTTGAGGGTGCCTAAAATTCTCTAACTAAAGCTGCCAAATGTGGTTATTGAAATTTATGGACCCAACCATTGCCAAAAATTCTATAACTGATTAACTGAAATGCAGCTATTGTAGGTATGAGTCTTGGGTCAGAGAAAACCCATGCCTTCTGTTTTTGCCTTTAGTAATTGTTTTATGCAATTTCTATATGCTAATGAGCACCTCTTTCAAAATCTTTGTTTCTGTTATGCATACAATCTTTAAAGGTGAAATTCTAGATCAAAATGGACAATCTTCTTTTAGTCCACTTCAAGATCATATGCGAGCTCACTTCACTGGATCTTAATTTTATTTTCAGTGCTCCTTAGATTGATGGAGGAAAGACTGGCACAGTATATAAGCGACAGCCAATAATATGTGAGAGGAACGGTAGTCTTTTTGCTAGGGTAGCTTTACACCCACGCCAAATAATTACCTCTATTTGAAGAGAAAAATAATTTGAGGGGCTATAATGATTGTTTGCTCAGTTGAAAAGACTGTTGAATGTGTGCTGCTGGTGCCTAAATTCTTGAATACTAAGAATTCCAAACATGATGCAGGGGAAACTTTTGTGATTGGTAAAGACATTATGAGGACACACTTGTCAGTAATTTAAAGAGCTGAATAAGAGAATAAAACTTCAACCAAATGTTCTATTTCTTTATTCTTGCCTTTGTTTCAGATGACATCTCTACCAAGGAGGGTGAAATCTGAAGCCAAAGCCCTTACATCAGAATGTGAACTACCTTCATTTCTTAATTCGTAAGATTACTTCTTTTTTAGGATTTTTTTAAAAGTTTGTGCTAAGCATGAGCAATTTGGTAAGAGCAACAGTCTGTTTCTGAGAGGTTGATTACAAAGCTTAAATGTACAAAACTTCAGTTATAAAGCACAAATTACCTAAGCTCTTCATGCTCATAGTGAACAGAGGTTGAAATGGAATTGCCAGTTGACCAAACAGAATCAGGTGTGTACACATCCCAATGGCCAGCTTCAGGAAAGCTTTTTAAATTGTTCTGGTCATTAGGTCTGCATCAGCATGAAAGACCTGCATTTGCTGAGTCTACATACCTTTCTGTTAATTTTTCCTGTTTACTTCCTTTCGTGTCAGAAAATACTCTTTTTTTCTTCTTATAAGCAATATTATTCAATTATTTGTTTTTCAGAAGCTCTGAGTCGGAGGAGGAGGAAGAGGAGTGGGAGCCAAAAAGCAAAATTGCAAAGAAACCTCAATTGCTGAAGAAAAGTGAGGCAAAAACTAAAAAAGTTGGTACTCCACGGGCAGCTATGGCTAGGAAAAATGTTAAGAAAGTAGCAATAAAAGAGGAAATGGTGAGTATCTGTAAGCAAGAGACATTTATTTACTGTGGTTGGCAAGTGACATGAGCAGAATTTTTCCAACTCTGATTCACTTTGTTGCCTGAGTCTGCTCTGCCCATCTGATTCCACTGCTACTGTGAACATTCAGTATATCTGATAAATGTGACTCTTTTGTGTATTAGTGTCCCAGACCAAAAGGCACTCCTTTAAATTTTTGGCCAATGATAATGGGACATGTTTTGGGGACACTCTGGATCTTTGGGGAAGGTGTGGCTCTTCCAAGGTTAACAATATATTAGCAGACCAAATCTTAGTTCCAGCTCCCATGTTGCATCTAAAACCTCATTAGAAGAGTGCTTTCCTACCCTGATGTTCCATGTTTTGTTGAGATAAGTGAAGGAAAGAACTGTAGGTCACTGTCTTTTGAAGGAGAGCCCAGTTAAGGTCTTTCCAGGATCATCTTATTTGATCTTTTAAATCACAGTTCTGCTGGGTATGTTTGTAAGATATATTTCACATTACTTGATTTCTGGCTTGGCATTTCCTTGCCAGAAATACATCACTTGGGAAATGATGTATGATGTCAAGTCTTCATAGGTTCTAAGTGAAATGTTAAACCAGTTTGTCACAGTCAATGCTTAATATGGTTTCAATGCCTTTTTTGCAGGATGTATCCTTACCTGTTGCTCCTGCAGAAGATAATAGAATTCAGCTCCTAAAACCTAAGGAAGAAGGTGCAGGCACTAAACCAAAAACTTTAAATCGAAAACCAGAAGTGCCTAAAAAAAGGGAAATAAATTCATTCCAGGGGAAGAATGTAAAGAGTTTAGAGAGTGATGAAAAGCCCTCGACAAGCGTTCCTGTAGTGGGAAATCAAGTGAAACATGAGAAATCTGAGAAGGACTTTGCATTTGATGAACCACCTTTTAAAAAGATTAAGTCAACTATGTGTCCTGAAGGAAAACCAGTAAAACATCTAGGAGGCAACAAAATAAAAGAAGAATATGAAATGAACTGGGATATTGTACAGGTATGAGATCTTTTTCTGATGTATCAAATGAAACCATTTCTTACATAATTATTACTTAAAATATACAATTTGAATTCTCTTGGCATCAGTTGGATGCCAATGTCGGAATGTACCGTTTACCTCTGCTTAAATGGTCATAATACACGGGTAAATGTAAATGTTGGTTGGTAACTGTTAAAAGTTCAAATTGCAACATTATTAAAAAATCTGTTACTTAAGCAGTTCTTAGTATAAAGCTAGCCTCTAACAGTTAACACATTTCTTCTGTCTTGGCACATGGATTTTTTTTGTGTGGATATAGTCAACTGAAACTTCTACAGGAAGGGATGCTGAAAGATTTGGAATGTCTGTGTGCATAGTTTCTGAATTTTTAAGATTTAATGTGGGTCATTTCATCACAGAAGCTCATTTTAGAGTGGATATCAATTTACAGTACCATCAAGGAGGAGATTGCATTCTTGGAACTACAGTGACATCAAGGGAGATATCATCTTTGTTTTTGTAGGATGTTAACATTGAAACCGTTCAGATGAAGACAGTTTTAGGATAGCTTCAGTTCTGGGAGGCTGGGTATGGTTATGGAAGATTTATATTAACAGAATGGGAGTAGATTGGATACATCCTATTCATCATCCGTAGCACTGTCTGCTTAAGAAAGGTTCCCTTAGTATTCTAAAATATTCCTGGAAATGCAGATGGAAGATTTGATCTTTTTGTATTGCTACTCTAGAAGCAGTGAATATGACTGTGCAGGAGTTGTTCTATTTCTAGGCTTCAGAACAAAACTTCTGAAAGGCTTTTTATATTAGCTATTTATGGGAATAATTGTAGCAAAGCACAAGCAAACGGTGATGGTTAAAATGTTACTAAGCTAAGGTACTTGTATATTTTGTCCTGCTTTTTGTATAGATACACTAACTTTATCTTTAGAAAGCCCACATTTGTACAAATTCATGTGTAACTTGGTGAGGCTTGATTCATCTTGAAACCTTCATTAATATCATGCTAGTTTCCAATCATTGGTGGATGGGATTTGGATCAGCTTTGGTTTTGTGGGTTTTTCCTTTTTGTTTTGTTTAACCATGAGGTACATCAGTATTGGTCTTTAAAAAATAAGTTCTGTTTCCTCTGTTGCCATATGTGTTTTGTTGTCTTTCTGATTTTTGGATGGCTTTTTTTGTTCCCAAGAGGCACTCCTTGCATTTTTTTTTTTCTGTAGTTACTAGTCTCTGGAAACATTGTTTGCTGCTTGTATTTCTGAAATATTTAGTGTGGTGGCTGCATTCATGGGAAATCTGGCATCCACCATAATATTCTGGGGTGGCTTAAACTTTGAGAGGCTGTTCAAACCAATCTGTCACCTCTCTTCAATGTGCTGTGTTTTTTGCCTCTTACAGGCCTTGTCAGAAATTACAAACGTTGAACCATGGGTATGTGCAAACTTAATTCGCCTCTTTCAAGAAGAAAACACAATTCCTTTTATTGCTCGATATCGAAAAGAGCTCATCAATAATTTGGAGGCTGATGCCTTGCGAGAAGTGCAGCAAACATTGGAAGAGCTACGGTAAGAAAGTTAATACAGGGAACTATCTGGGAGGGAGGGAGGTAACAACATACATCAATTATAAAAGAACTCCTGAAGAAGAAAGTTTTAAACTGAGGTAATTATGCACTTTTTTTTCCCTTACAATTAAAAAAAAAAATATCTAGCATTATTAATTGCTAAAGAGAAAACTAAAGCTGCAGAGAAAAAGCTCTTACTAGAAGAGTAGTTTATAGGTTCTAGAGATATGTAGCCTGATTAGATGTAAGCTGCATCCTTTGAAAAAGAATCACTGAGTCCCTTTGCTCCCTTCTTGAAGCAGCAACACCTTTAGTGAAGAGCACTACTTGAGGTCACAGTGTACCAGCAGGGCAGGCAAAACTATCCTAGACCACTGTAGTGAAAAAATTATCAGCAAAGCATACTGTGGAGGTGGATGAGACTACTCTCATTCCTTCTTGTTTTTGAGATGGCAAGGGAACAGTCTTGCCAGCTCTTCTGTCAACATGGTGGCTTTCTCCTTGTACTTCTTGCTATTCCCTAAAAGGAGTTTATTCCCAAAAAGGGAAGGTGTCCCGAGAGAGTTCTTGTCTGAAAAAGTAACTTAAATCATAACAAAGTAACTTTGCTGCCTGCAGTTACTGACAGGTATTTTATTGAAGGTCTAAGAGTTTAAAAACTGGTAGTTTGTACTTGATACTGCAGACCTATCTTGATATGTATTACAGCTGTAAGTGCTCATGGACGTGGATTTTTATTTGGCCTTTTTATTTGGCTTCCAGGCTGGTAATCTTGCGAAAATTTATATAGCAGTAATAGCTATCAGTGGTTTGTGATTTTTCTTAAAGCTACCACAAGGTACTTTAATACAGTTTTGAACTAATTGGAGAAAGAGGTTAATAAGTAGAAACTCCTTTGGATTATCATACTTGTTTTGTTGAGGATTAACATGAGATACAATCTTGAGGGGTTTGAGAGCTTCAGCTTCTGAACAAGGTCACAATGAATAGCCTTTTTAATCCACCATGAATTGTGACTGTTAATATCAATCTCTTGTATTTTAGTACTGTTGCAAAGAAGACACATACAATGATACAAAAATTGAAGAAAGAAGGAAAGTTGTCTGGATGCCTTTTAACAGCATTATTAAACTGCAGAACTTTGGAAGAATTGGACCATGTGGTCAGTACACAAGGCATTTTCAGAACATCCTTAGCTTATATGTAATCTTGCATAACTAAATAGTGCAGAATGCAGAGTACATAGCATGACTGAAATATTTACTTGCCTTTTAGTAACTGTGGTTTTGTTTATTTTAAGTCTGCACCTTATAAAACTGGGAGTAAAGGCACCAAAGCCCAGAGGGCCAAGCAACTGGGTTTAGAACCTGCTGCACTCTCCCTCCTGCAGAATCCTATGGAACTCAATCTCTTTTCTTACATTAGACCCAACACCAAAGGTAGGTGCTGTTCTTCTATGAGCAGTAATGTCCTAAATGTTTGAATATATTTTAAAAGGGGACTTAATTTAATTGTCCTAATGTTGCTGGAAGTTACACAACTATTTAAAATTCAACTGTTCTTTCAGCAACGTGTGGTAAAAGTTTATATTTAATGCCATGGTTTTCCAACCTTTCCTGTCTTTTTGTATTGTAAATAGTAATAATTCTGGTATATGAAACACAGAAGTCTGGAGATGTTGACATCTGTTTTTACTGATAGAAAGGGAACTGCACTGTGCACCAGAGACCTCTCCATGGTTCTACTCTTACTTGAATTGTTTACTGAACACCAGTTGTTCAAGGGGCTTATGCTCATAGTTTTTACTGAAGTAATGTCACCCATCGAAGAGTATCTTAACAAAAACTGGACTTGGTGACTGGGGGCGAGTGGAAGAGTTCTTGCTGTTGAATCACAGTAGGTGTTGCAGAAGATGTAATGTCTGAAATTTGAGTAGGAACTTAAACAATTGTATTTCTTTGTGAGTGCAGTTATGGGTGAATCTGTAGGGGGCAATCTCTGACAACAAAAGACTAAAATTCCTGCAACCTTCTGTATAGTGTTAAAATAGAAAAGTGCTTTTCTTCTTCCCTGCCCCAAAATTTATTTTTTGAATTTTAATGTAAAAGTGCTGAACCTACTGGTGAAGCTGACTCTTACTCTTCCCTCTTCTGTTCCTTTATTTTATTTAAATATTGTTTATAAAATAATCCTAACTTTGCATTGAAAAGCAGTTACTAAATGCTCTGTTTAAATTACAGCATATGTTTTTATTTCATCCAGCACTACACTGCAACCATGTGTCTGACTATTCTGGCAGTCTAAACAGCCAAACCAAAATCTTCATGGTGGAAGTTCAAATAAATTATTTAAGGTGCATTCAGAATGGAGTGCTATTTGCTGCAGCATAAACACCTCAGTTTTTTGAATCTGTACACCTATTTTCAATTTTGAGTTAAAAATACCATTGCTTAGGTTTATATAATCAGAAACTACATACATATATGAAATGGGTCACTTTATAAACTTGGAAGCTAGTTGACAACCTATATACGGTTTGAGATCAGAGTGAACTTCTATTAAAAGCATGCGCCAGTAACTGTGCAGGAAAGTTTTCATCAAATCTTAATATTCAGTTATTTTAAATTCTCAGTGTTTTTAAACCTATTCTAAAAATAAACTGAAATAAAAAGAGCAGTTCATTTTTCAAAGCCAGATATTTGAAAGTTATAGAAGAAGGATCAGCAGAAAACTTTGTTCATCCTTTTAGTTATATCCGTGGTCCAATACTTAATTAAACAAGCATGTGCTCTTTTTGCAATGGACACAGTTAATGCCTGTGTGAGTGGTGCTGGTTGAAAAAGATTTTTTTATTATTATTTCTTTAATCCTTACTGGTTTTGGTCTGTTCTTTCTCATTCAAATTCTCTGCCAGACCTAGAATAATGTTGCCATGTGTACTTCTGGTACTTTTGTGCCTTGTAATAATTCATATTCAATATAATGCATATTTTATAATTTTCTTAGTTCTGTATTCTGATGTTGCACCATACCAAATGCTAACTCATAAATGTAAAGAGCCAAATTCCACAACTTCTGATCAGTTCAGCCATTTAATGACATATCCTTTTTCTCACACTCTTGTTTTTCTTTTTGGCAAGAAAGTTTAGTTTCTTCTTTTTTAAAAAGGTCAAGATTTTTTTTAATAGTGTGTAACTCTATAGTCCAGAACAGGGTTCTGGATTCAACAAAAATATTAGTTATTAGAGCTATGCAGGTATTTCTAAATGGTGTTAATAGAGCCCTTTTAAGGTATTGATAGTCTGTCAGAGAGCAGAGTAAAAAATAATGTGTATTGAAGGAGACACTTAATCCTGCATCAGCCCAATATGGGGTTCTTGCTCTCTCTGAAGCATTTGTTTCTGACCATTGCTAGAAGCAGGGTTAAATATATTGATTTTGAAACAAAGAATGTCTGATTTATTTCATTACCTTCTGCTTCTGGTCCAGCTTGACCACTGTGCTGAGAACCACACTGTGCCACTTTTCTGGTATTTCAAGTGCGAGATGGCTCTGTGTATTGGGAAGTTGAATGATTCTGCTATCAGATCTCTAGAATACTTGTTACACAAAGAAAGTACAGGAATGCCTGCAAAGATTTTAGGCAGATTCTAGATCAGTAGCAAAGCATGTAAATTTGTGCTGCAATTGTTTGTTTTGTTACAATCTCAAAAATTATACTTGAATATCCAGTTTTACTGTTGTAAATTATTAATTTGCATTGCAAATGTCAAGATGTGTTAGCATAAAAATAACAAAATTACTACTTTTCACTCATTTTAATGACATTCTGATTTATGATACTGCATTGGTTACTTTAGGCTCACTAAAATTGTTTCGTAAGTTTTGGAAAGGAAGCTTAGTTAAAATTCTAATAAACTAAGATGCTTCATTGAAACCTCTGCAAATCAGTTGGGTATCTTGCATCAGTTTTCTTTCAGCTTGTATATATTTTATTAGTGCTTGTGCAGTTGTGTAAAGTAATTTTTCATGTTAGTTTTTTAAATAATTATCTGTTTTTTTCTTCTAAGGACTTTCGACTATCCAGGAAGTAGAGGCAGGAGTACAGCATATTTTAGCTGACATCTTTGCTAAAGATAAAGATACACTGGATTTTATCAGGAAACTGTAAGTTTGATTTTTTTTTATTATTATTTTTTTTATTTATTTTCCAATTTTTCCTGATTGCTTGGTAAGCTTCATTCTCCTGGTGTGCACATATGTAATTGTGGTGGGTTGACCCTGGCTGGAGGCTGGGTGCCCACCAAAGCTGTTCTGTCACTGCTCCTCCCTAGCTGCTCCTTTCTCATTGCACTCTTCCCCTAGACCCTAGACAGGGTACCTCCTGTGGGAAATGGTCTTCCATGAACTCCTCCAACACGAGTCCTTCCCATGTGCTGCAGTTCATTAACTGCTCCAGTGTGGTTAATTTTCACGGGCTGCAGTCCTTCAGGAACAGACTGCTTCATTGTGGGTCCCACATGGAGTCACAAGTCTTTGACAGCCTGCCTCACCATGATCTTCACCATGGGCTGGAGGGGAATCTCTGCTCCAGCACCTGTAGCTCCTCCTCCCCCTCCTTCTTCACTGACTATAGTGTCTGCAGAGTTGTCTTATTCCTCTTTGCCTGCAGTTGCTGTTGTGCAGAAACTTTTCCCCTGTCTTAAATATATTACCACAGAGGTGCCAGCAGTGGGGTCTGTCTTGGAGCTGGCTGGCATTGGCTATATTGGACATGGGGGAAGCTTCTAGCAGCTTCTCACAGAAGCCATCCCTGTAGCCCTCCTGCTACCAAAATCTCACCACACAAACCCAGTGCAGTAATTAATTTTTTTAATTATGTGAAAGCAGTGTTACTGTGAGATTGCATTAGGTCCATCTCTTCATTTGTGCAGGAGAGGTTCTTTAGCCTTTCTGCCTGTCTGGCTATCATTGGAGGAGAAATCTCCAGTGAATATGGCGTGACACTTTCATTTCCAAAGACTGTTCGTGCAGAGCATATCTGCCTTGCAGTTTGTGATCTGTAAGGGAAACTTTTCTCTCCTTGCACTTCCATCTACCTATGACTTTCCAGAGGTGTATCTGCTAAAATATTTGATATTTATTGTTGCTCCAATATTTGCTGCTTGACACCTGTCAGTGTGATTAGCATGCAGTGATGATTGATTTTGGCCTTGGAATTCAATCAGGCAGAAGAATGTGACTGTTCTTAAAGCAGGAATTACTGATCCTTTGATTGTGTTAGCTGACTAACTTTTCTTCCCTTCAATAATGACTTCAAAGTGATTTGTTGTGTCTAGGGAATTGACGTCACAGAGTAATAGGTGTTTGTTATTTATTTTTTCTTCTGCTGTGTACCATCTGGGTCAGAACAGGGTTATCAAAGAACAGATACCTTCTTTGGAGCATGTGGTGTTAGTTTGAATCTGCTCAGTTCTGTTTATTTGACTCTTATTTGCTGTTTGTTGTGAGTAAAGGCCAAGTCCATCAAAAGGCTAGAGCATAGCAATGTGAAAATTTCAAGGATGAGGCTGTTTTATAAAGGGAAGTGCTGTCACTACCAGAGTGTCACTTTCATTCTTGTGACAACTAGAAGCTCCTTAATTGAATATGCTGTGCTCTAAAGATACAACACGCTTTAGATCAACAGGATGTATGTATAATAATAATGAGGAGTATTCAGAAAGCTGTATGTTTGGGATCTCTGTTACTCCTAAATATAATGAAAAGTTTTAGGGTGTCAAGTGCTCAAAGCAAGAAATCAATTCTGAAGCTGAGTAGATTCAAGAAAGATTTTGCATTTCCATAAAATAGATAACTGCTACAATTTTTTTTCAACTTCCCAAAATTTGTTGTGTGAAGTTGAACCAATAACTGACCAAACTGAAATGCAGGTGGTGGCTTTTGAGTATCTATTCCCTCAGGAGAAGGGCCTGCTTGAATATCTTCTCTTAGTATGTTCCAGTCAGTATGTTATTTCAGTCTCAGCATTAAGAAATGTAATATGGTTCTGCAGGTAATCAGAGTTAATGTAACTTGTAATTGAACAGAACCCCAAGTTCTTTTATGTTTAATACAAGCACTAATGACTTGTTACATCCTTTATGCTAAGATGCCTTATTAACTTTTTTCTTTATTCAGATGTCAGCAAAGGTACATTTGTATCCAGTCAGCCTTGGCAAAAGTGTCATCCAAAAGTGGAAATGAAAAAGATATTGATAAATTCCAACTGTACCATGAGTTTTCATGTAATATAAAGAACATTCAGCATCATCAGGTACACCTACAATTTTTTATATTTTTCTTAGGATTTTAATCATAGCAAAGATGGCTTCACTTTTGAATTTTCTTGCTTAAGACTGATTCTAAAAGTACGTGATTTTGCTTTTCAGTTATCAAAGGTAATAGACCTTTTCTTGAAATGCAAGAGTAAGCTGTTAATCTCTTAGAAACTGAACAGAGGATTGCTTATTCACTATGTCTGCTGTCTAATGAATTATCTTTAAACAAATACTTAAAATCAGAGATAACAATACTGGTGTGATTTTATTTTCAGCGTGTGTCATGCCCTTCCTCCCTTCCTTGGGTGACAAGTGCATGGGAAGTGTTACCATGAAGGGGATAAGGGGATAAAGGCTAAATGATAATACATGGTCTCCAGTCTAAAAATGGAGCATTGCATAGTAGAGGAAGCTGCTTGGTTGGAGTGCATTTGAAGCAAACTGGGATAAATTTATTATTTCTTTTGGATGTTTGCTGCAGCAATGAGTCAGAGTGCTCTGAGCCATTTGACACAAAACCAGTTTTGTGAAACTGGTGCAAAGGATCAGGGAAGGATCCAGAAAATTGAAATTAAAGGTGACCTAAAAAAGCAGCTCTTCTCAGCAGCAACTTCAGGTAAAAGCTGAATAATCAAAATAGAAAGGCTCAGTGGAAGGTCTCATGCACTACCCCAAAAATGAGTTGGTTTTGCAAGTCATCAGTATTCCCTTCTGCAGAGTATCTTTGGTTAGAAAAAGAGTAGAGGGACATGAGTAGAAAAAGAAATGAGGGACAAAGCAAACTTACTTGATGATGAGAAGCTGATGACTTGGTAGCTGTGCTGCCCCTCTTCAAAGACTGAAATGTTGTGCACTCAATGCAACTGTCAAGAACTTTGCCCTTATTCATTACTAATCACCAAGTGAATTGTCTCTTGTTTTGGTCACAATTACCTAGCTTTCAAAACAAAACCCAAAAACTAAACGAAACACACACAAAAAAGACCATCTGTTTGGACCATCTTTCCAACCAGAAATGTCCTTTTCCTTTAGAAGACTTCATTGTTTTAGAGCAGAATGCTTTTCCTTTTATGTCTATGATATGCTATCCCTTTCTCTCTGCTTCCTATTTTAAATCAGTGTGAGGATTTGAATTAATAAATGCTTCTATTGCATGTGCTGAAATTTAGTTTATTACAAAAAAATTTCACTATGTGTATGGGCGAATTTTAAACCATGCCCCCCACCTCCCAGTATGGATGGTGTTAAGTGAAAGACAAAATTACTGTAAGTGATTTTAGTAGACAGTCCTTCTGTAGATTTTTTAAAGAGGTGCTAGTAATTGTTCTCTTTGTACTAAATATGAACATTTACTGTATTTGTATCAGTAATTATTTGGTGAAAACTTGCCCCTAGAGAATCTGGAAAAGTCAATAGGGCAATCTATGACTACTGTGGTGACATATCAAAAAGATTTGTAGATTCTTCAGAAGATTAAGTGTTGTGCTCTATGGATTTTTTTGTTTGGGTTCTTTACTGTTGAAAGAGTACTTTGGCTATCAAAGACTGTTTAGTTTTTCCTGAACTGAGTGTGGTGAATACTGAGGATATGCATTGAGATATGTATTGGGTGTAGAAGTGTTTTCTGGGCTGATGGTATCATTTACCACTTGTTCGAGGCATCTCTCTTTTTTTTTTTTTTTTTTTCATGTTTTACATAAGGAAAGCTTTTTGCTTGGATAAAGCCAGGGTTAGAAACCTGATTTCCCAAACTTGGTCAGCATTCTGTGCATGTGGCTGCACTGTTTATTATCCAGAAAGTGTATTCAGTCTCCCTGTTTGATGTTAAGAATAACTTGATCTGTTTTGGTTTATTTCTCCTAGTGTCTGTCAGTAACCTTAATGCCTCTATTTTCCCATTTTGGTTCCCCTGTGAAGTAATAACTACTCTTGTTGCAGCTGGTAGTGTTATAATCACAGGGTGTTTTTTGCATTCTCATGTGTTGTCTTTCATCTGTGCATTAGTGCTACTTCTTATCCTAACTCATTGAACATTTCTTTATTATGAATTTCAAAAATCTGAGCTGTTTGTACTTCCCTGAGGATTCAGGGCACAAAGAATGTCAGGGCTCTTTTGTACTAGTCAAGGAAAAAAAAAAATGCACTTTATGATCACCTCCAATATGCGGTTTGCAGAGTTCCATTTTTTGTAAAAATACTGTAGCTTCTAATTTGTTTTGAATTTTGGTTCTTTGCTAGTTTTCCACTTCCTTTATTTGTCTCGCTTCTCTGTTTTGATGATGAAATATGCAAAGCGTTTTCTTTATCTGCCATGTCTTTCTTAAGGTTAAAGCCTAGATTTGTACTTCTTAAAGTCTTTTCTCATAACCTCCAATTTCTATATTAACTAAGCTTACTGCCCTGCTGATGCAAATTACCTTTTCTTTCCCCTCTTACCTTCTTGGGTTACAACCACCCCGTCTAATAACTAGAAGTTTCTTAAGTTTCTTCTTTGGCTAAGGCTCTGAAGAAATACTTCTCTGCATTCAAAACACTGGTTAAAAATGTGTCCTTGAATGTGCTTTGGGAGATGTGTAGGTTGTGTGCAAGAGAGGAAATTATCTTTTTTTTTTTTTTTTTTTAAAGTGGCTGAGGGATTTTTAAGATTTATGAATTCCTGAGGACCGCAGGTTAAATAGCTGTGTTGGAAGAACTGCAAAATTCACTGTTATGAAGACCACCTCTATTCCTTTGTCAACTGTGCACAGACAGATTTCTCAATGCATCTAGCTAGAGGCAGAAGTAGAAGTCAGCTTTAAATCACCTCTTTGCAGAGTAGCAAATAAAGGATTCTATACAATATTGCACTGAAACTGGTCAATACCCAAGTATGGAAGTGCTATTAATCTTAAAGGTCCGTGTACAACCCTAGTCTAGCTTGCAAGTAAAGGGGATGGGCAATAGGCTATAATGTTACCTGTAAGAGAATAAACAGTGTTAATGACCAAAACATTGATAGCCATGAGGGTGGCTTGCAGTGTGTGTCACAATGAGGTGAACTGATGTGCAGCAAGCTGCACCTTGGTTCTGCAGTTCCTCACCTGTCGTTGCCCGTGCTGTAGTTCTGGATTACTTTCTGTGTGTGGTATTGTCATCTCGTGTCTTAAGACATGTCATAAAATAATCGGACTAGTGTGTGATGGATTCAGCTTGTTGGACTGAAAAAGTTAAAGTACTGAATCTGAAATGAGAAAAAAACCCCACAAATTTAATTTGTTTAAAAAGCCTGACTCCAGATTTTGACATGAGATACCTGTGGGTATGTCCAGCTAGAACATTTCACTGTTGGGAAGTTCAGCCATAGTTCCTTCCTTTGGCACTAAGGAGAACCTGATTGGACTCTTAGGATGTAGTTGGGTAGCTATACCAACAGTGTCATAACTAAGGAAAAAAGTCTTTCAAGAGTTTATTTGAATTTTTGACTAATTGTAAGCAGTTCAGTGTTTGTGTATGCCTTGGGGTTTCTTTCCTGTATTTGGAGATTACTGAATTGGTGGGAGGAAAAGAATTCATGAATAAAGTGTAATGTTTGAGGCAAGTGCTCTATTTTCAATTTTATACTTAAAAAGGAAATGGAAATTAAAGTCCTTGGCAAAATATACAAACCTTATTCAGTGAGTAAGTAAATCTGGAACACAGAGGAGAGCAATGTGAAGGATGTTGTATTTTTCTGATAACCAGCATGAGAGTTGATAAAACTTGTGAATACATAAAATTATTGTTCTTGCTTTCTCTTAAAAATGCATATGGTTTTTATTAACCTTTCACTTGGGTCTGTTCTAGTCCTGCATGAAAATAGTCTTTCTTGAGAACCGAAAATTTACTTTGTGTCTAGAATAGCTGTATTTGAACGTGCTACTTAAAAATAAAAGTCATAACACACCCACATTTATCATCGTAGGTGGAGAAATTCAGTAATTACTTTCTTAATTGAGCATTTCCTGGGTGATGATTCTTCTCTTAAAGCATGTCACTTAGAGCAAGATAGACAGATTGTCTAAGAATAAAAATGTAAAAAATACTAGTGACTGAAATACAGCTGGTTTAAGTTCAAGTGACTGACACATTCTGCAGATTGAGTGCCAGGAAACAAAATATGATGCAAATATTGACCCTTCTAACAGTATGCTGAATTATGACTTTTTATGTCTATTATACATTCTCTGTCATGAGTATAATTTTGTTTCCCTTTTAGCTTGACATTTAACTTTCTCTCTTTAGAAAAAAAAAATAAAATCGGAATAAACATGAAAGCATTTGATTTATTAAAATGTGTCTTTCTAATCTCTACATGAAAACATTTGCTTTGGCAGTAAAGGTACCAGATGCTATAATATTTCACATGCAATCTTTATTATTAGCTTTGTTGTTCAATGATATGTCAGGCCTGGTATGTCACAGGAGCAGTAAGGCTGACAAATATAAATTGGTACTATGTCCTGAAGTCATTTTAAACCATTGTATTTAACATATGTGACATGTCTGAGTTAGCTAGTGATTGAATTAAAGTTCATGATTGGCACAAAATGCTCTGTTGTGACAGTGCTTAGGGCCTGCTACGTACAGCAACATACGTAGTCATATAGGAATGTCAACTTCTAGAAGGTTTTTTTATTATTTTTGCACTTTGAAGTTTGTTGGAGGGGAAAATGAAATCTGAAAATGTATGATTTTTATCTGTAGCTGCTTCTGTTATTCTGTTTCTCGAATCTCTTGACAAGTGAGTTACCTTAATATATACTATAAGGATTTCTTCAGGTCAACACTCATCAGCTTTATCGTGAGGCTAGATTAGTAGGTACCCCCAGTATCCTCCAGGATTCACCACTTGTATTGTGATCCTAGTTTTGAAATTGGAGCCAATAGAACTTTGTGTGCAGATAGCATGCATGCAACCATATTTAGCTTTATATCATGATTATGCAGTTGTGTACACAAGACTCTGCCAGAAATATGTGCATATACTTTTAAGGCTGAAGTGCTATTACTAACATGAAGAATGTATCTACAACATTTTCAGCTATTTATGAGCTTGGTGTGAATAAATAAAAAATTAATCTTTCAAGTTAGGCTAATTTCCTTTTTGTCATAAGTTCTGATTCATAATTAATTTTAAATTTTAATTGACCTTAGGAAGCAAAATGAAATCTGAAGCTCAGAACTAACTTTTTCACTTTTTGGTATCTAGTTCTTACTGGAATCACAATTCAGTTCATTTCTTGAGTTTTAATTTGGATTATTAAACAAGATTATTCCACCAACTAAATTCATGCTGAGTTGTATTATAGTGTGTTTAAGATAACTTGGATGTTGAGCTTGCAGACTCCAGGAAAAATGTATGATTTATGTCACAACATGATTTAATCTGTGTTTAAATTGTGGATGTTATCTGTACATACTAGTATTTTGTGCACTGATTTACTGTACCACCACCATGATTTGCCACAGAATGTCAAGCAAGTGCGTACACAAATGTTGATAAGTTTATCTTTTGGATATTTTGTGTGTCATCTGTCTCTGCCATTTATGTTTGCATTCAGATTCTGGCCATTAACCGAGGGGAAAATCTGAAGATCCTGACAGTGAAGGTCAACATTCCTGACGGGGTGAAGAATGAATTCTGTTGGTGGTGTGTCAATGAAAGGTCTGCATGGATACATATTCTTACAGAAATATTTTTTTTCCTATAGACGGCTGCATATCGAAATGTACCTCATGTGTCTCTTACATTAAGAGAACAATTTAAATGAGTATTTATTAGATTAGGTGAAATTAGCAATTGGGCAGTTCTTAGTTTATATTTCCAATGGCTGTAGCATTATGCTGAAAAGATCATGCCTTTAGCCATCCTTGGGGAGGTCTGGAGCCATTCTTTAAGCAAGTTAATTTTTTAAAATGTTGGGTAATTCTATTTCTTCCCTATTTGCTCTTCCAAAGTGCCTCTTTTTTGTTTCTAAAGCTTGTAGTGAGATGTTTAGTGTTGCATAATTTTGAGAGTTTTTTGCAAAAGTTAAGTGAAAAACATGTTTTGTGCAGTATCTCTGTCAGTCTTTTTTTCATGGAAACTGCACCTTGATGTCCTCTGCTGGAGAATATTGTGATCCAAACTGTCCATATTCCTTGCATGTATAAAATACAGGTTTCTCTTTCTCAGTGGTTTGACATATTGAGCATTGTTCCGAGGGTACTGTAGAAGCTCTTACCTTTGCATCCTAAAATGAAATAACCAAAAGGAGGAAAAAAAAATAGAAAATATGCACTTTATTAGTGTATAAAATTGTTTGTTGTGATACTGCTTTAGCATTTTTCTCTCACACCAAATCCAAGAAAGGGATGTGATAAAAATGTTCATTTTCACTGGAGAAATTTGATAGTTTTGTTTCCAACATTGAAGCCTCTGAAAGAGTTAAAATATTGTTTAGCCAGATAACACAATATGATCTAGGACCAATAGTAAGTCACTTTTTTCAGTGTCAGGATTCATAAACACACCTAAGTTTCATACTAGTTTTAATTCCTGTAAGGGGATTTCTGTCCTCCCCCAAGATGTGTATTCTGTAGGCAGAACATATCTGTCAATCTTTCTTTAACTGCATCTGTGACACAATTTGGAAGCGCTGTGAGCCACAGACAATGGAACAGCTTGTCACTGCTGCACAAATGAAAGTGGGATCTAAATTGAGATATTTTTGGTTGATTACACTTTTGTGAGCCATCCTGAGATAAAAAGAATATTGACCTTGGAAACTGAACTACTTATTAATACTTAGCATTCCTGAGGCTATATATGCTTATAGCTTCTCACTATTTAAGGACAACTTCTCCATCATCAGAAAACTTTGGAAGAAATTATTTTAGTAGATCTTGGTGCATTAACATCTAGGATAGATTCTCATCTTCCTCAATTGTTTGACAGCTGTTTTATCAAATAGACAGATATTTTGCCTTGCAAGCTTGGAAATGCATGTCCAAGGGTGGGAGTTTCATTCTTTTCTCTGCATTGATTTACTGGTGAGAGCAGAGTGTTAAGAACTTGTGTTTGAGGCAAGGATTTAAAAACTTTTCAAAGGTATTAACTAATTTGCTGAAGGTCACACTCAAAATCAGTTGCAGAACCAGAAATGCCACCTTGCTACAGAGTTTGGTCAATATTCTAGCCACAACACAGTAATCACCTACTGCATATTGATTTATTAGCAAATATGCTGACCTTTGTATTCTTCTGAGGTTAATTTTTTAGCATTAAATGTGCCTGTGATGGAAAGTGGCTTTGGAATTCTGCGTTTCTTCATTATTGCATTGAGCTCCATGTAGATGCTCTCTAAGATGACTATTTTCTGTGCAAGTTCAAAATATTCATTAGCCTGTAGAAGCATCTATATTGCCTTGGAATTCAGGTTGCTAGTTTGAAAAAGAGTTTTTTCTCACCACCCTCTGTAACCTGTTAGCCAGTTCCCCACCCACTGCACAGACCACTTATCTAGGCCATAACACATCAGTTTATCTAGAAGGCTGTAGGGAACTGTGCTGAAAGCCTTGGAGAAATCTGGGTAGACAGTGTCCACCCCACATCAACCAAGCAGGTTACTTTATCATAGAAGGTGTTCAGGTTTGTCAAATGTGATTTGTCCTGGGTGAATACATGCTGACTTTTTCCAGTCACGAGCTTAATTTGACTTGTGATAGCCCTCAAGAGGATTCATTCATAACTTTACCAGGGACTGAAGTAGAACACAGAATCATAGAATCATTAATGTTGGAAGAGACCTCAAAAATCACAAAGTTCCAACCCCCTTGCCATGAGCGGGGAACCCTACCACTAGACCAGGTTGCACAAAACCTCATCCAACCTGGCCTTAAAAACCTCCAGGGATGGGGCATCAAACAATCTCCCTGGGCAACCCATTCCGGTTCCTCACCACCCTTATAGTGAAGAATTTCTTCCTAATATCTAACCTAAATCTCCCCTCTCACAGTTTAAAACCATTACCCCTTGTCCTATCACTGTCTTCCCTGATGAAAGTAAGACTGATGGGCCTGTAATTTCTTGGATCCTCCTTTAAGGCCTTTTTGTAAGGGCAACATGAGCCTTCTTCCAGTCTTCTGGGATGTCCCCTAGTCTCCATAGCTTCTCTAAGATTATGGAGAACAGCCTTGTGACAACATCAGCCAACTCTCCTAACAGTCTTGGATGGATATTTTCAGGGCCTTCTAACAGTTCGTATCCTAATCTTGCTTTACTGACAACAGGTCTGTGTTTGCATCAACCTGGATTTTTGTTTCCAAGGCCTAGGGCCCAATAGTGCTGTTAAAGACAGAGATGAAGAAAGTATTTAGAATCTCTGCCTTTTCAGTGTTGTTGATAACTAATTCCTCCCTCCTGTTTATCAATGGGCAAATATTTCCTTCTGTTCCTGCTTGATGTTTTGTACCTGAAGAACTTTTTCTTATTGTTTTTGACATCTCTGGCCAATTTCAATTTGAACTGAGCTTTTGCTTTTCTAACCGCTTCTCTGCACACCCTGACAATGCCTTTGCAGTTCTCAATGGGTATTCAGCCACTTTTCCATGTCTGGTACACTTCTCTTTTGGTTTTGAGCAGACTCAGAAGCTCACAGTTAAGCCAAGGAGGTCTGTTGTTCATAGAATCATCATAGAATCATAGAATCATAGAATCTTAGGGGTTGGAAGGGACCTCGAAAGATCATCTAGTCCAACCCCCCCTGCTAGAGCAGGGTCACCTAGAGCACATCACACAAGAACGCATCCAGGTGGGTTTTGAATGTCTCCAGTGAAGGAGACTCCACAAGCTCCCTGGGCAGCCTGTTCCAGTGCTCTGTCACTCTCACAGTAAAAAAATTTTTTCGTATATTCACCTTGAACCTCCACTTAGTCTTGTCCAGAGGAGGGCTGGGAAGATGATCAGAGGGGGCTGGAACGCCTCTTCTACAAAGACGGGCTGAGAAAGTTGAGGTTGTTCAGCCTGGAGAAGAGAAGGCTCCAGGGACACCTTATAGCAGCCTTACACTACCTGAAAGGGGCCTGCAAGAAAGCTGGGGAGGGACTTTTTACAAGGGATGTAGCAATAGGACAAGGGGTAATGGCTTTGAACTAGAAGAATTTACGTTACACATTAGGAGGAAATTCTTTAGTGTGAGGGTGGTGAGACACTGGAACAGGTTGCTCATGCAAGTTGTGGATGCTCCATCCCTGCAAGTGTTCAAGGCCATGTTGCATGGGGCTTTGAGCAACCTGGTCTAGTGGAAGGTGTCCCTGCCCATGGCAGGGGGAATTGGAACTAGGTGATCTTTCAGGTCCCTTCCAACCCAAACCTATGGTTATTTCCCCTGCCTTTAAAGGTGTTAGAGGGAGCGAACTGTTTTTGTGCTTCCAGGAGGGCTTTCTTGAAAAACTCACAGCACTTGTTAGTTCTTTTGTACTCCATTGAAGCTTCCAACAGAATTCCTCCCAGATGAGCGGGATGGTTTGCTGTTTGACAAATGTGTGATGTTTGACCATCTTTTCAGTTTCCAGACAAAAATCTCAGATTCTGTGTAAAGTTTGTGGTATGGGCTGTAAAGGCATGCTGTGTGTGCGCTTACCAACTTGGTTTCATTGTCAAGTTTTGTATCATGTCTTGAAAGAAAATAAAGCTCTGCTTTTGGTGCTTCAGGTCTAAAAGCCTAGCTGTGCTCTTCCTGGAATAGTCATTAATTAGTACTAGTGATTCTTAATTTGGGTGTTAATTCTGTTGATGTATAGTTTCACCCTCTGAGGGGTATCAGTAGTCTAAGCCACTTACAGTCATCACTGTTGTGGGCATATGCATATGGAGAGCTGATGAGCAGAGTAAGATGGTATTATTTATATGGAGTTTTTCTAAATACGGCTTAATTTTAAGGAATTCCAAAGTCATCTATTGATTATTTATTCTAGACAAATCTGTTCGTAGAAGGAAACTTAACTAGGCTTCAGTGATCTTCAAAATTATATACACATGCCTTTGCTTTGTTTCTGCAGGGAAGTGGAATTTTCTCTTTCCTTATGAAGTATTTGAGTTATTAAAATGCAGTATTTGCTTTGATTGAACTTACCATTTGTTTTTTTTTTGCATTTGTAGCAATTCTAGGGTTTCTAATAGAGTGGTGCCTAAATAATTTTTACCTGTGTATAGGTAGGTAATAAAAATGTCTGCTGTGATAAACTATTTACAAAGAAAATTTTGCTAGCTAGTTTTAATGGATGGAAGAGAGGGGAAAACAGCTGCCAGATTTCCAAATTAATTCTTATTTGTGCTGAGGATACTTTCTGGGGGAGTGTAATCATATATGCCACCTGTAAAAACTTCTTGTTTATAGAATTGGATGGCAATAAGGAGGTTTAAAGCCTCTGCCAGTTTTATATAGGTATGGAAAGAGTCTCTAGTTACAAATAAGTATAATAGAACTATTTGCAAAAACTGTTAGCAAAGTGATGAGGTCATGTGGTTAAGCACTCACAACTCTGGATGTTGTAAAACTAAATGGTAAACTTAATTCTGCTCCCATGTCTGTCTGCATTAACGCAGTGTTGACTCGATCACACATTTCTCAACTATTATGTGTGCAGACACTTAGAAAAGCTGTTTCAGGAAACAACAGATCCCGTTCAACAACCAAAAAGCTGTCTGGGTAGGAGCAATTTAGGATTCTCAATATTTCTAAGTAAGTAAAAATAAAAAAAGTCAGAAGTAAAACTCAGTCGTTATTTTGGCTTGGCCTGCACCTGGTCACATTATAGAATGGCCATAATTCTATGATGTTGCAATTTAAAAAAAAAAAGCAAAAAACTTTCAGAAGTTACCCAGATGTACTAAACAATGTGTGTATCTCGCTTTGTAGCTAGGGACTCGGGCACATAAAAAATATGCTAAGTGAAGAAAACTGATACAACTATTTTAACAATAAATAAAAAGGAGATGGACTCTAAAAGAAGGCATTCATAGTTTAATTTCATAAACCTCTGTACCAGTTTAATTTGTGGCTGCATGTCCTCAGTCTTTCTCAGTTCTCATTGGGTGGACAATCTCACTGAGTAAGTCATGCTTGTTCAAGGGACTTTCCCCCTGCCCCATCCCCACATAGTATTATTACCCAAACCAAAAAGGTCAATGGAATTAATATCTGAGATTTCTGTTCTGGGGAGCTTTGAAACTGCTGTGTATTTTAGGACAAAATTTGAAGTAATTGTTGTTGGTTATGATCACTGGGCACAGTCTTCTTAGGAAAGGGGATGCTCCGAAGAGTTTGGCTTAGAAAATATTGGGAAATAGTCTTGCATTTGTTTGGTGTTGTTTATTTTGTTTTCCCTTTTGCAAGATACTATTTACATTTTAAACGTATCAACAACAGGTAAACAAAAAAAACAATTGGCAAATTGTTTGGATTTTGCTGGTTTGTGGGCGTTTGTTTTTGTTTTGTTTTATTTTTTTTAGTGGACTGCTACAAAATTGATAAGATTTAATTTGAGTTTGAACAGAGATGCTAAAAGCATTCCAAATTAAATTGGAATTGAATCTTATTAATTTATATTAATTTAGCTCTTGAATTTCTGTTTGGGCACAGTAGTCTTACATGAGTAGCTCTGCAGTGATGCTTACAGAGGATGTTTAATAATTTTTTGTAATGTGTTGAGGAGTAGCAAATAATGAAATGCTAATGATAACATGGAACCAAGTTCTCCAGTTGTAGTAAGGTTTGGCTTCTCAAAGTGAAAAGTAACATTTTTTTTTTTTAGTGTTCTTTTTAAAATAGAAAATATTATTACATTCTAATACCTAAAAAAAGAAAAAAGATAGGCCTTGTCTGCTAGTAGAACCATAGGCAACTTCTCATTCCATTAATATTTGAAGCTATGATTTCATTCCCTAGTTATTGTAGTAATTCTGCAGTATATAGGACATTGCATTCAATGTAGAAGTCTTATTTAAAAAAAAAAATCTCTTTTTATCTGAGTTGTTGCATATGTTCTTAAAACCTTTTTTGTTGTTCTTTTATTGTTTCGCAGATGGAGACCAAAACAATTTTTAAAACCAGAATTTATGAGGATACTACGGAATTCAGTAGAGGATGCATATAAGCGCCTTATATATCCTCTCCTCTGTAGAGAATTCAGGTAATCCTAGAAGGAATATGAATTTTCATACTACCAACAGTTCTCTCCCCAACATTTTATTAGAATATCTTTTATTCATTTGAGTTTGTGGTTTGGTTTTCTAAGTGAGCAAACAGACATAAAGGTTCTTCAAGGCTGTTTTGTGTTTTTGGTTCATGGTTCCTACCACAGGACTGTTGTGGCCTGTGTGTTGGGATATAGCACTGAGGGCTTCTTCAGCAGTAGGTTGGTCAGTGTTTTCTCTTCTCTTAAAAAAAAAAAGCTTCCTTCCCCTGTACTTCATAGATGTACCGCATCAGTCTTAAGCGCAAAGAACACAAAGCTTACTACCTGTTCCTCAGTGGATGTCTAATTGTTTTACTCTTTATGATACATCACATGATCGGTGGTATCTCATTAGGAAAAGCTGAAACATCTTCTATAGAAAGGAATGCAGAGCACCTGCCAGTAGTATTCCTGATTTGTGACCACTTAACCCTTATCCTTCTTTTATTCTCTTTCCACTGACATCAGAAGCTGATTTTTAGGACTCTTGCAAAGGACTGCTAAAGTATTCAATACCTCCTTTTAGCATTGATATTTCCAACCCACCCCCCACTGTTCTCTTTTTTATTATCATTAAATGTTGGAACAGAAAGTTTCCAAGAGCTTTTTGAAATTTCTGGTGCTTCTAGTGATCAGAAAAATGAAACTTGTCAGCAAGACGGTTACCTTATTTATTGTTTAATTTCCTTTCTTCCAATGTCAGATATCATAATTTTGTGTATCTGGTATAATAATGTCCAGTGTTGCTTTTGGCTCTTTGAAATCCATTTTATTTTGTTGCAATACTGCATGGAATGATTCCATCAGGATTTGATACAAGTGATGTGGCATGGACATATTTCTTAATGGATAATCCTTTCCTAATTTTCCATGCTTTTTTAAATTGAGTGCTTTCTCTACTCTGTCTTCAGGGACACAAACATTTCTCTGTATATCTTGTTTCGCACCTGAAGCTAGTTTGCAGATATTTTTCCATGGAAAGGATTGCCTCTCAGGCTGTACATGGAAGTGAGGAGTTTTAAATCTCAATTTAAAAACTGACTCTTATAACATTAAATATAGAAGCTACTAGTTCATTATTAGGTTCTTTGCTTCTACTACAATATACCTGTTAGTGACATACAGTCTGAGTGCTTCAATAGAATTCAAGGGAGGGGCTTGAAATTCTGACTTGGTTGATAATTTTTCATAAAGTAGCAAGTGAAGGGGTTTATTGTGTTGCTTTTTTCATTTTGTTTTGTTTGGAGGTTTTTTTTACAAAATAATAACTCCTCTGGTCTTTAGAACAGAGGACTGCTATCCTACTCTGCTTTGTGTCTCTGCCATAGTAATAAGAATTGTCACAAATTGGAAAAACATGAAGCAGGGCATCTTGCCATTTGAATTAAGCCAGTAGTGCACTGAAAGAGAGAAAGATGTTAGATTGTTTGAGGTAGTTTGCTATTTGCTTAAGGATCAAATTACTATCCCAGATTTGAAATTAAGGGCCAGTACTTGGGACAGTAGATCATGTCATTGATACAAGTGTTGAGTGAGAGGCAGTCTATATTTGAAATTAAAAAATACAGGATATTAGGTAATAGAAAGGACATACGTTATGTTCCCCCTACGCACCTGGCACTTTCAGTAACATTTCCTGTTACTATAAAAATTTCTATATCTCCATGCCAATTTTAAACATGATTTCCATAAGGTGAATGTAACTAATAGCATGTGTTTAGGGGCAATTTTAATTCCTGCACAAGTCTCCCTTCACAGGTGGACCGATGTGAATTTGCAGTGTGGGAGGACTTGGCCTTGTGGGGAATAGGGACTCCATATCTCTGGGATAGATGGAAAGCTGGAACTTGGCTTGTTTCTATACAAAGCCTCCAGCCTAAGAGCATTCAACCTTCCCTTGTATACAAGTAACTTTTAAACTTAATTTCTATGCACATATGACCGGTTGAATCTCTGTTGTGTGTATGTGAAAGATCTATATACCTGTGAGGCTTAGGTATGTGCTTTGTTTTCTCTGGTCCCTCACAAATAGTATCACATTGTTCTGCCCCTGGAGTCTCTTGGAAGAAGGTTTTTCAGTGGTTTAAGTTATTTTTGTTACATTTTTTTGAGAACGGGAGAAGGATCTTGCAAGACTGAATGATCAGGGAATTAAACTGCAACTGAAGTTCGGTGGAGGTGACGTAAGATGGTGTTTGCAAGGGGAAGTAATCTCTCTTACGAGCTCTGAGCTGTTCTGACATTCAGGAAAGATGCTTTGACACTGTGAAAAGGCATCTCCATATAAATACTAAGTGCTCAGAAGATAAGATTATTTAGTTCAGGAATAAAGACAACAGAGTGAATTGATTTAGTTGGCCTGTGTTTGGGATAATATTGGTCATTTTGGTCCCCTCACCTCGGGGGGGAGATGTAGTAAAAAGATTCATTAGAACTGGAAAAGGCCCAGTGAAGGGAAACAAGGTTTGAAGTAATTTCTGTGTGAAGGAGAATTGACCAGGCTGTGACTCTTCAGCTTGGAAAAGAGAGGACACAAAGATGAATGGTGCGTGAAGAGTGGCACAGGGCTTCTAGGGATAATTTTTTACTCTTTTCCGGTATAAGACCTAGGGGGCCATAAAAATTAGTCATCTTCCAACTAACAGGTGTCAGCTATTTGCACAGTTATCAGTGGACCTGCAGAACTTGCTGCCAATTGACTATGTGAAAGTAAGAAGTGTACATGGCTTCAGTAGGAGACTGGATAGCTGGACAAGAGTTCTGTTATGGGCTACTAAAGACACAAATCGTGTCAAACTCAGGAAATACTGGGAGCTGGAAATAGTTGGAAGCTAGAATGAAAGTATGAGACAGGTATCCTAGTGCTTCTGTAGCAGCTCCCTAGGCAACTCCTTATAGCCACACTTGGAGAAAGGATATCACGGTAGAGGGACCACTTACCTGAACTAGTGCAACCATTCCCATGTACTTGTTTTAAGAGGTGGCAATGTACAGAGTGTGTGCTCTTTGGTGATGAGGACATATTTGAGTTTTTAAGGAGTCTTGGAATGCATTTAATACCCTTCACAATCTCACTTTATATCATGTCTGTGTTAATTTGGTATACTTGATACAGAAACAAAAAGCACGGGGATATTGCTGTTGCACACTTCGTTAGAAAATGTTCTATCAGTACTGTGTGAAAGAGAATCTAGATCTCTCTCTAGACCACTTCACAAATGAGAGGTGATGAGAACTTACCAGCTCTTTCTGAACCATTGTGGGACAAGACAGGGCTGAGCTGCTTGTTTGGATGGATCCTGGGCAGACTCAAGTCAGACTCTTAAATGTCTTTCACAACTTTCTCAGTCAGAACAGCTACTTAGCTCATTGTGTCAAAGAGCCCTTATGAGGGTTGTGTTTGAACTGTTTGTAGCCTGATTGTGTCATGCACTGATTGATCTAAACTTGAGTAATTTCCCCCACCCTGTTCTTATAGGGTTAGCTAACTAGAAGGCAGGTTTTTTTCTTCCATAAAATTAAACACAAATACTACTTTTTTTCACTGATGGGTAAAAAGAGAATAAGGGCACTGGCTACCATTTAAATTATATGAAGCCTTTACTGGATTGCTATTGTTTTCCTAATTATTCTAGTTATTGACAGTGCAGCTGAAAATGGTAGTGGGTACCTGCAATAGACAACGAAGCAGCTGGGTGATGAATATTTGTGTCCCCATTACTTTTTCAACGTTGCTTTTTCATGTAGGATGTCATACCATGACAAACATACTTGTCCTTATCAGTTGTTGTCTTACTGGTCACATCTGACAAGTAAGACATTATGCGTCTTGTACACCTTCACTCAACAAGACTGATTTGTTTCTTGTAACACTCTGCAGTGAGTGTTTTTGCTTGAAGTCATCAAAGTCAGTCGTTGGTGCACTAGCTCACTCCTTTCTGTTGAAGATACAGAAAAGAAAGATAGGGAACATCATGAGTCCATCAGCTTTTTTGTTTGGTTCCGAGGAAGTGGAATACCCTCCTAGAAAGACCTCAAGTCTCCACATTTTTGTGATGACTGTTAAATAACGTAATTCACGGATGAAATGAAATGCCTCATGAGTCAGGGTGTGTTAGAAATTAATTGGACAGTCCCTTCCACTTTCTCTCTATTACCTCTCAGCCTAAATGATCATCCTTTTTTCACCAGAACTGGGAAGTTATGATGAAACCAATCCAAATCCATGCTTTCTTCAAATCCTTTTTTTTCCAGTTAGTTATTGGCTTCAATGAAAAGCTGTTATTTGCTCAAAAGTGCGTGTTGATGTTTGAAAATTAGTTGCTATGTGTACATTCTCATAGGTGTTTCTATTACACTCTTTATTTACATTTTTAGAACCAGAATGAGGAGATCATAGCTGAGCCTTTTTTTTAAAACAACACTGAGAGTGTTGTATTTAATTAAAGATAATGAAAACATGATTGGGAAAAACAGTACAACTTTGGAACCATTCAAAAGTGCATTTGAAAGTTAATTGGGGGGGAAATGTTATTTTGCTTTCATCCTTCTAAGATCGAAGTTGACATCTGATGCGGAGAAAGAGTCTGTGATGATGTTTGGGAGGAATCTCCGGCAGTTGCTTCTGACCAGCCCTGTGAGGGGCCGTACTTTAATGGGTGTAGATCCTGGCTACAAACATGGCTGCAAGTTGGCCATTATTTCACCAACCAGTAAGTTGCAATTAAAAATATCTTTGAAAGGACTGATAAAAATACTCATTTAGAGGGAACAATAGTTTCAGAACCTACTTTCTTAATCAGATGGCTTTTTTTCTTAAGCTTTTATTGTTTTCCATGCATCCCGTCATGCAAATTCCTTTCTTCAGGCTTAAGGTTAAGTTTTTGGCACCTGGATTCCAGTGTCTCCTTTGGTGCTATTATTCCTCTCTGAAATTCTATTTAAAATCCCTTCTGCCTTCTTGAATGCAGGTTCAAGTAATTGTGCTTCTCAGTAACCAGCGAAGAGAACACCTGGCATTTTTATTGTTTAACACAGAATTCAAATTTATACACTTTCTATAACTTTGCTTTTTTTCATGGGCAATATCTTGGACATCTGGACACTTGATCAGCCCTTTTTGTTTAGTAGTGTTTGTGTTAATGCGAGAAGTCAGAAACATTGTATTAGCAGAAGTTTTTAGTTCAGTTTTTAGATAGATACAGAACAGACCCTTTCCAATTCATGCTAGTGTGATCTGGGCATACAAATCTCTTTAGGCTCATGTGAAAATGGTTTGTTTTTCCTTTATTTTGTTTTTGCTTTTTGTCTGAGAATATATCCACCTGAGGGGTGTAAGGAAAGATGTGTTCTTGACGGGTTAAAATGGCAGTAAAGGTAAGGTAAATGGTTATTACCTTGCATTGTACCATAAGCTATCAATACCAATTAATACAGAGTTACTTCCAAACATGATAGATGGGATGATGGTAAGAGCTGGCATTGGAGTTCTAGAGCTCCTGAGCTGCAGTTCCCGAGACTGCCTTCCTAATTTCCATCTCTCTTAACTGGATCTGTAAATATACTAGACTAGAGCAATAAATCTTTTTTGGTTACTTGCTGGTTTTCTCTTCGATAGTATAGTACACTGTATTTGCCTAATATTACTAGACGGTCTTTATTTGTTACGTGGATGTGTCCTCAGGGAACTGTTAAATGTATCAACCCCTTTTGCTTTGTCAGACAAAGCATTTTGAGAGAACTTTGTAAAGTAGGGATGATGGTTGAACTTGATGATCCCAAGGGTCTTTTCCAACTTGAATAGTTCTATGGTTCTATGATTTTAGTCCTCTGCCCACCATATGTTTCTTTCAATTAGATACAGAAATAAAAGGGAAAGATGGCTTATTGAGAAGCTTTCTTTGTGAACCTTCAGATTAACTTTAGTAGTTCCACAGGATACAGCTTTTGGATCTTTGTGGGTTTTTTAATCAGATGGCTTTGCCTTTATTTATTCTAGGTCAGATACTCCATACTGATGTCGTTTACTTGCATTCTGGTCAAGGCTTTCGTGAAGCTGAGAAGATAAAGAGGCTGCTGCTACAGCACAAGTATGCTAAAGAAACCTCCACTGTGCTATGAATGTATCCCTCTAATGCTTTTTCAATCCATTTAGTTTTAGGAATAGAAATTAACATTTAGCTAAGGAATAGTGTCGTCTCAGTCTTCTTACTCTCCCACGACCCCCAAACTGCCCATCAGTCTTCCACTATTCCAAGACCCCCGTTTTAGTCTTTGGAAGAGTTTTATTAAGCAAAGGCAATCCTGCTCAGATAGATCTCCAGATGGACATGCAAATAGGGGCAGCATAATTAAAGAGTTATTGATTCCAACTGTATTGGGATGCCCTGTGGACAGACATCTGGTCCACTAAGTCAGCTGCTGAACTGCCACAGTATATCGTCCAGTTTGTCTTTAAGGATTAGACTGGCTTTAAACAAGGTGATTTGATGGCTGACTGGCTGTGGTTGGGAGCAGTCGGAGGTAATGACCTTCCAAGCTGCTGCAAACGATGATGTTCCCATTAAGGACTTACGATTCTGATTGCTTGGGCTTCTGCCCTTTTTCATGATTCATAACAGATGAGGGGAAAATGAGGTTAAAGAATTTGAGGACTGTAAATAAGTTTAAATTTATTTTAGCAATATTAAGCATAATTTTTGTTTTTCTGCTGATATTAGCACTGTTCGGTTCAATTACAAATTAGTTAAAATGTTGACTCATCTCTTGAACCTATTAAATACATTCCCATTAACTCCAGGCATTGTGTTATACAAAATAAGGTGTATTGGTCATTGCTGTGCATTGAATACTATGTATGTAAAAAGTCTAAAATAAAAGAATAATTGTTCATCTTTTTATCCCCTGCAAAGCTGTAGCACTGTTGTGATTGGCAATGGCACAGCCTGCAGAGAAACAGAAGCTTACTTTGCTGACTTAATTATGAAGAAATATTTTGCACCACTGGATGTTGTTTATTGGTAAGCTGGCTTTGCTTGCTGCATTACTCATTTGCTCAGCATATTTTAAGTTAAAAAGTAGCTTTAAATGTAATTGTTTGAAGTGTTTCTTTTAATTGCCTTGTCTTTCTTTTTTGAGTAATCTTGACCCATCCTTCTAGCCAAAGAAAAATGGCTGTAGCTCTTTGGACCATGAAAATAGTTCTCCCAAATTAGTAAGAGAGACTCACCGAAGCACTGTGTTGCTGCTATCATTGTGACAAAGTAGTTGAGAATAGCAGCTCAAAAAGCCAAGGACTAAGGTTTGGCATTGTGTGTTTATTTCTTGATAAATGAGGTTTAAATGCAAATGGTAAAGCTCGAGTTGTCTTACTATGCTGTGGAATAGTTGCTAATCCAATCTATGGGTATTAAATGGTCTGGAAATAAAGATATAGTTAATACGTAGCAGAAAGTAGTGAAAGTATTTAATGTCTTTAAATGTCAAATTTTATCCATTAGCTTGTTGAATTCAAACTACACTAAATTACTCTTTATTTGGCTGGAAACTGTACTGTATCACTTTATTTTCTGTCCTGCAGAACTGCTCTCTTATTTTGAATTTACACTTTTTTAAAGCATTTTTTATTACTTTGGATTAAGTAGTGTGCTAAAATTTAACAGCAATATTTACTTTTCACTCTCTTAACACACTGAACTAAGTTAACTAAATTTTTGAAGAACTTATGGCCTTTCTCTGTTCAAACTACTATATGCATTTAATGGAGCCTTTTCTCCATAGATTAGGAAGTTGTCTTACAGAAATGTTCAACAAATGTATTATTCCTACTAACTTATGCTATAATTTAATTGTACTTGTTCTTTGTTTCTAAGATTTCTAAGTAAATTTGCACAAAATCTAATATTTATCACCTTTGTATTTCAGGAGACATAGTAGGGGTTTTCTGATTTTACTTCTTTGCAAAGGAAAGAGGCTGTTCAAGATTCTGAAACATCTGGCATCCTCTTTCTTGAATCCAGCTTGAAAACTGGATTTTTAGTAATTGTAGAGAATGGAAGACACTTGATACTGTGTGGTTCATGGCAGATGTTTGATTTCACTGTTGTTCACTTCATATAGTTTAAAAATCCATTACATTGACATAAACAATTTGTCTGAAAGAGTGACAGTGGGGGTTTTTTATTATTTATTGATCATATGCTACAAAATGTAAATACCTATTTAGTTTTCACAGAAAAAATTATTTATAAAATACTTTGGTGTATGGTTTTCTCACTGTGTTTTCCTTTTTTGCTTTAATATTTTTTCTCTGTTTATAGCTCATGAGTATAGAATTTGCAGAATAATTGTCAGTATTGGGTGTTTTTTTGGGGTCAAAATCAAGTTCTTGGAAGTGATAAAAGCTCTTGTGAAATAGGAATTAGTATAAATTCTCTAAGACAGAAGTCAGGTTATCAAGTAGATTGTTTTTTTCTAGTACTGACGTAATTTTTAACCTTTAATTTTTTCCAAAACTTTTTGTGTTTTTTGTAGGAAAAATACATAAATTCATTCTTTAACCTGCAACATTAATTCCTGGAAGTGAAAATTAGCATACTCAAAACCACTTACACTTTAGTATATTGTTAATGGTATTCTTCCCCTGTGCTCATATATGGTGAAGAGCTAGTCCTTCAAAACTTGTATGCAGAACACTGAGGTACTGCATATTGAAATCAGAATAATTTTTTTTTACTGCATGCTATAGGTAACAAGTTTGATGCTGTTAAACTTTGTAAACTGCTGCTTGTGTGTACGTTTATATATGTGGGTTTGCAAATAAGCTGGACTTGGAGCTGGACTGTCACGTTTTGACAGTGTTGACTGAGGAATGTTTGTTTTGTTGTTTTTTTTAATTAAGGTTTCCATGTTGCCCTTTCTCCTAAGTGAGTTTTATGTGCATCTCATTGCATTATCCAGTGCTGGGTTTCCCAGCTACTCCACTGAGTCCTGCAAGATACTTGCTCTGTTTGCATTCTAGCTCCAGAAAAGTCTCCTTCATCTCCTTGGTATTTCTTAGTAACAGAAAAGAAAAATGAGCCCAGACATCCACACCCCCCACTAGCCAGTGAAATGCCTGGAATTTATGTCAGTCTGAATTAAAGAAGTGTAACTGATACTTGCTAAATGCAATTAGTACAGAATTATCATTTGAGCAATAGGTGACAGTATGTGTACATTGAGACAAGTGCTAGACCTCTTACGGGAAACTATAAAATATAACTTTGAAAAATGAGTTCTGCTGCTCCTCTTTTAAATGAAAAAAATTATAAGTTCCCCAGAGCATGCACTATCAGATCACAAAAAACTTCCGTTTCCATGTACGAAATCTTCCCTTGATTGTTTTTTTTTCCCATGATAGGGGAAATACGAGGGCTTTGTTTATACATAGGCTGAGTACAGATCTCCAATGAGTTCTGCGGAGAGCCACGGTATGCTTTGGCATTAAGAGATCTTCATAAGTTGTTTTTCAATTAAAGTCTCTAAGAAACAATTTAAGTAATGTTGGAACAGTTAATTTTTAAAGATCTGCTCCAGCAGGTTGTAGTAACAAAAGCATGGGTTTACAAATCAGTTTAGTGTTTAAACTGTGGGAAAATAAAAGAAAACACACAAAAAACCAAACAAAAAAACCCCAGAACAGAACACAAACCCTCCAGTACTGGAATGATAACAGAATGAGTCAGTTGCATCTAACATGGTACCATTTCCCAGGCATTAGGCTTCTCACAGTGATGCACTGAGCTGCATGAAGGTGGAAATCCTTGCCCAGCAAAACAGAGCTCAGCTCATTGGTGTGTGCAAGTTTCAGAGAACTGCCAATTTTATTTGCGTTTACAATCTTCTTTTCCTTAAATGTGTCCAAATTTAAAGTGGTTTCGCAGATGAGGCTTGACTTGTTTTATAGTGTTTTAAAACTAAAATCCCAATCAACTTCTTAAACTGTTGTCCAGAAAGGTGGCTGATAGATACTACAGACCTTGGCTGCCTTGGCAAATAAAGCTCGTAATATGGTACTATTTTTTGTTGTTGTTAGAAGTGGAGAATAGGATCAGAAATTCTTAAAAAAATTAAAATCTGCTCATGTTTATATATCCAGCTCATAATGTGGAACTTGTATTGTGCATTTCCAGGGAAATGAGTCAATAATAGTGTCTGTAATTGTAGAAAGGAGGTGTGTGTCATTGGTGCATGCACAAGTAATCTGCACAGGTATGCTCTGTGAAGAAGGTTAATGATGGTAACCAGTTGAAAACTTAATTGATTTGCATGTATGTGCAGTACATACTGAAATAGTCTCTCTACTACTAAAGTCCTGTACAGTGATTTCAGAATTGTGCATGAAGTTATTCCTTAGCTTCAATATCCCACTCTAGTGAGCACTTAACTAGAGACTTAAGTGAGAACAGCATTTCACCTCTTTATTTTCAGCCTTGGCAAGAATCAAATGAACTGATTCTCACTTTAAAATATTTCAATTATATCAGCATCAAAACAGACTTGTAAAATTTTCTTCATTTCAGTTTCTCTCAAAAATCATTAGACAGTATTGTGTTTGACTGGTTTGTCTTTTTTAGTGCTAATAAATATGGGAAAAGTAAGCAATTAAAATAATCCTCAACAATGGCAAGGTCAAGCTACATGTAGTTTTACTGATGTTTTCCAAAGAGAAGAAAAATGAGTGAAACAGTAGTAGGAAGTAAGGCATATAGCACCATTGCACCATTTTTCATGTGGCTTAAAAACCTGCCTGGACACAGGTTGACAGTTTTTGATTTAAAGCAAATATTTTTCATTATTTTTGTAGCCAATGTGCTTTCAGATACCTACATCCAATCTAAATAACTGCAGGACTTTTTTCTTTTTTAAAAATGTCATTTCCCTTTTAGGGCTATGTTTATTGACTTAGATTAGGACTGGACTAGAGCCCAGAGACAGTCATATCTGGTCTTCAGGGTTTTTGTTACAAATCAGCTTTTGTTACAAGGTTCAATAAATATTCTTGATTATTTATGTTAGTTCTATTGTGAGTTCTTGCCAAAGATACATTGTATTATAACCAAAACAGATGTTCTGTTTTAGACAAGTGTATTTGTTTTAACAGGACCAGTAATGTAAATGAAACAACTGTGTGTTCAGTATTATCATGGCTGATGATGAACTTTTAGGATTTCATTGGCCTTTCTCTATTAAATGAAAATCTTGAAAAAATATTTCAGGAATCTCATTCCATGTTTCAATCACTGCAGCTGTTTTTCTTTGATTGCTGTTGGTTTTAGGCTTCTTGGAAATGAAAGCTATTCGAATGACAGGTGAACTGTGCTAGAGCAGGACAACACAAACAACTCAATCCTATTTGAAAAAAAATAAATCACAATTTTTCTTTCAGCCTCAGTGATTTTGTTGTCACAAACAAACATTCTTAATGGTCTGACAAAATTATGAGCTTGTTACACTCAGAATAAGCTATTTATTTTTTAAAAGAAAGTTTGATAGGTGTGATTTGTTAGTCGTTTTCAACAAGCAGTAAAGAATGCAGCCAGGCAAGTGTATTTTGTTGGTTTTTAGGTGGCTTCATGTTTAATTTCTGTTATACTCGGTTTTAAACTTGATACAAAATCCTTTTCTGCCACTTTCAGCAAAATCTTTTCTTGCTCTTGAGACTTTATAAGCAATGTAATTAATAATTTACTGCTATTTAAGTTCAAACACTTTGGTACTGTGACAAATAGGGGCAAGTCTGTAATGACTTATAAAATTCTCATTGGGTTTTCTTTAATGTTTAAATTGTCTGCTTTAGAATACTTAGAAATGTTCTGCTAAGGTAGATTAGGACTGTTTAATACCTTTTGAAGTTGGACCTTGGTGGCAAGAAATTGATTTGGAAATGTTTGTTCTACAGGATTTTAGGTCCGCTTGTATTTTATAGGTGTCTGCACATGCTTTAAATATCCTTTTCAATTTAAATGTGTGTTTTATGTTGTTGAATATCTACATTATACTCTCTCAGCTTTAACAAATGCTACTTTCAAGTTCCATGCCTCTACATTTCTAATGTTACACTAGCTTAATTCCTATTACTTTTCTGCTTCATAGCACTCGCAGTTTGAAAGGGACCTAACATTCGGGTTCACATTATGATAATTAGGTTTCAAAGCAGTGTGGGGGGATTAAGATGTCTGAAGTCTAGTTGCTGAATAAAGTTCAGAACTACTTGTAAAACTTGTTTGAGTGGTTAACATAAGTGGTTTTATTTATTCAGTGCTCATGCAGCATTAATCCGTATTTCATCAGGTACCCACAGTGCTGTAACTTTAGATACAACCTTGGGACTTAATTTACCCCATCTCAGTTTTCCTTATTAATGTGCCATGAAAGAGGTACATGAAAGATAGCCAACATCAAAGCACCTTTTCAAATAAAGTGGTTGATACGAATCCTCTGGTATTTAACACTGTCTGTCAAATGTTTCAGCTGGTTTGCATCCTTTTAAAAGCTATTGCTTGCTGCATTAATGCAGTTGTTTCAAGTCTTGAGAGTACAAAGAGGAGCAGGGATGTGGGAAACCTTATTCCTATTTCTTTATTTTATTTTCTCAAAGCTGTTGTTTTTGTCTGTTAAGCTATATAACTCTGATGACACATGTATGCACACCTACACACCTTAGCTCATTAGTTGTCTGATACAGAAGGTAGAAAGAAGTTTGGAAAGTTTTGGCAAGAGGAATACATATTCAGCAGAAACAATGTGCATGTCTGAAATGTGCACTGAAGAACCTTTGTTCTGCTTTCATCTTATTCAAGCTCTAGTGGAGTTGTGAGAAGTCCTGAACAGGGAAGAAATAATCTGAGGAACAAACAGGTTTAAAATGTGTGTGAGGAGGACATAGTCAATGAAAACATTTTAAATTATGTAATGATTTCCAGCCAAACTGTCTCCTGTACCTTACTTAAAAGTTACTTTCTGTTGTGCTTATTTATCACAGCTGAGTAAGAACTATGCACACTTCAGACCATGCACACTTCATATAAAGAAAATAATAATTTTTTGTGTTTATATTAACAGAAGACAGTCCTGTAAATTGGAACCTCACTCTGCATAGACTTCCTGCTGCTGCTCTTCATCATTCATAAATGTATGCAGTAATTAGTCTATTGTTTGGCACAGCAGGGACTGTGATAAGTGTCCCCATTTAGAATAGTATCCGATGTTTGTTCCTAATGCATCCACAGAGTGGTATATGTGCTGAGTTGAACCCATATCATATTCAAAAAGGAAATTCAGAAGTCATCTTAGATTTTGAGGCAGTCCAAGAAAGCAAAGATACCAATCTGCCCCAGCTGTGTTGCTTATTCTAAAAGCTTACTGTAGAAATCAGTGCCATCTCTAGCCATGGTTTTTCTGTGGGAAAGAAAAGAAATGGGTAAGCACTGAAGATACAGTTGAACAGGTGAAATAGGACATTAACAATTTCTGGCTTGTATAGAATGAACTTGAAGCTTTTTAGAATAAACTTTATAAGTTACACTGTTGACATAATTATAGAATACCATCTTTTGATTTCTATTTCAGAGAAATAAGCTTTATCAGATGAGAACAAGGACTAACAGAGTATGTCAATGTAGTTAAAATTACTATTAATTTATTTAAGTTCAGAATAAGAGTAAGATATATGTAGAGTCTGGACTTTAACAAGGCAAAGGTAGTGGGTCAGTTAGTAAATGTAACTAACAAAAGAAAACTAAATCTTGAGGAAAAAAATCTCTTTTCCAGAACACTAGGACATGTTGTTTGACTTGGGTCCAGGGCAATCTATGGGAAAAGAGCCTTGGGGAAGAAAAGAAAGTTATTCATGTAGCTTTTCATCTATGTTTCCTCTTTCCAAGAGAAAAAAACAGTAATATCAAGCAATGATTTCAAAAGTTATGTATTCTCGATGTGTAGATCTCTTCAGACCCTTAGAGGATACTACAAAAAACCAAACAAAATAACTTCTGTAGAACTAGGGAAGATATAAGAATGAAAAGCTATTAAGCATGTGACGATATGTTCAAGGGCAACTTTGCGTACTCTTTAACTGGAAGTGTACTGATCTCGGATACAATCTTGCAAATCATATGATAAATGTGAGAAATTCACAATAATTCCTGTCTCCTTACCAGAGAATTAATTAGCTATATTTAGGATTGTAAAGTTACTTCTCTGTTTTCCCAACTGAGCAGTAATTTGTACACAGGCTGGTTCCTTGTACATCTTTGTTATTTTCAGATAAAACACATAATTTTTTTTTTTAAAGTTAATTGCAGAATATTAGGGGTTGGAAGGGACCACCGAAGATCAAGTCCCACACCCCTGCCAGAGCAGGACCAAAAAAGCACACACAACTAGGGCAGATCTCTCAGAAAGGCATCCAGACAGGTCTTGAAAGTCTCCAGTTAGGAGACATCTAATACTGCAGTTCAAAAGAAGTCAGACAAAAGGGAGAAGCATCAATACTTACTTACAAACTTACAAAAATACTTACAAACATGAAAACAAGAAGTTGGGAAGGTGTACAAGGTTATTGAGAGACACCAGGCAAAGGACATGCAATGAACAAGTGCTAGCATTTCTGCACAGAGTGTGCTCATCAGGTCCCATGGGAGCAGTTTTGGAATGTATGTTATATTCATAGAGCAAGACTGGACATTTTGTTCCTAAAGCTCACTTAAAATCACGTTTTTACTAAGTGTGTCTAGCAGTGATTTTAATGTTCAGCATAGAACTAAAACTATACTGTGAGCAGAGCGTATTATTTTTGAGGTGTATTGGACTCAGAAGTCTTTAAAACACTACAAAGAATTTAATAGAGTTAAAGAAAAACTGATTACTAGATCTTACATTTCCTGGCTTGTTAGAAAGAAAACTAATTAATTTGAGTGTCTTGTATTTTTGAGGGTGTGGGGTACACAATAGGCTGATATAAGCTTTTTATTTCGCACTGAATTTATTAATATTATTGGTTAATGTGGTTACAGCATTTGAAGTTTTTCTGTGCCATTTGGTCAACATCACAAGGTTCTTATCAGTTTAATTTCAAAGAAAATTTTCCAGAAAGATCTCATTTAGTGGAATGGCCATGAGGCTATACTGTAACATGCCCACTTCTCCCAGAATTAGTGTTCTTATTCAGTCTTACATCCTTCTTTCTCTGAAGTGTCACCATACCATCCTTCCTCACTATGTCTGTTAACTTGCTCACATGATGTTTGGAGTATCAATAGAGATAAAAAAGGATGAAATTTCCAAGTAGTTGTCTGTGTCTGGAAGTTTACATGCAGGTCTCTGCACTGTATGTGCCATCTTGTACTTCTTGGCAGGACAGGGTGAGAAGCCTTCTGTTAAGCAGTGTCTAACGGGGCCAAGGTCTAGGAATGGCTTGAAAAACTCAGGAAGCATGAGAAAATGGGTAGCTGCTGGAGGAAGTGTTCCAGAAAGAACAAAGTTGCACTCAGGGAATAAGGCACAGGGCACTTTGAAGGTGCTTTCTCTAGACAGAGGCACTGAAGTATAGTCTGTGGCAGCTTTGTACACATTCGAGCTCATTTAAGCTGTTCTTTCTGTCTTTTCAGTACAGTCCAAGCTTAAAACTGAGGTTTGGACTTTAACTGAAATATGTGTCCTAATAATGCACTTATCACTCATTACTGTTTCTCACAGTGGTGTTGGAGACAGAGTCTCAACAGCTGCATCTATGAACCTTTACCCAATACTTTTTTTTTTTTTTTTCAGACTGTGTTTTCAGATGTTATCTATTCATCATAAGACTTAGAAGGTTAGGTTTTGGCCAGTTCCTGTGAGACACTACACAAAAAAAAGGAGTCGTACTCCTTATGCAGCTAGGATTGTGATGGTTTGGTGTGAGTCTTAAATGTTCCAAACTTGGTATTGATACTGATCTCAAACAAACTAGAAAAGCTTAAGCTTTCAGGCAAACTGTGGGTTTGAGAGCTTCCAAAATTTGCATGTGTAGTTCTAATGGCTCTGTAGTTGTAGAAAGCTTTTTTTTTTCTTCTTTAAAGTAAGGGCATGTCTGGTCACTTCCATTTCTGTCATGGTGGAAATGGAATGTAATCAGATTTGGATGTTACCTGGTCAAACAGGAGCTGAGAGAGGCTAGAGAGTGACTAAGCTGAATGACGGTGGATCTTTGATTTATTTTTGATTTGCAGACCATTGAAAATTTGCTGGTGTCAGTGTAGAATTCACTCCAGAGACCATAAGCCTACTGACACTGGGCTGGCTTCTTCTGTGTCCTGTGTGAACCCCTTGCTAGAAGGCTAGCTGCAGGCTGAAAACCTCACTGGGTTTGAACCAGAAAATAACAGAAAGTGGAATTGATTACACAAACTTGCAGTGTGGTTCTTGTTGCCCACACCTGCGTGTTCTGTATAGCTAACCTTTACCTGGTGCCTGACATGAAGTAGTATGGCTTCACACTAGCATGTGTGAAGCACACTAACAAAATCTTTGATGCTGAGAAGTGAATGTAAATTTAAACCATTAAAATGTTATGATTTGTGTCAGCATTGCCTTTTAAAAACAATTTATGCTTGCGTTATTTGGGATTTTGCTCTATTACCCCATTCATACTTTAGAGACTTGTAAACCCCTTAGTAAATTGACAGATGACACCAAGTTGGGGGGGAGTGTCGAGGGTAGGAAGACACTGCAGAGGGCCTGGACAAGCTGGGTCGATGGACTGAGGCCAACAGTATGAGGTTCAACAAGACCAAGTGCAGGGTCCTGCACTTTGGCCACAATAACCCCACGGAGTGCTACAGGCTGGGGGAAGAGTAGCTGGAGAGCAGCCCAGCAAAGAGGGACCCAGGAGTACTGGTTGACAGCCGGTTGCACAAGAGCCAGCAGTGTGCCCAGGTGGCCCGGAAGGCCAATGGCATCCTGGCTTGTATCAGGAATAGTGTGGCCAGCAGGAGTAGGGATGTAATTCTCCCCCTGTACACAGCACTGGCAAGGCCTCACCTCGAGTAGTGTTTATAGTTCTGGGCCCCTCACTTCAAGAAAGATACTGAGGTGCTGGAGCAGGTCCAGAGGAGAGCAATGAGGCTGGTGAAGGGACTAGAAGGAAAGTCTTATGAGGAAAGGCTGAGGGAGCTGGGGTTGTTTAGCCTGGAGAAGAGGAGACTTGGGGGATCTTATCACACTCTACAAGTACTTGAAGGGAGGTTGTAGTCAGGTGGATGTCAGGCTCTTCTCCCAGGCAACAGAATGAAAGGGCATGGCCTGAAGCTGTGCCAGGGGAGGTTTAGGTTGGATATTAGGAAGGACTTCTTTACAAAAAGGGTGATCAGACATTGGAATGGGCTGCCCAGAGAAGTGGTGGAGTCACCATCCCTGGAGGTGTTTAAGGAAAGACTGGATGTGGCACGTAGTGCCATGGTCTAGCTGATGTGGAGGTGTTGTTAGGTCATAGGCTGGACTTGATAATCTCAGAGGTCTTTTCCAGCCTCAATAATTCTGTGATTCTGTGACATCAGAAACATATGTTTTAAGTGTTTTAAGTGACTTTGTCACTAAATAGCTGTGGCAATAAGTAAATTTTCACTGGAAAAAATTGTTTAGGCTCCTCACTATGCAAAAAAGCTCTAGCAGGAATTACTTATGGAATCCTGTCAGGAGTTAATTTAAATGGAAGCATCTGAAGACAGAGTGTGATTAATACTGAGAGCATCCAGATTAAAATGATATAAATACAATATGTATCTGATTTGTGAGATACTAGGACTTAGTTTTATTGCACAGCCTGGCTTGGTTGTATCTTTGGGTAGTATGTCTTCAAGTGACATTCTGTAAGAGCCTAATGGAGAAGTATGTTTCCATTTGTGTGAGATTGCCATTAATGTTTTTACTTAAGTTGAGATCCTGCCAAACTTCATACCTATTCATTTCTGAAACCACATTTGGTGTTCTGCATTTCAGTTCTTTCTGGGCTTGCTTTATAGTTGTGAGATGTGATACACAGATGGATTTATTTATTTGGACTTAAACTGCAATTATCATTGATGCTGATAGCAGAAGCTCAGGTTAGGTGGTTAGATTACAATAGGCTGACAGTCTACATTAGCTAGGTAATTTCAGTGGCTTTTAACTGGTGGAGTGATACCTTTGGGATAAAATTAATCATCCTAGGTCTCTGTTAGAGAGTGTGTAAGTGTGGGTTGCAAGTATGTATGAATAATAATTAAAAATGTTTAAGTAAATGAAGGTGTGAGCATATGCACAAATGCTGTCATTAGTAGGGAAAAGTTTCTTTATTCTTGAAGTATCAATAATGGTAAACGGCTTTTTCCCTTTGTTACATAAGGTTGTCACTTCTATACCTGATTTTAGTCTGTCATTTCTTAGAGGCAATGGACAGTGTAGGAATGAGCACTATCATGTTGCACCTTCACTTGGAGTAATTTTGTGTGATCTTGAAATTGGAGGATGTGCTTGCTTGGACTCATTCAACTTTTCTTATCAAGAAAGCATATAGCACTCTTAAAAAACCTTTGTGAATGACACTGAAAGAAGCCACAGCAACAGGAGATGCTTCAGCATACTTCTGATTATTTCATGGCATGAGAGGCAGGGAGTATAGACATGCCGTGTGTCTCAAAGGGCCTTTAAGTAGGTTATTTCAGCTCGGAAAGATTAGATTTAGATGACTGTGGTGTCAGACAGTTGTAAGTGAAGGTGCCTATTGAGGATAATTCCTTTCTCTAACTGGATCTCAGCATTTTTGTCAATGATGAGTAAGTGGAGGGAAGGAGAAATGATCCGTTTGTCATGGCGGATGATATGGAGGTGAGAGAGTACATCTGAAAGGAGACAGCAAAAAGCACAAGCTACATGAAGCACCTTCTTCAGTACCAGGCTCTCTTGGCAGCAGCAACTGGGAACAATGGGCAAGTGGAGGGGAAAGTACAGAGAGGCAAGTGTGTTGCTGCTTTTCCTGCTCCTTTTCATTTCGTGGAAATTTGTGTTGGTTTGCTGGCTTAACTTACAGTTGTAAACGTAATCATTCCCATCTAGAAGTTCTGTATGTTAGTTACTTTCCTTCAAACAGCCATGACTTCTGCAAGCAAATTTTTTGCTCTCATAGAAATAGCGCTTTCACTTTAATCTGTTTGCAACTGCAAGTAAGATCACAGTTTCTATTTGTATCAGATTATTTTATATAACAGCAAATACTATTCAAACAGCTCAGTTGTCTGTGGAACTTTCCAAACAAAAAACTTGGAAGTGGGTAGAAGGTGTCCTTCTATATGCAGTTATAGTTATTGCTAATATTAAATTGGCTTTTCACATAAAACTTCTCTCTCAAATAATTAATTTTTCTATTTTGTTAAACATGTTTGGCAGCTAAGGCAACATGCCTACTGCCTGTTCGGTTCTTTTGTTGGGATGAACTAGAACTAACATTTGGATAAAATACTTAATGACATTTGAATTTGACATAAATGTTTCAGGGTAAGAGTTTAGACATGCATCTTCCATGGATGATTCTCTTGTCAGGGTTACAATGTTGTACTGTAAATATATTTTGGAAGTGGGCTTTCAGTAAAATCACTGATGCAATTATTACCTGTTCCTGGTCTAACTTTCATCAGAGTATAAAATCAGGTTCAAAGTTACTTTGTCATATTTCTTATTAAAGTTCTTTCCTAGAAGTTAGTTTGTCATTTTTAAGTCAATCAAACTGCATTTTCCTGTGTTACTTCTCAGTGATTATCTCTCAGCTGAAGGATATGTTAACCCTAATCTTCTGCTAGAAGAGTAAATAGGAAGAGACATTGTCAATTTGAATGTTTTAAAATGAAATAATTTTGAAATCATTATATAGTATCCTTTTAATATATCCCATTTCTTTAGCTAAGAACAAAAAGAACCAAAACCCACAAAACACTTTTGAAGGAATGCTTCATTACATTTAAAGGAACTCTTAAGGCTGTCCTCTGTTCCTCTTGTTTTCTTCTACTCCTATAGGCCCTGGCTGGCTGTGCCCACACCCAGCTCTCTCTTCTACCTGCCTGTCCAAAGCTGCTTGGTACCTCCTTGCTTATAGCTTGTTCCTTAAGGAAACTGCCTACTGACCTCTTGGATGTTCTGGAAACCACTCACTAGAAATCCTGTGCTGCTGGTCATTATTAGCAGAGCACATTAGGGGAGATTATTTTTCCTTTCACTGACTTCTTTTTGCTAAAGCAGTTACAGTAGGTTGTAGGTTACTGGACTTCTGACATTAGCAGGAGTAATGTCTTATGATTGAGACAGGATTTGGAATTAAAGGGGTTGTTCAGGTGCTAAGCAAGAAATAAAAAAGCTGGTGGTGTCTAACTCAGGGCAGTTTTATGGTCTGTAGGGAATTTCTTCCAGCTTTTTATGAAGTAAAGATACAGATTAAATGTTTATGATAATGGTTTCTGTAAATATATTTTATTTAATGTGCAGTGTGGAAATTGTGAAGTTGATTACTTTTTGGTCAATGTTAAATACCAGAGTTATGAAGTCAAACAAGTTTGTACCTAATAGCAGGTTGTGAAAAACTAAAATTTATAATGAATACAGTGAACTTTGGGGGAAATGCTTTATGCAGATTGTCTATGTATCATCTGAAATACCAGTTTTTGCACTCACTACAAGTTGAGTTTTTAATTATTAAAACAGGTCTCATTTCCAAATTTTAATGGGATATGTGGGTATGGTTTAAGTTCATGTCTACCTTCTTATCTATGCAGTATTTGTAAGTTAGTTTCCATTTGATTTAAAGACAAAATAAAAGTTTGGGGTTTCTTCTTTACTGTGCCACAGTTGATATAATTAAATTTCATAAATCACATGGTCCTCCTGATGATGGTGATATTGTGAGCCTTTACAAACTTCAGAAGAAGTTAAGACTTGGAGCTTGAGAAGTGTGTTTGTTGTGGTTCTCAGGGTTTGATAAACCCAAATCCAGGATGTACTAGTTTGTGGTAGTAATAATTTCAATATTTTATTTATATTTTTCTAAGAAAATACTTCAGCTTCTTGAACAGAATTCTGAACATACCTGTATTTTGCTAACTTTTGAAAATAAGTTTTAATTGGCATTTTAGAAGCATTTACATGGCTTTTTAGGATTAGATTTTCCTTTCTACAATTGCATAAATTAGGAGCAAAAGAAAAAAATGCAGGGAAATGGCACTTAGACCCTTAATATTGCAACCTACATCTATACTTCCTTAGTAGAATTTGGATCTGAATTAGTTAAACTTTCATTTTTGCTTAGACTTGGAAGCCTATCCCTTCTCTGGGGGCAAGATATTTAATGTTTGTGCCTTGTTCTTTTACATCTGGCACTAATGGTGGAGGAGGAGCTTGTTACATCATCTCTGCAGTGGATGTAAGAAATGCTTTCAGCCTCGTAACAACCTGCCCAGTAAAAGCTCTGGAATGGTCCTGTGTTGATCTCAGTCACAGCTGCTATGACAAGGTTGGCATACAAATGTGATCTTTGTGCTCCTCTGACTCAGGGTCACAGAGACGCTGATGGCAGCGATAGAACTGGCCTGTCTACCAGGGGCAGGTTCAGGACAAGACTTGGCTCTGCCACCTTCTGCGCTAGCCAGAAGAGCTGAGCAGGGGCCTGAGGGCAGAAGATGCTCTGCCGTATTAAAGGGAGCTGCATATCCAACCCTGGCATATGTTCTCCATAACCCCCTGCAGGGGTTGTCTTTGTCAGCCCAAGCGCCTCCAGGCTCTTCACTGTTATGCTGCTGTGTCTCTATCAGATAAACTCTTGTTCTCATCTGGACAATTATTGTTTTAATATTGTGTTGTCTCTTCCTCTATGGCCCTGGTCTCCAAATATTTATTTATTTATTTATTTACATGCAGCCGTTAGTTATCAATTGAGAGAATAATCTTAACAAATTAACATCAGACATTTGAAATTAAGTGGGCCTACTCTGTCACCGCAGAAATCAACGGGGCACACATTTCCATTAATTTCCAAGCAATTTCAGGGTTGTTGTTTGTTGTTTTTTTTTTTGCTTATAGCATTTTGAGGAAACCAGGATTGTTTAGTGAGTTTTCAGTGCAGTACTGTTTGAAAACAAGCGTTAACTCTTAAAGAGCGCTAACTCTTTAAATAGCCAGACACTATCCAGGGCAGATATATACTTGTCTGAAACATGTACATGGTGCTAAATTTTTAAACTGCCACAAAAAAAATTATCAGCCTTAGTTTAATATTATCAAAATCTCAATTCTTGGCTACAGAGGATTGAAGTGTTCCTGTTAATATGCAGTAGGTTTTGGAGTCTCTCTACCCATGGAAATATTTGAAACCTGACTGGACACAGTCCTGAGCATCTTGCTTTGGGTGACCTTTGAGCAAGTATGTTAGACCAGCTCATCTCCAGACGTACCTTTTAACCATCATGATTCCCTGACATTCAGGAGTTTCTGAAACCTGAAACAATCATTCCAAGACCCTTGCTCTTCGTTGCTGGTTTGTCTTGCAGGATCCAGACATAAGAATCTAATGACCAATTGAGAGAAGTTGGTTTTTGATTTGATGCCCTTTGCCCATACAATAAGGTGCCAAGACTTGTAGGTATAGGTTCTGATCATCTGCACTTCTTGTAATGCTCCTCAGTCAAGCATTGCTCAACTCTTCAGTCAAGTTCCAGTGTACCTTCCTTTCCAGATATGAACTGTCAGGGAAGCTTTGAAATAACTTGCTCTCATGTTAAAGTAACGTGAGGTGGGGAGAGAGAACAGAACTTTGAATGTAAGAAGGACATCATTAGTTCATTCTAGGGCTTTCATTTTGGGTGGAACTTAGGCTGTTGATGGATTATTATTATTTTTTCTTTTTTCCTTCCAAGAAAAAAACCTCAGCTTCCTGGTGCAAACTTTGCTTTCTGGTAGAGAAAACAACAGTGATATTTGAAAGGATGGTTCAACTATTTTACTTTCTTTAGTGCCTTAGTTTGAAGTTGTGCAACTGTGACCTGCAACTCGTCAGATGTTCCTAGGAGAGTTTCCAATTATAAAATGGAGGGTCAAAAAGAGGGTTAACACGTTTAAAAAGATGCACCTTCTAAGTTTTTTTTGTGCAAAATATTTGTTGTTGGAATCACAAGTAATTAGATGTATAAATGTGTTAATGAACCTTTACATGATTTTAAGGTATTTTATTGCTAGAGTTTCAGCTGATTGAGTATCTATGTACTGCGTATCATACCCAGGACTGGAGAGTTACTTTGAAATATAGTGTAAAAAATAAGACATAATTTAGCTGCTTTTTTGATTTAGATGTGAGGATATCTTAAAAAAACCTAGAAAGCTGTCTTAACCTATGCTTTCATATTTGGATAACTGAAAAAAATATTATCGTTGGGGTTCTTTAATCTAAAAATAATTGGGTAGAAATGAAGCATATGATGTTTCGGTCCAGAAGAATTTTTTTTTAGTGTTTGTAACTGGATGAAAAATACATTTTAAATGAAGTGGTCTTTCAGCATATGCTTATGCCAGTTCTAGTGATATTACACATGGAAAGTCTCCAATCTGGATCTGTCACAACCTGAGGGAAAAAATTATTCCCTTTAAAAAGCAGCAAAACAAATACAGCACTAACTAATTGAACTTCTCACTAATTCCAGGTATTTATTTTTGTCAGTTTTTTCCTTCTTTTGGTTACAGTCTTGCAAAAATAATTTGTTTTCTGTGAAAGCATGCAATTTATCAATCCATTTCAAACGTGTGGGGATTTTATGGTTATTTTTGTTTGTGGGGTTTTTGCCTTTTTTTTTGTGAAGTTGATACATCTGTTTGTAATACAAAGTAAGACAGTATCCACTGTTTAAATGTTTAACAGATAAACAATACTACAACTCATGTTTACCTCACTTTCATTTGAAGATATATTTGATTCAGATTAGCATCTCTTACTGTAGATGTCCAGCAGTTGCATAAATCATCAGTAAAACAATAATATCAAACTATGACAATGAGGAGCACCAGAGAAGACAAGAAGGAACACGAGAAGCCTAAAAAGGTAGAATTGTATTGTTTAATAACAAAGCACTCAGTCTACTTACATTGTTCTATAGAAATTTGAGTACTACTTCTTACCTGTAAATCTGTGGCTGAGAAAAGTAACTGCACTATAAAGCTTGTAACTCAACTTGTTAAGGTAAAGCAAACTTAATTTGGTATTTTGTTTTGTTTTGCATCAAAATTGTCACCATTCTCTGAAGAATGAATAACCTACTCTTTTTCTGAACTTTCTTGTGTTTTTTTTCCCTGTCTGTTGCTGTAATTCTTTTTATACTGTCATAGGTGATTAATCGATTTTGCTGGAAGCACTAAACTAGTACCTCAGTTTAAGTCTTTTTCCAATGAGGAAAAACAATTTCCTTGATGAACAGAATGGAACACTTTTTTGATCAATGTCAGCTTTGAACAGTGATCAAAAACTAGAGTATAGAAAAATGTCAAAGCAAACTGTTTTTTCCTGTATTAAAAAAATGAAACAAAAAGAGAGGACTTCAAAAATTGTAAGAGCACTGTCATGATTAAGTTTGCAGAAGTTATTTTTGAGAGACAGCATATAATTTTGATGCATGAAGCATCATTTACTTTATGTAGCATTTGTCTCGAGTGTGTTGAGCTGGAGAATAAACACAGGAGGCAAATGAATCTTCTGTGAACTAAAGCAGTGAGCCTTTTTTTAAGGTGAATTCCAAATAACAGTAAAGTAAGAAGAAATGACATGGCTAGAAAGACGTGGTTACACTTTTCCATACTATTTAATACCTTAAAGAACTTTTCCTGCCAGCAATAATTCAGATTCCGGAAAGCTTAATTTATTTTGAGTTCTCTCTTTGGAAAACCTGGATATTTCAAAGTTCAATAAACTGCACCAAGAAGAGTTTGTAGTTTAAAACTTTAATATGTCTGCAGGCACAACCTAAATGTTGAGGGGGATGGAGAGGGAAGAGGGAGGAGGAGCTGTTGAGGTATCTGTGATTCCTTCACACCTTGCAGACAGTCTCTATTGCATTGCTCAGTCCTAATAGAAGGGACGTAGTTGACTCCAGCTTAACTCTTCAATCTGTGCTGGAGAGAGTGTAGCTTGCTAAGGAGAGATTAAGTACTAAGATCAGTGATATTGTTGGATGGGGGGAGGAACACAATAAAGCTTGACTTGAGCCAAAGCTACAGGTCAGAATTTTGCCTGAATCAGGCTATGGCAGCTGCACAGCAGTGCTGGCCGGGCTGCCTCCCAACTGCCCAGAGTGAGCATTAAAGAAAATGACAGTTGCTGGAGGTGCTGTTCTCCAAGAGCCATTTTGCTCCATATGTTGTGGTCTTGTCCAGTTATGCTCCACTCTGGGGACAAAGTCTCCATGAGAGTTAACATGACTCTAAGCTCCAGCCTTTGGTCTGGCATAACTAACTGTGTTATAGCCACAATAGTTGTTGCATCTGTGTTGCCTGTTCTACTAGATAAAAATGATTTCTAAAAGTAGTTATAGCAGATGGATAGCAGGTTCTTGTAGCCTTTCTAGATAATTTCAGACTGTTTATGTGTGACACTTCTTGATACAGTTTTTATTTTACTAAATCTGAATGCTCTTTTAAGTGTGTTAACAAATGAACTGGTTGAGAGGTCTGTATTCACTGGAGATCCTGATAGACTCTCCTTAGTGTATCATCTGTGTCTTAAATGTCCTGTGTTGTACAGGAGAAGGATGGTGTGGGTGGGACAGTGCGTACAATAGGGAAATGTTTTGGTTTGACAGTTGGACAGGCTTTAGGCAGACATCACTTTCCCCAGCTGTAAACTGGTGATAGCAGTTTATCTGCTTTATAGGCAGGATTTTTATTATATTTTTTTTAAGTCTTATTTGTTCCCAAAACCTTGGTTCTTGGTACCTTATAATTCTCTGAATAACTGTGCTTGAACATGAACTGCTGAGTTCCTGGGTTTTATCCATTGCCTCTGCTGTTTCAAAAAGCAGCCAGGGTAGGTCTTATCTCTTGCAAGATCCTGCGTGGCTGGAGATGGGCTGCGTGAAACACCAGCTTTCCCATGTGCTACCACTGCAGGGGTCTCTGTTTGTCTGAGCTGAGAAGGAACTGCCTGCAGGACAGTGTTGTTTATGGCCTTCTGCTCTGGGACTTGCAGCCTCCTTTAGTGTTCTGTGTTTCATGGTCTTTTGGTGGGCTTGTTGGCTTCATCAAGCTCTTGAGACCTGGGAAGGACAGGGGCTAAGCGAAGCTGCTCACTGAGTTCTTTCTTCAGTGTGGAACAGTTTATGTTTTTGGGGGAGCAGCAGTACCATCTTTTTTGGACTGTGCCATGTTTTTAATGCATGCATCTAAGCAAATTCATTTCAAGAGTCTCTATAAATATATTAAATTTGAGTGTTTAGCATCACCTAGTGTTTCTCTTCTTTTTGAAGTGTGACTGCCAAAATGGTTTGTTTTTTTGTCTCCCTGTGCCTCCCTCCCAGTGGGTAAGAAGACCTTAGGACTTCTGAGGTCATGGGGACAATTTAGTTGGGTAAAACTTTGTGAGCATTGGCAGGAGTGGTGTTGACCATACCCATTTTCATGTCTGCTTATTTTTTTAAAGTGGACTCTAGAATTTTTATTTCTTATGTCACTCCTAAAGCCTTTTTTTACTGTCTTTCCTTTGTGCGGATGTTAATTAGCTACAAATAGGTAACTTTTAAACATTTTTTTAATGTTTATCATTCATACTGCTTAGAATTACTTTAATGCTATCATATTTCTAATCACATAAAATGCCTTTTTTTTTAACTTGTCCTCATACATTAGGTATATATGACATTACATAATATTACATTCTAGAGTGTTATCTTTATTGCTACAATTTCTCTTCATGACATTGTTGCAACAGGGAGAAGAGCAGTAGTTAAATGCTGTCTTGGGTTCCTACTATACTACAACGTTTAAAGCAAAAATACACATGACTTAACTGGTTTTTAGTTGAATGGTTAACTTGGAAGTAGATATTAGACATGGAGTTCAGATTTTAAGGCTCTTTGCAAAAGTAGAAAGAAGCTTCAGCTCCAGCTGCTTTATGAGCACTGACAGGACCTGTTCTCTGAAACTGTCAAGGAAGCGGTGGGGGCAGTCACAGGTGACTGTCACCTTCAGTCTTGAGACATGCCACCCTAGGTCTTTCACTTTTCACTGCAGACATGGGACGTGTATTTCTTCTGGGGATGAACCCGCCGCACCAGTTTTGTTCTGATAACAGCATCTGGCACTAGATTGATTTAACAGGCTATGAGGTTTGCTCTTTTCAGATATGCACTTGTACGGCAGCTTCTGTGCAGCTCTGACATGGCCACACGCTACTGTTGTTTTTTCTGCCTCCTAGCACCACGTGTGAAGCTAAAGCTCTTTGACACCTGCCATTTGGACCCTTTTCTTGCTGAAAAATGTCATCGTTTTCAGACAAGATGAAGACAGATATCTGATCATTCTTCCCTTTGCAGGGATGTGCTGAGGGCATGGTTCTTACACAGATGAATAAAGGATTCCAGGCCATAGCTATGCAGTTAGGGTTTTTTAGTGTAATACAGTAACTTACATCTAATGCAAAAGAAATTAAAGCCTGGTAACTCCTTGTTATTTCCCACAAAAATTCTCAAACTTATTTTATTCTGCTGCAAGTAGCAACTGTCTTACTCTTTTCTTTGGGGAGGGGAATGATGACAGCTGAAGAATTGAATTCAGAAGATTTTGAACTCCTGATTCTGTAATCAGTGGAATATTTTGCATGGGATACGTTTTCTGCGTTTGTCCAAATCTGGAAGCTAGTAGAGCTGGGCTACATCCTCTGAAGTAATACCTTTTAAAAAGAGGAAGCTTTTTAGATCCTATGCCACAGTTGCTCCTCCCAAATTCATGAAACCTGTTTTGTGGTAAAAAATAGGCAATCAGGTTGTGTGGCTTGCAACATAATTGTCCTTATGTTTGAAATATTCTTTTATTATGTTTGATTACTGGCAAAATGCTCTTAGACTGTGAAATCAGTACACAGCCTTCTTTTATACTCCAAAGCAGTGAAAGTCTAAAGTGTTGGGCTTTGTTGGCTCTGTTTCCCAGTTTGCAGTGGAGTGGTTAGTACTTAAAGAAAACTTTAAAGAACTGCATTTTAAGTATACTTAGTAATTTTTTGGTCTTTTTAATAAAATTTATTCTGAGATTTGAATGCAGGTCTCTTTAGTTAAACTGGCTTTGTATTCCTTTTAATTGCTTATAAAACAAACAGATGTATTAATGCATTTTATCTGGTGTTGAAAGACACTAATTTTGTATTTCAATCCATTAATTTTTTCTTTTGTATATTGTTTTCCATCTGGACATGCATACTTCAATTCTGTAGTGAAGTTTAGTTCTGCATAAGCATAGTGGAAGAACAGAAAATAACAAATTGTTCTAAGACTTAATGTTGTTTTAAGATAAGTCCATATTAATGATTTGAAGCAATGATATAAATGGTGGTTAGATTCTCTTGCTAAACACTGTTAGAAACAGGCCTAATTCTTTTCTCTTCAGTAGGTTCTAAAGATTTACAGTCTTCCAGGAAAACCATCAGCTTGACTGATGCTAAATATCGTTTGTGTCTGAACAGGAGAGGAATAATCCTTAATGCAAGGATGATTGCCCTGAAATTCTGTCATTTCAGAAGCTGCTTTATGAGGTGTTTGTTAATTGTCCTTGCTATAGGGTCAGCAAGCTGTTTCAAAAGTAGGGTTTGTGACTGAAAGACGTACTGGTTTTCTGTGTTCTAATTTACTTCATGACACAGTTCCTTTTTTTGAAGAAGCTTAATTTTTACTTCAACAAGTAGACTGAGTTGGTCAGGACAAGATTGCTTTCTTTTTTATATGGTGTAATTTCTTGAGAACTTTCTGAAATGCCAAGCAAATTCATTCATATGTGGTAGAAACATTTACAGACTTTAAGGTTGTGAATTCAAGACACTTGTGAGCAGAATTTCACCCAGCATTTTCTGTGGAAGCTTTCTGAATGTGGCTGAGCAATAGTGAATGGTCTGTGCCACTGCTTATCGTTTGTTTTGCTGTCTGAAGACATTTTGTGGGCTTGAGTTCATGTGTGCTCTGGAGCATCTGAGCAGAAGCTGTTCTTTAAAACTTATTCCCTTTTATCCCCCAATCTAATTGAATGGCTTCACTGTGAGTCACTATGAGCTTTGCTGCAGTATTTTTGCGAAAGCAGACTATAACAACTCTTGTATGATGTGACTGATCTGGAGAGTTAGACTTTCACATAAGCAAAACTCGGGTAGTATGAAAAGACTAGAAGTTTCAATGAAGCAATGGAAATCAATGAAATTTCCTTTCCTATCCAACAGTGTATTTTGTTATTGGAAAATATATGTAAAACTGGAATATCTCGTGAGTTCTATATATTGTCAAACTTTAAAGCTAAGTATTTAGATTATTTAAAAGAACAGGTAAATTATATGGGTTTTGGCTTACCTCTGTTGAATGATGATTGCTTTCTAGTATAATCTTTTTTCATGATCCTGACATCTTCCTTTGCCATACCACTAGCTCATTGGAGGTGGGGGACAGACCAGATTTTGAATTTAATCTCATCTGTCAGAATGAACATACTTTAAAAAATATTTTCAGGTTTTTTATTATTGGAATACATTATCGATAGATACCAGAACCTTTTTATCTTGCGCTTTCATGACATATGTTCCTCATAAGAAAAGGAAAAAAAAAAGGCTTATCTGTGTCAGAGCCAAGGTCTGTCAATCCTGGTGTATCCTATTGTCCCTGTGGTGAAGTGCATGTAGCTGAATAAATCACAGCATCTTGCCCAACCTGCCCTAGACTGCAGTCTGCAGTCAGCTGTGTTCATCTCCTCCCTGGCAGAAGGAACTGTGCTGTGCATAGCACATAAAGACCAGATTGCTCATGTAGATGACTGTGAGACCCTGAGAATGGCAGGTAACAACTGCCCATGGTGGCAAAAAACCTGAAGCTTGCCGTTGGTGATGAGGAGGAGTTGGAGGGGCTGTCAGAATTGCTTTTGCCATGGGTAGCATCCTGCTTGACAGGAGAGGAAAGAGTGAGACACAGGTAAAAATGCAAATAAAGAGATTGTTGCTGTTTCATGTACAGAGGTCTTCGACCTCTCCTAGGTGGTTTCCATTAGTTGCCAAAAATGGGTGTGTAGGGAGACATGCAAGAACAGACACAGACATTCTATTTCTCTAGCACTCCCTAACTCTCAACCATTTTTGGTTTTAGGCTCTTCTGGAGCTAGTTGTAACTTCTGTGTTTTCAGTAAGGCCCAGTGGATTTCTCATTCATGAAACAGCCCAGTCTTCTTTTGAGCCTGTTCTTAATTAAGTCTTCACTGTGCCTCTTCAGTTTGTTTTTAATCACTAAATCTATCAACATAATTAAATCTTGTAGCATTCCAGTCGAGCTTCTCCATGTAACATTCTTTCCTAGCAAGTATTTTATTATTTTATTTTTCTGTCTTGGGTAATTCTTAAGGCAATTACTTGAGTAAGTAACACTGAATAATCCTTTGACCCTTCTATACTTCTGCCCTTTGTGGAAGCATCTGGCTTTTGTTCTCAGAAGCTTTTAAATAATATATTTATCAGTTAATAAGTAAAAGGTTGGGTTAGAGGAGTTAACTATAATTATTACATTTTGATTGGAAAAGGAATTATATTTTGGCAGATCACCATTTTAGACCAAATATGAAAATCTGGGGCCATTTTGAATTTCACATGCCCCTTGTTTTTCAAGTGACCATGATTTTTTTCCGGCTGTTAACAGTGGTCTTTTCTTTGTACTGTTATTGTTTCCTAAAATGTTATTTTAAAGGCTTCAGGTTGTAAGTCAGGGTTTTGGAAGCTGTAGAAACAATAAGTTATGTATGTTTAGATAAAGTTAATTTTTCTCTCTCTGTAGGTTATTAATCCAATGTTGCATTTGATTGTGGGGAAATTACTTCAATGTAATAAAATAATCTGAAATGTTGATAAGGTTCATGAAAATATCAGGAAACTGCATCCATGTTTAGCCCTAGAAGCCTCTAGCATGGTATATATCTCTTCTCTTAGAAATACATCAGGTTTTTGCACATAGTTTTGAAAAGGCTTTCAGTGAAAACTTCCTACCTAAGAACCTTGTAATTTAAAAAAAAAAGTGCCACTACATGCATGTACATGAAATTGTAATACAGTTAAATAACAGTTGGTATACTCTAGTTTGTTGCATGCAGCCTTTACCATTATGCATGTTTGTAGGTATGTAATAGCTTTTAATTAAAAATAAAAAAATATTTAAAAATTGCATTGGAATACTTTTTTTTACCTTTTACAAAAAAGGCTTTTTTCCTGGAAAAATTGAGATTGAAAATCTGAATGTTTTGAAGAGCTCTTCAAGTTATTTCATACCAAATATGTAATTCTTATTTAAGCCGAGTCAGAAAATATTTGCTCTAATAAATGTTAAAAGCATCTTTAAAATGTTTAGAGTACAGTAAGCATAATGTCCAGCATAAAGTGGAGGGACCACCAGGTGGTGCTAGTGGAATGTAGTTCAGGTTGCCTTAAGTGTGTTTTAACAAATGTGAATTAGACTGGTGCATATATGAAAACTTACTTTCTGTGCAGCAAACATGTTTGTAGAATTAAAAAGAGCAAATTGAAATACTCTGTAGCAGCTTTGTGCTTTGGACACTTAGTTTTTAGTAATTGGATTTAGACACTGAGGAAAAAACTGACCTGTAGGATGGCTAATGTGGGAAGCAGGCAGTACAGTAGCACAGTCCCAGATTCTTTCCTGCTTTTTTCTTAATTCAGTGTATGAAACTTGGCCATTCATACAACTAGCTTATTTATCTACTACATTTTGACTTTAAATAGCAAAATAACTTCAAGAATGTTAACTGTTAAGATTTTGATCAGTGCAAGAATCTTTCTGCTTAAGGAATGCACAGAAATAAGGATCTTATTTTCTGAGAGGGTGGGGGAGACTAGTTTTCTGGTTTAATGTATTATGTGGCTTAAAAACTCAAAGTAGAAACAAATTATAGTTCGGAACATATACAGATTTTTAGGTACAGTTTTACCAACTCTTATGAGGGCTTTTTTTTGACTCTTGAAAATTGTATCCCTTAAAATAAAGGACGGGGGAGAGGTTAGAAAACAGTGTAGACAACAGAAATTTGGAGCAAATTTCTATAATCTATGGATTTGAGCAGCTTTGGTTCTGTCTTAATATGCATAGATATAAAATAAGTATATTCTTTGAAAGCATGATGCAGAGCATTTTACTATATTAAATTAGCATAAATTATCCTACATAGCCTTTTCAAGAGGCATATTGGAATTAAAAAAAAACCAACAACACAACAAAAACAAAACAGCAGAAAACCACAAAATGTCTGAACCAAAGTGACTGTCTCTTGACTAGTCAAAAAGTAAAACCAGAACAACTGCAAACAAAAATTCCAAAACCTGTTTTGCTTGTAATCTTAGTGTTTTAACAAAGCTAAATGCTTTTAGTATTTTATGTGCCAGTGTCACATTAGTAACCACCTCACTGTAGCTAAAAACTAACTAAATCAAACCGCATGACAGCTACTTAATATGTCTGTAAAAATTTGGTTAACTATGGTTGAGTGAACCAGAGGGTGGTTTCTTTGGAGCTTGTGGCCCTACATATTTACTCTGGGTAACAAATTTTGTTACCATCCAGGTTTTTCCTGTCTTACGTGCAACTTCCAAGTCTGCGACACCAAATACTTCATAACTGCATGTATATACAAAACCATCTTAGAGTGGATGTCAAACATCCAGTGTATGCTGCTTCTGAAAGTGCTTTTTATATTTTGTTTTTCTGCTTCAGGTAATTTTTTCCTTGGCTTACCCCCTACTTTCTCCCCCTGGTATATAAATGTTCGTGCACTTGAGGAAAGGAAATGTGCTCTTTTCAACTGTTGCTTTCTCCCATCCTGAGTTTAATTTTATTTACTATTTTAGCAAGGACTCTTTGTACTATCCACCTTAAAAACTGGCATGAGCCACTTACTACCATAGAATGATAGTATTACTGCATTCCTCTCACTTCTGAAAACTGTCAATGTAACATTAATGAGAATCAGTAAGATTTCAAGTGTGTTAGAATTCCTGTTCATGCCACCTTGTTTTTTCACTGCACAAAATACTGGGAGGGATCAAGAAGTAAGCTCTGTGCAGTAACACAATTTATAGTGCAGCACTGTAAAAAGTGTGCAAAGCGTGATTTTTTTAAAACTTTTTTTAAATCAAACTGTAACGTGAATGTAAGAAATTTAGCAGTTGCATCAGAGGTTAACTTTTGGGTCTGTTCAAATACAGAGATTGAGGAGTGATTAGTTAAAAGCTGTTAGAAGTATGTGCTAATGTGTGTGGTGTTTTGGAAGCAATTTAAAAAGGGAGCGCTTGCCAAATGCTGCCTTTATATGGTGTGAACAGGTTAAGAAATATGTTCTGCTGCATTGTTCATTATCCTACCTGTTCATCAGAAAAATCAGTTTGATGAGGCTTCTGTCAACATCTCCCTTTTTCAGCAGTTAGGTTTTTGTGATATGACCATATTTCTGAACTTGTTTTGCTGGTCACCCAGAGTTGTCTGTTATAGGACTGTTTTCCGAATGCCAATGAGAGTGAAGGAATGCCTATAATACAGAATATTTTTAAAAGATCATGTAAGCAGTTTTATTTTTATTTGCCTCATTTGGGCTGTTGATGAACTGTTTTCAACAATTTTGCTAATACAAAAGAGAGCAGAATTTCATTCTCTGTATTTATTTAAAAATCCAGTTTTTCTTTGATAGTGAAATGTTCTTTTGAGTTTCTAGTAACTAAAATCTGACTTGTATGTACAGCACTGTACTAAATTTAATTTTGATTAATAGATAATAATTTATATGTATTTTTTTAAAAGGACTGTAAAAACAACAATCAAAATGTACATATATCTTTTATACCTGCATTTTATACTACTTAGTGGTGACATGCTTGGAACTCTCAAGAAGAGTGTGTTTTAGTGCTGAGCAATTCTCCAGCTTTTTCTAAAGGGAGAGGCTTCTAGGTATCAGTTTCTTTATTTAATATTTGACCTACTAAATGTTCTTAAAATGAAAATTTATAGTCTAATTTTAAAACAATACGAAGCAAATTTACTATTTTTATTGAAAGGTCTGAACTGTGTTTTTCCTCATTATGGCAAAGATAATGTTATTCTAAAAGTGGAATACTAGAAATAAAAATGGTTCTGAAACTGATGTTATTCCTCTCCAGTGGAGTAGTTGTATGATGCCTTAATTATCAGTCTGAAGTTCAAATTGTGTTGAAGTTATTTGAAGAAATATACTGCTGATTCAGTGGTGTCAAAATTTCACAGCTCAAAATAAACTTAGACTATGAATATTTGATTGCAGTTTTCTCTTGAGTGGACCTAGAGCACTCAAGGGTTTTTTAATTGTGTTGTGGTTTGAACTGGGGAGTTTTTCATCATTACTTGAATGAGTTTGAAGGTGTGTGGAGGATACATGAACTGTAGTTAGGTTATTGAAGACATGCAGTCTGTCTTTCTTTGGGAATGGCAGTGAGAGCGGGGAGAAGACGGTATTAAATGCCGCTGAGAAGCAAGCTGCAGCTCTGTGGCTCCGTCTGTGTCAGGCTGAGTTTTTCTGAGTATTTTAGGCAGTTAGCTTTAGATAGTGTGCATGCATGCTCATAACTTGGGTTCGTGTAATAGTCAAATTGATGTTAAACACTAGAATCGAGGTGATTTTAATGAAATTGTCAGGTAGGCTTTTGTTTTGTTTATGGAAGCTGGTTTACCTATTTACTTTTGGTAATACTTGTTCCTTGTGTTCCATTTTCTCTGTTGTAAGATTACTACAGGGGATGATATAGTGCACAGTATGTATTTATGATATGGCCAGAATTGAAAAAGAATGGATATTGTAGGTCAGGGAGGAGTGTTTGGACATCTTTTCCTTTTTCTCTGCTGGCTTAATTTTTAAGTATTGTGTTGATTAAAAATATTTTTAAAACAAGAGGCTTTAAAAAAAAAAATCCAAATATTAAATTAAATCACTTGCTAACTCTAAAAGTTATGTGATGTTTAATTATTTGTGATTTTATTTTTCAGCATTGTCAGTGAAGCAGGAGCATCTATCTACAGCGTCAGTCCAGAAGCATCCAAGGAAATGCCAGACCTAGACCCTAACCTAAGAAGTGCAGGTATTTCATTTTATCACCATTTCAACATGGAGCTTCAACATGGAATTTCAGCATTTCAACAAGTCTCTGTTCTCAGACTGTATTGTTTATAGTATTAGGTATAATAATAGTCAAAAGTATAAAAAATGAAGAGTTGGATATTTTGCTTCTAAACTTTAGTTCTTCTGTCATTTCACATTTAAAGTCCTAGGTATGCAAATCAAAGACATTGTTTTCTACTAAGGTGTGTAACATTAAGGTCTTTGTGGATAAATTCCTTCAGTAGACTGGTACAGGAGAGTTTATGAGGATTAATATAGCCAGTTAATTTCATAAACTTTCACAGTTGGATGTGTCTGTGCCAACCAGAGTTACAACCTTCCTTCTCTTGTCCCTCGGGTGTATACAAATGCCTCTAGCAATAATTACACATTTCAATGGCTAGAAAAATATGTGAGAATAGAACAAGTAATTTAAAGGTGTGCATTCATTGTGTTCACTCTGAAGTCTTCATGTAGCTGAATATAGTCCTCAAGAAATACTATATAATTTTAGTTTTTAAAAAAATTATCTACTTGAGCATAAATGTCAGAGGTATATAATACAGCCCAAGTTCTTAGAAATGTACAAGTGTTGCCATATATATTTTGCAGTGTTTGGTTAAAGAGCAGTCTTTACAAATCGAATTCCTAGCAGCTTTGTTGGTGTCCTGTCCAAATTCTACTCATGGATTTGGTTTACTGGGAGACAGCAGTTAGGACAGGTCTGAGGTTATTTTGGATTATTTATTTGTGTATTTTTAATTACGTATCTTTTTGTTTGTTTTTATTAACCCCAGTTTTTTATTTTCTTGGTTTACCTGCGATTTACTGTCATAATCAAAGCACATTTGAAAATGCAGTAATGGTCTCATATAGAAATATTTCCCAGACTAAGTGTTCCTGTTCCTAATTTTACTGTTAGTTTAGCAGATTACTGGCCTTGAAATCCTGAGGAAGGTGTAGAAGTAGGTCAGCAGAAAACAGTTGTGAAGTTACAGGATATTTGGGGTAAAACTTTCTAAGACACCCCATGTTCCTCTTTCTTCTTATTTCCACAAAGGGGAAAAGGGCTTAGAATTAACTTGATATTTCAAGTGAATTTACAGGAATATTCTTTAAATGTCTGTATAAGTCTTTCCTTTTGCAGGACTGGCCTCTATATTTTTTTTTTCTTTCTTTTTTTTTTCTTCCTCTTCACTCTTTCCTCCCTGCCTGCAAACAGACTCCATTGTGGTTATTTGGTTATTTCTTTCCTGGGCTACAGGTTTTGAATGTGTCACAATGTGGCCACAGCGAGTTCTTGGCATATGACATTTCTGTATTTGATAGAGATGGCACTGACTTTTCCCTAGACCAAGGTTTAGGTTGAGAATATATTATATCTGGGTTTACAATTTATGTAAATGAACAAAAAAACACTGTAAAGAAGGAAATCTAATTATCAACTATATACTTTTCCAGTTGTACATGATTTTCCTTTTTTCAGAAGTTAATTTTTGAAAATTTCAAACACTTTTATTTAGTGTTGTACATCAAATGCAGTAAGTGAAAATCAAACTTGTAATACATGACCAATTTCAGTATAATTACTCTGGAGTTCATAATTTCTCCATTATTACTAGGAATTGCTTCAGGTATGACTTAAGTCCTGTTGCATCTGGTCTGGAAAAGCATTAGCAAATTTAACATGCCACAGCAATACTGCAGAGTGGATAGAAACTGAGAAGGTGTAGGATAAAAAGTGAAGAATAAGTGCTTAGTTCCGTGGATGTTGGTGGTTATAGAGCTAAGAACAGAAGTGTATTTATTACAATAGAATCTTTCTAAAAGTTTTAGGCTTTCTTGATCTATTTTACTGTTGATTTCTAATTAGCTGTTCTAAAGCTCTTGATGTTTTTTTAAAGCTGAACACAGAAATCTGACAAAGTTAGAGGGAAATATTAGCTGATGTTTGGGGTTTTTTGTAAATTTTTTTCTTGACTGTCTTGTAGTTCAGATTTTGCTTTAATATGCAGCAAACAGAAAAGTGACATGGTGTCAAAGCTGACTTGCTTTTTATTTTAATTCTTGCGTTACATCATGTCAGGTTCTTTACTTACATGATAGCACTTAGTACATTAAAGGAAGCTGACAGCTGCATGATGAAGTGTGACATTTATAGTTAAAATAAAAGGTACAACTGACGTGAGATATCTGTGATCTTAACATAATTTGCCACTAACATTTTTCCCCACACAAACTTTATAGAAGGATTTGGGAATTTTTTAATTACACGGGCAAGCCTGTTTGTCCATCAGGTACATAAATATAAAAAAAATCCATATTATATGAGAATGTATTTTCAAATCTTGTGATATGATCTCTGTAATATTTACAGTGCTGTTTAGCAATGGTTTGTAGTAAGTTTGCACTTCATACAGAGAAATAGAGTACATCAATTCTGGTAAAAATGTTACCTTATTCATTTTTCCTTGACTGAATATTTTATATAGCAACCTTTACCATTTCTTGGGGGTGCTAATTAAAGATATTAGTTAGGCCAAGAACTCAAACAGTTACTATTTTTTTCCTTTCGAGCTGTCTTTGAAGGTCATGGATTACACGAGTTTATAGTAAATTATTAAGAAAGGTCTCATTATAAATTAATGGTGTATGTATAAACTATAGTGAAATGTCTTTGTAGTCATAGTTACAGCACTTTTAGCCAAAAATGCTTTTGCTTGAAAGAAAAAAAAAAAAAGCTCATTTCTTAAACAATTTGCTGGTCTCTACAGTGCAGAGAATGGAGTAGGGACTCTCCAATTTTAGAATTGTCCTCCAGAGATTTCTGCCTTCTTTCTCATATTAGGCGATATCAGCTCCTAATACAAATTTTTTACATTGAACTAGGTTCTTTAAAATTTTTCTAGCATCAAGTCTGAATATTTCAGGAAAGTGCAAAGCTTCTGTACTGCTGCTGCAGTTCGTATAAAATCTTGTGGAGTAGGACTCAACTAAGTAGCTAGTGAAGAACTTGATGAAACCTAGTGACTTGTGTTTGAGTGAGAAGTTATGTATATCTCCTTCTGACAGTCATTGTAGAATTAATGAGCAGAACAGCTATTTCTCAGCCTCACGGAATTAGGAGATAAGAGGCTTATAGGTCAGAGTAATAAAAGGATTTCCTACTTGATAGGCTGAGGAAGTTCAGCTGCAGCAGATTAGGAGGGTTCTGCCTAGAGAACAAGCCACTGGAGTTCAGTAACAGGGACTTTTGGATGAACTTGCAGTAGGGCTGCAACCCGACAGAGACGGGAATGCAAAGCTTCCTTGAATTCTTCCCAAAAGCTGTGCCTAAGAACAGGCTGAAGATTTGGAGTGGAAATTGTTGAACGGGAGAATGGACACCATAAAAAGGGTGTTTAGCAAGCTGTCGATGTTGATCATCTTTGTGAAGCTTATTATTATGTGCCCTCTTGAGGCTTTGTTATTGCCTGCTCTAGGGTTAGTGGAACGGCAATGAAGAAGCTGTGAGAGTGGTGACTGCAGTTCTGTTTCTGCCCTGACATGTCCTCTGGCCACCTTCTTAGAAAAGGAGTCAAATGTTTAATTTGGAGGAGTTTTTTAAAGAAGTCAGACTAATTTTTTTCTTGGCTGTTCTGTTCTTCTCTTTGTGGTGTTTTTTTTTTTTGAGTTTTTTTGTTTGGTTTTGGTTTTTTTTGTGTTTTGTTTTTCTCAGTTGCCGTCAGTATGGCATTTTTCTTATCTGAGCATTGGTTAGTTTTTATTCGTGGCAACTTCAATTAGGAGTTTTTTGTTGGAACTTGTAAATCAAATCTTCTGGATTACTCTTCGTCTGTGTGGTTGAGATTTGCTTGTGCCTTTTTTGATGGAAAGTCTGGATCTAAGTTTCCCTTTGAAGCAGTTTTAAGTTCCGTGCTCAGTGAACAGTTACTTTGCCTTTCACGTTTACCAGTAATTCGCCTTGCCACGAGTCTTCTTTCCTTATCAGAGTATCTGAGAAGACTGTCTTGATGTGGTATTCTTTGCATGACTGAAAGAAAAAAGCTAAACTCAGTGATGGGCATTCTTCCCTCAAACAGGTGTAGTCACAGACACACAGTGTCAACCGGTTTTTGCTTGTCACTGGTCCTATGAACTCTGGAATTAAATAGTCTTCCAAAGGTTGATTATCTTCTTTGTTATACGTCGATCCCAAAGGCTTATCTTGGTGGGCAGAACCTTTTTCTCTAATGAAAACAAGGCTTCTGGGGCAAGAAATAAAATGTATGTCTGCAGGTATCAGTGTACTTCTTGTTTTGTTTTTGTGTTGTTGTTTTTTCTCTTGCCACTTCTCCACTTTTATAGTTCCTTATTGTTGGAAGAGCTGTTGGCAGAACAAGTTTGGCTAGACAAAATGGGAAGATTGTGGAGGAACACATGCAATATATAGAAAGTGTAAGCAGGTGTGATTCCTGTTTTAAGGACAGACAAACACAAACACGGAATTTATGTACTTCCTGGATGTTTGGAATCTTTTTATGGTATTGTCAGCATGTGGTGGTTCTGTTGTTGTCCATAGTACTAAGAAGGTAATGAACACACCACTTGTTTGGCATGTGCTCACATCAGAATTTTTTTTCTTCAGCTGCCTCTCCACCTCTTAAAGTAGATACGATGATGAAGTGAATGTTACTTAATAGCTCTAAGAACGAGAGGAAACAGCTGAATTCTGGTGAAATTATGGAGAATCACTATGAGGCAGTAGTCATGCTAGGATTTTACCCTGGTTTCAATATACACTCAGTTATATTAAATGACAAATGCCTTCATTTCATTAAATTGATGAATTACCTTTTATTTTGAGATGACTGCTCTGTCAAATAAGCAATCTCTTTTTTCTTTCTTTCACTGTTTAAAAAGCAAAATAAAAACCTAATGTGCTTCATTGCATTGATTTATAAAAATGTAGGGAAACCTGAATACATGGAATTGCTTGAGCATGAGATGAGGTGGAAAATGGGGTATGTCTTTTCAGACATCAACATCATCAGTTGTTAGAAGGGATCTCATGCTAAGCATCTCCAATTTATTTCCATACCTTAATGCAATTATATGCATTTGGGTTTTAATTTGCAAATCTGTGTTCAGGTGTTGAAAAAAGAGTAACATACATGGGCTTGTCTTATGCAACAACTCCCAAGAAATGCTATTTTCCACTGAAGCATGAAGGGCCTGGGTTCTTCGGTCAAGGCCACACAGTTGTGTTACCCAGTTAGGAAAGCAATGAATGTAGATAAAATAGTTCCTAAAGTTACTTTTTTGCAAATATTTACAATTCTAACAGGGCGAGCATGTGTGTCATGCTGCGTGCACAGGTATGATCTGTAGAAACACATAGAAACTATGTTGCTTTTAAAGGATGATTGTTGAGGATAAAGGAGAGCAAAAGGTCACACAGCACAGCTTGCAGTAACATTGTCAAATCCCATCTGCTTGTCTTCTCTCCACAGGGCACAATACATTGGATTATTGCACACTCAAAGTTCAGCACACCACTTGCACTTTTCCTAGCAAAAGAAAGCCTTATAGGCTTTGGGGGCTTGTTAGGACTTTGCGACTGTCATGCTACAGGGTTTTATTCCCTGGGGTGCTGTTAAAGATAGAGACATACAGTTCAGAGCTGTCATACCAACCAGCAAGTGGAAGGTAGAGATTGGGAAAAATATAATTTCTTTTGACTTTATCTTAAGGAAAGTAAAACAATTTGATGATTAGATGTGTGGGACATAGTGCCTTCATGTCTTCTTGAGCTAATTTCTTTTATCTTCTTAAAAGAGCACTACTCCCCCTTGGCTACTCAGGAGAGAAGGTCATTTTTCAAAAACTTTATTGGACAGAAGTATTACAGTTAAACCATTCATACTGCTTCCTAAGTGGAAGCTTTTTTCTGCAGCTAATCATAGACGATTGGTGCAAGTTCCGAAAGTTTTCAGAGTTAGAAGAAAGGAAAGTAAACACTGAATTCTTATGCATTCAAAAATTTTGCCAGCCCATCTAGTTGGGTTGTGTGCAATTACAGCAGTACAAAATGCAATTGTATTCCATCTTTCATCTGCTGTATTCTGTAGCATTTAAGAATGAGTTTGAATACACCACTGGAAGAGAAAAGATGCAATGGTTAGAAACAAAATGGGGCTTGCTCCTTTTCTCCCCATATGAGCACAAGCTCATCTCAAGGTGTGGGTAGGCTTGGCATTTTAAACAGAATTTACAGTGAAATCTGTGGATAACTTTAAAAAACAGTACCTGACTGTGGATAGTCTGGAAATTACTGGACCTCTTACAGTTGTGCGTGGACATGTGTGCCTTCATTAGGGTTTAGAGAGAAAATTGTTCTTGAATTGCCCTAAACCAGTGACACAGGTGTTACAGATGTTTGGATTATTTACTTGTTGTTCTAGACAAGTATCTAATCTGTTCAAATTTCATGTCATGGGTATGAGATGGTATATGATCATTAACATACTGGTCATTGGCACTGTGTTTCCTCTGAAGGTGTAGAGTGTAGTAGTAAGCTGGAGTAGAGTCAGACCTTCTGTAATCTGCAAGGTCGAGACTGACTAACATTCCCCCGGGCTTCTGCTTTGTTACCAAATTAAAACAGGAGGTCATTTTGAACCAGATGAAAACTCTTCTGTCCAGCTGTTTTGGATCAGTATTTTCAGGATGCTAACAGACTTGTGTGTTTGTGTATTGCTTTTAGCTGGGCATCATTTTCTGTGCACACAGTAATGTTTGCAACTGATGTGTAATCTTTGAATGCTTTGTGGAAAGATGTGAGGGTCACCTTGCCTTCCTCTCATTTACCTGTTTCTTATGTCTCAGACGGATCTGGGTTCAATAGATGGACTTGGCCTTTTATTTGCTGTGCTGCTGAGCAACCTGAAAATATACCACCAGTTCTGTCTAAAAGTGATCTCAAGCAGCAGAACACTAGTCCGGATTCTGATAAAGCCGCTTTGCCTTAGCATAAAAGAGTTAGGAAAATTATTTACTTCCCTCCCTCTGGATGTAACTCTGTATACGTGTGTGTTGGTGTTTTCCTTGGAACGTTTTGTTGCTTCTTTGAAGTGTGGATCCAAAGGAACAGTAAGCACGAGGATGCTCTTTGAAGATTTTTGGTTTGCTATTAATATAGCAGTATGATGCATTACTCACCAAAGCTGCTTTTCTTACTGTAAGCATAGGAAAGGACATTCTGGTTACCTATGAAAAGTTAATTTTTGTTGTTGATGTAAATGAACAACTTGTAAGTACAGAACTTCAAGTAATTTTTTACTTTTAGTATTAACAGTAATCAATGACATGGTGATGCAGTTAAAATTGGTACCAGCAGTCTGAATGTGAAAAGCATACTGACAATGTCTACCTTTTTAAGCTGAGCAGATGGGGAAAGACTTTTCTGAATTTATATCATCCTGTAAGATTAATTCATTTATGTGACAGGAGAATCACATCAGGCTTCAATTAAATGATTATATGTATCCCATCTCACCTTAGATAAAAAAAGTGCTGCTATCCTATGATACAGAAATCACTAATATTTCAGGGAAGTGGTTTTAAGAGTGCCTCTAAGAAGAAATACTGACTTTAAAAATCTGCATTGTAATGTTCACTTGTCAAGGTCTTCTCTTTGAATATATTTCTTCCTTTTTGCCTTCAAGCCATGTCTCTTAAAGATTTTTGTAGTAAATAAATAGAACATTGTCATTCATTATTTCATTAATCTTGGGCAAATAACAGATTATCAGTTTTATGCAGTTAAAAGTAAACTAAAATGTAACCTTTTTTTAAAAAAAACTTGCTCACTTGCCAAAGAAGAATTTTGGATGAAATGCAGCTGTTGAGCAGTTGCTTAAAATAAATTGCATACTTTAAACCTCCCCAGAAGATGTATGAGGATTCAAAACTGTGTCACAAATCCTGACCTACTGAGAAAGAATGCTTAATGAAAAGACTACTGTACGTTTCACTGTATCCTTTGCAAGGAGGGTGAAATTCAGGTCAACAGGATAGAAAGCTTCCAGGACTCAGGAAACCTGAACAATCGATCACTGAGTAAACATTATTGCAGATACTTATGGAGAGTAATTGATCTTGGACACAATAATAGGCTTTATAAAAGGATTTAAGTAACTTGTAATGTTGCCATATCTATCCTGGTATGATATATTGACAGTAATTACATATGCATTTGTAAGGTAGCCTGTGATTACCTTCATATGTTATTTTTTATTGACATTGAAGTTCCAACCCAGATTTTTAAGGTGCAAAGTTAATTTCAAGTAGGATGGGGGATGAGTTACTTGAATGTTATACTAGTATGTCTGAGCAGGAACAGAATATTTTATTATAAAAATACAGAATATTCTCAATTATGACAAAATTAAGACTGAAGTAATTATAGCCAAATAGATTCTGCTTGTAATATATATATTTGTAAAACATTTGTGAAACTACCAGGCCTCGCATTGTTTCAAAGCACAAACAAGTGTTCCCATTCATGTGAAGTAGCTAAACTGTCACAGTTGTTGACTGGACACATTTTTACCCTTTATATAAAGACTCATGTGTTTAAAGGAAGGAATGCCATTGTCTTGGACTTCTAGCCAAGAGTGTTTTTCTACTTGCAGTGGCAAGCAACATTGGAATGCCACTGTAGCTAAAAGAAATTGAAATATTTTTTTATTCTTCTTCCACCCGTAATCACTCCTGGCAGTCTCTCATGCTGCATTTGGCAGAACTTTCTATGTTCATTTTCACTCTTTCCCTATCTACAGCCATTCAGCTTTTGTTTAAATAGAACAATGCAAAAGGAGAACATTATAATATGTGAGTATCTGAACACAGAGGCTGGCAGGCTGCCCCTGAAGCAGGCACAATACTTGAAACTATTTATAATAAATCTTGTTACATAGCTGACAAGATTTCTAGTTGCTTTTGCACCCTAAATAGTGTGCACATCTGATTTGAGCCATAATGATTGCTTTAGCTTTGTTCCTTCACTGAGACGAGGCAGGTAGCCTAACTAAGAACTTAGCAGTAATTCTGTATATTTTAGGAGTGGCATCTGACAGGCACTTGTACAGATACCATCTAGAGGAATAGTTGGAAGCCTGCAATGTTGTTGTTGCCCGTCACTGTTGAGAGTAGGCACTTTTTTTCAGTCTTAAGTCTGAGAAGGTTAACTCTCTCCTTTTTAATCCATGTGAAAAATGTTATCACTTGCTGTAAAAAGCATTAGTAAAAAGAAAAGTTGTGTGACATGTATGTGTGAGGAAAATAGTATTTAATTTTAAATTTGGCAGTTTGGAATAAAGAGAGATTTGATGTTTTTAAGAAAGCAGGAGCCAGATAATTAAGTGTTTGCAAGTTCTTTAGGGCATATCTGTTCATTAGCCATTAGGAAACAAAACATTTTAGTAGAATTCCTTATTTTCTGTGAAGGTCAGAGACTCAGAGTTACATGAGTTGTGCAAGCAACTCTTAGGGAGGCTTTTGCCTCACCACACTGTCATTGCACTTCATCACCAACAGGCAAAAATACTTAACCATCTGATGGGTTTGTCTTGTCTAATAACCAAAGTATGGAGTTACTTTGAGCCCACCAAACAGTTAAACTGCTTTTTTTACAAAATGTCAGAGAACGACCTAATGTTGAGACAGGATCTCAGCAACTATGCTTTCTGTAACCAACTTTATTTCTCATTCCATTGGGAGGCAAAGTGCATCTGTGTTAAAGTCAAAAGACCACCTGGGACATCCTGTCCCCTCAAGCTTTAAAATTTTACATGGATTTACTGCATGGCAGCACAATATGTTACTATTTTTCCTAGTATTGCAATAATGTTTTCTTCTTAATTGACAACTTGAAGTTTTGTGTCTATCAAGTGGGCAATTCTTCTGGTGATTTTTCTAATAAAGGGACATGTCATCCTGATCTTAATACTCTGATATTGAATAGGTTTTTGTAGTTTTTCACTTTAACTAGCATATTTTAAGAATGGCATCTCAAGCATTTCATGTTTAGCCTTGCTGATTACTTTTTAGAAATCTGATTTTCTGGTTTTGCTCTGCATACATATAATTTATTTTGTATTTGCTTGAGCAAAGGTGAAGCATATCTTAGTAACTGTAGAAGTGAGAATGCATTACCTGATTCATTGTCAGTCATCTAAAAATGGATGGTTTCTAGCTATTCCTGAAATGTATTTAAAGCATATTAAAAAAAAAAAAGAACAATTTTGGGCAATACCTCTATTAGTGTAAAGTAGTTTAATATTAAAAAAAAATCCCACATTTCAAAATGTATTGATTTTAAATTTTTAAGTGGAAAAACATAAGACCACCAAGTTTTACTGTGTTTGTCTGGTCCATGGTGGCAAACCTTGCATTTCTGCAGAGCCCTCATATTTGCCAGAGTGGAGCCTCATTGCCCCATAAAAAGATCTATCTGTTGCTGTGGTGTGCCAGTACTGTAGCAAAGAAAAAAATGATTTTATCTGTACAGGAGACAGTAGATGCTAATCTTGGCTGAATTTGTGCCTAGAGAGAATGCAAACAACTCTTGCCTTTTCCCTATTGTACTCCCTTTTATTTTTAATTTGAAAAGTTCTGGAGTAAAACTGCTACTTCAGTGGGAATTCTGCAGGTCAGCTATTCTTAAATGTCCCTTAAACGTTTAACTGATGGTTAGCTGATCTTCATGCTTCGATACTATAACTATTAGGCCTGATCCAGGAAAGCACTTAAATGTTTATGTAACTATGTATATTAATAGTTTTTCTGGTTCTGGTGGGAATACAGACATGCATCTGTGCTGAAGTGCTTTGCTGGATCAGGTCCTGTGCCTCTGCTGAAAGCCTTCTAGGGACATGATGGCATTGTCAACCTAGCTGTTATGACAAGCAGTCTTAAATTTTACTTTCTAATTAAAGGTTCCCAAGAGCAAGTTAGGCTTGGAGAATTCCTGTATTGACATGTCCATGTGGTTGTCTTTTTTTAAAAGATGTATTGAAAGTAGATGTGGACAGGGAGAGATATTTGCTCTCACCTGATATAAAATGCAACTTTTTGTGTTTTGCTTTGCCATTAGGTGTAAGTAAAAGAAAATTATTTAAAACATTGTATAGCTATTAAACAAGTTGAGTTTAAGAAAGCTTTCTGGAAGTCTAGTACCTGTATATAAACATAAATGCTTTCAGAAAAAATATGTAGTTTTAAATGTTTCCTAGTTTGGCTCAATACTACTTTCACTGATGTTTTGTTAGGTGAGTGATGATCGGTACTAGAATTTCAAAGAAATTAACATGAATTGCAGTTATAGGAAAGCATTTCTACATTAAGCTATACTTGTTAAGTGATAACTGGTGCATTTACACTGATTAAGCTTTTGTGATGTTGTTTTTTTTGCTGTTTTTTGACAAGAAGGCATCTGTGATAGCCATTGAATTTGGAACTTCTCAGAGAAGCAGGCATATCAGATGTCACCAGCACAGAGCTCTCTGAACCTAGCTAGCAAATTGCCATTGTCAGCATACGATGAAATGGATAACAAAGGGTATGAAAAGTCTTGCATGACCGAGCAGTGAACTTCATGTTAACTGTGCATTTAGGAGAGTGGATCTTGAAAGGTGAAATCTCTAATGCTGCATTTAATGGATAAACTTTGCAGTTGTGGTTTGAGGAGTCTGCATTGCCAATAAATGTTAGGTCTACTATTTTGGCCTCAAGTCTCAATGTTTAGTCAAGTCCTTTTCTGAAATGCTGTGATATCTTTAACACCCTACAGATGTGGTAGTTTCTGTTTAAATTAGGACTGCAAAGATCATCAAGGGACTGGAGTGCCTTTCATACAAGGAGAAGCAAAGAACTGGGAGTGTTCAGTCTGGAGAAGAGAAGGCTCGGGGATATTATGAATGTGTGTAAATACCTGATGGGAGGGAATGAAGAAGAGAAAGGCAGACTCTTCTCAGTAGCGTTCCCTATCAGAACAGGGGCACAGACTAGAACACAGGAAATTCCGTCTGAGCACAAAAAGGGTTTTCAAACACTGGGATGGATTGTCCAGAGAGATTGTGGAGTCTCCATCCATGAAGTTATGCAAAGCACATGATCCTGGGCAACCTGCTCTAGCTGACCCTGTTTCAGCAGGGGCCTTAGACAAGATTGTCTGTCCTCAAGTGGTCTGTCCAACCTAAACAATCCTGTGATTCTGTAAAGGTGTTGAGATATATATATATAGTGAGAGAGAGAGAGAGTGTGTATATATATATATAAAATGTGTATATGATAATCATGCTCATAGAATGGTTTAAGTTGGAAGGGATGTTAAAGATCATCTAGTTCCAACTCCCTTGCCATGGGTCAGGGACACTTCCCACTAGACCAGGTTGCTCAAAGCTCCATCCAGCCTGATTTTATACATATGTGTGTGTATGTGTCTGTATAAAATCAGCTATTGACCACTGGAAATACTTCTGATTTTCCTATTTGAACATCATGTATGTATTGTTGACCAAACCACCATGCATACACATATTTACTCCTGTCTCCTGTCTGTTCTTTCTCTAACACTTTCTTGATTTGCTTAAAAATTAATTTAAATGTAAAATTAATTTTCAGACATATCTCTTGAAATGACTAGTGCCAGCTGTGGGGGTGATTCTAGAGACAGCTGATAAAGGATGACAGCTTTCTCTGTTCCACCACATTTTTCTCATTCTTGTGCAAGTGCACATGGTAGGAAAAGCAGTTTTAGCAACAAGGCCTGCCCTTGGTTTTTTGGTATTTTGGGTTTTTTGTTGGGTTTGCAAAGGCTTTTGATCTCTGGAAAGGCTTTTGCAATATCTTGCAGGTCCTCCAGACACTCCTGTTCTTCATCAGTGTTTACTTCACTAGGTAGAATGTATGTTTGAAGAACTGCTAAACCAGCTAACGTGTTCTGTCTTTACTCAGGAGAAGAAAGTTTATAAATGTGATACTGGTAGAACAGAACTCTTTTAGTTGAGTATATCTGGAAGGGAGCACAGCTGCAAATGCTAAATGCAACCTGGTATCTGTAGAATTAGACCAAGACTGAGAATTGACATATGCAAATAAGTATTTTTTCTGATATTTCATTAAGTAAAGGATTTATCAATAAGTGTAGGGTATAAAAATGCAGTGTTGATTCAACATTTGGATTTAGAAGGCGGAAGGTTCTTCCCATGTTCTCTTAATGGCACCAAAAATGTTAGAAATTGCTGGGTTGTTTTTTTTCCCCTAAATGAGCTTATCGTGATCATAGATTGCAAACTGATGTGTTTCGGTATGCAATTTATATTAGTTAAGCTCAAAAAAAAATTTCAAAGGGAACACTTAATTTTATGGTTGAATTTTATGAATATATAATACATAAGTAAATAATACGTACCTTAGGAAATACTGTATTAGATAAATAAGTCTGTGAACAGTTAGTCCATTCTTTTTTGAATTTTGTTTCTACATATCTGTGATTTAAGGTTATATTTCAGAATTTAATTTTAAATGTTACATGTGCATTTAGTACAGATACAATGGAAAGAAATAGTGTACACAGTTCTATTTTTTAACTCTGTGGCCTAATATTTTAAATGTCACGATTACAGTTTGAAATCTCTTTAGGTCTTTGCTTGAATTGTTCAGTTTGAAAGTTTGATTAATGTAAATTTCATGTCCTGTGTCTTAACAGTGAAAAAGGACTCTGCTGTATTATTGATTATTTCCAGGTAAAAAAAAGATATTTAATATATAGAAAATTAAAAAATGGAAAAAAATATCCAAAATAATTAAAAATTATTGTGATTTTTTTCAGAGAAAAACCCTAATTGTTTCATAATTCTGTTTTTCAGTTTCCATAGCTAGACGTGTCCAAGACCCATTAGCCGAGCTCGTGAAAATCGAGCCCAAACACATAGGAGTTGGAATGTATCAGGTAAGATCATACAAATCGTTTAATCTAGGTTGACTATCATGATACAGAGCAACATCAAAATGCTGATTTATAATTGTCGACTAGTTATGTCTCCATTAAAAGACATTTCTGGGGTTGATATAATGGTAGTAAATACTTAGAGAAGTCAGACTGCCTCTTTTCTAATCTCTACTTTTAACGATTGGGATTGAGACTGAAATGGCTGTAGCCAGATGTATAGTCTATTAAAAACATCAAATCAGACAGGTAACCTGATCTGTAAAGCTTTCTCTTTTTTTTGTATTGTCACAGCAATGGGGTTGTAGCTCTTTGTGTAAAATACAATGAAATATTGATCCTCCATTTAGAAGCCATTAATTTGCACTACTAGGTGCATTCCTTCTTAGAAGTTTGTAATGAAAGCATTTGTTTTCAAGGTTTTCATTTACTAAAGCTGAATTGGAAAATGTTTGACAATTTTTATACATTTTTGTAGGTTATTTCTGAGAAATAACTTTTACCTTCAAAGTATCTTTACAAAGTGAGTGGTATTGAGAAGTGGTATGTAAGTTATTGTCATTTTATAGCATATTGGCATTGATTCAGGAAAGCATTTATGCATGTGCTTAAGTCCCAGCAAATAGAGAAGTAAAAAAAAATTAAAAAGAAAAGAAAATTCAGCACATACTCTTGTCTGTGTTTTTGAAACTATAGAATTATGAGTAAATTTGAAAGGCTGGAACAGAATCCGGAACAGAACCATCTGGGTCTGTGCTTTGAGATTAGCACATAAGATTTAATGGGATAGAATTAGCAGCCTAGAATCCTTGACTGCTGGTGCTAAAGGTGTTGTGACAAACAAAGGTGCTATGAAAAACTTTGAAGTCTATATCCTGTTTTGTTTTTAAAGAACTGGGGTTAACATTTTAGTTGCTTAAGGTAGAGCTTAGTACTGCTTTTGCAGGCTCTTCTAATATTACCAGAGTATAAAATGTACTCTTGTTGCTTGCTAGCTGCAAAACTCAGCAGTAAAACTAACTAGCAAATCTTTCAGGATGAACTATACCATAGTTTCTGAGGAAAAGTAGGTTGAAGGGCTGAAATACTGTAGATTTCTTTAACATATGTATCCAGAGTTCAGTAAAAATGTGCTTTAATGAGGGCAGCTATAAATCAGGGGATGGTCATCTGGCAAAAAGAGGAGCTTCAATTTGAAGCATAGTTGCTTCCCTTACTTGTGGAGACCTACTACTTTCATTTGTCACAGTAGCAGCACAGATTTTTGTTGCTCCTTGCTTTAAGGAAAAAAGCATTTAACAAAAAAAAAAATCTTGAAATGCTTAGTGCTTCGAGAAGATGTTTTTTAAATCAATTTTTTTAAAAAAAATCAATTAAAATTTGAATATTTTACTGTTTGAAATATACTGTGATTTCATAAGTATTAGGAGCTTGTATTGCTGTAGCTGATGGTATTGATTCACATGCATGCTATCTACTGTGGTCCATGTGCATGTTGTACAAGTATACATCTAAAGTCAAAAGGCATAGAGTTGGTAATGGTTGTATGGTTTTGGGAGCAGGGTATTGTCACACAAATGTTGGGATGAACCTATTGCAGCAGTTCACAGTTGCCTCTAAGACTGAAGCTGGCATCATTTACTTTGCACTGAAACAGAGCAGTACCATGTTCCAGGCACTTTCAGAGAAGCTTCTTGGTCCACTTCAGATGTTCTGCAAGTAAATGCCCAGCTGTGTTATTAATTCATGTCCAAACTGGTTATATGAAAAGTTTCAGAGAAATAATTCCTAAAAGTCTGGTTGTGATAGACTTGAAAATTTCTTCTTTCCCAGCTATCTGTACTTTTAAGTTTCATCGTGATTTAAAAAAAACCTCCAAGATAGATACACCTCCTGTATCTAATTCTTAAGTAAGAAGCTTGTTCAAAGATACAGAAGTTTCTGCAGTACTAGAGCTCTATGTAACAATATTGAAAGCAAATTTTGAAGTCTTGGAAGCAAAGTCAGAAGCTCTGCTGCTCTTCAGCATGAGAGCTCTCTCCTGGCAGGGGAGAGGAAGGGAGAAGAGGAATTAAGCTGTTATGACTGGTCTTTCTTCAGAGAGAACAGTCAGTTGCTGGCATCTCAGAAAAAGCCATTGTGTTGTGCAGGAAGTCCTAAAGTAGAAGCTCATAATCTCAGTATATCAGGTACAGAATTTTGTATTATCCAGGACAAATTGAAAAGTTTTATTACATTTTAATTTATAATCTGTTTGCTTACTGTAGCTTTTTTACTAATTTTTTTGAAACGTGCATTGTGCAGTCTACATAAAAAATGTAACAGGCTTTTCACAGAGGTGGTTACTTTCTTAGCCCACTGTAACTATAAACCTAGCATTTAAATATGACCTGTCCTTTCTTAAACACCCTGGAACTGATATTTAAGAATCTGACAAAGTTTTTGGTTAGAGTTTTGGTATTCTTGTCCTGAAGGATAGACATCGGTTAGTCCTGTGCTTGACCTCTCCTTTCTTTAGGCAGAGGCAGGGCTGTGTGCTGCTGCTGTTCATGGTGGAAGCTGTATGGCATAGGCAGGTTGGTGGCTTCTTGAGGGATGGTTGCGCATTTACTGTGTGTTGATCAAAGCTTGAGCTTCCTGAAGGGGTGGTCCTGCCTTTTCTGCTACTCCTGTCCACGTGGCCCAATCCTTTTCTGGTACTCATAAGGCAACATGATGTCCTGGGTTAGCATAAGAGAGGGGCAGCATAGTTTGAGGGAGGAGGAGTGGAGCTGGGCTTTCACGACAGCCCGAGTTTTGATTTGTTTGAGACATGGCCCCTCCATAAGTTTACGATAGACAGAGAATCCCAAACTGCTCTATGTGAAAGGCAATGGCAGAGACATTAATTTCTCTGTCTTTTCTGGGAGTTTTTTCTCACAGGTTGAAGTGAGAGACTGCTGAAGCAGAAAGCTGCCTGGTGAGGATTTTAGCTTTTGTTATGGGACTGTGGCAAAGGAACATTGTACGTTCAGCTGGGTGACCCCTTTGGAAAGGAGCTGCTGCTATCAACAATTACAGTAGCGCTACAGGAAAGTGAAGTGGTCATATGTTAAGTCTGCTGCTCACAAATGAGCTTTCTCAAAGCCTGTAGAGGGTGTGCCCCATCAAGAGTACTGGGTGAAGCAACTGAGTCTTCTGTAGTTGCTGCTTCCATGAGATTTTGGATCCCTTCCACTTGGCCTCTTCATACTTGATGTGCATGTTTGCAAGAATATTGGTGGTTTCAATTTTTTCTAGTACAATTTTTCCAAGTAAATCTCATTTGGGTACAAATACTTTGGGTACATAAATATGAGTTTCCACGTAGCAGGAAATCTCTGTAAATTGAGTTCCATTAGCTGGGATTTCTGTTTACTTATTTTAGATGATGACAAAAATGAAACTTGTGCTTGACCACCTGCTTGTATTCTCTTTCAAGTTATGATTCTGAGTTTGTGCACTACCAAGAAAATCAGGTTTGTCAGAGAAAAATAAACAGGCCCCAGATCTCCTAACAGGTATTTCCTTAAACACGGAGAAGCACAACCTGATTTATTAGGGCCTCTCTCAGACTAAATTCCAGTTGCCTAAAGGTCCTCGTCTTCCTTCATCTTTATCTCATTAGGAAAATTGTTCTTTCCTCCCAGCCAGGAACTTAGCCAAAATTAATTTATCACCTTCAGGCCATATTGCTATGATTTCTTCTGTAGTTGAACATGAAGATGATGCCCAGACTCTGTCTGATACAAAATATGTTTGCTTTGCCACCTCCCTATGCCAGTTCAAAGCTAAATTCCTATTGGGGAAGAAGCAGTTAATGGCTCAAGACTTTATTATCCTGCAAGCTGGATTTTGGCTGATGAATTGCCATTACAGTTGTAATGATCTTGAAGATGTAGATAAGAGTTGAGAACAAAGCTGCTTCACGAAGATTGTGGTTAGGGAATTGAATTCCAGAGCAAAGAAAATGAATTAAAAGGAAAAAAGATGCCTCAAGACAAAAGAATGCCTTCCTCTCAAATAGAAACACAATTTTTGATAAGAGAATAAAGCAGCACTAGCATAAACTTTGTCTACCTGTCCCTATCAAAGACAAATTGCCTCAATTAAAGAGGGGATTAAATTAATAAACTTTTTAAAAGTCAAAATCTAAATCTGTATTATAAGCCGGAAAACTAATGCTAAGAGCCTATGTTAAGTTTGTTTGGTCTTTTGCTGTTCATTTAATGTGCAAAATCCCCAGATATTAGATATAGATATAGAATATAGTTATAGAATTCCCCTAGTAACTTCTAGGGAAAGAGCTAGATGGAGCTCAAACTTGCTTGTAACCTAAGAACAAAATCTGTGGTGTGTGTTGAAGGATCAGAGTTTTTGACAAGCTATATAATAAATAATTTGCACCATGTCTGATGTTGAAAATCTAACATCCTATTCAGTCTCTATAATTTTCGGAATGCAAAAATAATTTCCCTATACAGTTTTGTACATGGTAACATCTTCACTGTTTAACACATTTGGAAAATTATTTTCTGGGAGATAATATATGTAGTTTTGTAACCTCTGAGTGAAAGAATACTTGATTCCAGATGTACCTGGAACATTTTGTATCAAATAAGATTTTTAAACAGTCTTAAGTAGCAATTTCTTAGTGAAAAAACATGCTTGAGCTAATTCTTGGTTTATTTTCTATATAATGCTGGAGGATCTTGATTAAAGGAATTTAACAAAACTGAATGAGAATGCCTAATAAGCATTGGAAATGCCTTTTCTGTCCCTCTTGTCCTTTTTCCTCCTCATGTTCCTCATTATTGAAGTGCATAAGTTTTGCATTTGATGATTACTTGTAGGACATTTTATTATTTGAGTTGCAATTTGGTATGCCTTTTAAGGCTCGAGTTCCTCCCCTCCCCAAAGTAAGTATGCTTTATTAAATAATAATGCATCTTTAGGGAACACTTTTATTCAGATATGCTTCCTCCTTAACAGGACCAGTCCTGTCATAAGTATGCTATTGTGGATATAAACCAGCTTAAAATCTCCAGATAGTTAAGAGCAATGCATCTCGCTGAAGTTGTATCTCAGTTCCTGTTGGAAAAGAGGGAGGCTTTTTATCTTTCTCCCAGAAAGCCATGAAGGACACTTTCTGCTTCTTTCCTTCCCTGCCTCAGTGCCAAAGCACTCTTGTGCTGGTGAGGGAGAACTGATTGGCAGTGGTGGGTGTTTATGGCCTCTCCTGAGGCTGAAATTGCATGCAACCCTTGTAGTTTTTTGCATTCTTTAATCACTGTCTTCTGTCAAAAGGTGTGTGTGGCGTCACCTCTCAAGTCTTTCTAAACCTCCAGTGGGAGCCTGTAGTGACAGGATGGGAATTAGAAAAGTGTAGCATTAACCTCATGTTTGACAGTAGTATAACTTCAAATTTTACTACTTTTCTGCACACCCATTGTGAAAATTACTCATCTGAGGCAAAGTGACTTTATATTAATGCTTAATAGCTACTAATTGTGGAGATATTTGGGAGGTGAACTATTGTAAAATTTTAGAAATACAGGAATTGGAGACCTCAAGGGTGTCTCTTAAGTGCAAGAGCAAGACCAAATACAGTTGGGTCAGCATATTTTAGCTGTAGGTTGAACAAGCCTATACATTGTTTCAGTTTGTTGTCTTTCACAAGAGAATCTGCTTTGTCCGTTGCACTGCAGGTGCTTGTCAGCCTCTTTTTACAAACCCTATCAAAGATAGGGTTTTGCTAGCTTTGTTTGTTAAGCCATTCTGAGGCTTAACAAACTTTAGGTGTTATTTCTTTACTATCTAAACCAGTATTTTGGGTAAATGGTTTCTCTAACAGTGGAAACTTGAAAAAAAGTGTTTAAATAGGAAGCTGCTAGCAAAAAAAAGCTGTGAAGTAGTTGGTGAGTACAAGCAAGACATCATAATCTGAATTGCTGTGTGGTTTAAGAATGGCTTTGTCTTAATTTTTTCTTAAAATACAGACAGATTTTAATGGTGGAATACAATAGGCTTAATATCCCTTTGGTATCTGATTTTGGTTATACACTCTGTACATAGTATGTTTTTATTTCATAACATAGAGTAAAATACTGGATGGAGCTGGCTGGTTGAAAATGTAGATTTTTCACTGAGTATTTAAGAACTTTATTTCACTTCTTTATTGTTAATTGACCCATAGGGTATATGAGTAGTTAGGTGTGTTACTTGGATAGCATGAAAGAATCACTCATGTATGATGTGAGAATATGATGACATATGATGTGCAAGAGTGTCTTTTAAATCTCTGAGGTGTGATTGTTAAAACAACCTCAAACTTGAGTTTGCTTTACTAAGCTTATTCAAAGAAATTTGTGTTGGTTTGGAACTTTTTTCTGTTTTCTTCTTTTTTTTTTTCTTTTTTAATAAAGAAAATAGAATGTTCTTATTAGGTGAGTAGTGCTTTATATTGTGTGATTTGTGTAGCTCCTGTGGAAACTCTATTCAACAGGAATGTTGTTTGCTGGTCAGAATTGTATGCTGCTGGTTTCAACACCCAGTTGAACAGCATGTCTACGTAATACTTCAGCATTCCTCCTATATTACAACTCTGAATTTTTACATACACTTAGGCACAGAATGGATCTTCTATGTTATAATTGCAGTGTTGTCAACTTGCTTATGATTTTCTGTACTTACACTGTATTTACACTGAAATGGTTGTGTAAAGAGAACCTTTGCTTAAACAGTAAGTGTCAAAAGATACCAGTGTACACAGCTATGTATCTCACTGTAATTAGCCCACTTATTAATGAATGAGTGTCACTCCTTTTTGGCAGTATATGGCAACCAGTTAGTTATGAGTGTACTTTAGCGTGAAAAAATTTATAATATGGATTATACTGGTGGACTGGAGTCTTGCTGAAACTTCAGGGTATCATGACAGAAACTGGTTATTCTGATACTATATAAATTCCTAAACAACATAGACTAAAGGATATGTTGCCATTGTTAATAAAAAATTTATGACAGTAACTAGACATTCTGGACTGCTTCTGTGTTTCTCTCTGAATTGACTCACTGGGACTTGAAAAAGGGGGCTCATGGGATAGGATTTCACAGTGCTCTTAGCTCTGCTCCTCAATAAAGGAAACTTAAACCTCTCCTGTGAACCTATAGGCTCCTGCATAGAGACTATTGTTGCAGGATTTTTTGCAGTATACTGTAAGGAAAAAAAAGTGTCTTGTCAGTAAGGAAAAGGTCTATGCAAAAAATAAATGGATAGGTAGACTAGTGAAGTTCGTTCTTGGTGAAAGATTTCTAACACCCAGCAACTTAAAGGATCCTTATGTGTTATGTAGTAGTGGTGAAGCATTAGATTTGCAAGGAAAGCAAGGAAAATGTGTGCTTTTCGCTCCGCACCATTTTTAGAGTAAATTATGTGCTTCTCATTTTGAAAAGTAAAGCACTGTGAACCAAGCTGGCTGACATCTATGGGAACGAAGTCTTTGCAGACAGCTTTGTCATGGAGATGTAGCCACCTCATAATGTTTTCAGGATGCTTCCCCACCCCAGTTAAGTAGGTGTGCAAAACTTAAGGTTCCTTTCCAAATAAGTTACACCTCTGGCAAGTTTGTGTAATTTAATCCTCTGCAGCAGTTTTGCTGGCTGCCAGGGATGGTTTATATCCTGTAACTTGACAGGAGTCTCTCTGGTTGTGTCTACCTGTTCTCTGGCTGGTAAGAGAAATCAACTGTCCCATCAGCAAAGCACAATAAACTTTTGCTATTCTGTTATGGCTGGTTACAACAAAACAAAGGAATACAGAAAGCAGGTAAGAGTTGCATTATTACAGTTTTTAGTTAGTACACTGTATATGTTTACCGACATCTCCAGGAAGATGTACCAGCTCACTGTGATGCAATGCTGCCCCTTTAAGGAAATAAAGGAAAATGTGTGCATGTGTATTTACAAAGAGTGCAAAAGCACAGCAGGCATCACCACATCTGCACATGTCACTCATGAAGCTGCCCATGGACTGCGTCTCTTTTCACTGCTGTCACCAGAAATGCATTGTAGACAGCATTTGAAAGCTTGCCTTTGTAAGCAACCTGAACTGCAGGTAAATTTTAGACATTTCTGCTAATAATGCCCCCCTTGCATCACTGCTATTTATTATTAATAGAGAGTTTGTATCTGCATATGTTGGGTTTTATAGAGCTGCTGAAGTTTTTAGCAAAAGTAGGGAAGCTTCAAAAGTGTCATTATACTGAGGTGGGATGATCTAAGAGTGCTGACAGGAAACAGCTGCTGGACAGATTTGCCTTCCCTTGTCAGTTTGCTTCTGATCTCTTAATTACCACGTCTCTTGGCAGAAGTTTGTTAGGCAGTTTTTTGTCGCCATATGACAACAGACTTGGTGCAAACCTCTGTTGTATGATTTCTGCTCTAACTGGATTAAAATTCTATGTGTTACTGTTCGCAAATAATAGGTGTGAAGGCTGTTTACTTCCATAATACCACAAAAGTGGCAGATAGGAACTCCTGAGCAGAGTTGGCCAGGTATAGGATACCCTCTATGCAGACTTGGTTAATATTTCAGTTTGTGTTTTTTGCCTTTCCATAAATGTACTTAGGCAGAGCTAGTTCAAACACAGGAGAGCTGAGTTATGGTCCAGCCAGACAGATTTAAACTCTTTTGAGAGACTGTTCTGACGTGGGAACCAGGTGGCAAGAGCAGCAAAATGGGAGTTGCAAGGCTGGGATCCTGCAAATTGCCTTGAGAGGGCCGATCGGTTTGGAAACACTTGACTAAAAGCTGAAACAGAAAAGAGGGTGATAAAGTCTGTATTTCCAAAAGTTTTATTCCAAAAGATTGAGCAGCTTCTGAAATCTGTGAGATGTGTTTGGGTTTCCTGTTTACATTTCAAGTGTTTAATAACCTTAAGTGAAAATATGCAATTCTAGCATTGAAAAATTGTTCCAGTCCATTAAGTTTTCAATATTTAAGTTCTTTACATTTTTGAAACATTCTTTAAAATGCTATAGTAAAATACAGCCAGACACCCCCAGATTACTCTTGGCATTACCAATATTCATGATGTGATATTTGTGTTCAGAGAACTTGCGTTTCAGTCTCAAATATTCATCTTTTATGTGAAGTAAGTTAATCTTTACAATGCTATGTTATGAATTCTAGCCAGATTTTAATATAAGTATTATAATGATAACATTTATTTAATTATAGCTATAGCAAAAGCATCTCTTTATTGTCCAAAGTCAGGTAAAAGTCGCAGTGGGGATGTGAATCACTTGCTTTGAATGTGTGTGGGGGGTCAATTTAAACATCATTAATGTAAATATTATTTGTTAGTGGAATTCCATAGTCACTGGTTGCTGTGCAGCCGTCATCTGTTGCATCTGTTGTTTTGGTTTCATGAATTAACAGTATGTTCATTTGACTCATAAGGAAAAATACTAATATTATTGTACTTTTGAGAGATTCTCTGTGTGTTCATAGCACAGCAGTTGTTGAGTTGATATCTGAAAATCTGGAATCAGCAATAGATTCATATTCACCTTCAGTAGGAGATCATAAGTTACAATTAAAATTATGATATTTTAAACTCATAATTTTTTTCTTAATATCAGTAGTTCTAGTGGTAGATATGTAAAATAAGAACTTGATATTTTTCTCACTAAATACGTAGAATTATTATTTTTAGTAAGTTTGAAGAAATATGAAATTGTGGAATGCTGCAAGAACTCACAGGTTCACTTGAACTATGGATTTATTTTTCTCAGTAACTGTTTTATATTAAGTGTAAGTAACTGAAAAAAAATAATGCATTTTACGTTTTAGTACAATATTAGTGTACATCTTTGTCTAAATAATGGCTCTGTGATCAAATTTTTCCTCTCTTCCTTAAAGATGAACTTAATGTAGGATGAGTTTAAATTGGTGTTGATGTTCCTTGTAATAATTCCATGACAGTTGTCATATAATAGGTATAACTGAAAATTGTAGTCTCTTTTCACTAAGAGACAATATAATATGCAAGATTTCTCTGATGTTTTGCAATTGGTTGCTTTTTAGATTTTTATCTTGCTAATAACACTTTTTGTAATAAACAGTTTTGAAAAAATAAGTTTAGAAACTAAAATCATGTTTTGCTAGACAGTGATTAATATCTGTGACCTTTATTTTTGGATCAGGAACATAAATATACACTTTTTTCTGTGTCAGTCATTGTCTAAGATTTCATCTTTGTTCTGCTTTCCATTACATACCATGAATTATATGAAATTAATTTAATCGCTACTCCAAACAGAAATTAAATGTGCCCTAATCCAGAGTTACGTTGTTTGCTTTTACAACTGTAAGTCATAAGTAATTAATTTTCCTTGGAAAATTAATTCACTTACCATTCCCAGTAGCATCATATGTTGACACAGGGTTATAGATAGTTTAATATTTTTGTTCAGTGTATTGGCCTCAACTTTGGAAGACCTTAAAGCAAAACAAATTTAAATTTACTCAACTGTACAAAATTCAGGGTTATTTAAAGTGAATGTTGTCTTTTTTTCTGTCAACCAGCTGCCAACGATGATTCTAAAATTGTATCATTTTTTGGAAACCCTGAAATCTTTGAACAGGTGTGAGTTATTTCTTTAAAAAAAAAAAAAAGAAACAAACAAAAAAAAACAAACCAAAAAAATGGTTTCATGTCAGACCTTTGAATAACATGGCCACTGAAATGCCATCAGAAGTAGAAAAATCTAGCTCCTTAGAGAAAATAACTGTATATTACAAAGCCTTGGGCTAGAGGCAGGGTATTTTTTATTTTTTTTTCAAATGCCTTATATTGCTTGAGATGCTAGTAGGCAATTCATGATTCCTGTTGCACTCAGACACTTCTAACTTGACTTAATTTAGAACATTGTTTTGTTTCCTCTGTTTTTGTTTACCAAAGGGCAGCTCACTGCAGTGCCAAAGGGGAGGGCAAACACTTGTGTAGGCGGCCCTGCTGCCCACAGATGACTGTCCTTCAGAGATGGCATTGGGCAGTGTGGGCCAGAAGTCTTCCGGAATGAGAGAGGCAGCTTTTAAGTCTAATCTTCCAAGTTCACTAGGAGCACCTCTTTTATATATATATATATGTATCTTTATGTATTTTTTTACTTGCAGCTCCATAAAACATGGTGTTTATTGCTTTGGTTTATTTTTATTTATTTAAGTCACCCAAGTGAAGCTCCAGTGACGGCAGTGTTGCAGTTCAAACAAGCAAGGCTTATTTAATGAATGTCCCTTTGTGGGTTGGTGGCTGCATTTTGCCTCAATGCAAGGGGTTGATATCACTGGCGTTTAATTTAGAATTTTGGGGGTGGAAAGTAGAAATTGACATTTAATTCCAGTGTAAAGTTACTGCTAGATTAGACACAGAAATATTATTGCATTAGCAATCACAGGAAGAAAATAAACTATGAGTGCATTGACAATATACAGTAGTATTGCAAACTTGGGTAAAATAGAGCAGTAGATGGAAGAAATACTTATTCAGATGCTTTTTCACCACAGCAGGTATTTTCAAGTAGATAGTGTACAGAAAAGCATCTAGAATTGGGTCTTACTAATAGGGCTGGCAAAGGCAAATTAATCTATACCACATCTCTTCTATATATACATATTTATATTATATATTATTATCTATACTATATATATGCATGTATCTTATATATACTGTATATACATGCATATATATACAACATGGATGAATGTGTTGACAGAGATCTCCATTAAATTCTGTATTTGTTACTTTCAACATTAATTAATTTGAGTTTCCTGATTCTGTGTAAGGCAATGCCTTAGTGTGTATCTGATAATGTATCAGGTCTCAGTAAGTGCTACTAGCTGTTTCATTATTATGACTTAATTACTTTCAAAAGGCTTCACTATGATATTTAAAAATGCAAAAATTCCTGCAAAGGAAGTGTCAGTCTGGTGAACTAAGTTTGACTACATACTTATCCTTGACAGTCATTTATGTTACTGAAGCTGCATTGTACCTACTGAGCCGGGCTGCTCATGTTTTCTAACCTTGCTTATCAGATTTAACAAAGTGCAATTCTGACTGAGCCTGCAAAAGTTGTCGATTTCTTCATTTTCACTTACTCCGTGATGCAATGTACCTTCTGTTTCAGCAAAACAAGAAGCAAACACTAGCTCTATCCTTTTCTTACCTTTTTTGCAGGAGATTGTGCTGATTAAGCATATGAGCAGCAGATTCAGGACATGCTGGCCCAGTGCATCAGCATTCTTGTTACAGTTACCCTTCTGTGGTACTGTTACCAGTGTGATGTATGTAAAAATGGTGTTGTGTATAAAAATTTTGGGAGCCAACCAAAAACTTGCTGTTCTTACACATTTCTTGGCATCGGGAGTTTGTGTTTCTTTTGGGAATATTCCAGTTCATTTTATGATGACAGTGATTGTCTAAATTCTCAAGAAAAATGAAGTTAAAATAATTATTGTTTAAAAACAATTGCAGAAACTATTTTTTTTGGGTGAAATGTATATTTTGAGCTCAACTGTAGTTTTGGATTAGATAATCCAGAGTTGACACTAATTCTGAAAAAAAAACATTGAGCTATGAAGTACAATAGGGAAAAGCTCAAGAAGCATGAGCAAATGCCTGTAGTGTCTCCTCATGTAAGTGCCTCGCTCTTTGGAGGCCACCAAGAAGTCTATAGTGATTGACGTGCATTCTGGCAAAGCTTTCCACCTCCCTGCCCCCCCTTTCCCTCTGCAACCGTGTTGAAGTCAGTCAAAGTGTATAGACAAAGCTGAGTGAATACCAGTTTCCCCAGTACAGGGGCTATTTTTTCAGGAAGTCTAACTCAAACCAGATGTTTTGCTTAGACCTAGAGTTTGTTGCTGCCAAGCATCTCATCAGAGGTCAGAGTTCTGGGCTCAGGGCCCTGCTAGAATTCTTTCACAAATTGCTATTCGGTGAGGTTTTAATCCTAATGGAAAGAATAATGTGCTTGTAAAATCTGCAGTTATTACAAACACAGTATACATATTGTGGACTTCAAATGACTACATATTTCATTCCCATAAACAGGGAATGCAGATGAATGCAGTGTGTAATAGTTTTAGACGTTCAAACTTAAACCAAGTATATAGTTTATACTACTGTTAACCATTTGCATTCTTAACACTTCTGTAAAATGAATAATAATCTTGACTAACAATTGGCAGTTCAAAACAAAACAAAATGAAAAAAAACCCAGCACATTTCAACTTGTAAGCTGTTTCCTGAAATAAATAGGAAACTTTATGCTTTTGAGAATGTTCAAAAAAACACTCTGCTTCCTAAGGCACTAGGTTTGGCATGGATTCTTTCTTTCCTTCTTTTCTTTTTTGCTGTATCAGTTTTTAATAACTTGGTAGCAACATTTTATGGTCAACTTAATCTTACTTCAAGTATTTCTTCATACAGCTAATTATTCATCCCCAAAACCTCAGAGTGTGCTTATATGTACTCCAGCTTACTTAAAAACAAATGCTGGTGGTACAAAGTGATGAGATTAAGAGCTAGTGATTAAAAATCTCACTATATTTTTATCATCTTGTTGGGAGCATTATTGATAAACTTCTGCAGTGATTCTGCTGAAGTGAAGCTTGAGTGTAAGAAAAAAATCTCAGGTAACTTTGCTTGGGTGAAATGGAGAAAATGCATCTTGATGTAGTATGAAGATTAAGATTATTATCAGAAATGGATCTATGCTGTTGAAAAACAGGGCTACAGTGTGAAATTGGACTGTATAACTGATAGTACAGTGAGAGTATAATGATGAGTTGTTTGGTTTATCTTGTGTAGCATCGTAGTTTTCAGCAAACTGCTGAAGAATCTGTTATTTTTCAACTTTGATAACTCTTCAAACTTTTAAGTATTAAATATGTTCAGTAATGTTTAATATAACTGTGCTGTTTCATCTCATTCTAATTTGTGAATTTTATGTAACTCATAAATGTGTTTTCACTTTGGTGATAAGTGTAATTAAAGAAAAAGGTGGTGTCAGTCCAAAGAGTTCATGGTATCCTATTCACATGTTGATCATAGTGATAGTCATGCAGGGAAGGAGGCAAATATGTGTAAACAGTATGCCTACATTAATAACCTAAACTTTGAGACATGCTGAGGCATTCATCTGCTGTGCAATTATTTATTTTTTTACTTGTTTATAGTAAGAAACCTGCTGAATGTTGATGGTACAACATGGGTGTATTACCTTACCATGGGAAGAGGGGGGAAATCTTTTAAGTACTGGTGTAACTGTTCAGTAAGCCTTCCTATTGGCTGAATTTGTTTCATGGCATTGAATGTAGAGATTTGTGAAGTCACTTCTACATCAGTCCTGTTGCTGAAGAAGAAATTGCTGGAGCTGGTATTTGGATAGCAAATTAATTTTCAGAGACAGTTTGCATTTTTCAGAGAATAGAAAAAAAATAGTTTTTTTTCCTGCTTTATTCTTTAGAAAGAGGATTGTGGCCAAACTGATACTGGTAAGCTGCTTTTCCAAAATAGTGAACACTTGTGTAAATATTTTCCCCTTGGTTTATTGAGTGTAATGACTTATGTTTGGACATACAGAACTGGATTAGAAAACTTGAGTTCTTTCAGTGGGTAGATTATAAATTTTAACTCCTTTCTGTTAGAATAAGCATTTTGATGAACTGCGACTGTTTCTTTTGTTTAATAAGCACCTAAAACTCTATAAAGACATGCTACTTTTATTGCAAGTTGGATGATCTTGGTGCAAGTTGCTGCCTCAAGGTGAGAAAGTAAATATTAAATGTGGGCTGAAATTAAGACATACAACGTAATCATTCAGATGCAATAAGGAAAAGTGGAGACAAACTGCAATATTATAAGAGAAGTTTTTTCATATTAATGAGTTTCCATTTGCCAGTAATTCTGTCATTTGTAACTTGAATCATTCATCACCCCTGCAAATGGTTCTTTTAAGACGCTATTTGCAATTTTGTCTTGTGTTTTTGTCCTTGATGTTGTGAAAATGACCGTCTACTGTTACAGGAATGAAAAGAGATCTCATTCAAACATCTTTTGTGTTTCCACTTTCAGTGAAAAATGTTTTTCAAACCTGCAGCTGGTTATTTCTGCAGGAGTTCCCACTTATATTCATGTTTGATTGACATTTTGAAATGGCAGCTTTTCATGAAAAGCTGTTAACTTGTAGAATTTGGTTATGGTACTAAGACAGACTGACTTTGTTCTACTGTTGGGGCCTGTCCAACCTAAACACAACGCTGCATCTGAATTTAATAGTGCTACTCAGCACAGAGAGCATGAGCTTTTTCCTTTTTTTCTTTTTTTTTTTCTTTTTTTTTTAACACTGGTGCTCCTGGTGTGTTTTTGAACCTGACCTGATAAGTACTCATCCTGATATCTTTAATGTCAGTAATTGGGTTAATTTGCATTCTCCTTTCTTCCTCTCCCAGACGAACATGTTGTGCTTCCATAATTTGAATGATGGACTAATATGTTTTCATTTTACATCATGAAAATAAGTGGAAAATGTTTTTAATGCCTGTACAAGTACTGCAGCATCTGTTTTAACAGAGAAGTTACTACCTGCAGCATTTATTTCTATTTATTTTTGAAGTTTTGGGCATGAGGGCAGGCTTATGGTCTTAAATCTTCTGAAAAATGATTATTGATTTAATTTATAGTAAAAAAATGAGAAAGCAATGCATAGTGTAATCATTCTGCCCTTTTAAATCTTCTAATCTTCTCATACCCATATATGTTGACTGAGAGAAGGAGTAATATTTTTAGCTTTGAAATAGATTCTTGTTTACATAAGGGAACTGAAAAATGGATATCTGAGCATCCCTGGTATCCATGACTGTCGTCTACTGTTGTTTTACTCAAGTGTGAGAAGTATAACACAGGAAATATTTGGGGTTTTCCAGAGATTAATTATACAGTCCTGTAAATTTGTATGATGTCTATGAAGGGAGCATCTGAATCATGTTTTATAAGGAGATAAATAAGTTTCATTGATTCCAAGTGATCATATATTGCTGAGCTGCTGATGAATTAAAATTATTTTCTGCATACCACAGTTAGAATTTCTGATCAACTGTTCTCTTACCTGGCTAATTACTTTTCTGAGACCTTCTTTATAGATTTGCACCTACCTATGGTGCAAATTGATACACTCATCCAACTCCATGCTGCTGTAGTTTGTTTAGGATGCTGAGAGGGTATAAAATGTAAAATGTCCTGCTTATGGGTCTATGCAGATGTCTCTCAAGTAATTTCCAAGATGGCAATGGATCAGCCATGCTGTGATTAATTATAAAAATTCCAGTGTATTCTTGCTGTGAAGTAAAATACTATTTGCTTGATCCTTTTCTTTAAAATGATCTAGACCAAGTGAAAGTGAATGTTTTCTCCGATGCCCATTTTGTATTTCTAAATTTTAAATTTAACTTTGGAGTACCAACCAGAAGATAAATTTGATGTTGAAGAACCATTGTTTACAGTTCTGTCCTGCAATTTTGAATGAACACTTGCAATCTTCATCTGAACTTTCAAAGTAAAAGTGAAAGTGTCCTAGTTGCCACTATTCCTGCAAGCAAAGACAGGATACATGGCTACAAGCTTTTCAGTATACCCTTAAGGTCACTGTGAAATACTAGACCAATTGAATTAAATGGCAAACTGCCCACTGACTTTAAATGGAGCCAGGATTTTGCCCTTTAACTTTATCAAGCCCTAAGGGCAAGCAGATTTAGTCTTAAAAAGACCAAACATGGTAGTGTTTCAAAGGAAAGTTGAGCTGTTGTGAATTTTGACCCAAACTGTGCAAAATGCAGAGGGCAGCACAAGGCCTTGGCCTGCACTTGGAAGTACAAGTGGTATGGGTAAATGGCTACTGTCCTGTTGGATGGAGTGAAAGGTGGTTACCATTTTGCAATACTGTCTTCCATGTCTTCCATAGGAAAACATTACTTTCATGTATTATTTATTGCAAATGAGCATTCTTGGTTTAAAAATGTGTAGGACAATACAGAGAGTGGGAGAGACCAACCAATGTGCCACTACTTTACGCTGTGTGGAGTAAAACAGATTGGATTTTTTCTTAGACTTTCCCAGAGATAGGACTAAATGTTTAAAATGGATACTTTTTTATTTTTGTTATTATTTATTTAATTTTAACTTCTGGTATTCCTTCTTTATGATTCTGTGATAAAGTTTCAGTACTGTGTATGGTCATTTCATATGGTGTCTCTTTTTTCAAGAAGGATCTGTTAAGACAATGTTTTTCAGTAAGTTTAAAGATTGAAACATTAGAATGATTTGCTGTCATGGAAATCTTAGATTGCAAGATAAAACATTAAAGAAAAAAATACACTTTGCTCAGCTAAGCACACATTCAGCGTCTTCAAACTAACTTGTTTTACAAGAGCAAGTGTAATACTCATTTGCAACCCTGTAAGTACTGTGTGCTGTTACAGAGCAAAATGGAAATTCTTTGAGCCTGGACTTTTTCTGCCACACTAATTTAGGCAGAAGAACTAAACGTCCTTATAACATTTTTTTTCCTCTCTAGTTCACTATTTTAACTTATCGATCCTTATTTCAATTTGACTTCCTCAACTCACATAGAAGTGTTGCTGTGAATGAAATCATACCTGTTTGCTCTCTTATGATTAGCATAAATTTAAATAACACAAAACCTCAAAGTAGGTAGGTTGATAATCTGGATATTCTTTGTAAGTATTAAAACCCTCCATGTCTATTTAGATATTTTTTTTCTCCCACCCATTATTCCTGCTGTGTAGTCCTCTTTCATTTTATTTTAATCGGGCTGATGGATTCAACTATATATTAATGAACTGGCAGTAGGAAGTTAAGGAGATTTTATTTCCATTATGTTCTTCTAAATTTCTGCATCTTCAGTAGAAGATGCTTATGTCAGTGACAGGTCCCATTTATTCCTAAATTATAGTGAAACACTACTTCTAATCTTTATTAAGACTGTTCTAAAGCATCATTCCTAAACATGCTGTCTAGTCTTGCCTTCTCAGAAAGTATAAGTTGACCGGGTTACCTGTTGTCTTCTATCCCTGCAACTGCTTCTCTCTACAATGGTGTAGTAAAGCCATGTTGATGAATGTTATGTATATATGTTATTATGAGTTAATATTTTAGGGATATCTCAGGTAATTATGTTTTTGCCATGGCTTTTCCTTCCATACCTGAGAGGCATTGTTAGAAGTACTTTACTCTGAGTAGCACTGATGAAGAACCAAGGTATTTTGATGAAAACACTTGTAAGTGTAGGTAAGAAGAGTAATGGTACAGATTTGGGCCTCAAGGGTGTGCAAAACAGGATGTCCATGCTCTTTATTTTCTTAGGTTTCCTTCCTTCAGTGTAAACATCATTAGACCATCTTTCTGTTGTATCACATACTGAGACCTGATCCTATGTTATATATATTTCCCAGCTCTGTTTAGTAAGCCACTGTGCTTCTTCCATAATCTTTTCTGAAAAACCATTGTCATAAGCAAATGGCATATTTAAATACGGTGCATGGTTTAGTTCTCCAGAGCTTGAAGAAGTATGCTAGTCTCTCTGAATGTCTGCATCCTGAAGTTTAGAGATACCTTTCAGAATGGCTTTTTTATTGTGGATGGGGTTTTTTTGCATTTTAAGTTCTGGTCATAAATTGTGAGGTACATAACTAAGACAAATAAAAATAGATTAATATATAAATGATTTAAATATATGACCGTTTTATGAAACATTTGAAGCAAGTGTAGTAGTCTTCTGAAAACACCAGTGTAGATTTACATTCATAGTATCTGAAGAGACAGCAACCTGGAACTGGACTCTATTAGATCAAATTAATTTTGTTGCTAAAATTTCAGACTGTTGTGTAATAATGTAATTTTTGTATAGCAGTCTGTTTGCAGAATTTGTGCTGCTTCTGGGTTGGTAGCCGTTGGAAATGTGCTAGTGCTGCAGCTCTCCAAGAGAATTATTTCAGTGGCTAAGACCTGCAGACAAATTTTTCAGATGAAGAAAATGCTTGTTTTAGTGAGATGAGGTGCAGCATGTGTGTATGGGAATAGAAGGAGGAAGAAATTAAACTTTCCTGAAAAATCTGAATCATGAAGTATCCGTTTATTTTCTGAGACGTTAGAATTGAATGATGGAAAAGACTGAAAATACTTAAAGAAGATATATGTGCATAACCCATCATGAAGAACATTATCAGTTGTAGGTTCTTGTTTGTTGTCACAAGTATAAATTCACAAGTGGCTGATGTGGCTGGGAGCTTTTTGTCTTCCTTTGAGAAACATATTCAAGAGGAACTAATTATTTCTTTCATGTGATGTGACCTAATGTAGAGTCTTATGTGCAACATTCTCTTCCCATTTTCCTTACTATCCATATTTCAGTATACTTTGCACCAGGCTTCCATACCTTATACATAGATGTCCTTGGTATGCATGTAACTTGAACCATTTTGTTGTTGGTTTCTAGTTCTCTTTTAGAAGCATACGTGCTATAATAAAAATCTACTTCTCGGAAGTCACATCTAAGTTAAAAGAAAAAAACAACCCACAAACAAAAAAAAAAATTCAAGTACTAGCCTTTCCCTCCCCCCCACATACTGTTACGAAGTCAGCATCTTAGGAATATACTTAACTGAGACAATTTTGAAGCCATTCATCCTATCTGGTTGAGCATGTAAGGTGGTCTAGTTGATACTGCTAGCTATCAAGTAGCAGCAGAAGAACTTGGCATCAGCTTTTGGAGACATTTTTTTTTCCCCTCTGCTAGGATTTAGCTACATCTGTGGTATAGGTTTCTTTTCCAACCTCTTGTCCAGACCTTAAACCTATTACTCTGAGGGAATAGCCTAGTTGCATCTAAATCTTAATTCCTACTTGAAAATAACTTAAAGCAGGACAGCTTAATTTTTATCACTGAACTGGGCATACGAGCACTTCCTCTGGAACAGGATATAGTGAATTCAGTTACAGCACCTTTTTTTTTTTTTTTTTTGACACCAGCTGTGATAACCAAGAGAATTGCTTAATGAGAAGAGGTTATTACCTTCTAAAGTGAAGAGTATTTAGAGTTATGTTTTGTTTCCCATCTATGCATGGGACACTCAAAACAAAAATATGAAAATGTTTGTAAGCTGACCTGGGTCACGCAGAGAACATAGCAACTAGTGCACGAAGTATTGGAGAGGTAAAATGTCTGCTGTTTGCTTCTGGCTAATGATGCTCAGGTTGCAGACAGGAACTGTGATCCTTTCTTTTTCATTCACTATTTCTTTGGTTTAGGTAAATTACTAAGTTTTGTGGGTTTGATTTGTCACCTGTAAAACTGTGATTCTTTTCCATATCTGTATCTCAGTAGTGTGGAATTTAATGGTTCTGTTGTGTTTGTGCATGTGTGGCTGTGACTGGGGAGGTTATTGCCATTTTAACTTCACAATATCATAGCAAAACCAGAACTGTTAGTGTAAGAAAATATCTCCCTGAAGTTCTGTCACCTACAGGTCAAAGTAGTCTGAGTAAGTACACCAAAACCAAAAGTCACCACTTTGTACCTCTGGACTACCAATTAGTAGCCTTTTATTCTGCCACTGAAAGTTTGGAAGAAGTTAGGAGTATTTTTATTTCTTAATGATTTATCAAGTTTGCCTAAAACTTGTTTCAGTTAAGCTTTAGATCCTTTATTTATTAAAAAAAAAAAAAAGGATTTTGCAAAGGAAACGGAGGTAAATTTTAAAAATCAATGATGCCATAATCTGCAATCAGATATTCATACATGCAAAATTTAAAAGTTCCAACTTTTTAAGTAACTTGTAAACTATTTAATTCAGTAATTGGAATGCAATGAATACTTGCAAATCTTCCGCTAGAGAATATTCAAGAAAACTTTGTTCCAAGCAAGTTTTATTAATTTGTTGCACTACAAAATTTGATATTGCTGTATGTTTACAAATAAATCAAATGCTATATTTTTGTAATGTTTTAAAGAAGCTTTTTGAAGGAATTTCCAGACCTTGAATGAAAGTAAGGGTCATGTTATGAGGCCACAAATCACAGCATCTATCAGGGATGCTGGCAAAATAAGTGTTCTTTGATTTGTGCTTCTCCCTCCGACCTGCTGAGATATTATTTGTTTTAAAAAAATGTGTATTTCCAAAGTACTCAACTGCTATTTCAATATACAGGGTAATGCATGCAATATTCTTGTTTATACTGTTCTACTAATTCATTTTGACTTCTCGCTTTTTATGTTATGCTAATCATTTTAGTAGTCATGATCATATACTGTCAATAGTGATGGTGGTTCTGAAATGTCTCCGGGTTTTGAGACTGAGAGAATGTTGATGTCCTCCTTCACTTCCAAGAATTGTCATTGAGAACTTGATTTTTTAGTGCTGACAAGTTAGTTCAGTTAATTTATTCAGTCCTGTCAACTTTGCAGCCTCCAACGTGCAAACATTTTGCTTATATCTGTAATAGAAGTAGTACTGAGTGTATGTTGTAATGCAAATTTTGTTAAGCTTAGAGCACAGCAGGTTTTTTTAAAAAGCACAAACTCTCAACATCATAGATTTGGGTTTTTTAACAATTATTTATGCTTTTGCTTTAAATATAACTTGCTGTTATATGTAATGAGCGGTGTTGAAATTGGTTTCAGCTATCAAAGATGTGAGTGACACAATGGATACTTATGTGTTCTGCCTGTCAAATCCGTAAACGCTGGTACTGAACAAACTTCTGTTTTCTCACATGTTTCCTGGTTTTCTGTCAGCTTTCAGTCTTCATGGGTCATTCAAGAAACACTACCCTGGGTGACTTTTTTGAGCTGCCATATGTCAATCAAAATGAATTGCATGCTTTTTACTAAGCAGAGAAAATAAGCTTGCTTTATTTGAGTTTGGCTGTGCCTTCTCCAAGACTCTGTCTTCCTTTCTGTTTCATTCCTAGTTTATTTTTGTCTTTAGCTATGCCGTGGAAGAGGTTGGGGATGCAGAGGGGGAGAGTACTTGATGAAAGCAAAGGAGGAGCCAAAGGGATTTGAAAGTGTTCTTTAAGCATATTGAATTTGAACTAATCTGCTTTAAAAAAAAGGTGGGGGGTGTGGCCAGGGTGGAGGGGTTGAGAAAAGTCATTACCCAAAAGCTTTCCCTAGCAAGCGTTTCAGGAGGTGGTGTCACATTAAAGAACTTTTTTTTTTTTTTCTTCTCTCTTAGCATGACTAATTCTATTGCTTTGGGATTAAAAAACTGCTAAATGTCATTGTTTTGTTTGGCATATACATTTTTATCTAATGAGGGAATAGATATTTCATTGTATAAAAAATATTCTTGGTGCATTGCTGATATGAGTCATTTGGCGTAGCAATTGCTAAGTGTGCTTGTCAAAGTTTGAGAAAACGAGTGAGTGAAACAAGTTGCTTGTATTAGAAATCTAGGATGTAATAAAATATGTATCAACTGCACAAATCTTTCCTTTCTAGAAGAAAACCCTTAAATTCTTTAGCAGTTTTTAGGTAGTTTTAAAAAATATTCCAAGAAGTACAATACTCCTGAGAAAAACTCCAACATGTCTTCAGTGGATCTGGAAGAAGTCTTTGTATTTATATAGACTTTTACTAAGCTCTTCACATCTCCTGGAGGCTCCCTTTGCTCTAAGTGAGGCTGGTGAGAAATTTATAGCTAGGTGCTGCTGTTCCTCACCTGGGGGATGGATGATCAGTGACTTCAGACTAAACAGGATTTCCACATACAACCCTACTCACTAGGGCTTCATTCATGTCTTCTGTCTTATCAATTAGAAGTGTACCATTCCTTTTCCCTTTATCAGTCTAATCTTTTTTCCACTTATCCTTTGGCACTTTTCAGGAAAATCTCCAACTGGATTTCTTGCCTTTCAGCAATGTGATCTATGAAACTCTATTCCTGATGGGTCTTTGTTTCATCTCTCTGTAGTTTTGCAGGGTATCTGCTATATCTGTAGAGCTTTAAAAGCAGCAAATACAGTTTTGGACTGAAATTGAAACGTAGGCTTTCCACCAAGCAGTTTGGGAGATCACCTTTTATACTTACTGGAAAAATAAAATATGCCACTAAAATCTTCAGGAGTTCTGTGGCTGATTATAATTGCAATTCAGGTTGCTGCCCCTTAGTTTCATAACAATATACATTGGAGAAAATTGGCACCTGCTCTGGAAAGGGGAAGGTGAGATTTGTATATTTGTCATTTGCTGCTAGCTTGCTCAAGTCAAAGGTTTGAATTTGTGTAATGCTTAGCAATCTTACTGCCTCTGTTCAGACACAAGCAGAAGTAAGCATAAGATGAATTCCAGCAGCTTGCAAGTAACTTTAAGCATTTACTTGATCAAGTGTACCTTTTTGTTTTCATTTTTTAATATCAGAGCAGGCAGACTTTGTTTTTGTTTTATCATTTTCTTTGAATATATAGATCCATTTCTCTCTCTAGGGATATTTCAGTAATAGTAATATGCTGTTAAAATAAACAGAATTTGGATTTTTGAAAACAAGAAATGAGTCACAGTTAAGTACATAGGATAACAATATATCCTGTAACAATATAACATTTGGAGAAACCACAAACAATCTTCAAAAGAAATTCTTGAACTTGGGTCCTTTTATCAAACATCAGAGGGATAAGCTTGTTTTCTTAGAATCTAACAAAGGGATTTTCCAGAGGACGCTAGAGATTAAAAACCCCCACCCAAACTTTCCAACATTTCCACCTGACATATTAGGTGCATTTTTAATTTTTTTTCTAATTCTGCAAATGAAAAGCTACTTCTCATTGGACTATTTGTGTTACGCTAGTCCTGCTGTATGTAAGGGCTTGTCGCAAATGCATTTTGCTTTTGTGGTTTCACAAGCATTTGAAATGCAGCTGATTGTATGTAGGCCACAGCACTAGTAGAGACTGTTTTTCCCTTTTTTACATTTTAAAACATGTTTCCATGGATTGAATCTCTAAAATAATATAATTTTGAACTTTGCTTAGGATGTGTTGTCCCACCTAATTTCTCATTCAGTAAATGTCATCCAGGCTGCACAGTTATACCACTTTTTAAAGAAAAGAAGTATTTTTTCAAGAGTTGGTTAGTCTCTCATGCCAATATTAAAATTCATGGATATAGAAGTTAATGGTAGGTACCAAGAAAATAATGTTTTATGAGGTGTTAGAAGTGTTTCAGGACTTAATGCAATTTTACTTCATTGAAGGCTGACTTTTGGATTCAAAGGCCAAGTGAGGAATAACTTGATAAAAAACCAAAATAGATTGTCTGACGTGCAGCTTGGTCTTATTTAGGATGAATGTTGATCTTGTTATAATACTGTAATGCCAAACCCGGGTCAAGAACCTGCAGTTTGTTGCCCAGTCTTGGGAACTCTTCCCCTCCCCACTGCTTTGTGACCAGCATCATTAGGTCATGTCTGCACTGCATTGGTAAGCTCTGCTGAGTACGAGTAATTGTTGTTCAGCTGTGTTGGAAGGTGCCTTGCTTGGCTCTTGGGCACTGTAAAGTAATATGATGCACAGGCTGGTTAGGTCGATGTCTACTAATGTTTGTAAATGTAAAATAATAAGTCTTTAATAATTACTGTGTGTTGCAGTAGAATTTTAAGCTATTTGAATTTGTCTTTTGGAGAGACATGCAATCATACTGTATTTTCTGAAGTTACTTTTTTTTTTTTTCATAGGGAACTAGGAAAAGGATACCAAATGCAGAATAGTTTGGTGTATTGTTTTACTATTGGTGGGGTTTTTTTTAGGTTGCCAAAGGTAAAGAGCTTAGAGCTGTAATTTATTTACGTGTGAAAGCTACCAGTTAGGGTTGTTCCAGTCTAGTACTAATAAAACTAGTGTTTAGTGTGTTTGATCAGGCAAAGTCGGCAGTTATTGTACTGGTCCACCATCTGTGCTCATGTAGATTGACTAACTACAGCCTGTGGGCTTCATGTGAGCAGTGGTTCTTTGCCTTGACAAATTTGTCATCCTAATGACAAATGCAGTTTTACAATGTCTGTACTGGTGTACTGCTAGCAATAATAGAGCTATGGAAAACAGCTTTCCATTTCAGTTGTAGTAGCATCCTCTTAAGGACCAAATAGCTTTTTAGTGATGTTAATTATTTCCAGTGAGTGTTTGTGGCTCTCGAAACTGAGTGAAACAGCAATCCCTCCTCTCTGCTTTGTACCATATAAAAAGAAAAGATAGTTGAGGTATTGGGGATATAGTAACAGGGCAAAACTATAATGTGCATCATATGACAGTTGTTCTTGGGTGTTAAACATTCTGTGCTGTGTTTAGTGAAAGTACATGAAATTAAGTTACGCTGTTTTTTTAGCATGTGTTTTCAGAATGGTGGCTTCAAAATATGCAATATAATATTATTTTTCTGGTAATTTTAATAAAATTGCCAGATTAATTGAATTTTTAATCATGACCAAAAACAGCAGCCCCTGATTTTCTCCTGGATTCATGAATGTGAGTTACATTTAGGATATTCGGGAAACTCTTTATTAAAATATTAGAAAAATGTAATGCTTGAATTTCATTTATTGATCAACTGTAGCATTTTCAATTAAGAAAATAATGTTATGTATCTTATTCCCTGGCTCACTTGGTAATTTCTTAGAAAATAATTACTAAAATATGTTTACAGTGCCTGATACTTCTAAGGGCAGATTAATGTATATAGTCTTCCCCAAACAGATGTCTAAGCACTTCCTAATATCTGTGAAGAATTGTGGCTTTGTTTTCTGGAGGGTCATGATATAAGAAAGTTCACGGATTTGCACTGGACATCCTGCAGTTTGTGACGAGTCCCTTACTTCTGCTGCCCTTAGTTTCCATAAGCTGGGGGTATTAATTCTTTTTACTGCTTGAAGAACATAATACAAAACGAAGTCTGCTCCAGATCTGCTATTCCAGCAGTGAATATTTTAATGGTAGTTTTTTTCTGAGTATCCTTCTAATAAAAGCTTGATGATTTATTCAGGTGGTAAATTCAAGATGATGATTGAAAATCACATCAAAGGGACATGCTTGTATTTGTTAGGCGTGGCCTATCAGGGCACCTTTTGTGTGTGACTCTGAGGAAGGATGTTCCTGATACTGATGGTTCAGCTGGCTGAAGAAGCTGGTTTTGTAAGGGGACTTGGGGGGACAGTTGTGGCATTTGTTCCACAGGTAAAGGCACTTAATAAGTAAGAGTTTTTCTGATTAAAAAGACAATACTTAACAGTTATAGCAGGGACAGCCTCATGCTTAGGGGTGATGCATTCAGACTTAGTGTTAATTTAAAAATGTTTTATTTAGGAGGATTTGCAGGGGTTCAGCTGATGCAACTATCTGCCACATGGGTGTGTGGAGGGGTTGTTGGAGGCTGTGAAGCTTAAAATTCTGCATAAGCACACTTTGAAAATAGCCTTGTGTATTGGACTTGGGCTTTATTTGTGTGGGTTTTATTCTGATGTATTTAATTCAACAGTTGAGAAGGATTCATGTCTTTACAGACCTGTTGCAGCTAGTGAGTAGAAAGGAGTAGGTATGCTTCTAGTAGTGTCTGAATAATCTGATACCACCCCAGTGCATATAAATAGTACGTAAAAGTACATAATATAATCTAACCTATGATATTTGAGAAGATGTGTGACATTTTTGGAAGACTGGAAAATGGACTGCATTTTAAACCTTTTCGAAGTGCATCCTGTTAGCAGTAGAAGGTCTTGACAATGATACTGGGATGATAAAGGTTTTAATTAACTACTTTTAGAAATTAAATTTGTAACACTTCTCTGTGCTTTATATCAATCTAAAGAGGGATGTGAAAATTTCTTCATCATTGCAAACGGAAACTGATGGTCAGTAGCTGCATCTTGGAGGCAGATTTGCCATCTGGAAAGTTTTCCTGGCATTTGCAGCTTATCATTCACTAGCTGAATGTGTTTTACTTCTGTGAGGTGTTGGTAGCTTAGGGACTGTTTTAGCTGTGCTGTCTAATGCTTATCCTACCCACTCACTTTTTCTTTATCTATGCCTTCACATACCTGCTGTGATGTCCATTCCAAGCGATAAAACTATTATGTGTTAGAGTAATGAAGAACAACTTGCCCAAGTCTTGTTTTGGTTTTTTAATGGTGACTGTCAAGCAGCAATAAAGCTAAAAGATTAAAATAATATTGAGAGACCCGAGAATTCCTGGCAAAACAAATAAACACGTGAATATTACAGGTTTTCCAAATTGTGTGTATTCTGTCACTCAAATTTTACACAAACTATTGCATCCACAAGCTTAAATCTTCAGATAAATGTCCAACTTTGAGTTTGAAACTGAGCAGTGGTCTGTCTCACACTAGCAGCTATTTCAGGACACTTCCTTTTGTGATATGTCCTTTTCTTGTTTGCAGGGGGAGTAAAGTTGGGTAAATTGCTATCTAAACTCACTTTCAGCAGAACTGGAAATAAAGCTCTTGCTGAATCAAGTCTCATCCGAAGGACCGCTTAGAAAGATTAGGCCAAATCTCTGGGTTTGCTTACCTTCTTTGCTACACCCTGTGCTCTAAGGCATTGTAGAGACAATGATGAATGTCTCAATTTTGAATCACATGACTGTGTATTACTCCTTCTGAAGTACAAACATCGTCTTAAGAAATAAGGTGCCTGTGAAATACATTGGCATAAGTTTAATGATTGTTTCAATTAGTAACCACTATTTATTAAACTACCAGTATTAGTAGATGGAAGTTGATCCTGTTGGCCTGTTAAATTTAACTGTGAAATCTTTAAAAGATCTGAACAGCTTAGAAGATAAAACAAAGTAGTGAATGAAGTGTTTGGTGTCATGGCTTGAATCCAGGCTGATGTCCTAAATTTTAATGCATCACGAAACCAAAACAGATCAACCCAGATTTACATGAGTGACGTATAAGAGCCCTGAAGCTAAGACAACATAGTGATTGAATTAGCTCCTGCATTTAGAAAGGATTCTTCCTCCAGGTCAGACTTCTAAGCACTGATGGGCTTGTGTGGGGAAATAAAAGTTATAGGTTGAAGTATGCCTACATTGTAGAGAAAAGAAATCTTAGAGCTTCAGAACTTTTATCTTTGACAAGTGTGACTGATTTTTTTTCTAGGGAGGCAAAAAGGGGGAAATACTATGAACAGTAATGGAAAAACTGGAAGAATTTGCATTAGCAGTGCTTCAGTCAAGGACCTGCCAATCTTCCCAGAAATATCTGTTTAAAATCTGAAACATTTTGTTGCTGCAGGGCTGATATGTACCTTATGGATTGCCCACCCTCATACAATACCTGGCTTGTTCTTTTAGTAAATAACTGTACTTCAGTGTGATGCTCATAAAGAGGACAATTTTGCAAACATTTGTGTGTGCAGGTACAAAAGTACAACATTTGTGATCCTTTCTCTAAATACCTTATTTTTAAAATACTGTCTATTTTTTAAAAACTAATGTTATAGGCCAATAAATATCAGATTAAAGAAAAGATCTAATTGATGAACAGAAGCATTACTCCTTTTAAATAATCATTATGTTTTTAATGTAGTTTTGGTTTTACATGCTGCAGGAAATAGTTATTAAAATAAATACAGTAATGTGAAGAGTGTTTTATTCTAGGGATTTGTATCATGACAAAGGTAATGCAAAGAGGTACTTTTAAAAGTATTTTCCTTCAAAGAGGCAAATATTTTTCAATTATTTTCCCTCAAAGAGATACATTAAAAAATGTTCTACAATTTGTTTTTAACTGGTACACTGTTTTTAGCTTTACCCTCACATAAGATACTGATATGTTTCAGCAACTATTTTGTTAATGTTAGTGTTGTTTGCAGTTCTTATTTATGTACACTTCGATATTTCAGTAACCTGATATCTCCATTTTTGTTTCTCAGCATGATGTATCACAGACTTTGCTCAAAGCAACTCTGGACAGTGTGGTTGAAGAGTGTGTCAGCTTTGTAGGAGTTGATATTAACATCTGCTCAGAAATACTATTAAGGTGAGTCAAACATTTTCCTATTCCAGTAATTACATGGCTCTGGATCACAGAGTCTCTGTTTAGTCTGCCATCAGACTGAAGCTCAGCTGGAGCAAATGGCTCTTGTGTTAAACTTCCAATTACATGAAAGTGACACATTAAGACAGTATTTCACTGGATCATTAAGAGACAGTTTTTAAGGGTATGTGATTCTCCAGAGTAAAACTATTCTATGGAGAAAAACAGTTATTTAAAAATTTTGAACCAACACTGCAATTTTAGAAAAACTTGATATAATTAACTTGTGTTTTTATACTGAGAAAAAGATTTTCAAATGTGCTTTCTGTCTCTTAGAAAGTGTTTTTATAGGTACTGCTAAGTGGAACAGGTTGTAAAAGCTGGGTGAGGAAGGGAGAAAAGGAAAGATTTAAGGGGAAACTGCTGAAAAATTTATCCACTTTGACTAACTTTTATATTTTTTTAATAAAGTAAATATGCTGTATTTACTTGGAAAATGTGCTGGTTTTTAGTTCTCTTGGTTAGAAATGAAAAGCTCATTCTCTGTTTTGGATGTGTAGAATTGAGAAACATTAGGCTGAACAGCCTTTCAGAAGAGCAAAGGTTTGCTGTCATCCTCTGTAGTACAGTGGAAGAAAAAGAACGTACATAATTTACATAGTGACAATTATATTTGGTATCAAAATATGTAGCTAGCTCTCTTTTAATTTTTTAACCCTTTATTTTAATTCTTGAAAATGTCTTTCCATACTTTGAAGAAGGTCTCTGTTTATTCTTTTGTTTTTCCACTTTTGTCTTCCATGTTCTTTTTCTATGTGTATATCTAATTCTTATCCAGACTCCTGATTTACCTTCTGTCTTGCCTTCTTTCAGACTTAGATCAGCTATTAGTAAGAAAAAAAGCAATACCTACTGGTAAATGAGGCTGACCAGCTTTCATTTACAAATAAAACTTACCTGAGCAAGTGCAGTGGGTGAGCACTGTGGCTCTTCTCCAGGGGTTACAGCTATATTGTGCAGTTCAGCAGAGGGCACAAGGCTGAGGTGCTGCTGTGTCTCCACAAAACCATAAACATGGAGTGGCACTGTCCAGTTATGGTTACAGGTGGTAACCATGTTGGCTAAATAATTGGTCTAATTAGTTTTTAAGCCTCATATTCCCATGCTGCGTTGAGTTCTGAATCTTAACTTGATCCTCAGCCATTCAATTCTGCTGTTCAGTGTAGATGCAGTCAAAGTTTTCCACAGATGTACAGCATGTGAAATTGTCACCTTAGCTAGGATATACCATGAGCAGGGCTTTCTGCTCATGCTTTCTGACGTATCAGGTATGCTTATTGACACGTTACATGTGGAAGGAGCGACAATGCTACAGTACATGCATTACTGCTTGAAAGAGTTGAGTTTGTCAGTGGAAAATTCTGTGAATTCAGTGTCATGTTCCTTTGTCAGTCTAACTAAACTGGATTTAAAAATGTTTCTAAGATGTATTTTTTTCAGAAAATTCCATTCCTAATAATTAATATTTTTTTCTACGGTTAAAGGTGTGTCTCTCCAATTTAATCCTGAGGTTTCACCAACTTCTGATTTTTTTTTTAACTTTTACTTGAGGGTGAAAATAAGGGAAAGATTTAATTTATTTTCCTGATTTTTGACTATTCTGGCGAGGTTTGCTCATGGTGTTTTTTTAGAATTAGTCCATGACGTTCCACAAACAGGTCTCTGCTGCCATTGACTTAAAGCAATGGCATCTGATTTATAGAGCCAGATGGGTGACATTTCCTTCTGTAGTGCCAGGAGTAACTGCCCACCACAGCTCCTTTCCCTCTTTCTATGAATAACATGCTCCATACACAGAAAGTTGTACTCACAGGTACCTACAGAAAATGTGCAGCAAGCCCACTGCTTCCTGAAAGAGCTTGGCTAGCTGCAGTTGCTCTTCACAGGTGAGTTCTTTGCCAGATCCGAGCTGGCCTTGTGCAGCCTGTTCCCAGCTGGTCTTTTATCTCAAGAGCAGCTGAGAGAAAAGGAACAAGCTGTGTGGGCCTGTGAAATTGTGAGAGGAAGGCAAGCTGCTCCTAGCCACTCTCCTTCTTGATAGCAGACGTCAGCCCTTCATGTTGGGGCAAGGTGTTGTGGTACCATTGGAATAGAATAGCTGAGAGGGGGCTGTTCTCACAGGAACAATATATCTGTCCTGAAGCCTCCTCCCACGTCGTTTCCTGAAGAGGGCAGCTGGGGGCAGGCCATAAGACATGACAAACCGAATTGGCATTACAGAAATAGCGAACAGATCATAAATTACACGTCCTTGGCTTACTAGTTAGGTATGTGCAGAGCTGTATTGCTGTACCAAGTTTTGTTGACCCGATTGGATTCCTTCCACAGAACTAAGAGAATGGATCCTTTTTCAGACGATGCCTTTGGTCTGGGAGTCTATTTGCAAATTTCCTAGCTGTTTTTAAGTGTAAGCCAGATTTTAATCTGTGTATCCCAGTAATGGATAGGACTTGTATGAATGACTGTTAATGGTAATAAATGTATTCTGTAACTTTTTCTCTTAGGCACATTGCAGGACTGAATGCTAACAGGGCTAAAAATATAATTGAATGGCGAGAGAAGAATGGACCATTTATAAACAGAGAACAGCTTAAGGAAGTTAAAGGTCTGGGTCCCAAATCCTTCCAACAGTGTGCTGGCTTCATCAGATTCAATCAAGAATATATAAAGAACTTCTGCAGGTAATAGAGGTGTTGGCTGTCTTGATGAGATTATCCAAAACACTATGAGAAGACTTCTTCCCTTTCTGTTTTTTTATTCAGGCTGGGTATTTGAGGAACACCAGAACTTTTCCCTCTGAAAGACAGTATCTTAACAAATAAAATTCTTTAAGTCAGTAGTTGAACATAGGGTTTTCACTGAATTATCACGGTTTATTAGCCTAATACTGTAAGTCAGGGTTTCTATAAGTTTAATTTCAAATTCTGCCACTGAATTGGTAGAAGAAATTTGGTGTGCAGCAGTGTCATGATCTGAGATATTAAAATCTTACGGTCTTGGATTTCAGGCATAATTTAGATATTTGTAAATTTATTTTGATGCGGTAAAAATTACTGTGCAAAACATAATAATAGTAAACTAGAGTGGATTTTTGGAGAGTTTCAATGCTGTTGCCTGAAGAGAAGCAGTTGAACAAGCTGCCTGGACCAAGCTCTCTCTGTGTCCTACTCCTGTACCTAGCAAGCATGATGTGCCTGCCTTGTATCTCAAATGTGTAAGAGGCCCTTTCCCAACTCCAGTTTGTCAAGACTGAGCCATCCTTTTCCCTGTCATTTCATTCCCTGCATCTGTACCAAGGCTTTCCTGCTTGTGACCATTCATTGTACTTCTCCTCTTCACCTGAAATCCTTGCTTTCCACAACTGCAAGTGCCCTTTCTAGGGCAACGTCTCTTCTCCTAACTTTCCCATTTCTCCTTCCAACATAAAGAGCTAAGAAAGGGTACAGTGGCAGCACCATCCCTACCCTTTTGCCGCTGACTCTTCTCAAAAAATATTTTCCTGGGAAGCACACACTATTTTTTAGCCAACGCGATGCTCAGAAGCGATACTGTATTCCCTGTTGCTGCTGGCCGAACAGCACACGCGTAACTTCCAGGCAGGAGGTAGGCACATTAGGACTGGCTGGCTGCCCGGGTGGAAGGTATACAGATTGGTTGCCCATCTGGCAGGGAGGTATGTGCTGCAGGCCAAGTGGTGCACACTTTCAGCACCAGAAGACCAAAGAAATTGCTTTCAAGGCTGTAGATGATCGATAGATCTTACATTGTGCAGGTCTGTTCTAGTCAATGCTACAAAACAACAGAGGAGCTGGCTCCATTTTTTTTTTTTTCCAAAAGTTCACTGGTGAAATGTTTAAGAACATGGGCATTTTTTTTTTCCTTGATGGAGCATGCTCCTGGTGTTAGTCAGATTCAATAAAACTTGAGAACACTGTATAACCCAAGAAATCTGCTGTAACTTTGGAATTTGAGGCCAAAATAAAGCTGTAACACCACCACCTCCACGTTTCTTGTGGGCCCAGGTGGCAAAACCGAATGTTTTTGAAATAGGCTTTGAGAATGTTTCATTTTTGTCCTCTCTAATCATGTTGATGGCTGTAGAGTGCTCTGTAGATTCATTTTTTGTAGTTTGTACTTGCAGGCCAACAAATAGTGGTTATTTTAAAAGTTGATACAGAAGGAAAAAGTTATGTCTCCTTTTCTACCGACAGTCAATGTATGCATAGAGCTGAAAGTGCAAGCTGTAGGTCCTTCCATGTGTTCTCTTTCATCCTGCAAAAACAGGAGCCACTTGTGATTTAGGAAACAAAAACAAACAAACAAAAAGCCCAAGAAAGGAGCCTTTGCCATTAGGAGTCATTTGATGCCTTTACTGTATCCTGAGTACTCTTTTACTTAAGAGAAACTTAAAGGGAAGAAGAGTGCCAGTTGCAAATATGCTACACACACAAAGATAGATCTTTTTCTCCTGTCTACTGTAAAGTCCCACTACCAATGAGTGCCGTCTGTCCATGGTTCTCTCTGAGACATTGAAGCACTTTCATTATCCGGCCAATTAAGAAAAAATGTCCAGTCCAAATACTAACTGCAGCTAACTGACTAGAAGTCAATTATGTATTCACTAAGTTTTCAGGAAAGCTGTATTAACATACTTTTGCAAAAATGGTTTATAAATTCTGAAATATTGGTAGAATTGACCTTAAACTTTTTTTCTGTTATAAGCAAGTCTTGGTCTGAGTTCTTTTCATTTGAAATTTTTCATACTTTGATCTGGCTCATGTTTGAGCAGAATTCTTCAGAAATTTAAGTATAGGAAGTCAGTAAGTGTGGAGTCAGCAAGTTAAGGAGTTCTGTTGTTTAAGCTTTCACATACTTTTCCTTGTTCTGTTTGCATGCTTGAGTTGCAATTTGCTTACCTAAAGATAGGATGAATAGGAAAGTTTTTAATACATTTTTCAAACTTACAATGATGCAGACTATTAACCATTTACGGTTAACTGACAAGAAATATTTAGAGTTACATTTACTATTTACAGGTAAGTTTGAAAGTATCCTCACTAGATCTTTATCAAGCAGGTATATGCAATTTACCCCATTTTACAGACAGAAGATGCTATCTAGATTGCAAATGATACAATGGGTTGTATTGTGTTTTCTTTATAATTTTGTCATGATGAAGAAATGTCAATAAAGCGCAGAATCCCTTCCCAGTGTTTTAGGGATTTTGTACTTTATTTTAATATACATTATTTCTTTCATGAAACAGCGTTATGTAAGTCTGATTTTCATGTATTGGCAATGGGCTAGGGTCTTGTTCATGAAGAATGAAGTGTTCATTTTTTATTTTTGACAATAGTAAAAAAGCTGAACTTGGAAGTCATGCGCTTTTGACTAAAGCAGGTGCACAGGGTAAAAAGAAGTGCAAACCAGCAACATATGCCTCGCGACTGCCCAATCCTTTGGACCAAACTTGTATCCATCCTGAGTCTTACAACATTGCAATGAGGTAAGCATTGGGAAAGCTTTTGAACCACTGATGCTGTTAATTTTTAAAATGAAAATATTGATTTTTCTGATAACAGCCTGCTAAGCCTTAAGAGGCAGGAATACTTACATTATTTTGATGCTTTCTCCTCTTTCTTCAAGAAAAAGGTGTGGTTCAGAACATCTTTGCAAGTGAAGGGTTTCAGTTGGTGTGTTTTACCTCTTATGTGCATGCAAGTTTTTTGTTTTATTCTTTTCTGGTTTTATTTCAATTTTGTGTTGCTTTTCAGTGAGGAAATCTGTGAATTTTCAAAACTTTGCCAGACTTTACTCCCATGACCCTGTCTTTTTCATATCATCATTTTGCCCCTCATTGAGGCCACTTTAGTCAATTTCCTTCTGTTTGCCAACTTCCTTTATGCTACACTACTTTTAGTTTGGACTTCCAGTTCACAGAGTTTGGAGACAAATAATTTATTCTAGAAAGGTCTAAAAACTTTCTTTCTTCTACCTTGCTCCATGTATTATGTAAACATTACTAAATGGGGGACCATAACTAAAATAACTAAGAAATAATTCTATTTGTTCTTAAAAATAATCTAATTTAAATGCCACACGTTTTTTCAGTCAGTAGTAGTTTAGTACCTCTGCATCATTAAGAAATGCTTTCACATTGTTTCTTATGTTGAGCACGTGTGAAACAAACTTTCTGCTTAGTGTATTTTGACTACCAGAATTTTACTTGTGTGTTTGAGTGTGGACACAAGATATGAGCATGTGTTGTCATTACGAGCCTTTATAGTTAAGTTCTGATATCGCGAGATCTATTAACATGTATATATTAAGTTCCCAAATCCATTAACACCATGGTGGTTTTACTAAGTGACCTTTGGCTAAAAGAAGAAAACATTTTTTGTGGAGGTCAGAAAACTGTAGGAATCCATGTGTGCCTCTGGTTAGGGGATAGTGCATCTGCTAATGGTAGTATAAGATGCAATCGTTTCTGTCATCACCCCTGGTTGAAAGTAGACTCTGCTCATCCTCTTAAAAAATATTATCTTCTACCATAAACCAGCAATTATTTATTAAATAATTAACAGTGGACAGGTTCTTTTCTTAAAATGTGCTGGAGCTAATTTCAGCAGTTGCTAGATGCTTTAGAATCCTTATCTCTGGTGAGACTATTACTCCTGGAGACCCAGTTGTACTTCCCGTTTTATAAACAAAAACTCAGAGAGAGATGCTGCATTTTTTAATTAATGAAGCAATTTCTTAGCTAAAAAAGTTTTACAAGATCTTGTATTTTTAGGACACCTTCCTTACAGTGTGTGCTCTGATCTCTCTTGGGTGGAGATAATTCTATGTACAATATGATATGCATGGATCACAGAATCCACGTGCTTTCCTTCGCTAGACATGCACTTTTGTTTCCATCCTCTCCCTACCACAGTTCATTCTTCTCTGTGCCTCATTCTACAGCCACCGTGCAATTGCCTGCTAGAGTCAATGTTCTTTGTGCAGGGATAAATTTGGTTTCTTCTTTTCCATGATCATCTGCCTTTTTATTTTTCTTATGCATCAGCAATTGTTACTAGTTCTGTTCTCTGCCATGTTGAGTGCTTTGGAAAAAATCTGGCAAGGTCTTGATCTTAATTATTTTAATTAGGTAGGTGGCAGATAAAGAAAGCTGGGTCACACATACTGGAGATTTAAAAAAAAAAGTTAATAAAAATTAATGTTGATTTTCAATAAAGTATTTCATTCAATTTAAATAGCAAGTTCTCAGGATTTGGTTAATAATCCATTTAGCTTTTCAGCCCTAGTACACTAATAAAATAACCAATAAAAGTGTTCACAGTGTAGCCAGTTTCACTTGAAGGCTGATGCAGAAAGATGACTTCAGGGAACAGAAGTATAGCCAGTTAATGGCAGAATACTACAGGAACTTATCTGCATACAATACCGTTACAAATGTTGATCAGAAAATAAAGAATTTTTACTTTATTTTCAGAGCAGCACAGATTACTTTTTTATCTGAAGTAGTGAGTAGGTTTTTTACTGTATAGGGTAGCTCAGATATTTACACAATGGAAACTCAGAAGACAATTGTAGTAGATATTCCAAATCACAACTATGTGATTTGTGCTTTGGCAGGCAATGCAGGATTAGCACTACTTAAATGAATAAATAAAATTTTAATGGGCTCAAGTTTTACATCTCAACCAAAAAATGGTAGTTTGAGTCACAGGTTTATGCATGATTCAGAAGGGAGGCTGCCACCTATTGCACAGCCAACACTGCTTAGAAGGGCACCTTGGAGATTCTGAAAACATGCTCAGGGTCAAACTCATCGGACTTGGAAAGCTGCAGAGCTGTTGCAGAAGTATGACGTGGCTACACACCAGTGCTACTTGTCATGTAATTTCTCTTTGGCTAATGCATTAAATGAAGTTTCCAGCTGTTCCATTGTCTGTTCTGTTTCTCACCAAACAATCTGCCTTCCTAGACTGAATTTTCAGATTAAGTATTTAGATCCAAGTACCTGTTGTCAGTATTGTGCCATACAGATTTTTTTTTTAATTTTAAAAAATTAGTTAATATAAAAAGAAATATAAAAACATAATAACCATATTTGCTAATGGAACACTGAACCTAGTACGTTTAGCATCTGTCTGTGTAACTAACTGAATCAGTCTGTTCAGCAGTATTTTTGTTTTTCTTCCAATCAAAAGATAGTTTCCTTGAAAGCTTGTTGAATAGGAAGGTGATAACTTCTACAGTCTAGATTGTATTAACATGCACTAGCTTGATATCACAAAATGGTGCGGGGAAGGGGGCATGTATCTGTTTTTTCACTGCAAGTAGCTATTTGAAGGAAAGAAAACACAGCTCTGCAGCAAACTGACAAAATTCAAGAAGTGAAGTATTAAAAATTAACACTGATGACATAAGGGCCTAATATAAACCAGACATCCTCCCCTCAAGCAAGTAATGTTACAATTTAGCTATGATTATATATTTAAAATTACTTTTCAAAAAAGCGTATCAGCCGTTAAACTTCTTGGAACCTATGGAAATGGCTTTCCAAATGAATTTGCTGCCTAAATATGAATTTTAAAAAATATATATTCTACTATGAGACTGCATGGAGGATTCAGTCCAAAGCTTACTGGGGCTGTTGCCAAGTCTTGCTGATTTTGGTAGGCAGTGGATGGGACTGGGATTGTAATTCCCTTTTGCTGAGCCTATGTTCATGAGAAAGACATGACTTGATCTTCAGGCTCTCAGAAGCTATGTTGTTGACTTGAACCATCTTGCTGAAATTAACCAACATGTTAGAGCTAATTTGGTTTAAAACCTAATTGAAACTTCTTATAATTTAAATCAATGTGCATGAGAAAAACTGAGACTATTAGAGGTAGGTTAGAATCAGGTTTTAATACATATATTTTTTTAAAAAATGCATTATAGAGGAGTTCTGTTTCTTTGCTGCTTTCAAAGCATTTCTTTTCCTATACTTACACAGACCTTTGTCAGGGACTATGGCAAGCGCACAGGTGGATCTGTGCTAATAAAAGGGAGAACTGCTGTCTTGAAGATGGGCAGATTTGATTCAAGGCATGAAAATGCACTGTTACATACCTGTTACCACAGAAACTAAAATTAATGGAATAGATGCAGCATAAATGAGTCATAAAGGCTTCCTCATGCAATGTGTACCACATCTTGCCATGAGAAAATCGTTTGTGAAAATTTTATTGGATTAAAAGTTTTCATGGGAAATTACATGTATTTTTAAACAAAACAAGCTGGTAAATCACCCACTGCTTCTATCCAAAATACCCAAAAGCTGCAGTCCACATTACAGTTTTATGACATACAAAATTATCAGTTTTTAAAACAATGTTTTTGAGGGATAGAAGTTCACCAAAATTTAAAACCACTAATTTTCTTTTTCTGAACTATTTTGTAGCTTGAAAGAAAAATCCATTAAAAAAAAAAAAAAGTTAAAAGAATTGCTCCCAAGTGGTGACTTTGGTTGCCAAGCTTTAGGCTGCAGCCAGTTTTTATGGCTGAATTAGAAACCCCTCAAAAACAGGGGGTTTATAATGGAAACACTGATGTAATTTTTACTACAGTGGCACAAATGGTGCTGGTTTGATTGATTTATGGCATTAAAACATCTTAAGATCTGTACAATTTCTGTAAAATTATTGGAAAATATTCTACTGGTGATTTAACACACTCTGCAGATGACCAAAACATTTTTGTTCATGGTTTCCACATTGTCAAAGTTTGTGTTGTCATGTGGAGTGACCAAGCTTACTAACATATCAAAATAGTATGAATCAGGATTTCCTAAAAGTTAAATAAAAGAACCAGCATTGTAGGCAGCCTATTTTACTGTAAAGCAGAGCTGTTTTTTAAGTTTCTGAGAAGTCTATATGTAAAAAACAGTTTATAATGGCAGAATTTTCAATATACAATTAATACAATGTGTAGAGGATATCCAGTTTCTCAGTACATGTTGTAAAAGAATTGCTAGGAAAAACGAGGAAACATTTAGGAAGTCCCAAGAAGTTACAACCAGGTTATGCTTATAAACCAAAATGCTGGAAAGAAAATGCAGTGTTTTTTCTTTGTTGTATCAGTCTGCTGGGTGCAGTTGGTTTCATATGACTGAATCTTAACATTTACTGATTTTTATTTTAAACTCATAAAAATGCTTTTTGCTAAAGGTTGGCACTCAGAATGTGTATTTGCTGCTCACAAATTGCAGCATCTGGCAGACAGGTTGTATTTCAGTCTTAGAAATATTTTACCAATATTTAGAAAAGACCTGAAGTTGTGATTTAGCATAACACAGATGGGGATCTTCCCTGGATAATTACTCAGGTTTAGGACCTTGCTGGGTAGAGGGTAGTACTGCTCACTGTGGATGGTCATGTCTTAAAAGAAGTTTTTGACATTCTGAGCAGGGTGACTTGCAATGATTCATGTCTCAACCTTTTGCTATTTATTGATGTAATCCTTCTTGATATTGTCAGAAAGACTTCAAAATCCCTGAAGGATTCAAGAAAGCACTCATTCATGTGCCTGTTCTCCACCAAAGTAAACCATTGTAGTTAAATGCTTTGCTGCAATGAGCATCATGCTGATAACACTGTAGATGGAGTGATGACTTCTCAAATATTTCTAGTGTTTCTGCCACTCCTTTACTTGGGTGACGTAGCAGCTGATCAGTAGTATCTCAGTTGCTTTGCTGATAAGCTGCAACAAGTAATTTGGCTTGCTAGCTTTGTAGGCAAGTACTGACACTTAGGGAAATACAGAAGGAAAACTGTTGAATTGGAAGAGACCACAAAAGAAAGAGGTGTTCTTCTCTTACCCTTCATGCAACTTCTGACTTGTACTGTGATGGTATTTCCAGCTTGCTGCAGGGCTGCCATTCTTCTGTCCAGGCCCCTCTTTGTGACTAAGCAACTGAGGCGACGCTTACGAGGAAAGGAAATCAGGGAGGGAAGAGATAAGTTACTTGGTATGGTGCTTGAGTACTGAGCACAAATTGTTCTGTTCTATTTAATAATGCAGTCCACATGTGAATATTTTACATCAGATAGGAGTTTTTACTGTGGTGCTGTTCCTTAAATTCATTATGAAGTCATCAGAAACATCTTCTGTCCACTTCAATAAGACTACTTGAGTATGCACACTTGTGCATGTGTGTATTTAAGCTATTTCATGTGCAAAAATAATACTTGTAGTGAAGTAATAATTTTCCTTTCAAAAAGCCTACAAAAAGTTTAACTCAGTAAGTTAATTAATCTTTATTACTATTTCCAATAGGAAGTGGCTAACCCTAATTAAGAGAAACACTTGCGAAATTAGGGCCATTAAACCAAAATAAATAATAGTTTATGTTCAGAGCTTCAGAAGGCCAGTTCATTTGCAGGTCTGACTGTTAACTGAGTAGCTGGGTTATTAGAGGATATAATTTTGAAAGTTAGCTTCTCAATAAATAGAAGAGCAGAAGAGTTTTTCAATGCTAGTTGCCATCTGATAAGGATATTTTTAAAGTTTTATGTGATGAAAAAAATAAACCGTTAACAAAAATTATTAGAAGAACTAGGAAATAACAAAGAATTATCCTCCAGTAATACTATAAATACTAAACTCATAAATCAAGTGGTATCTTTTTCATTTGGTGAAATGTTTGAAACTTAAATAACTTCCTACTGGTTGCATTTAAAAAAAAATTAAGAAGAATTATCTCCTTTAATTGTTGTGCCAATTCTTCATGGATAGCTGATCACGTTTCACTTTTGTATCTTGAATTACGCTTCAGTTATGTGATATATCGGTGGTCATGAAAACAGCTAACAACAGTGTGCCTAACAGTAGGGTAGCAACTGTGTCTGGATTTCTCTTCTCATTTAGAAACTCAGTGTTTCTTGGATGTACGCGTTCAATATGTAAAAAACTGAGTGCTTTCTAGTCTTCTGCATGTACTCTGATAATCTATAATATATGAATATACGCATTTGATGAGAAACATCTTGGTTAAATGCCCCTATCTGGCTAAACTACATAAGTAGTGTTTTAAATATATTCAAGACTTTGAGTAATGTACAAATATTGTTTGATATATAACTTGCATAAATATCTTGAGGATCCATATCAGTAGTGAGAACAAGTGATACAAGTCAACTTCTGTATTATTTGAATCATGCTTTTGCATTTCAAAACTTTACTGAGACATAAATGTCTGCATAATTTGTTTGCTACTGTCACAAATGTACGTTTTACCTAACAAAGCACATGCTAATGCAAAGTTGTTTTGTTTTCAGAGTGATTATGTTGCATTACCATTAATTCATGTGTGTACTGTGACAAGATGTAATGGTGTATCATGTTGCTTTAATGTAATGAATCCAGTACTCCCAGCTCTTAAATCGTGTTGCTGGAAATGATTACATAAAACAGAAATGACTGTGACTAAGACCCTTGCAAAGCTTTAGAACTCCTGCACATTATAAGAAGCTTTTTGGGGAGTTTAAAGTAACTTCATAGAAATTTACTGAAAGCTTCCTTTGGTGATATTTTTACTATTTTTTGGCTGTTTTTTGCATTCCACTGAAATTTGCATTATCTTTTATGCGTTGCAAAGGGCTGTGCTATAATTTTGTGCAGATGTGTATGTTAAGTGAACATGATGTGCTTATTTGTTACATTTATGCTACTTTTCTTTCTTTATCTGGGTAAGATGGATGAAATTATGTATTAAATAAAAACATCAGTGATTTAGCCATGACCATTTTCTGCAGGTCCTGTAAGACTGCGAAAATTGCTTTTAAAAGTAAGGTGGTTGCAGAAGTTTCAGAGTATCCTCTAAATCTCGAAACTTCTTAAAACTTGAAATCTCTAAACCAGCTAAATTTCTCCCTGTTCGGAAAGACTCCTTGTGATTCTGGCAGTTTAATCTGAGTTGATGTGCCTCGAACAGAAAGTTTGCCATTCACTCAGACACTCACCATTTGAGGAAATAAAGATAGTATGTTTATAAGAATGACCTCACTTCAGAAGAAACATCTTGTCTTCCCTATTTCCATTTCTGTTAACTTTTCTTTAAGTTTTCTCTTTCTAGTAGATAAACATAGCACTTAAACTACTGCAACATGTTATTTAGTTCACATGTGCAGCCAGGAAAATACTTGAAGGCTTTCATTTTTGCACAGATCATTCTGTTATGCAGCTGGACCTGTCATTTACAAATTGGGTGAGATGTTTCAAAGGTTGTAGTGAGAGTTTAACTTTAGGAAGATCAAAATATATAAATTAAAGGAAAACTCTTCACCCCCTGTAGTCTTAATACCAACTATATCTTTTTTTCTGATTTTTAAGTAATGCTTGAAGGAAGTTGTTGGGTTGCTTTTTTAATAAGGAAGCATTTAATTTGTTCTTAGCAATGACATTTAAAAATAGAAATGATCAATATAATGCACCAGTGTTCAGTCAGAGATTTGTGCTTTATATTGATTTTTATTTTAAGCACAGGCTATAGTCATTTGACTGAAAGTGATACATTAGATTCATAACTAGATTTATCAATATTTTTTGAAACTACATCTTTAAACAATAAGAATTTTTTTTTTTGAAATATTTTAATGCATATTTTTTTGCCCAAACCTAACCTAAAATGATTAATTTCAAAAATAGAAATACATTGCTTCTGATAAAGATTTTCTTATATGTTCCTGTGCCTGCTGGGCCTTGTTACAGTGTTGTGTTCTGCCTATAATACACCTCAATTCTGAAATATTCTTAATCAGATGCCTGATTTTAGAACATAAATAATTCTGCTGAGATTGGTGGGACTTCCCATGTATTTAGACTTGGGCATGTGTTTAAGCATCGTCTTCAGGTGGAGCCAGAATTTTATTCTGAGCTGTAACCATGTTAACAGTTACTTAAATAACTGTAATTGATAACATAGGGCCCAATCTGCCACCCTTGTGTGGATGAGGAATCCTTTTTAATATCAGATACTTTCATTGGGATTTCCGGAGGGTGGGGGAGGCAGAGGAAGGAGGAGGGGGTGAGATAACATTCAGGAATAGCAATTGAATGCTCAGGCACCTGGGTTGTGTCCTGGTTTGGGCTGGGTTGTTTTTTTTTCCAGCACCCTGCACGTATCACTGTGCATTCTGGTTGCATTATCCACATGGTCAGAAGTTTTGTACATAGAGGGCTTTTTCTAATAGATTGGTGGCTACTCCATGTGGTTGCACTTATTGGCAGTGAAACCTGCCCTGTTACAGATACACAAAGTGAATGCTCTTCTGTGAAATCCTAATGGTGCAAAAGTGTTACTTGGGGGTACTTGAGCTGAATGTCCATTTGAAGTGAAAAAAAGCCAAGTACGTGAATGTCAGCAAACTTGTTTATAGGGGTGGGCAGTAAAGCACACATTATTTAGAAGGTTGAGTCATGAGGCTGGTTGGGTTTGTCAGGTTACATCTGGCACGTCAGTCAAAGCTGGGGCAGCTGCTGCCTGTCACTAGTGCTCTGGTGGGGCATTGTCCATCCATCAGTGTTAGCAGCCAGCAAGCTCTAGGAGTTCTGTGAAGAGCACTTTGCCTGCACCTACACCCCTTTTCAGTATTATCATTGCAACCACTTTTAAAGCTTTTTCGAGACCAACAGAAAATGGTTTCATAGAAGGTCTGATTTTTTTTTTATATGTAAGCTCTTACAAGACAAAATGTTTGAGTAGTAGTTGTGTTTTGTTGTTAGTATACAGAAAATAAAAATTTGTATTTAATATCAAAACAGATGCACATTTTTTCATAATATTTACTTTGTTTCCAGACCTCCTCAAACTACTTTAAAAAGTGATGCTGTGAGTCAAAGTGTAGTCAATCAAAGCAAAATTCAGGAAATCCAAAGAGCAGTTTCATCCACTGAATCCTTATTCATTTTTTTTGCGTGCATTGTCACGTGAAAGATTTGCATGCATTATGAAAATTAATGTGAAAGTTTTATTTATCACTATTAAGTGCAAAGATATGTGTTTGAGCTAAAAAGATACATAATTCAACAGCAAGTTTTAACATATCCTCCTACCGATGAAATTAGTGGATGTTTTGGAGTGAACATCTGCCCTTGTGTTCAAAGATAAATTTTGTGATTTACTGAAAGTCAGATATTGCTTTAATTAGGTTCCTTCAATTTGTATTTTCTCAATAAGAAATATAATTTTGTGTTTTAGTGCATATAACTTCTTATTACTCACCACCTGGAATAATGTCAGTTGGGTTCCTCAGGTTAAAAAAAAAAAGCAGAAAAAAAAAAAAGCCCTGAGTGTCTCCTGCCAAAAGAAATACTGGCCTCAGGTTTTGACAGAAGCACAGCATGTATTTTTGAGCCCGGGGGGGAGGAGACGAGGAGATAAGTACCAGGGGCTTTTGCTTTTTTATGGAGCTGGAATGTCTCCTACAGCTCTCAAGTGCAGGACATGAACCTATAGGTCAGCACTTCTTTTGCAGCTTGTTGTTTACACCTGTTGTGAAGTAGGATAAAGACAGGAAGGAGGGATCTCTTTTAGGAATTTGGAAGGAACTTTTCTGGAAGACAGGGACCATAATTCTACCTGTCTGCTGTGGTGGAGAACACACAAAAAAATGTGCCACCCTCTAACAACTAGGGACATGATAAAGCCAGGGTAGAAGATGCTTATTCATGGTGAGATGGAGGACAGAGAACTGAAGGGTCTACTAAGAAAAGAACAAATTGTTCTATTTAGTACAGTGTGGCTCAGCGGAAAGCTCCATCCTCATTTTCATTGATTTATATCCATTTAAGACCTGGTTTGCATTTTTAAGTCCGTTAGTAAAATAAGGACACTTATTCAGTGGTAAATAAACATTGTCTAAGGCATCACTACTACTACTGAGTAGGGTCTGTATGTGAGTTTTAGTCATCTATTCTCTGCACTTTATGCCAACATTGCTGAACTAAAAACTTCAGTGAATGTGTTTTTATTTTTTTCTTTTATTTTAAAAAAGAGATCACCGCTCAAGACATATTTATTTGAAAGTATTTCTTTTCAGCCTTTTTAGATGCCAGTCCAAATTTGTCTCAATCTTGCAAAGTGTGTATGTATGTGACAACAGGGAAGGATTTAAGGATGTTTGTTTTGTGTAACTACTTTGACTTGATTTCCTGGTTTCTGAAAAGCTAATAGTTCTCAGTCATGTAAGAGAAGTAGTTTGTGTAAAGTTTTAATTAAATTTTATTAAAGATTCATCATATTAATGTTTTAAATGTTCAATGTTGTTTTACTAAATTGCCATTCATTTTAATTGAAATGAGCATGACAAAAAAAAGATAGTATTATAGGACTCACTTATTTCTAGGAAACTTTCATGGTAAAAGACATCTTTCCATCCTAATCAGATTTGTTTTTAGCATGAGATGAAATCATCAGTGTGAGAAGTTATTTACATTTTGAAATTTTGCTTTTAGTTTTCTAGTGTATTCCAGGTGATTCATGTATACAGATAGACTAAATTTCCTTGTATGTCTCTGATCAGTTATCAGTTGAGAGAATATGCACTTGGAAAACTGTTCACTGTTCAATGCAGTTTTGTTTTGTTCAGAAGTTTTGTTCACACATCAGTGCAAAAGTAGTTAAGACCTCTAAATATAGCTAAAGTTCAATTCCTACTAAAGGATGTTAAAAATCTCTCTCTGTATCTTTGTTTGAACTGCCCAGGTTTTTATCTTTAATTGGAGGAAATGTAAATGACATAGGAAAATCAGATATGCAGCAAAAGGTAAATGCAGTAATTCAAAAGGAAGGACTGGAGGGCACAGCCAAAAGGCTAAATACAACAGTGCACACACTGCAGCTGATCATTGATGGTCTGACTCAGCCTGAAGGCTTTGACATCCGAACAGGTAAACCTTTGTTTTGAAGGTTGTAATCTCACTTTGATTGTTCTACGTACCGGTTTTAAAAACAGCGTATTTGCTTCTTCTAAAGTCAGTAGGAGATTTTCATGTAACTCCATTTATTTTCTCAGGCAAGATAAAGGTTATATCATAGTCAGACATTTCTTTCCAGCTCAGCAGGTAAGGAGTGTGAATCCTGTCTTAAATCATGGCATTTTCAGCCATAGGAAGGGGAGTTTATGGCTGTTAACAAATGAAATAGTTTCAATATGTTGACTCTATACTGATTAAATCTGTGTTGGCTCTCCATGAAGGTGAATACTGAGACCAAGCTGAAAGAGCAGTAATAAAGGTCTGTGGAGCAGTAATGTAGTAGAGCATAGTTCTGCACTTTTATTGCACTAGTTCACGGAGACAAGTGTAATTGAAGCATATGGCTCATGACCTACCTTGGTTAAAACTTTGTGATGGTGCTGAACAGTTTGAGGTGGGGGGGAAGAAAGATGAGGCAAGCAATGAAGTAAAACATCTGGAGATGCTGTTTAGTGAAACTTAGATCTGGATTCTCTTACAAGAAGAGATAAAGATAGGTAGCAAAGATGCAGGCTTGTAATAACAAATAATAAGCAATAAACTTATGCTTAAAAAACCCAAACATTTTTTTTCCTTCTTTTGGGGTTCATGAGTAGTTTCTTTGCAGATATTATAAATATTTTCCACTAGAAAATGTATATTTTCTACATCTCAATTTGTTCTTATGGTCTCACATCTAAATTACAGTACGAAAGACTTAACATATGCAGATATAAAAGCAAAAGAGAATCTTCAGTGGAAGTACTCATATTCTGCTGGTCCAATACACTCAATATTGCTGTAGACAGCATAGTAGCCTTGTATAGCTGCAATTAATTGTCTTTGCAACCCTGCTTGTGACTGTCAGTGATGACCTGCATCACATCCAACAGGGCTCAGGCAGATTAAATGATTTGTACTCTACCCTGATTCAAAAAATAATCTTGGTTTAAGATTAAATTACCAACAAGACTGTTGTTCCCAACAGTACAGATGCAATGTTAGGGAAATACAGACAAAGAGTAGCTTTCCTATATATCCTCTTATGTTTAATTTGTCATTGATTTTTCCTGAATTATTTCAGTACAAATGAAAATAGGAAGAATTATTTTGGGAAAGAGAAAAAGTAGAATATTTTAATCATATTATTTTGAAAACCTTTTTTCTAACCAAGGTCTTGCAAGGCATCTCTTGCAAGAAATTGTCTCTTTAACATTAAGATTGAACAGCCAATAAGGTAACTGATGAATCTGCAAGGATCGGGGGTGAGGGAAAACCAGGTTTGCAAGTGTTTAAAAAGATTCCCATCTTTACTCTGAATCATGTGTTTCAGTGCTTTTTTTCATTGAAGTGCCACTACACAATATAGTGTTACAAAAGGATTAACCATTTTGGACCTGAGCAATTAGGTGCGTTCCTCCAGTAGAAAATGTCATGTCATTCAAATCCTATTTCTGCATTTGCCAGCTTGTGTATTCAAGTGGAGTCTGATCCACAACCTGATGAAGTTACAGACTGATTGATTTTCAAGTGAATTTTAGCTATAAACTTGTTCAGGCTGTGTTTTATTTCTTAAAGGCAAATATAGGAAAATGTTTGCAATCCTGGTTTATGATACTCTCTGGAAAATCTCAATGCTATTGTATTTTGGAAAAAAATAAAACAGCAATAGGTTGGAAGTGAAGTTGTTGACATGGACCAGCAGGGTTTTTCTGCAGGAGCAGAAAGTGATAAGCAAGTAACAAGAGAGCTTAAAAGATCTATCTGTGTGCTTAAATGCAGAATGTGACCTTTAATATATTGGGATACTACCTGCTTATAATCATACATGTGTGATTATTAAGTTGTCAGTGCAGAGAAGCAGTTGATTCTGTGATGTCATGGGAAACAGTTGACTGTGAAGTCATGGTGCAAATGAACAGCAAGCTGCAGAACAGCGCATTGTTGACTTTTCTCTTTAGTAAATGATGAGACTGAGTATTCACCTTGCTGTGTACAATTTGTATAGGAATAGAATTTTGTGTAATTTATGTAGCTCAAGTAAGAGTCACCTCAATTCTTTTCTCCCCAGCTCCATGAAACTTTAAAGAATCTTTCAGTCACTAGTTCACATACTACACACTTCTGATCTCCTTGTGCAAGTTTCATACCATGGAGTTCGCTATTCGTATTGCTTTATTAATCATAGTCATTGAAAGTGATTCATAAAATACAAGACATCAGTTGTTTATCACAGATGAGTCTTTTTTTAAAAAAAAATGTAATGAAAGCATTATTTGGGGCCTTAGAGCTACCTTGGGATGACTTCTTTATTAGAAACAATCAGCAGGAAACATCCCTTAGAAAATAATGCAAGCTTTTTCTCCAGTGTCTTATTTTTATTTCTTGTTTCTTATAACAGATTTTGATAAACCTGACTTCAAGAGAAGCATTGTTTGCTTTGAAGACTTAAGTGTTGGTGCTATTCTGACTGGAAAAGTGGAAAATGCAACACCATTTGGAGTTTTTGTTGATGTTGGTGTGGGAAAAGCAGGTTTGATCCCAGTGCGAAACATAACAGAAGCAAAATTATCTAAATTGAAGAAGAGAAGAAGTCTGGGGTTAGGTCCTGGAGAAAGAGTAGAAGTTAAAGTGCTTAATGTGGATATTCCTCGATTGAGGATAACATTGGATCTTATTCGTGTTTTATGAGAGATTTTTTTTTTTTTATGATTGAGCCTTCATTTCAAAGGTTAAGTAATGTCAGCAAGGTTCTGGAATTTCAGGCATTTAATGAGTGTGGAAAATGAACAATTTTTGAAACCTTCAGCCTTGCTTTTTCTTTTCTTTTTTTTAATGTAACAGTTTTTCCGCATTTCTTGAATCCTTTATGTTAATAATTGTTGAAACAGTTTATTGGATTACCTCCAAGCAACCTTGTTATTTTGTCTGCAGAGCAAATGAAATTCCAGGGGACTGTCAGACAGATCTCTTATCTGTTCTGTCTGTGCAAGATTTGCTGTCTCAATCTTTAGTTGGTACTGCAGGAGCAATCACATCTATGGCTCCCCTTCAAAAAACAGCCATTCAGTTTGCTGGTTTGCTGGTTTAGAGTCTGAAAGAAAGTAACTAGTTGTAGAAAAAAGTGATCTTAAATTAGTCAGTGATTATATCGCTTCAAAAGTAGACTGTAAAAAGAGTATCTGCTAATACTATTGATGGTTCAGAGATATTCAGCTTTAATTTATTTGAAAGACAGTATTAGGAGGTCTATTTACCTGTCTTACTATCGCTTGTTCAGTTATCACTGGATAACACTTGGATGTACGTTGGAGTTTAAGGAACTTTGCTCAAAGGTGTTAAGACATTTACGTTGTTCTACGCTTGTGCAAAATAAAGACATTTCTGGCCATCTTTTCTTGGTGTACTCATTCTACAAGTGATTTTACAGTTCTAGCTGTCTTTCTTTCCAACATGTGCTCCATTAGTAACACTTCAGCTTAAGGATGCAGCTTGTGATGATGCACTTACCTGAGCTTCTGAATGGTACATACTTTCCTGAGCTCTAGTCCTGGACTACAGCCCATGGCCTGATGTTGTTCCTGATTTAATAAAATAGTTCTCATCTGTCTTGAACTCCTTCAACTTGACAGTATATATATATTTTTTTCCATCTTTATTATAATGATTTTTTCTGCCTGTTTTGAGTGGAGAACATTTTTTCAACACTTTCTCCACACACTATGCTCACGTGAAGGCATGATTCTCTATTAAAAGCTTCTTGGTGTTTGTTGATGTTTGCAAAGCTTTTCTAGACTTCTGCTTTAAGAGTGCTTATTGTTTCCTGCTAGGAGTGCCTAGCTCATGAGGCTTATTTCTTCCATCTAGAGACTTTTTGGAGGTGTTTCAAAGAGTTTAACAATTTGGCAAAGGAAAGGAAATGGTATAGTGGCAGAAGAATTTCCAGCAACAGCAGATGTATGTGGCCTTTCCAGGAAATTTTTGGTGTATTGGACATTTATTTCTCTGAAGTCATCAAGCTTATAGGCAAGTTGGCAGAAACTCCTGTCTTTAAGGATAACCACAGACAACACCTATGGTGAGTGTTGGACATCTTTGATAACAATGTTTCTAACTACAAATGTCCAAATAGCTGTTGACATGGGGACTATCCAGTAGATAGGAAAAGGCTGGCATCATTTAATCTCCCAACTCTGTTTTAATTTTCAAAATTAAGAGCCAGCTGTAAACAGTGTACTTTGGAGATGTAAATAGCTATTTAGCAGATGAAAAAAGGGAGATGGATCTTACTAGTTTCACTACGTTTTGTCTACCAAGAAAAAAAGACCATTATGATGGTAAGTACAGCTTGCAATCATATTTCTCAGGTCTTTTGAAACTTCTGTCAATAGATTCTCTAAGTCCTGCTGAGCTTTGTTTAAGATCTCTACAGTATCTAAGCACTCATCAAATGAACTAATTAGCTTGACTTTTTCTAAGAAGGAGATAAATCTGATCTTCTCCTGAAACTTATTTAAATGGCTAAAATGAAGTGTATTTTCTCTTTTTGTTAATATTTTTTTTAATGTTTAATGTCTTGAGGACTGTAGCATGTTCTGCATTTTTGTGTATAACTCTTGGATGATCATAAAATTCCCCAAATGAAACACATCTCCTGGAGATTATCTTTCTCACTGTTAATTCACATCTACTTAATCGTGATGGCTCCAAGATTTAAAACAAAAAAACCTCCTTCATCCTGATCTTACTTAAATGCTTCAAATACATTTTCTCAGAAAAATAATAAAATATGACTCTTTAAATCTCACTAAAATTTTTAGTTTTGCCTTAAGCTGTTGATTCCAAGGCATCTACTCACAGTTCCACCTTTCCAAAGGAGAATCCAGGCCATTGATCTTAGCTGACAATCTGCTTTTTTAGTTCCACCCTCACTCAAACAGTCTGGTATTTTGCAATCACCTTCCTCCGATATACAGACCCGTAAGAAGAACTTCTAAAGATTTCCTGTGCTTTAGATGTTACACAAAGCAGAAGAATTCTTCTGCCAAACAAGATGGCACTTGTATGCCTGACTGTAGTAATGCAAATCGAGAGTTTAAAAGAAGCCATTTGTTTTGGTTTTATTCATGCCTCAGGCAGTTTTAGACAGCATATATCAATTTTCCAGAAACTTGTCAACCTCAGGAATGATTTAGTATGCTGTTAAACATAATAAAATCAATAGGAAAACAAATAGAATTTCCATGAGGAGCAGACAGTTGGAGAAGCTTGTCCATATGGCACATAGACATGCTGGAATTTGGGATTTTGTGGGGTATTTGTGTTAGGAAAATTGCATACTGAGTGAAAGTAATGCATAATTCAGGAGAACAAATAATCTAACAGCTTTGTGGTAGTGCATCTTGAACTTGGTGTCTGTATTTATTTAACAACAATTACACTTAGAAACTCTATGTCTGGAAGCTGCAAACCAAACATGAATCATATTTACCTCATTTCAGAGCTTTGTGTAAGGAGGGTTACCCGTTCTGCAGCAAATGCTGAGTTCATGATTCAGCCTGAATAGCACCTTTGCTTTTCTAGCTTTCCTGGGGGTAATTTATGTAGCTACTTGGATTTTCTTAAGGACATCCAACTTCAAGACTCTCTGTCCTGTAAGAAAGGTGGGGAACCAGTTGGCTATGCCAGTCCCTGTTTACTCCATGTCACTCCCTTTTGTTCAAGGTTGCCTTGAGAACTGTGAAGGAGTTGATGTGTCTCTGGATATGTGTAAAAGCTAGGCAAGTCACTAATTCCACTCCTCCCCATTAGAGGCCTTCTATAGGTTTGAGAGCACATGGGTTTCTGGTAAGTGCTTATAAGTGTTTTATCTTGATGAATTCTTGTGAAACCATGCTCCATAGAGCTTCACAAGTAACGTATCTGTTTCTTACAGCAAACCTCAGTGACTAGTTTTTAAAGAAGTTTGGTTGCTTGTTTCCAGTTGAGCCTCTAAATGGTCCCTTCAATGAACGTTGCAACTGTATGCTGGCTACAGGTACCTCCTGCCAGGAGGCTGTTGGAGAATGATGCTTATTCAGAGGTGTCTTTAGGAGCTGACCAGTTGCTTCCATCTAATAATCCATGTTGGAACTTTGACTAGTTGGGTGTTTTACCAGATGGACATAAATGAGTCACTCATGACAGGTCATCCTGGTCTCATGAAGCTTTTCTGCAAGTGATGGCAATTTCTTGAGAGGCAGAGTTGAATAGCACATCATAAGAAGTCTCTGTATTGCACCACAGACTTCATTATAGCGTCTGCAACTGTTAAAATTCTTGTCTGAGAGGCCTCAGTGCTGGAGTATTACTTCAGTGTGAGCTTGTCCAACAAAGCAGGCTGCTGTTAATCAATCTGCTGGTTTTCATGCTGTTCTTATAGCTGTTAGCTCTCCCCTGGGCATGTTTCTAGCTGCATCAAGCATTCTAAGAGTTTCTCTGTTTATTTGAATTGAGAGAGGACTGGTGGCCATAACCAGAGTGGGATGACTCTCATCCAGCTGAGAATTTTAAATCTAATTGAAAGTTGAGGGTAAAGCACTCAAATCTCATTTCACCCACTCTCTGTCCCTGACTAGGAGCTAACAAGCTTTTGAAATGGAACTGCTTAGTGCTTGTTGCACTGGTTAGGGCTTTTACCTTATTTGGCTTCTTCTTGAATTGAAGAAGCTTAAGGCATACTCTACACGAGTCCAATTAATATTATTGGACATAGGTTTTGTTTGTCTCCCTCTGTTGTTCTTCACAAGGAGCAACACGGAGGGAACACTTAGTAAACTGAGCCACATGATTTCTTTAGCTTTATAAAATCTGGTGGAGAGGTTGGTTGTCTTCAGCAAGTAATCAGGAGACCACCACCTCAGAAAAGTTAATCAAAGTGTTATTTTCTCCTTATCTTACAGATCCATTTATCTTACTATGCTTGTATGTTACTAAATCAAAACTTTTTTTCAGTATGCAGTCAGCTAAGCTGGAGTTTTGCATTTTCATATCTCAGCACCAGTCATGTTTCTGGTAAAGACTATGCCTTTATTTGTGGTCAGTGAACTTTTGTGTGTGTGACTCATGATGAGGTATGTGGGAGTAATGTCATGAGAAGAACTATTGTGCTTGCGGGTCATTTACAAATCCTGAATACAAGTGAAACCTTAGGAAAGTATTTTCACCTCACAATTTAATGTGTGGAATAGCTTGGCAGAGAGCAAAAACTGCCACATACCAGAGGCTCTGTATTGGCACTGTGACTGCTTTTTGTGTGTGTGGTGAGGAGAGAGGGAGTTAGGAAAGGGAAAATGGAGGGATTTGGAGAACAACATCCTGGAGATGTAAATGGTCTTATGGTAATGAACTAAGATGATGAAATGCGAATGGTAGTAACATAATGGTAATATAGTAATGGAATCTGAGCCTAGTTATTTCTTACTCCCTGTACCTCACATGAAAGTAAAAAGAGTAATTATAAGTATTTGTTATAGCTAAAGAAAATTGTGTATCTCACAGCAGTGCATATTGCCACTAAAGAGTAGTGTGGAACTGTTTGGCTTCAAGTGGGAGAAACACAATGTGCTGTTAATTGATTTGCTTCTCATTTCCCAATGTTGCTGTTTCTAACTAGTTTATTATGAGTAGATCAATTCTTGCTCATCAGTATTGTTGGCTGAGAGAGTGCGGCTGTCATACATAGCATGTGTGTCACCTGGCAACATGGCAGGGTGGGAGTGCTCCAGCATGGTGAACAGTTGCAACCACCAGAATTTTTACTCATTTATGCCTAATGGGAAGAGTCCTTGAAAGACTTGAGTTTGTCACGGCTTTCTTTGATCCCTTGAAATTAGTGTGCTGCTATCTTCATTCCGCAGGTTTAGATGCAGAGCCAATCAGAATCTGAAAACAGCAGAAAATCCGGCTACCTGTATACTTGATATAATTTTATTTCAAAGAGTATGTAGCATCAGTGATATAAGATCTGCATTGCTGAGAAACTTCTTTGTGTAAGCACATGCTTGTAAACCTCTAAAGCAATTGAATCTTTGCTTACCTGAAAGACTCTCCTGGTGTACTCCATGGCTGATATAGTTATTCAGTTTCAAATTTGAGCATATTCTCAGGGTGTTGTCTGTTATGAACTGTCTAGTTAGAATTAGTCCAAAGTAGCCGAGTATGTTAATCTTCATTCAGTGTTTTCTGAGGCCTTGTATTTTCTGGGACACACAAATGAGTGATAATCTAAGAGGTGAAAGAAGCATCTGATGTTTGCTGTTGGCAGACTCATAGTTTATTGTGTGTGATGATATTACATGGACACTATTCATGGAGAGGAAGGGCTGGTGGCAGAGCTTATAAAATGAATAAAAACATTGAAAATTATATAAAAGAAAAATGTCCTGACAATGGGAAATTCTTGACAGTCTCTGTCACAGTCTGTTTCCTACATTTTGGAGTATTCTCACTTGGATCAAGTTGCAATGGAGTGTTTCTTGGGGGACCAATTTCACTTTGCATACCTTCCATTGCTTGCAGACTTTGCTGGATCGTTGGAAAATCTGGCCCTTCTTAGAGACTAGCAAAACAACAATAAAAAATTCCCACCTATGGCAGTAGAACTTCAGCTCATCTCCAAAACCAAGACTGCCCATCGTCAAAACCCTCTGGAACAGTTCTGTTCCTTTTCCAGTTGTCAGGAGTGGCTTACTCAAGTTGATGCTTGTCTTTGAAGAGACTATCACTGCTTTATCATCATTTCTCTATGCAAGTCTCTTCCTCCCCTCCCTCTCCCCAGTACTCTGCAGTGAGTTATTTACTCAAAGGTAAACCTGAACACTGCAGAACTTTCTTTTAAAACAAATACAATTTCATTATTTCAGCATATGTTCTATGTCCTTTAAATGTAACTTGTATCTGGGTTTGTTACGAGAAACATTAGAACACTCCTAATAATCAGGGTGACAGTTACGGTATTAACTGATTTGGTGGCTATCAGATCACAACCATATGGGAAGGCATAACTACAGACTGTATCTGTTCAAGGAGAAATTCTTCATATTGTATTATCTTTAAATGTGGGAAAATATAGTAAAGGAATGGTGCTTAAATTGACAAAATCAGGCACCTGAGAGTTGGAAAGTGTTTAAGGGTGTCCTTTGGAGTCCTCCTGCTCTGCACTAAGTGAGGCCTGGGTTCCACAGGACAAATGTTATGCAATTACCTTGCCTGAGGCAAGGCAATGGTGTAGTGTATATCCATAATGTAAATGTAAGAGGCCAAAAATAGGTCTAAATGGTGTTTCCTACCCTCTGAGTGCATGACTTCACAGGCCAAAGGACATTCTTTCTCCAGAGATGTTATAATGTTCCTTCCTAGCTTGGTCTTTAAATGAGAGACTAAAAACCGGTTAGGAGCAGAAGGAAAGACAGTGGTCCTGACACCAGTCTCTGCTGGATTCAGTCTTACCCCATTACAGACATCATACCACAAGACCCCTCTTATGAGCTTATTGAGTCCTTTTTTAAAACCCATTTGGCAATGTAGCCAACAGAAGCTAATTATTGTATTCTGTGTATAAAAACAGTAAGTGGAGGGAACCCCGACCAAACTGACTCACCGTCAGTAAACTGGGATTTCCATTGTACCCAAATGGGAGTGTGACTGTTCAGATGGGATTTACATTAAGGTGGCATGTTTCAGAACAGGCAACGCTATGTTTCAGTAGTATCAGCTTCCTTGTCAAATCTACAGAAGCTAACAATTTGGGCTGTAAAAGTAGTGTTAATTACAACATTAGTGTTGATAGTGTTTCAAACTGAAGCTTTGCTGGTCATAATAAAGTGAGCAACCCTGACCTTGGAGGCAGACTTTGTTAAGTTAGAATACGTATAAACAATTACAGCATTACAGCAGCTCCCCTCTATCTTGATGATAATAAAAAAGTACAATTGTAGCTGGAAAATGAATGTCCAATATGCTTATTACATAAGAAAAATATAAATATGTGTGACATATTTGTTCCATTATTTCATTTCTGTTTGTAAACTACCTTCATAGGCAAATCTATTTTGTATATTTCTGGCTAATTGCTGGCAAGATAGACATAAATATGTCTAGGAATAGACATGCTATAAACTATCCAGAGGTTTTTTTTTTATTAAAAGTGGTTTTGTGTTTTTAAAAATAGGGTGGTTTTGGTCAGATGATCTTCACTCTGCAGAGCAGCAGATCAACATGCCAAGTAAAGCCTTTCATTTGGTTGAGGGAGCAGGTTTATAGTTTTCTACTGGTGCAGAAAACAGGCATGGTTTTTGGTTTTGTTTTCCTGCAGCTAAAACTATTTGCAGGAATGACTTACTAAATAGTTAATTAATGAAGCTGCACCTTAGAAACATCTACTCTGAGTGATTTTTCTAAATTTTTCTTTTATCCTCCCAGTGGCTTTAGCACTTGTAAAGATCTGGTGTTGCATACTTCTTCTAATAGCATCCTAAGGGAGCAAAGCTCATCTGAGCAACAAAAATAAAAGAGATGGGGAAAAATTCAAGAGACACAAGTGTACTGTATTATTTGTGTGCAGTGTCCTTCTGTATCCTGCAGAAACACCTGTTGTTTTTTTCATTCAAACTCAGCTAAATGGTACCTCACTAAAATGATTCTTCAAGGAGCTTATACCAAAGAGAATAAGAAAATTTTAGTAAGTAAAATGTTATCAGTGGAACAGAGATTGACTGTTCATTGTGCCTGGTATATATTGCTTTGTCTAACAACTCGCCCCAGCAGGCTTACAATTGTGCTCTCTCTGAAGACCCTCCCAGCTGCAAGACCTGATTGATGGAATCTGTGGGCAGATGCGCTTGCCAGACTCCAATAAAGACGGGGCCTTGGGAAAATCTAAGGCAATTATTGACGGGCAGCAATCCACTAATCAGACAATTTCAAAATTAATCCCACAGTCCCTTACTGTATTAGCTTTCTTCCTTGTTTGTATTTATACAGCAAATTCATGACTTCAGTGAATACTCTTCCTTCCAGCCCAATTATGCCTCTCTGAGGGCATTAAATTAAAAACAGAAGAAATATTGAAAGTGGCTTGCAATTAGTTTCTCCAAAAGGTGGTATGGCACTTGCAGGCTGGGGTTCTTAATATGATGCTTTATAATAAAAGTAAACAGAATTTTTTTCATCATGCAAGCAAGGCAAGTATTCCTAATGTGTCTTGTTATGAAACGGCCTATATATAATGAGAGAAAAAAGTGATTTGATTTTGGAGTTTAATTATATTACCATAAAAATCTTCTAGAGTAACTGACAAGTCCACAGTGTCTCCAAATAACATAAATAGGTTTTTGTTTATGCATTTTGATTTATCTTTCCCTTGTTTTATTTTGATAACTTTATAATACAAAATTGCATTGCATTTGATTGTAACTTGCCTTTTAAATGAAGACTGATCCAAATAGAATATTTATTTCATGTTGAAATGAAATACAGAACCCTCTTTATGGTGTAACTGCTTAAACATGAGTCACTGCCTAGAGTGCTTTGTCGTGAACACTGTATCTCATACTTTTGAAATTTGAAATTCTGTGTTGAGTTCTTGCAGTGGCTGCAGAGTTGTTTCAGCAGATCTGAACCTGAATGTAGAATTTCACTTTTTATTATCAAAAAGGGCCAAAGAGAGACATCATTTTAAAGGCATTATTTTGCATCTTAGCACTGCAGGTTGGTATTGCCTGGGATGGTAAGGGCACTGTGTATTTCTACTGTTTCCCACATGTGGTAGGAAGCATGCAATATAATTTTTCGCTTATTACTGATCAATTTACTTTCATGTATAGAGGAATTTAATAAAAAATAAGAGATGATCCACTTGAAAGTCAGCGGGTAAACTCAGTGCATGCATAGGTTGGAGAGTAGATGGTGCAGTGCGAATTAAAAAGCGCAGAAGGTGTTTCCTAGTTGAGAAATATGTGGGGCAGCGATTTGACTGGAGCTGCTCAGACTTAAAGAATTTCAGGGCACCTTTGGTGGGTTCAGCCTATTTCTCTGATTCTCAGATTTCCATCTATACACCACCTTGAATGGATGCTGTGGAAAAAAAAAAAAGAAGTGTTGTGAAATTTTTATTGGGTTTTATTAAAAGTATTGAATTGGTGTAATTTTCCAGTAAAAAGGATACATAATTCTGTAAGTGACAGCAGAGCTGATTAACTCCGATCTTTTTAAGTAAATTACATGGAGCTGGTGAAAATACAGTTATAAGCACGCAACCTTGTCCTCTAGTTTGAACAAAAAAACTGAATGAACAGTGTCCCTTTAGGGCTTCTGTAGTCACAAGTTGGGATTGATTCATAGGGATGGAGGACATAGGCAGCAAGAGTTATACCCTAAGTAAACTGTTACCTGATTATTCAAATGATTTCTCTCTTTCCAGAGCTATGCAGTGGCTTGTCATGGGAAAGGGCTAAGGTAACACTCTTTTATGATAAGGTACATTTAGACAAGAAGATGAGGCTCATAAGGCACTAGGGTAAATTTCCTGTCCTTTCTTTATACCCCAGTGTCCAACAATGCTCCTGCAATGATGCCAAGCTGCTTTTCCTAATGCAAGCAAAATCCAGGATGGAGCTACTGGTAGGCCTTGTTTTATATCACTTTGATTTATTGCAGAAGTTTTTAACACCCCATAGTTCTTTGAATAAAATAAAACAAGAAAACCTATAACAATCAGCAACAACACAATCCGAGGAGCCTTTCATCTTCATTATGAACTAATTAAGTTGTTGATTACCTAGAGATTAACACCGCTCTGTGTAACAAAATATGCATTCTGTGAGTAGGAAGCTCCGTAAGGTAACAGCTCATGCGATTTGGCATATTTCAATCCAATTCAGGGGGACACAGCCTGAAAACTGGGAGTCTAGCAAACAAAAAAGGTTATCCAGATTTCTGCCCACCCTCCCTTCATCGAGGCATTTAGAGGATGTGCACTTAGACCAAAAAGTCTGGAAGATATCTTTTTAAATCTATCAATCCAGCAAATAGATTTCATAATCAGTGATTAAAAGGAGCTTTAAAAATCACAGTGCTCATTAAGAAACCAGTGTTTGATGAGCTGAATTCACAGCTCAGTGATGCTGGTAGAGCTTTGCCCTTTGGCAACGGGCTGAGCTTGAATGTTTCAGAGCCTGAGATCCTTTTGTATAACTAAATAATATTTTGGTAAATGGGGGCAGCTCTTCAGTCCAAATCTGCCTAGAGGGATCCTTCTCACACTGTAGTTCAGCTGGCTGATCATGTCACTAGTTGTGGGCATTCCTTTGTCCTCTTTTTATATGTGCAGGTGGATTCACACCACTGGCTTTGAATATGCCACCAGCTGCCAGCAGCTTTTGGCTACAGTTGACCTGGGTTAAGATAGAGCTGGCGACCACAAAGTAAAAGCTGGCATTACCAAACCCAGAAGCTCTTTTTTGCCCTTTAGTGGTTCCTGCTTCTTAAGCAACAGCAATTAGGTTTGTGTGGCACAATAAACAAAAATAGAAAGTGCGTTCATATGGATAAGGTAAAGATTAAAGCTCTTGTGCTCTCAGCTGCACACTGAATAGCTCGTGGTTTTATATGCTTTTAAATAGGAGAGCTGCGTAACATGACCCTTTAGTTGAAAGGATGCAGGATCACTAGACTCCCATCTGGATTATTACATTCAATTTAGGCCACATGAACTCCTGTGCTGAAGGTGTACATCTAAGAAAATGGTTGTGAATTGAGCGTGACTTGCATAAAAGAGCAAGTTGCACCTATTCTCTCTTGGAAAGCATCTGCTTTTAGTTAAAATCACAGTTGGCTTGCCAGCCAGCTATGGGGCCCCCATCTTCTTTTCTGTATCACCCCACATTCACATGCTTAATATACTAGTAATTTTATTACAGAGCTGTGGTCAAGACTCTGTGGCTAAGGTTGCAACCAGGTTCTTATATAAGTTCTGTTTTTTGTCTGCCCCACTAGTGCTTTCACTGGGAAAATTGACTTGAAAATTGGCAACATTCACTCTGCACTTCATATCCATATATTTACATTCTCGGGCGTGTTTAATTGTCTTGCTCCCTGCTTTACTAGTCTTTCAACTTTAATGTTAATTATTGGGCTCCACTAAAGGTAAGCCTTTCTTGGTGTCTTTTAATTATAATAAGGCCCTAGGCAGTTGGGTTACTATGACCACTGCATACTACCCAGTTCTTGGTTGTGGGTTTCAGTTGCCTTGGTGTGGGTTATTCATAAACTGGAAGCTCTTTGGCTTTTTGTTGAATATGAGTGTTTTGAATGTCCCAGTCTACAACTCAAAACTCTTCCTACTGCTGCAGTAAAAATAAGTGGTAATAAACATTCAAACAATTAATAGATCCAACCTGGCTCCAGTTGAAGCTGATGATAGAATTTCCGCCAACATCAACACGAATGGTATGCAACCATGGCTTTAATTTTGTAAACAGCCATAGGTGCTAACTCATCCTGCTGTCTAAGCTAAACCGGTAATTTTTTCCAAGCATTGTTTCCTTGTCATTGTAAAAATTGAAATAACTTTTGGCAAGACACTGGAAGTCTGCACATTTGAATGTAGGGGGTATGTGTGTAGCAGGGTTGACCACTTATAATAGGCAGATTATTTTTTAAATTATGTGGAATTTGAAGAAGTGTATTTCAAGTAGGTCCTTATTTTCTTTTTCTATTTACTTTTCTGATCACTTTTTAAATGCAAAAGCTACGATTGCTCACAGAAGCAGAGTAGTGGTAAGAGGATTTGCAAGCAGCCAGTTGACTTTAGCACCTTAATTTTTGTTCCAAAGTGAATTTGGATTAAAGCAAGGTGGCAAAGTCTCAATTTATAATGCAGTAACTGTTGTTATTCCATAGAGGAGGACATTTTTCTTATTCAATCTGGTCCAGTTTCATGTAATTTCTGAATAGTTTATACTGACTATGTATAGGAAAGCTGTGAAGGATCCTATATCCAAAAGTTACTTAACAGCATCCAATCCTTTAAATAATTGACATTTCCCCACTCAGCATTCTCTGCATATGATTAACTTTTTAAAAATGAACCAGTGTTTTATAAATCCTTTACTTTTTTTCCCGAGTTTTACCTTGACTATATAAATACATGCAATCAAAAGACATTCAAACTGATGAAAAAGCCAAAATTATTTGCAAGAAACAGGTCCTTTGCTACTTTCAAAACAGATTTGATGAAGGTCACAAATTGAAAAACAAACAAAAACAGAAGAAAGTCTGCTGCTATAAGAGAGAACCTATTAAAATAAGGCTAAGGGTGATGGTGAAGATGGCAAGGGGAGGCAAGTATAAAAGTGGAATTGAAGACAATTTCAAGCAAAGGCAGAATGGATAAACTTGAATACTCTTGGGAATGTTGGTTGGCCTGTAATACCTTATTTTGGAAAAAAAAAAAAAGTAATATTTTTTTAAAGTATGTAGATTTTTCTCCTCTGAATTTTTTGGCCTATTCATTATGCCTTTGGTGCAAATTTCTCAGACTTGCAAGGCATTAATTAATGTAAAGTGCAGTACCCTTGCCTCTTAAGTATAAATTCCCACTCATTCAGGGAAAACCTCTGTTCTTCTTACAGAAGGAATACAGTTCTACTATGTGATGAAGAAGTTGTGTCTGAGAAATCTGTGCAAAGTTGATAATCTCAAAAGTGTAGCGCAGACTCTGCCAGTAGGACTGGTCCAAAGAGGGGTCTGTCTTATGGCACTGTGCATGTTTGGAGGAACAGATTGCAGACCTCACACCACAGTAACTGTAGCTTCTAGCTTTCAACAGGTCATGGTATTATTAGAGATGCAGCCATAAACTACACATCTGCCAGAGAAATTGAGGAAGTGCTTGGGCTGTAGTTGTAGCTGGGTGATCCCAGGAATCTCTCTGGTCCAATATGGACTTGGAGGAATATATAGAAATTGGTCATTCCTACTTAAATGAGAATAGCTAAGTGTAGAAATTCTTTGAAAATTCCTTTTTCAGATTTGGAATAGTTCACTCCTCTGATCTGAGAGGTAATATGAAATCATACTGTATTACTGCTAGCCTGTTAATTGAGCTAGTACATTCCCTGTCAAATTGTACTTTGTTTTATTGAATATGGGAAGTCTTAACGTGTTCTTTGACAGCAAGACCCTCTGCAAACCAATAACCTGATGTATCTTTATTGTATTCCTAGCACAGGGAGTTGTCACTAGTCTATACTCTGCAGAGAGGGTTTGAGATAGATCTCTTCAAAGATCAGGCTCTTTAGGAGGCTACATTGTGAAATCTGCCTTGTTGGTTTATTTGTGTGTATTGCAGTTGTAAACTTAGTAATGCATATCTTAAAATTCGTGTAACTCAGTATGACGCTGTTTACTAACTTCATGAGATATATATCAGTTTAAGAAAATCACTCACATTATATATAAATGCTAATAAAATAAAATCCCTTAGCAGTCAAAGGAATTAGCCCATATATGAGTGAAATACCAAGACAGGTCTTGTTATTTTTATGAAACTGTGAATAATATAAGTATCCAATTGATAAAATTTTATTAAAGCTGACAGCCCTTAAGTGATCTAAGTGGTAAATATTGAAATGAAGTTTCAACAACACTGCAGTACCAAGGGAGGCCTAAGGCAGTAATAAGGATTAAACAATGATTTAATGTTGTTCCTTGGGGGTAGGGATTGTTGTTTTAATGGAGAGCAAAAGCTCACTTCCTTCTAAATAATTAAACTGTGATTTGAGAAATTGATCTAAGGTAGTTGTAGTGGTTTGTTAAGTCCGAAAGAGATAAATGAAGGCAAAGTGTCCTGGGGCAAGGAGAAGTCAGGGGAGAGTAGTGAAGAGATAGTTTTGCAAGATAGATTCATGACAAGTGTCCCTTGGGAAGGAGGAAGCTGGCAATGAGCATATTTTATCTTTTATTTGTAATGTAAACAGACTTGTGCTGCCTGAGGCTGGATAATAGCTAATGAGCAGGGGGTTTCCATGGGGTGCAGATTTTATTAGTACAGCTTATAAAAAACAGAGCTAAATTAAAAATGTGGTGTCTTCTAGACAATCCGATAATCAGTGATGCTACAGGGAGCACCTCCACCTAAGCAGAGCGAGTGTATTAGCATATGCATGCAAAATTTCCAAACAATTTGTTCAGCAGTTTTTGTGAGCTGAATGGCTTTCCCATTCTCATAGTAGAAGGTGGATTTCACGTAATAGGGCTGGATATTTTGGACTGTCTTAGGAATGCAGGAATGAAGGAATTTTGTAATGTGTTTCAAATCTGTCATTTGTATATAAGCAGTGGGAGACTTGGCCAGAGAACTTCTCATCATATGTGCCCCTTGAATGGTTGTTACAAATGAGATGACAGCGAGGATTGTGGTAGAGATGGGATATAAGTGGAAAAAGAAAGAGAAAACTCTGCCTAATTAGATAATTGCTTAAAGTAGCTTCCTTGGGGTTAATGTGATCCACAATTCTGAATAGTTCTAGACTTCTGATGCAGACCTTCCAAATTTGTGGTGGATGGTTTCCAATTAACCTCTCCACTCAGTCTGTATGCACATAACACAGTTTAGAAACATAATTAAATTGAGTTAGCATCCAAGAAATCATTTAAATTCCCTCTCCTTCTTGGAAAAGACTGTCTCTGTGCTCAAGCCATGCCTTCAGGTGTAGATACAAATGGGCAGGGTACATGTTGTTTGTTCAGAATGATGTTGCATTTGGGCTGTAGCACATCAAAGGGGAAATGAGTTGAAATATCAAAAGCCCCTGAGGACATGCACCACTGTCTAACAAAGTCTTGTGCCTACCACTGCAAACGCCTTTGTTTTTCTCAGCACCAAAGGCAAATCTCAGAAGCCAAATTCAATGAATGGTGATGGAGCATGAATGGTGAAAGACTTCTAGAACTCACATTTTACAATATACATAGTTTCCATCAGTATGGATATTCCAACAGCATCAGGATCTATGTGACTTAATAAATGAGTTCTACTGAAATGGGAAAAATTAACAGAAATGTGGTTGTATATGTCACTCCAGGCTGTAAGAACTACTAGTATTAAAGCTAAGGTGACACAATCAGAAGTATATCTTTGCCCCACCTGCTGCTCTCCATGCACTAAAATGAGAAAACAGTAGTGAAACCATGCAAGCAGATAAATGTGTATAAAACTATTTGCTGGTTTCATTTTTCCAAGCAAACTGCTGTTCTATTTTGGATACATTGTACTGTAATTAAAGGAAAACCTTAGAACTATCTGGTGTACAATCAATCTTATTGCTCCCTATTCCTCAGGCTGGTTTTTTTGAAAGAAAACCTCAAACAATGATTGAACAATCATTGTTATTATTTACTGATGGTTTTCCATAAGTTTTAGGCAGATTGAAAGTTCTAGTCTTCATAGTTTCTTACAGTGCACCCCTTGATGCACCCTGAAGGGTATGCACTCTGGCTGTTTGGGTATTCTCCAACTGTTCTGACTGGTGACTGAAATCCATCCTGTGTCTGCACTCAGTTTCTGTCAGAAAGAATAAAAAGTGTGTAGAATGTTATGGTTTTTTGTGTTCATTTGTTAGGCTGGACTTGGTTTTGCATGTGTACATTGTGTTTTTATTTCTGTTGAAGAACATAAGGTGGAAGAAATGTCTTCTGTCTTGCTCTTGGAGCCAGAAGATGGAAGAACTCAGTCTCAGAAAATAAGTTTATCCTTCCCACAGGAGTTCATACCATGGGATCAACCCGTTCCTAAGAAGGTTTCTGTCTCTTGAGGCAAACTCTGCTTTATGGAGAGCTTCACTGAATGAGACAAATGCTACACACCTGAGGTTTTTAGGAAGCCCTTTGAGGAGATGAACTGGGAATTCTGAACATGATTCAAGTTCTGTGGAAAGCCAAGTTAGGGAGCTGGGACAGGGCTGACATGTTTATGGTAATTCATATTAGTAAGGAGGTGTTTTCACAGTATCATTGAGGTTGGAAGGCACCGCTAGAGATTGTAGTCTAATCTCCCTGCTCAGAGTGACATATATTCAGGGCCATGTATTTTAGTACTTGACATCAGCTGGATTTTCCAAAGGTCTCAGTACTTCCTATGTAGGTGTGTCACAATGCTCTAGTCCACACCTGAGGGAAGGATGGTGTAGGTGAATGAAAGTTGTCACCTGCCATAATAAAAGGCTAATGATAGAAGTGTTAATTGGTTTTTGTTACGTTCAGCTTAATATCCATATAAAACACCAAAATATTTCTAGGACATGGAATTAACCCAAATAAAATACTGAAAAACTCTTTCCTGTGCCCTGAAGAGGTTCTTCTGCTACCAGGTATTGAGACTTGTCAATCAATAATAATGAGAAGCAATACTAGTTGAATAATAACTATGACTCTGTAGGTAATCTTGATGTCACTGACATGTGAGTTTGTGTTACCAGTTCAGCTGTTTTGGAACAGGAAGAACTGGTCAAAGTGAGTTAAGTGAAGCATTTTACAACTGAAAACTTATATTCTGGTCCTCTAGAGAGCCAGGATCTCCATCTATTTCAGTAGACCAGTACTGTTCTGTGTGCCCAAGGTGAGACCCAAGATACCTACTCCATACAGACCCAGATTTTACGTTCAGTCTTCTGTAAGGATACAAAACACAGTTTTGGATATCGCAACGTAACATTTCATGATTATTTTTTTCTTCAGGGAGAGGGATGGTCTGTTTTAGATGATCAGTTGGTACACGTTACTGATAGGAAGATCAATAAAGGCTGATTATCTGCTTACTAGGGTGTCAGGAGACAGTTACATTCTTGCCTTTGCCCTGGGCTTCCATCATGCAAGTCACTTGTCTTGCTAGGCTTCCACTTGCCATGTATACAACAGTAGTAAAAGCAGTTCCTTCCTTACTGCTTTTCTAATCTGACTACTTTGTTTTGATGATCACCCCTTAGTGCAGCAAGTGCCCCGTTCTCTACGTCTGAAATGGAGCCGAAATAAGATCTTGAAAATTAATGTGAAGAGCTTTGTCGTTGTTGGCTTGAAACACATTTTTGCCATGGCCAGATGACAACAGCTTCTTTTTTTGTAGCAAACGTTATGTTTTGACTTAAATACAGCAAAATCTTCAACATGATGAAATGGCAAAAAATGTAACAGTTCATCATGCTACAAAGTATAAACAATCATCAAACAGGTGAAAAATACATTAAAGAAGAATAAAACTTCAAACAGTTTTTAAGTAGTTCACTTTTATGTTTTAATAGCTCTTTAGGAGCCTGTAAATAGAAAGTCAATTGGATTTCAGACTTGTTTCCATAGTTGTATTACACACAGGGAGTATTCAATAAAGCAAATCTTTTATTTAGTTCCTGACAGGTAATTAAAATGTGCCTCTGCATTTTCTTGTCTGTTACAGTAGGAAATAATATCAAAGATTTCTAGAGTTTACAAGTATTCGTAAATATCTTGCAACTTAATTTTATCTTTTGGGCTTCAAACCTAATGCTAACTGGAAGTCTTTAGTTAGTGGAAAGTTTGAGTCCTGTTTGGCATACTAGGCCTAACATTTATTTTTTCCTGCAAAGATTTGCTCTCAGCTTCAAAGATTCCAAGTCGCATTTACACATTTTTCAAATAAACTGGAGGGAGAGCCGAATATGTAGAAAGAAAGTAACCAGAAACAGATCACATTTAGAAAAAAAAAGAAAGAAAAAAAAATATATTGTGTCTACATTCCTGAAAATATTGAGGGGCGGATGTTCTTGAGGGTTAAAGAAGTATGAAATACTTTTAATTGCTTAGTAGTCAATGAAATTGTATTTTTTTCAAGCATCTGCTATTTTTCTAAGTACTGTTCCACACAGGACCATTTAGTGCTGCAGTCTTACTACTATATATATATTTTAGCCATTTTAGAAGACAGCACCTGTGAATGTCAAAGAAATGCTAGAGCAACATTTCTTTTTATTGCTGACATGCTACCCGCATCAGTCTGGCTAAATCAGAAACTTTCAGTCTTTGTGTTTTTATAGGATTGTATGTGATGGCACCATGAGGTAAGATTTCACAGCTGGGGCTCATATAAAGATTAAGCTGCCTTATACCAGCCCTACTTTTTTAAAAATTTATTTTCTGTTATATCATTGTAGTTTCTTGCCCTTAAATTGTTTCAGTACCCCCTGCAGGGCATGGTGACCTGGAGACCTACCAGGATTAGAAATAACTGTATCAAAATGCCTGTATTAGGAAACTAACTTTACAGAAAACTGCCTCTATGCTGTTCCTTGTGTATTTCCCAGATATGTAGAGGAAGATGGTTTTGGGAAGGTCTTTATCAATTATACTGATTAAGAACAGGTTTATGATAATTAAGATTGATTTCAGGTTTGCTTTTGATAACTTTCCCCTGTGATGAATTTCTGACGCCTTTTCATTTTGGCTACAATTACCTGACTGCATCAGTAACCAATGGCTGTGTTCTTCATGCAAGGTTAAGCATTGTTTTTACTCCCTATGTCTATCTAAAACTGTTGTGATTTTCTTTAAATTGGGCGTGTTTAAGGCAATGTGTCATTTTTCAGGTGTGTCATGTGGATCCTCCTGTTAACAGCATTTTTTAAGACTGTCATACTCCATGGTTTTGGATCAGCTTGGTACTATTGGGGGGGGGCAGGGCTGATGGGCACAGAGAGGAAAGGTTGGGGATACTGGAGTCATAAGAAGTGCTCTGGGATAGACTCAGTAGCCATGGGGCTTCCCAACCTGCTCTGGGAAGACTGTACAAAGGGACTTTTGACTTCCAGGTGTCCGTGTTTAAATGGAGGCAGGAGTGTCCAAAGGGAACAATATCAGCTACTCAAGGATTGCCAGCTTGGGCGGTTGACTATTGCAGGTCCGTTGAGTAACGTGACTAGTTACAACTATTACTTGACATACAAATGCATCTCTGTTCCTTGCTGAGGCTTGACATTTAGCAATAGGCCTATGTTTTATGAGTATTAAGATATCCTAGCTGTAGTATTAACTTGTACAATAACTGGTATAACTTCCCCACCCTCACTATTTCTTTTATGTTGGAGTTAGAAGAACAATTACAGTCTTTATTGTCCTTTAAAAATGAGCTTGGTGAAATTATTATAGAAGTGCTGTAATCTCAACAGAAGGATAAGATTTGCAGTATTTCTGATAGGCTCAGGCCAATAAAATTCTAGGAAAAAAAAGCCTAAGCTGCAGGAATTTACAGGGATTTATGAGTTCTTGGCACAACTGGGTGTAACAGTTTGCATCAATAGCCATTTTATCAAAAAGAAAAATTAAAGAGTTGTGTAGCACATGGTGTTTGCTATGGTGGAAAAAGTCCTCATTTCTGGGTTACTCTTGGCTCTGTCTATTGTCAGAGCTAATCACACTGAGCGCTTCATCTGTTCATTAACATAATACTGTATTTACATCACATAAAAATACGTTTCTTTTCATATTCAGCTTTGTAGCTTCTTTAAACCTGTCTTTTATCTGTTGCTCTTACATTTCTAACTCACTTATTGCATTTGCAGATACTGCAACGAATGTATGTGTTTTATAAACCTAACAGAATGACTTGTGTACTGATTGATGGAAAATCAGTTGTTCAGTTGCTGAGCAATGACTGATTTTCCAATGCAGCTGCTCCAGCTGTGCTACAGATGCTATTTTTTCTCAGATATCATAGATGGTGTTGTAAGCTATCAAATACGATCCTTAATTGTACAGATCTCTGAGAAATCAGTCATTTCAGCAGTTAATGACCATTTGGTTACCATCTTCAACTACAACTTTGAGTTTTTACCTAGGAAGTTTGCAATTAGCATTGCCACTTGGAGGCTACTTTGGTGTGTTTTGCAAGAAGCTGGTTTGAAATCTGTGACGTAAGAAAATGCTTGTCACAGAAAATTACAGTTCATTACAAAATGCTGTAGCCAATAGCATGTGCTGATGACAGCAAGCCTTTTCCCTGGAACGCATTTCACGTTCCAGGATTTCTTTTCAAACCTTGCTCAGCTGTGTATGACTAATAAATAATAGAGGAAAGTATAACTCAACAGAAAATTTGCAGACCTTCTTTTGATCTGGGGAAGCAGACTTTGATTGCTTGGTATTCTTTTAGATGACCTTCATAATTTAGTTGCAGGCTGTGATTTGGCTCTGCTATCCATTTTCACAGCAGCATAAAATATTAAAGTTAAGCAATATCAATAATTCATAGTTTTATGGCATAGGGCATATCAGTGAAAGGATGATTTGGATTTGCTAAAATTAAAAGTGCAACTCTGCTTAAGGTACAAATGCAAGTTTAGGGCTTTTAATGCTCCTCATGGGAGAGGAAACCAAACTAAGTCTCATGTTTCATTGAAAGAGGAACTGCAGTTTTGGTAGGTGTGCTGTCATTTGTACATTTAGCCTCCTAATCACAGCACAGCAATGTGTCCACTTGCTAAAATAGACTTGTTGGCAGACTGTGTCCTTTTTTTCCTATCTTCCTCAAAAAAAAAAAATTTCTTACAGCTTTCTCCCTGGTATAAATTCTGTTTTTAAAGACCCAGTTACTACTGGAATTGAGAGTGTGGCTGGTTGCAGAGCAGAGAGAACTGGAAACAAAGCATGGTCTGGCTTCTAAATCTGGTTTTCACAGTGTCCTACAGGCAGATCACTTTGGGTGTCCTGCCATCTCCTGCATTTAATTAGAAGCTCTTCAGGAAGAAGTGGTTTTCAGTGTCTAATCCCACAGGCCTCTGATTTCAGTGGACTGAAGCACTGAAACATCATTAATAGGAAATTAAAATGCAATTCGTTCCCACTCCAGCTTCTAGAACATTGTCTTTTCCTTGATGTTTTCTCTTTTAAAATTAACTTGATGTCTCCTTTGTCTAGTCTTTTCTGCCACTAAATACATTTCTTAATGGTATAAAATGCTAGGTGACTGAATAGTCTGGTAGACTTCCATGCAGTAATTTTTTGAATAGTCATTTATGCTTGTCCTGTGTGTAAGGCAATATCCTTATTCACGTCCATTTCTTCAGAACTGATATTCTTCCAAAACAGCAATAAAAAGTCCTTCCCCTTTTCAGTTGTAACTGATATCTTTCAAAGCCACTCTACTGAAGACATTTTAGAATGAATGTATGCTTTCCTTCTGTAAGTTTTTTTCTAGTGCCTTCTCATTCAAGTGAAAGGGAGATAGAAGGGTTCCCTCTGCTTCTTTTCCTTTGGTAAATTACACGGCTTTTCAACAAAGACCCCTCTAGCAAATATAGGATGCAATTAAAGGAGAAGGAATCCCAAACCAAATTCCCACTGGGGCTACTAGTTTTTATTTAAGCAAGAGCAAACTTCCCTCAAAATTAAATACCTCCCTCTTTCCATTTAAATGGTATGAAATGGCTCTGTCATTTTAGTATTTTTGTCACAGTCAGGAAGGCTGCAAGCTGTACTTGCTGCAGAAGAAACTAGAGAAGACATGATTTCCAGCTGTGATTGTGTGATAACCAGGTAAACTGTGAAAAAAAGGCAAACCAAGCCCTGGCTTATCTTCATGTAAGTCTGTGCATGTTCATGCCTGGCATACAGCAGGAGGATTCATCTTTTAAATTCTGGCCTATTTTGGAAATCTGGGTGAGCTGTAGGGATCAGGCTGCAAGAAGGCAGCTTCAGCAGTCAGGGAGCAAACAAATAGTTCAGTTCTTCTGGCTCAGAGGAGATCCTGGAAGGAGATGATGTAAGCACTTCCATTCAGCATTGGTGTTGCAGGAAATAAGGAAAACGGAGATCTTTTCCATTGCTACATGTCCTGTCAGTACATGAAAGGAATTGCAAATTGCAGTTGAACATACATCAGGGATACTTTGACCTCTTCAGCTAAACCTGTGGATTAGCTTCAGTTACTTAGGGAAAAGCAGGTTGTAATAGAAGAACTTTGTCTTCCTGAGCCCTTGACTCATTTTTGCCCCTGGTTTAACTCTTCCCTGAACATCTCTGCCATTCTGCTGTGACCAAAGACTTCAGAACTGACCCTTCAGTCATATTTGTTTTCTTCTAGGTAGACGTGCTGCTCTTGCTGTATGCAAGCAGGTTACAGACAGCTGTTTTCTGGCAGTAAGAGAAGAGGTAAGTAGGCACTGTCATTGCCTTATCTGCCAAAATGTGTAAGACAGGTGGTCATCCAACTTCACTTAAACTCCTGTACCAAGTATGAAATCTTGTTTTGCCTATGTCTGGTGAATTACATAGCCCTCTACTTTAATGAATCTAGTTTCCCTGCAAGTACTTACAGGCTGTAACTGAGTTATCTCTTGACTGCTGCACGTAGTCTATCTCAACAAAGCTCTGTCAGGGTGCATGTGGCCTTCCGAGTACTTATCTTCTGAGCCATTTCTCGCCTTCATCTTAAGATGTCTTAAGAGTGTTTTTTTTGTAGCCATTTCCAATTCCTTCCCATCTTTTGAAGTAATGAAGACATCATAACTGTAGGCATATCAGTACTGTTTTTGCTATAAATGGTGGAAAGGAAGCCCTCCAGAATGCTCTTCTGCTTAATAGACCAAGACTTTGCTTAGTTACATACATTGATACTCAGTGCTCTTTCTTCCCCTTTTAGACCCTTTCCAACTCACCATGCTCCTTTTCTCAATCATATATAAAATGTCTAGTTCTTTATCCCAAAGTATATAGTTATGAGGAATATTATTAAAAATACTGTGATTTTGCTGCCTTTTCATTAGGCAATTCAGATCTCACTGTGTGAAAGACCTGTCATTGCCTTCATTTATGGTTGCACCCACTTTGTGTTGAACCTTTTAAGGATCACAGTGATTCAATAAATAAATAAATGTCACATATTTATGAAAGACCTTGAACTTCAACTGCTTTCATCTGTTGCTTTCATTTTCAAAAAGAGTTTAACTTTTTTCTTTTAAATTACACTACAAATCCCAAGCATAATATAGTTTTTCTTTTCTCCCCCTCCCACCAGAGTAAGCAGAAGATTCAAGCTACCTCTAGCTCCCACCCTTCCTCCTGTTCCTTTTGGGATTTGTAGCACTGGAGATACATGGCGACTGTTGAGGAAATTGCCCTAAGTGCTATTGGAGTAATTCCCCTTCATTTTAGTAATAAAGGTTGCATATGTTTTATGAGAAATAGCACCCCTGCAGTACAGAGAGCTACTGTGATCCATCACTTTAAATCAAGAAATTGTTTGACATATTTATTTCCTGGACAGGAAGTGTTCTGTCAGATCAGCTGGAAACCCTGAAATCTGTACATATTAAGATGAAAGACAAAATAGCAGATGCTATTATTTTACTGGGCCAGTTCTGTTTTCATAGGGAGGCCATTCTAGCAATGGGATGCTGAAGTATCTTTCTTTTCTAAGTGTATATGTCTGAAAAAATCTAGTAAATAGGGGTAGGAATTGTAGTTAGTCACTTTTAGAGGACTATATACCAGATAAATTATGTAGTCTATATGGTAAAACCTAATCAAAAATAGAAATATACCAGAAATACACTTCAAATGTATAAAATATTATATAAAAGTGGATTTAGCAGAAAAAAACTGAGATGATTTCCCATGATGTTTTAATCAGAGAGTTGTAAACTGTATTTTGCAAATTTAATGCCAATCATAGTTGACTCATAAATGTATACTCAGCAAAACCAAAACTGAACAGTTTGAAAAACACTGATAAGCAGGGAAGTGGCAAGATCAGCCAGTTACACTTCCCTTGAAAGCATCAGTTACATGATAAGTGTTCTGTCTAGATTGTAGGTAGAGAAGGGGTTTCCAGCCATACTGCTGATCATATAAGTGGTAAATCTAACAGAATATTCTCAGGTTGGTCAACTTCAGCTTAAACATTACTAATATAAATACTACACTGGAGATGGATAAGCCTTACATGCCAGCTGCACTTTTATTGGCCGTCTGCAACTTCAAAGGCTTTCCTGCTCTAAAGCCCAGGCAGGTATCATAGGCTGCCCTCAAACCCGCCTTTGCTAGCTTATTGATTCTCAACATGGCTTTACCTACAAGCTGGTGGATTTGTTTTCGTTGTGAAATTATCTTGAAAGTACAATCCTATTGACCACTTAAGATTTTTTTTAATTTTTATGTTGTTAATAAATATGCATCACTGGTTTCCCCCTTCTTTGATTCTGTCTGTTATTTCACCTGTCGGAGAGATCTGTTTAAGTAACAGATGCTTGAATTATTTTGACAGGGTGTTTGTTTCTGTTTCCAGCGTAAAACTCATGTGATGACAAGCAGACAGTAAAAAGAGATTTGCCCCAAATGTGCTAGAGCCCTGCTTTTCCTCTTCCCTCTCCCACTTGAAAATTAGCTTTAGTGTTATTACTTTGGCACGTGCCTTGCTGAAAAAAAAAGAAAGAAAAAGAATGCCTCCCTGCCCAGGGCTAGAGAATCCTGATCTTCCCTCTTTTTGAACTGACATTTCTTGCCAAGATTCTTCATGTACTACAGGAGAAATATTAGTGTCTACAAGTATTGGAGACAAGAGATCTGCCCTTCATCTTGAACACACGACTCTTGAACATCTTGAACAGCTGAGGAGGAATCCCTGAGATATCTGCTATATGCCTGAAAGTCAAGCACAGCAGGTATGTCTTGAAATTCATTTGAATAGCACATCTTCAGAGTTGTCCGTCTGTATCAAAAGCAAGGGTATTTTGTCTTGGTTCTGGTGTTAGATATTCAGCAGAATGACTCAGTTATTTCACACAACTGCACTGAATTCCAGTATTTCAGTTAAGATCAAAATATAATGTTCTGCTGGTGCTATTTGTGAAATAAGCCTGTACTAGTTACTATAAAAGATTAACTGACTGTAGTTTTAAGTTGTCATTTAGAAATAGGTATGAATTTTATCTTTATAGTATCTTTGCCTGTACTACGAATGTGTTATTAAAAAAATTACTTCAGTGAAGTTGCTTATGGTCAATAGTACCTCAAGATCATACTTTATATATTCAATAATGTCTAAGCATCTGCAGCATTTTGAAGCCTTCTAGCTTGTTCATACATTGCAGCAGAACAGGGTTTAGAGATAACCCAAGGAGCAGCACTCAGAAACCACAGAAAATTGCACCATGTGTCTCAATTAAATAACCTCTCCATTTTCATAAAGTAAGACAACTGTTGTTCTATAGTGTTAGCATCAAAACTTTATTTACAGTACTGTGGATGTACGCCTATGGGCAGGTGGTACCTGAAAAATTACACTGACCTGTAATTCTGCCCCTCAGACTCTCTGTAATAAGCCCTGTCCCTTGTTATGTCAAAACAGCAGCTAGTGAAATGTGGTCCTGATCTGGGATGAGGGTTTGAGATATTCTTATAAAACAGTGTAGTAAAGACCAGGTTGTTGAAACTGAAAAATACATTAAGTATCCAACTGTATTTCCTCCCTGTTCCCTATTCTTACAAATAAAAGCTTGGCACAGCAGCATGGTCTCTGCTTTTCTGAAGTTTTTGTCTTAAAATCTTGGGATTAAAGTATAGGTGATGAAGGCTTACGTGACTACAAAGAATATATTTACTATATGTTTTCAGATGAACCGTCCCCTGCCTGATTAAGTGTCAGCGCTGTAGCTTGACTGCAAGGTGCTGAAATTCATTTCAGCCCCAATATGTTTAAAGTTCATTTTCAGGCATAAGCCTGCAGATAAAATCAGCTCAGAATCTGTAAGTCAGCATGGCAGAGAGATTTCAGGGCAGCCTACCTGTCTGGGCATTAACGGAGGAAAAGCCCTTTGAAGTCACAGACGGCCAATAAAAATGCAGCTGGCATTCAAACTTTAAATGGCTCCAGCACTGAGCTTTTACATTGCTGTTACTTAAGCAAAGGCTAAAAATTTTTAGAAAGTGCCTTTGAATACCAGTCCATGGTAAACTTGTGTACCAGCAGTGCGACTGAACCCCATCACCCTTGTTTCCTTGACATGAAAAACCAATTGTGAAAAGCACTTCAGATAATTCCTGATACTGAGAAATATGAAAGCTCTGGGCAGCTGTCATGCCCAGGGGTGAGGATGGCAAGATCCTGTAGACATTCATGGTTCCCTCTCAGCAGGGCAGGACACCAGCTGAAGAGCTCCAGGAATTCTCCGGTGCCGAGGCTGGGCAGTCGCTCAGGAAGGGCCAGGTGAAACTCCTGCTAACACCTCAGAAGTGGGGGTGTACACCTCACAGGTTGATACAAAGGCTGTGTGAGTACTTTGGTTTCTTTTGCATTTGTGAGTCACCTGACCCCATTCCCTTTCTGCAGTGTGGCTCTGTGGAAGAGACGTGACAGAAAAAGTCGGGAGGAGGTGAGCTCTGCTTCCCCTGGGCTGCCATGGCAACTGAAGAGTTGGTTTTGCCTCTGCTTTGACCTCTTGGTGTGAAGCTCTTTCCAGGGCCTTGTACAGCCCCCAGCCCAATGACACAGGGGTTTCTGAGCTTGCTGGCACAGCTGGAATACAAAGACTTAGGAATTAAGTTGGGATGGCTGGCTCTCAAATAAAATTAAAAGTAGTCCCCAGCTTTCTGAATTATCCAAGTTTATTGGTTCTTGAACAAGAAAAAGATTTAAGGCAGACACATTAGATAACTTCAGAATTTAGTTAAGTTTGCCTTTCCACATGATAGGATGGGGTGTGTCTGTCCCTAATCCTGGAAAGACTCTAAATGCTGCTTATAAAGATATTCCAGGGAATCTTGAGTAGCCTTCTTTTTCCTGTGGACAGGTTCAAGGGTGAAAGATGGGAGGAAGTAAGCAAAACTGGGGACATAAAGCTGCTCTTTTGTTGTAACAGGATCATGGTATAGAAATAGTTGACAACCAGTGCAATTGGATTTTACAGGGAAATTCGAATTGTCACACTAAAAAGAACTCATTTTTATCATTCACAAGTCCTGAAATAGCATGTCATGGGTGTAAGCTCTGAACATTGCTTGTGCTTGGCCTTAGGTTAAGCTAATTTGGAGGAATGACAGATAAAATTTTATTGCTGGCATTTTTATTTTTTTTTAAATGACAGCTGTTAGCAGCTGCTTGGTGGTTTGGAGTGTTAGAGCACTCTTGGTCAAGCACAGCTAGACCAGGGAGCAGAGAGTTCTGGTAAAGCAGCAGTCCAAGATGCATGGGGCTTTGCTGTTTCCTCACTGAGTAACCCCATAGGTGTGTAGGTGAGTAGTATAGCCAGTTTATTTCCAGATAATTTATGTTGTTGTTCAACTATAGAGCACATAATAAAAAAAACCCTCCTTCAGAATGTTTGCAGATGTTCTCCTTTGGCTATTGTCATTCCAGTTGCAAACTTCCTGTGTTTCCCGTGTAGTGAAGAGTCTTGTCTTTGAGAAAGAAAGTACATTTCAAAAGTTGTAGATACTTTTGCAGTGCACAGATGAGATCAGCTTCAGTTTAGCACAGTAATTCCATTCTTCTGGGAAAAGGCTCTTTCACCTGTGTCAAAACATCACCTGATTAGATTCTAGTTTTGAGAAGAATGAAGAAACAGAAAAAAAAATCAAGTACTGCTATTTACAGATTGTATGCTGTGCTAGCCTGAGAAAAGCTTGCTGTTCTAAATAAATGCATCAAACGTTCATTGGATTAGGAGTGTAGAAAAGCAACCGTGTTCAGATCTTAAACACATCATAATTTTAAGCGTCCACAAGTGTTTAAAAAGTGTTGGTAGGAATGAGCACATATATCCATTCACTAGTTAAATATCATAACCTGTTTCTTTTCTAAACACATGCACAAGGAAACAGACCACATTTAAAATGTTAAACACATTGACATGTTTACAATGTGTTGCAAGAAAGTGTTTAACTTCTTGCGCTCCAAAGCTAAACACTTTGGAATTAGAGGGTTTACTAATTCTGCATTTATTCAATACAACTATCACTTACTGACACTTATTGGATTAAGTTTGAATAGATTCAGTAAAGGTTAAAAAAAATGAATCAGAGATGAAGGAACATTTTGGCTTTGGAACCATAAGGGGAAAAGATGTGCGTTAATAGTCTACGGTGTTTTGTGGTTTATGTGTATGTCCCAGTGAGCAAATAATTAAAAAAAAATTGACCCCAGATTTATGGACTGTCCGGTGTCTGGTTCATGTAAATACTAGTACTGATCATTAGTTCAAATTAGAGGTCAAATTAGAATTCATTTACAAGGTGCATTTAAAATAAACCTTTAAAAATAAAATCAAGTTTTAAGTAAAATGCTATCTCATTGGCCTCCCAGATCACAAAATTAACCCTGGGGATCCTGGATCAGGAGAGTCAGCATGGCAATACAGCAAGGGCAGGCTGAGGAGGTACCGCTGCTGCTATTTCCAGGTGGGATTTTTTAAAGTGTGTCATTCTGGCCTAGTTTTCTTTTTTTGTTGAACTAGTTCTGAGGTTTTCTATAGTTTTAACCGCAAATTACCATGGAACCAAAGATATGTTCTGTGCTTTTCACCCAATTTAATTTGCCAGGAGGTTCATGGGGGAAGCTGGACTTAAGCCTATTCGGTGAAGAAGATGCACTCTGCCATCTCTGGTGCAAGCCCTGAAGATTCATCAGAGCTCAGGTACAGGCCCAAGGGTTCTGTTGTGCTGCAGGGCACCATGTGGTTACCTGCACTGACTCCAAATGTAACATGAACTAACAAAATACCTGAGTGAAAGCATGGAGCTCTTAAAACCCATTAGACATTGAAGCTCTCCAGAAGTTTGGAGAGTGAAGGATAGGATTGTCTCCACTGGCATAAAATAAGGCTGCCTGACGTGTCAGAATCAAATGGTACCATCATCAGACGTTTGCAGAGTGTACAGAGTCAGTGTGACAAAACAAGAACTTGTGATTTGAGACCCCTGAATCAACACCTCTTTGTTGAAAAGAAATTCCCACTATGTCTAATATTTCATATTCACCATTATGACAGTAGGCAGTGGTGTTGATTTCTTGCAGCTTGTGGTGTACAGCTGCTTGTTCTGATGTCTCTGAGAGCTCTCTCCACAGAGGGCAGATCATTAGCAACTGCTATTCTGCTGAGCCTCAGGCCATTGAGTTTTTTGGTTTTAAGGTCAATTCAGTATTTGACTGGAGTATCCTCTGGTTAGTGGCAGTGCCCAGATAGTCTTGTTCTCTCTGGAGACACTTATCTGGTCTCATATTTTCCTTCTCAGGGTGCTCACTATTGGTCAGGCTTCATCTTTTCATCCTGAAAGAGCTTGCCTTGGGTTTGTGAGAGGCTGCTGAAACCTGTTCCTGGGTGCTCAGCAGCTGGGAGTCCTCTGGCATGCAGTCGAAGCCTCCAGTAGCAACACAAACCCTATGTTTTTCCTTCATACTCCAACCAGGTATTTTTCTTGGCACAGAAATGACAGCAGGTGCAAATCAATATAAAGGAGCATACGGGAAATTTCTGGTTCAGTAGAAGGTTTTCCTGCAGAAAATGTGTCAGTGACACTGCTAATTAAGATGTTACTCTCATCTCATGCACTGTTTGCTTGTATAATGTGTTGGAAGGAAACTTTAGCATCTAAACATATGTTCATAAGTATGGGAAGCGAAGGGATTATGTGCATCAGTACAGAATGATATGGATGATGTTTAGAGCCAGGGGGGACGGCCGACTTGCTGACTACCAGCACAATCTATTTCTGAGGAAGCAGCAGAGTTATGATTTTTTTTTTTTGTTCTCTGTTGGAAATGGAAACACTTTTGTTACAGGATTACAAGAATAATTAATTTCCCGAGTTTCGTGATTTTTCTGAAGCTGTGCGTGATCTTTCTGTGGGGAAGGACATTTGTGTGAGTGAGCAGGGGAATGGAAAGGACTATGACAACTGGAAGCAAATTTCTCACAGGAATGTGAGGAGTCATCCGTAAAATTGTATTTCCCCTCAAGACCATGTGGCTGGATCTACAGAAGGTTATAAGATAGGTCTCAGATCTTGCACACAATGCAACGGTGTGGATGAGGCTGAAGAGAGGCGTCGCGTTCCTTGAAGTCTTAACACTGGGGGAAAATCCCATTGCAACCAAACTGGAAGTGCATGGACAATGAGAACAAATGTGGCTAAGGAGTATCCAAATGAGATTTACTTTTACATAAAGCACTTTTAATCCTCAGAGACTATCTCTGCACTGGAAAAACTGAAGTAGGAAAAAAGCTCTATTTTTTTTTACACTTATCATACTGGGGGGAAAAAAATTGGCTAATTTAGAAAGGAAGGAAAGAAGCAGAAAAAGAAAATTTTAAATAAAATAAGTTTTGAACCTTTTAAAGGTAAGACCAAGAAATTTTTGCAGTATGAAAGTAATAAAATTCCTTCAAATCTCTGAGTGAAATCCTGTTCTTTTTTTCCTAGTCTTCAGTCATTACTTTTGAGTATGTGTCACTCTTCTGTTCAGTCAAATAATTCAGATAATTTGGTAAAAATGTGATTATTTCATCATCATTTCTTTACAGTATGTGTTTTCTGTTGCCCGCACATTGTAACAACAGAGATTTTATGTTTATTACTGATTTCTTGATGGCAATTTGAATATAATCCATGTTAGTACTGAATCCTGTTGAACCAGTCAGTGGCAGGTACTCATCAACAACTTTCTGAACTATGTCTATTATCTTCTGCATAACTATTTGCCATGTTGCCCACTGATCATGTGCAGTGCTAATTAGAATATTTGTGGTACTGATCCAAATGGTTTGCAAAAGTTTATAGATATTTTTTCCTAGATTTTTTTTTCTCAATCACATTCATAATGTTAATGAAAAACTTCTTGTACAGGTTTTATTTATATGTTTTATCTAGGTCTGTTGTCCTGCTTATTTAATATCAACATATTAGTATTTCTAACCTGGAACTTTCCTAGAGCTGCAAAATCCAGTCCACATTTAAAAGGTGCAATTTGTTCAGTACCGCATATTTTTGAAAGATTTTTCTAGCTGATGTTTAATTTTAGTATTTGCTATCATAGGGGCATATGCCTCACCGACCTGTCAAATCCATTCTTGGTTAACCACTTGCCTGAGCAGTATTTTATCATCCTTTTGTGTATTAACCAGAAAAAAACCAAATACTTCTGCTTTCTTAGCAGTACCAACACACATTTTCCTTCACATAAAAGATAAATTTCTCCCTGGAATCGATCAGTCCTGTATTTGTCCTGAAGTCTTTGTTTTCTCTTATCTAATTTTTAATTTAATGACTTTGAATTATTATAAAATATTATCAGTTATCATTCTTCCTTACTATAATTTATTATCTATGTATTTTTAATTAGCTACTGTTGACTTCAAAGTAAGGTTTGGTGTCTTTTTGGCTGAAGTTGATCCCTCTCCATTGGGACATTTAGCAAGCTCTACCTGATGCAGTCTCAGACTCCTTTAGACATTGATTTAAATGGAAGCAAGACTGGACTCAGCTGTGGCTCTCTAGTTTTGCCCTCATGATTTTTTTATTTCTGAGCACAGAAGTGGATCCTTTTCTATCACTGCCTGTTCACAAGGATGAGAAAGAAGCAGAAAAGGACATAGCAGGATATGGAGGGGAGATATAGGAAACCTGAGCTCACTTCCTTGCTCTGCTTCAGGCATCCTATGGTAAGTGGGCAAGTAACACTGACCCTCTGTGCCTTCCTTCCTGCAGGGTGGAAATAACAGTACTATGTTGCCTCCAGAGAGGCATTGTGAGAAGAAACCTTCAATGACTTGGAAGTGCTTTGAAAACACTGTTATGGGGAACAGGTTAACAAAATGAGCCATTTTGGTGCTTCTCTTCAGTCCTGACTTAGTGACATTAAGGCTCAGTCTCCATGCGTGAAATCAAAAGTCTTTTCACTCTGATTATTGTGCGTGGAAGGCAATGGGTGGGAGTTTCAGTGCCTCCGTTGCTCTATGGCACCTCCAAGGACCTTGTCTTGCCCTGTCCTCTGCAGTTGGTTACTGTTTGCTCCCTGACAGCTTCTGACTGGTGTCTTCTTTTGGGCTGTAAGCTGTTTGCTTTTCCCCCCGCTTTCATATTATTTTTGTGTGCTCATTTCTGTTTTCCTAGTGCCATCTCTTCTTAGGCTTTTTCTTTTTTCATGTCTCCAGCCTTACCTTTTAAACTCAGCTGCTGATGCTCTCCCACTTGCTGCTTACAAAGAGGACAGAGCACACCTGCTCAGGCATTGCTCACCCCTTGCTCTGCTGCACTGCTGGGGCTGTACCACAGTATAGCCCTCCTTACGATGAGATGTTTGCTCTCCTCACTCATGTACATGCACACAGGCACATAAATACAATGTATAGGTTGCAGTTCTGTGCCAGAGACCCTGTGTGTTACCAGCAGGTTACTCCAGTGTTACAGAGTGTGAGGCCATGATTAACTGATCCTGGTTTGGAGCAGCTTCCTTTCTGCTGTGTTGGGGAGGAGATTTAAATTGAAGTGAGTTCGTAGATCCCATTTGCTGTGCAGTTCCCCATATATGTGTATGAGGAGAGTCATGTATGCATGAAGCTGGGATTGCTCCTTAATACCCTTTATTAATAAACCCCAGGGCACTAGAGGTTAGATAACCACCTTTGCTTTTGTCACTTTCTTCATCAGTCTTCTACCCATACACATTCCTTGGGCATTTTTTGGTTTTAAACCATTTATGGTCCTCTCCGGACTAAGTGCCTTTCCACTCCATTTATGTCACAGCAGGACACTTCATCATCTCAAGTTATGTGTTTTTCTCTGCTACACCAGTGGTGTGGGTGTAATTACACTCATCCAACAATTTACAGTAATTCTCTTACTGGCATGGATTCAGCTGTCAGCTAATCAGCACCTCAGATTCAAGCACAATTCCAAAGTGTTTGCATGGAGATAAGGAAACCAACGCTGGGTCATTATTTCAGTAGCCCGTTATTGTGAATATAGTGTCATGGAACATATAAGAAAAAGTGAGATGCTTTTTAACAGAGAGTAAAAGACATAAATTGTATACAAAATGCTTTCAACATAAATTCCTTCTTAACTGCTCATCTCACTCTTACACAGCCTCGGGTAACTTGACCTTCTTAATTGCCGTATTTACAGTAGAAATTTGATACTGGACTGATTGCAAATGTATTTCTAATGGATTTTCCCCAGAGATATTTCAATAAAGCCTGGTGAGAACCTTTTAATTGCTTTTTGTATTACTTGTAAAAATGTTCTTCTGAGAAGCAGTCAGTTTTAACAAATTATCATCCTTTTGCCTTTTTTTGCCTTTGATTTTCTTGCTGGACTTTTTGTTCTTTGGAATTTCTTGTAATAATAATCGTATAAGGAGTTTGTTCGAGGATGCTTCTGTTATTTTGAAAAAGTTACCATAAATTTAAACTTCCCATAGTTAATGGGGTCTTCAACTCAGGATACCTTTAAGATGATAGCAAATCAGCCTGAATAAATACATAAAAATGAATTAAATTTATCCAAGGGCTGGAGCACCTCTGCTGTGAAGACAGAGTGAGACAGTAGAGGCTGTTCAGCCTGGAGATGAGAAGGCTCTGGAAAGACCTTATAGTGGCCTTCCAGTACCAGAAGGGGCTACAGGAAAACTGGGGAGCGGCATTTTACAAGGACTTGTAGTGAGAGGACAAGAGGTAATGGATCAAAACTGGAAGAGGGGAGATTTAAGTTGGACATTAGGAGGAAATTCTGTAGTGTGAGGGTGGTGAGACACTGGCACAGGTTGCCCAGGGAAGTTGTGGAAGCCCTATCCCTGGAAGTGTTCAAGGCCAGGTTGGATGGGGCCCTGAGCAACCTGATCTAGTGGGAGGTGTCCCTGCCCATGCAGGAGGGTTGGAACTAGATGACCTTTCAGGTACCTTCCAACTCAAACCATTCTTTGATTCTATGATAAACATTGGAGGGGTAGAAAAGGATGTCTGCAATTCTGAAGTTCATGATGCCTTAAAACAACTAAACTCTGTGTATGCCTGTCTGTACTAGTGGTTGCACTGGTTCAGCTGGTAACTGAGATACAGGGGAAAGCCCCAGTCTAAGTTAGGGCCTGACACAAATAATATATTTTTTTCTCAGGGATACTGACAGATTTGACACCACGGCCAAAAGGGGTGAGGATGGGGGCCTGTTAAAAATGCAGCAACAATCAGCAGCAGTGGGGTGAGATTTGGACTTGGAGGAGGATGGAAAAAACCCAAAACAGACCAGGTAGGAAAGCTTTGGGGGGCTGCTTGGAAAATAAAAGGGGTGGAAATACAAACTGGAAAGCTATAGGAAACCTTAGGAACCAAAGAGTGAGACAGTGGAAATCTGTGGATCCTGAATGGGAGAAGTCATGAATTCTGAGGGAAGGGACAACAGTGATTCCAGAAAGATGGATGGCAAGGAAATTAAATGCATTTGCAGATGAACTGGGAGACCTGAAGGGGAGGACTTGCAGCGTTAAGACACTGTTCTGCCCCTTTTGAAGATATGGAGCTGGATTTGTCCCTATGAAACTGTGTGGAAAAATTTTCCACTACTGGAAGTTCTGTGGGAGCCTTGTGGTCTGACACGAAAAGAGCCAAAACTATACAGAAGGAAGGGGGCACTTGGTACCTACGCCTAGGTAATCCTTAACTGTTATAAACCAAGCCTATGTGGGGCCAGATTCTGTTCTCAGCTTGCCTAGTAAAACCATAAAATTAAACTAGTTTCCCTGACAAGATTCCCTCAGCCTTACATGAGCAATATAACTGTGTCACTGAGACCAGAATTTGGCTCTGGTGCCAGAAGCAAAGAGCTCGTGCTGAAACTCCAACACAGAGAAATTAATTTAGCTGAGATGGATACAGCTTCCAAACTGGGTATAAAAGAGAGTGAAAAATACAAAAATTACTTGATATGCCCTGCTATGGATAGGAGTGTGCTGTTTTGTGATTATTATTTTTTTTCAGAAGGTTTTTACTGACATATGTATGAATCTTGCTATCTATATTAAATTATTCTTTGTTATTTATCCTAGAAAGATCCACAACCTGTTTTTGTTTAAAATTGTATTATATTTCTAATGTGCTGTCTTTTCTAATCTCAGCCCACATTATTCATGTCAATCCCAAAGAAGTCTTACCTGAGACACTGTTGTGAGGTTAAACATTGTGAGCACTTGAGGTAAATAAAAAACATTGAGTTTGGAAACATTAAACCACAAAAATGTTATTGTTAATAATGTAGTTATTAAAGTATTGGAAATGTAAATATTTAAACAACTTCAGTTGGTCTGATATAAAGATTAATAAATACTCTTAATTTTACAACATAAACCCCAATAGAATCAGACATGCATTGCTTGAAATAAAGATGTCTTTTTCTTCAATCTAATTCAATGAAGTATATTCTATAAAACATTCATACACTGCTTCCCCATTTAGAGTTGCGGGAGAAGAGAATAGCCATTTATTATTGAGCATGATTGCACATTGTTCATAAGAGAAATGCCTTCCATTAAATAGGACTGTCTTATAATAAAAGCTGGTTCAAATGTATTAAGGCAGCTAGAAGGTTTCCCATAAAGAGGTGCTGGGATGAGGTCCACAGCTCAATTCTGTCCATGAATGATGTTTTCCCAACTGCCATTATTTTTTTTAAATGGTTTCAAGTATAAGAACCCAATGCTAAAAATTGTGAAGGATTTGCTGGAAATTTGTAGAGCACCCTCATTGCTCTCTAAGCTCTCTCATGGTCAGTCTGGATTCAGAAACTTGGATCTGTGTAGTAGCTGGTTATCGAAATAACAAAAACGTTGTGTAAAAATGGATATGTTCTTTAACCATAATAATGCTTTAAAACTTCCTTTGCATGCCTGTAAATTAAAACTACACATCTCTTAGTAAAACTTAAAGGGAGATAGATCTATTACCTGTTGAATTTTATTAATTTTTATATTAATTTTAGCACAATTAATGAAGAAAATTCCAGGATTGTGGAAGAAAATAGTGGGATTTTATTTTTTAAGTTAAAAGGAATTAAAACACTTGCATAAAGATCTCTATCTGCTAATCAGTTTGCTGGCTGTTTAAGATCTAATATAGTGTTGTTTTTACTGCAATGTTTACTGGAGCACTGGTAAGAAAACCAGTCAATGTCTTTGATTAAAAGCAGCCAAACAGACATGAGCAGCAAACTTCCCTCTTTATTTCAATGATTTAAGTGAAAAATTAAAAGTTCACTGAACAGAGTGAAATTAGCAGAGTCCAGGATTTTTCCTCTCCCTCTCCTTTCAACTAGGAGTTGTGATTATATTTTCCATTTTCTGCAGTCTTAGATGAATGGATCATCTTGGCTCACCTAGGGACTATACACTGGGTATTTCCTTCCCTGCTGACTGTGTCATCTGGTGTGTTTGTGCAGTCCTGCTGAGTCTCGCTCACATGCTGGACAAACTTACTTTTTTTCTCATTTTCTTTCTTCACTTTCTTTTCCCATGATCTGCTTGTCTTCTAATGGTCCCTTTAACTCTACTAGAGCTCTATAATGGATATATATGTACCCTCATAAAGCTTGCTGTTGGATTATAACGTTGCCACAAGACAAGTATCTTGTCCTGACTATATCACCTTTTCCCACCCATATTCCTAAGAAATTCCATAGGCAGGCAGGTGGTTCATGACAGTGGATCTCATTCATGAGCATCTTCTCGCTGAGAATCTGTAGTAGATTGGTAGTAAGTTTGGAGAAATTAGCTCCTAAATGTAAGACCAAGCCAAACCCCAAAACCGTAGAAGTGGAAAACTTCTTGGACCATTGCCATGTTTGAAAGGAAGAATATGGGTCAGTGTTCATGCTTCAGGATAGATTGGATAGATACTGTGTGTTAGGAGGAAGTATGCTTATAAAGGATTTTCCATAGTTAGAAGCTAAGCATAAAAAATAAAACTATTCTACCCCACAGCAGTATAAATTCAGCTGCTTGAAGAAACTCTAAACCAGTGACACTGGTCATGCAAGTTGCCTCATCATGTCTTTCTACACGATTAAGAAATGCCAAAGAAGGAGGGATTGGCAGGTTATTTGGAATAAATTCATTATCTTAACAATTTTTTCCCCTTGCTCTGGAGGCTCCTCCATGTCTCTGAGTTAATGATGTTCTTAAATGTGAGAAACTAATTGCGACAGATGGCTCCTATGTGCAGTTGTGTGTGTGTGTGGATGTGTGTGCTCACACACCTGTGGCCCTTTGAAGCGTATAAGGAAATGTGATTTCTGCATTGCCTGCATTACTAGTGTAACAAATACAAAACCAAGCCAGTGTCAGCTGAAAGTTATTTTTATGGCTGTATCATTTCACCAGTGAATGCGATTAACAGGGAAGGTGTTAGTTCAGCAACCTGAAGGCTATAAATTTTTTGTGCAGCAAAGAGACAGTGTAAGGACCAGAAAGCATAACTGTCCCACACTCACTGCTGATTTTTACTTTCTTTAGGGACTTACAAGAGCTATGCCAGGTGTGCTTTTGTGGCGAGTCTGTCAATGAAGATGTTACCGAGAGGTAGGTTTTGTAGCTCCTGAAAATAGCCAAAGAAGAATGGAGTAAATGCCCCTGCTAAAAACATGCCCTGTGTAGGTGTGTCTCCTAATTTGCAAAAGTCAGATTTTGTGACTGTAACTGGGAAGCATGTGATTCTGCCCCCAGTCCCCCTGGTTCCTTGGTGGGGCTTCTTGTTTTGAATGTAATGGTAAAGTGAGAGAAATGCAGAGTAAGTGATTAGGGTGAAAAAGGAGACTCTCTAGGTTTGCCTGGGAGCTGTAGCCTTCAGGCAGTTTGATTGGTACACTGGCCATTTTCTTAAACTTCAGGGCTGAATTTTTTTGGCTGTGTTTCAAGTCTGAGAAAAATAGTAATTTTTATTTGGAAGTTACTTACAGAGTTGTCCCAACTCTCTTGAGAGGCTCTTCCTTGTCCCCAAGGCCCCTTTTTCACCTAGGATAATCTCACCAATTCAATTTTAATTAAAATTTGAGGCCTGTTCATATTCTATTTATATTAATTTATTTCAATACTGTTTTAGCAGTTTTGGTAATAACGTTACAAAAGAAAGTGACATATATAATCCCAGCAAGTTCTGTCTGTCCTGCACAGGTTGGTTCACACTTCTCAGTCCAGACCTACTGAACAGTTATACGAATAATCTCAGTCCTGAGCAGAAACCAGCACACCCACAGCATGTGACAAAATTCTTGTCACTGCTGTGAGTTACTTTCTGCTCCTATTTACCATTGTTGTATCAAAATATTTTTACAATATATGGTAGGAATATTTTCTGAGTGAGTTGAGCAGATGCAATTATATTTGTTTGAAGCTATAAAACCTCTGTCCTTCATAGAATGAAAACTGTATTTAAAAAAAAAAACAACAAAGCAAACAAACAAAAAAACCCCAACACAAACAAAAAACCCCCACCAACCTAAGGCAAAAAGGTATTTTTTACAGGTTTGGGAGTTTTTTTACAAACTACTTCTTTCAGAAGTCTTGGAGAATCACTTTCTACATAAGATTTTCACCTTCAAAATAACTCTCTGACTTCATTCTGGCAGAAACATCCTCTAACGTAAACCAGGCTTCTTCAGGAAGGAAAGGAGTGTTTCAGGAAAAAATACTTCCTGGAAAAAGCTGATCAGTATAAAAAGGAAACGGTCAGCAGCATCTGTGTAAATTTTGAGGAATAACTGAAGTAATCCAAGTGTGTGAGAAGTTTTTTAGCAACAGGAAAGCATGTTCTTTTCCTCAGCCATGTACACAGTGCTTCTTGCCTCTCCCCTGGGGAAATTGTTTTTGTTTTGCCCTGCTTTTTCTACCTTGAAAGATTTGAGAAGAAAAAAAATAGGAGAGAGCAAGTTATAAATGGAAAATACAGGTATATGACAACCTTCTTCGTCTTTGCTCTTCAGTTAATGTTCCTGTTCTTAATCAATGAAGTAAACATGTCTGTGTTACGAATCCCTGTATTCCCTCAGCATGTGTATAATCCTATAGCTTTGTTTTGCATTTTCCTTGAGACCTGCAAGATGGTTAGCTGCAGTGGATATGGCAGCTACAGGTTTAATGTGCAGGCCAGCACCTCTGCCATCACAGCAGGGTCTCACGCTTAGGTTGCAGCTGCAGGAGGTCCCTCTCTCTTGTCCCCATTCCGGTAGGAGCAGAGGCCAGAGAATCCCAGGTGGGGCAGCGGATGTGTTTGGTGTTCCCTGAGGGGTAGGAGCACTTTAACTGCACTGGGACTCCTTCACCTCATGTCAGACATCTGCTCTACAGAATATGGGAGAAGCCAAGGGTGTGGGACAGATGAAAAAAAAAAAAGAAAAAAAAAAAAGAAAAAAAAAAGAGTGACTCTTAAGAGTCTCAGTAGCACTAACATTAGTTTGGCCATGACCTCTGGAAAATCCAGGGGTAAAAAAGCCCACTCTAGTGAAGTGACTCCATTCCAACTCTGGCCTGGTGTGCAATCTTGAGGAAGTCACTTTACCTCCAGATCTCGGCTGCTTCTCCCCAACCCTCTCCTCTTCTGCCACCTCTGCTCTGACCACAGACCCTGTAGGAGCAGGGCAGTCACTCCCCACAGTCATAAAACACATTGCAAAGATGGTTCTGTTCTCCTGCTGGTGTGTGGTTGCCCATGAACCTGAAAAAAAAAAGCCATGCTTTAAAAAAGTACTTCAAAAGATGTATTTTAGAAATCTGAAGGGTATAGCCAGTGGTCTTTCTGAGTGCTCCTGAGTTTGTGTCCAAAAGGGTTCAGTATTTAATTCTGCTGCTCTGATTGTGGTTTATTTTTTTATAATCTCTTTCATACAGGAACTGAAAATTACCCAAATATATGTTTTTGAAGAAACACCATAATCATGCCATTCTGGTTTCTATCACACCCTTGAAGGGACATTTTCAGATCCCACTCCCACCCTGGCAGGCAGGGAGGGTTTATTCTGGCTTTGCAAGCTGAAGCAGGCAGATCAGGGGAGAGATGGAAACTGCAACTGTTTGTTATACAGAATACAGTTATTTTGGTGTCTTGCCAGTAACACTAGAGTACCAACAGATGTTGCACAGGTGATTAGAGGCTCGACAGGTAAACAGAAGGAAACTATGTGGGTTATGGTATGCCTGGAGTTTTGTCCCTTTGGTTAAATTGCTAGAACCCTAGATAAAATCCACCCACCTGAAAATACCTTGCATTTGCTGTTTTCTTGCTTGAAAATAGCTTCCTGAGGGAGGTGCTTGTAACATTGGTAGAAGGAGCTGGATTATTTATTTTCTTTAAAATAACTCAAAGAAAATAATTATTTTTTTCAAGAAAAGAAACAGTTGCTTCTAGAAACAGGTTATGGCTGGTTTCCAGATCTGGAAAGAGATTATACATCACTTCTAATGTGCACCATGTTATCTTTGACTGTAAAAGGGCAGGGCTGATCCTAGGCAGGAGCAATTGCTGGAGAGACAGAGCAGCCGAGGTTTTAAGTTTGGGCTGCTTCCCTGAGTTTGTGCTTCCCTTCTAAGGTTACTGCCTGGTTCTCTGCTACATGTTGCAGCTCGTCAGGCCTCTTAACCGAGGTGGATGTGTTCACGTTTACTGTTATCTACTTAGTTATGTATATTAAGAACTAATAAGTAGCAATCCCTCCTTTCAGATTGGAAAGTGCCATAGCTACAGCATGGGCATGAGGCAGGGGTCTGCACTGGTGGGAGCACTGGGTATGACAAGAGTTCCCACTCATCCTGCTCCCTCTGCAGCTGTGCATCTGCTCCAAAGCCCAAGCCCTGAATGCAGTGGATTTTCATGACTACTGTTAATTCCAGTGGGAAACGGCACAAATGTTATGCAGAAAATTGCATGGTATGGAACTGCTGAGTTTTACACATTGGCTTCAATGGGGTCTTTCATACTGCTGGAAGACCAGAATCTGATCCTATGCTTTACTTTCTCGTGGATGTAACCTAAGAGGAAAAGTGGAAGACTGGACGTTACTCTTTAGGAATCTGGCTCTTTGTCTTTCCTTTTATTCCAGAGCAAAAGTAGCAATGTTTGCACCTCCCGTGTTACCGGTGTCTATATCATTCTAGAGAACAACTTATTTGTTTAAAGAGGCTTTTAGATGTAGGATTGGGTGTATTGAGTGCACTGATGTTTAGGCTTGGTTTTTTACCCGTATACCTGCAGATCTTTGATGGCAGTAGTCTTCTGTTGATGCATGTGTTTCTGGTCTACAGGCAGACTTTCACGGCATCATTAACTGCAGAATGCTCTTTAAGAGAGAGCCATGGGAAACACCTGCCTTCTACATGTGCCAAGATTTTTTATACATATTCTTCATTGCATCGTTCTTGTCTTTTACATATACATACACATAAGTAAATATGTGCATATATATATACACACATAAATAGTTATACAGAAAGATATTCTGTCACGAAATAGTGATAGTGCATCAGCTAATACCTGTAGTGACCTTTATATGTACATTTTAATGAACATCAATACATTCATTAACAATTGCCTACTAGACTCCTCTGTAGAGTACGTACATTCAATTCTATTAATAGGTATAATTTTAAATTATTTGAAATTATTCATTTATTTTTTTTGTTAAGGGGCCAGAGATTTTTGTTCCATGATGCAGAATCTGACTATGTATGTATAGGGGTGAGAGAATAAGGTAACTATTTCTGAATAAGGTAACTATTTTTCTCTTGGAATGGACAGGGTTACTGTGTTAATGTGTAAATAGCCTAGTTTGAATTTGGCAGGACAGAATTGGGGATTAGGATGGGAAAATGCAAAATTGAGCATATTAAAGCCTGGGCAGGGCTAAGTTCTGATAGACATCTCAGCCCAAGAAATGTTGGTTTTGTGAATTGGTCTTTAGAGGGAATACGCTGCCTGAAGGTGGAGAACGGGTTCTCTTGGAATGGATAATTTTGCCACTGGCCTAAAAACTACCACTTTTCTAGTCCTAGGGTGAGAAATAGAAAATATCTAGCTCATTAGAGGAGAGCTCTAAAAGCACCAGCTTTCTGGTCTATCAAAACCACTGATGCTCAACTGCTCTGCTGACTGGTAACTGGGGTGGTACTAAAAGGTGCTGCCATGGGAGGCCATGCACAAAGTGTGTCAAAAGGCTGAAAGTCACACTGCAGCTGCCATCTTCAGTAGGAAAAGAAATATAATATTTAGTTTTTTAAGGTGTTACTTCTCTGAGCCAGAATAGAGAAGTCATCCCAAAGAGAGGGGGCAGTGTGGAAGCACTGTGCATGAACACAAGGGTGGGGGAGTATTGTGTGCTACAGAAAATTGCCAGAGTTTGTAGCAACAATGAAAAAGGGTTTCCTTTGTTTTATTATGTACTATGGATTTGCAGCCAGCATCGATGTTCTCCTGCTAGGACAGGCTGGTGGCCCCCAGAGAGCAGCTTCTCCAGATGAGTGTTTGCATTCACCTATAACACGTTTCCCATCCAACTGCTCCAAGATGCTTTCCAGTTTAAACACAGCCCCAAACCAGCCATCTACAAGGAGCTGTTGCTGATCAAATACACTTTGAGAACAAGCACAAACCTGTAAAGTTCCTCTCCATCTTGCAAAAGCATTTCAAATGCCTCAAAAATGAGGAGAAAAAATAGCATAATCTGAGGCCTCAGATGTGGGACTGTTTAGGTTTTCTAACACATCTCTTGCTATTAAGTCCTAGACACACTGAGAAATGGCATAGAAAGGGTGTCTCTGAGTTAAAACTGAGAAGCATCATGAAAAAGCTAGTGTTGAGGATAAAATATTAACCAAACAGGAGTTTGTCCCAGCACATTGTGAGCTGTGATTACAAGACTGTTAAAAGCCAGCCACGAAGGTCCTGTAGAAGCACCCCCTGGGGTAAGGAGAGACAGCTCAGGGAAGAAGCTACGAGCTGACAACGGGAGTAGTTAATGGAAGGGCTTGTGGGGGTGCAGCTTCCCCTGCAGATCAGGTGGTGACATTTCAGAGCCATTTCATCAGGGGAGGGGAGTGAGATGTGCAAGGCAATGATCTTAGAGTGTTGTGATAGCATTCCCTAAAGGGAGAAGGAAAAATAAATTAGATCAGTGATCTCCCTAAGCAGAACTGCCAGTTGTTAGCATCTCTGAAGAGAGCACACAAGCCAAGATGACACCGCTGAAGGAAAAGGAGGAACTCGTTTGTCTAGATGTACAAATGTATTATTTTTATTGTACCAGTGCTGTGGGCCGCTGTTGCAGGAGGTCAGAGCTTGACAAATGCTGGTTAAAACTAGTCCCTTTCTGAAGAGGAGCTGCTGCAGGACAGCATAGATAGGCAGGACTGAAAGCGTTGTTTTCCTCAAGGTATTTTATGGGGAAGGGTCAGAGCCCTCTTGACCTTGGCTGCTGCTGTCCAGGAAGAGGGCTTGGCAAGAAGGGTCCTCTAAGTTTTCTACGGTATTGTTAGGCCTCAAAATATAGTTGTAGTCTTGGCTAGCACTGGTTTCCCTTGTTACCCTGCGGATGCAATGTCTTACAAATGTAACCTGAACTCATGCTTTTTAATGGAGCGTATGCTACTAATCACTTAAAAATCAACGTTGGCTTTTTTTCCCTTTATAATGAGACTGAGATTTTTATTTGTATGTGGATGGACTTTTGCCAGAAAGGCTTATGTCAAGTGGTTTCATTCAGCAATGTAAAAACCCGTGTGCTTGTCTCTGCAGGTATGAAGTGGAAATCAGGCATTTGCAAAGAATGTAAGTAATGACTCCACTTCTTTATGTGATTTTTTTTTTCCAGTGAGCAAACTGGTGTATAAGTCTCTGAAAACGCTCTCAAAATGAAGCAAAATTTTCCTACCCTGAATGTTTAAGTCTTTCTTAAAACACAACTATCGCTTTGTGGGACCACCATGCATTACTCTATAACATTTTATGAGCAATAATCAATAATTAATTGGGAAATTGATGCTAGTAATTTTAATAAACTATTCATTACTTTAAGCTATCTGGATTAGAAAATCATAAAACAGATTTTAACGTGCAACCTTAGTACCTCTTGGCTTCAGCAGGCTGTAGTGACTGGATTCTCATGTTGTGCTGAGGTCAGGGTCTCACCTATTGAGCAACGTCACCCATGTTTCTTTGCAGCCACCACCTGCAAGCATGGCTTTGTGTTGTCAGGTAACTCTTTAGGCTGTGGCATGGGAAAATGACATCCTGTTGAATCTTTACAAAGAAGGCTTGTCTTGGCACAGGTTGCTTCTCTCATCTTGCTACTGTCCACTGCTACTCATGACAAAATTCAGAGCCACAAGAAAATGGTCTTGGGGCATCCTGTCTATCTATGATGACAAGAAAATAATAAGGACTGATAAACCTCACATAGTTTAAATATCTGGGTTTAGTGCTGCAGCTTGCAGTGGAGATGATCTGAAGTGTGAATAGTGTAATGTGTAACTTGGGGTCATTGCTAAAGGGAGGGGTGACATAATTTTGGAAATCTTCTTCATCAAACCTGGCCCCAAGGTGGGGATGCAGTCACCTTTCTGGACTTGAGTCACCTCCTCAGCAACCAAATCTGCATTTTTCCTCAGCAAGTTAATATTTTGTTCCAGGAAGGCAGAGAGGTATGGCAGGGTTTTTCTTCACTGAAATGCATCCAGTACTGTTCTGAGTTCTGTCAGGCCTAAATATTGAGCTGATTTGATCTTTCAGCAGGATAGCAGTGATCTGAAACAAGGAATTAGTTTAATATCTCATGGCTGAACTAAAGTAAACATTTTTCCCATTGGCAACACAGACCCTTCTCTTGATCTTGCCATTGCCCACAGCTTTTTCCAGTTCAGGGGTGACAGCTTCCCTTCTCTGTGCTCAAATAATCTAGAATCTCTCTATTCCTTAAACAGGGAAATGAAAAAATTAATTCTTACTGATACTGTGGAGCCAGCAAAGATCAGCAACCATGAGAGATGAAGGCCACAGCATTTTAGTAAAATGTTTCCTTGAAGAGATGTTTCTAAAGGAGATCGATGACAAGAAGGGAGTTGAAAGACCAGCCATTAAAGAAGATCTAGCATGACCCCAAGTAGAAGCCAATTTTTTTTAAACTAGCTGCTTTTCAGTTTTGATTAATTACTTGGCACCAGAAATTGGACAGTTAACAGCACTGGGTCCACCGTGGAAATGAACTCACTGGGAATCATTGAAGCAAAGCCAAAGGTTTAGAATAATGACCAGACGAGCCAAAAATTTTAGCTTTTTGTTTTATTTTCTATGTGTGTGTGCAAGGAGTCAGCACTGTTAATTATCTGATAGCCTTTGAGTCAGAGGCTTTTGTGCTCAGAACAGTACAGCAGCATAAGGTCCAGTATAAGATCAAATCCAGACAACAGCAGAAATATATCATTTCCATTTGTGAGCATATATTTCAATGTTAAGCATATTCTGCACTCAGTAAGAGATGTTTAGGAAAATATTTCACATCAAGAGAAAGCAAATGTGATGAGCAGTATTTGTCCTACTTTGGAAGCAAACTACCCAGCAGGTTATGAGCTCACGTCAGTGCAGGAGTTCACTAACCTGTTTTTCTTTTCAAACAGGCTAGCTCTCTGCTAATTTTCCTGAAGAATGGATAGTCAGAAACCTTAGATCTGAATGCCAAAGAGGAACAAAACAGTTTAGGAAATGTTATTAACCTATACACAGGCAAGCATGTCTAAAAATTTCCTGCTTGAATTACATGGAGAGGTGTGTGGCTTCACTGTCTAAAGGGTGCTGCACCCTGGCTGGAATGGGCAGGGAATCCACCATGCGAATGCATTAATTGTTATCAGCACTGAGAGACAGACACACAAACAAACACACACACACACACACACAAAAAGAGAAACTCTGTGCTCATAGTAAAACATGGATATTTTTGAGCTCATTCCTTAAGTGTGGGAGGGAAGGAGTTCAGGATTGGATCTGTGGGGGTGTGTTAAAGTAGGTATTTCTCCACCAACTTCAGCCTCTCAAGATCTCTCAAGGCTCGTAAATTTGATGAGCAGGGCCTTGTTGCTGTTGTTGCTGAATGATATGCATCACCAGGCAGCTTTTTCCATTTTTTCTTGCTTTTTTTCCCCCTTTTTATTATGTGCAAACTCTCTCATCTTGGATAAAAAGACACTGCCAGAATAAAGAAACCAAAACAGCCAGGCTTATTTCGTGTCATTTCATACGTCTTAGCAAAATTTGCATTGCTCTTTGTGGGTGTTTTTCCTGCTGAACTAGTGAGATTTCTCCTTTGTTATGAAAAGGTCTTGACACTGTTCTTCTGGAGTATGCTATTTCTGCCAAGTCATTTTATAAACTACAGTAAGATCTCAAGGCCCAAGAAAAGGTTGGTCCTTGCTAATTCTATAGATCCCACAGTCCACACTTCACTTAACTGAACGGTCTGTAGCCCCTCCTGGCTGAGTCTCCTGATGAATTGGAACACCCAGTAACTACCAAATGTGAACTGATGAAGTTCAACAGTAGCAAATAAGAGAATCTGCAGCTTCCTCTTCTTTCAGCAGAGAAATCTCTATTTCCCTCAAGAGCCTTTTTGAAGACCTTCAAACTACAACTCAGGAGACTGGAGTGCCATCAATTAATCATAACCTGAGTTACTAGTGCAAGGCACGATGCAGCTTTCGGGGCTGAGAGTTTAAATCCCAGGCCACTTTTGCAGAAGTACCTGTCTGCTGTGTCATTGGGTTTCACTGTGTCTTTTTTTTTTCTTGTGTTCTCTGTTGATTCACCCATTGTTTGAGTTATTATTCTGGCATTATTATTCACTGAAGGGAATATTTGAAAGGGAAATGAGGTTTACCGACAAGCAATAGCTGATCTGTTTTTCACAATTTTAAGGACACAAACAGAATCTTCTTTTAAGTTAAGACTATGGCAGACTTAGCTACCTGTTTTAGGAAATTACTTTTACGTAAAAGTTTTTCTATTTGAAGAAAACTATTTGAGTTTGGTAAAACAAATCACCTATTCAGTTCACAGATCTTCTGTTTTGAGAAGATTTGGGCATTTAGGTGTGTTTATTCTGGCCTTCTCTTTAATATTCTTCAAGCAGGCTTGTTCTTATTTAAAACATGTTTCAATCAGTTTTGTTATGCCTACATTTCTGTATGCTTCATGCTGCTGGTAGGTCTCTTTTTTTAACAGAGAAATGATATAATCTTTCTTGTCTGCACCAATAACTGTTTTCTCCAAGTCAGCTTCTCAGTCTTTTGTGAATGCGAGTAAACTGTCAGATAGGAAGCACCCCCTCCCCCAAAACAAACAAACAAACAAAACCCACACCCCCCCCCCAAACAATAAGAAAACCCAACCAAACAATAACAACAACAAAGCACAATGTCAACATTGTATATTTGAATTAATATTTACATTAAATAAAAAGTGAAATGGAATGTGATGTATTTTTAATCTCTTAATTAATATGTAAAATGTAAGAAATGCACTATGAATTATTTCTTTATATGCTCAGACACATGACACCAGGACAGGAAGGTCATAGCTTCAGACAGAGAGACACAGGACAGCAGGAGATTTCAACAGCTCATTTAAAATAAGTTCATAGTTTTCTGGCATCTTTAGACATTTGAGTCTTGTTGCTAAGAAAGAAAAGAAATTTAAGGACAAGGGATATTCAAAATTTGTTGGACCTTTCAGAGCTTTTTGACTAATTACAGCTTTCTTGTGTAAGCTTCACTTTCTTTAACAGTTTGCCTGTCATATTATTATTACCACTCAATTGAAGGATTAATGTTCATGCAGATGTGCAGCTTCATTCAGTGCTGATTCTTTGAAACATTTTAGGCATTACTTAAATGTTGGTAAGGCTTTTCTGTTCAACCAGTATACTCAAAGTACAACAACAGCAACTGCTGCACAGTGTCTTCAATCGGAAAATGGGTGTTATTAATTATAAATACTGGTGTGGAATAAGCACAGGCTAGTTGCAATAACCATTTCAAATGCCAGAAAATGCTTGCCTGCCAGCAGACTCTGCTTTGTCCCTCATTTCCTCAGTAGTGGGACTGTGGCAGGAATTTTAGGAGAGAATTTAGGAATAACAACATTCAAAACAGGCAGAGAAAATTATGAACAACAACCATATGTGTGCCACAGAATCAGCAGTGGTCTGGTGTTTAAAAACCAGTAAAGCTGGTAGATGTAGAGGTATCTGCTGGGGTGTGGAAGGAGAAGAGAAGAACTGAGAGCAATGTAACAAAAACGCTGCTCCTAGAGGTTTCCACACCACCTGCATTGGAGCTGCTTTTTGTAGAAGCAAAGAAAAAATGCCATCGGAAAGAAAACACTGCTTTGTGGGCATCTTGCATGCAAATACATCTGTGCTCACATCTGTGCTGGAATACAGATATAGATCCAGATCATTAACATCTATTTTCTGAAGGTGATCCAAAGTATCAATCACCCAAATTACTGCAGCAAAACCTGTCTTTTAATGAAACAAAAGTAAGACATGAAAATAAAAGGTAACCTACTTTTAAATGTTTATAGAAGATAAAGGTTTAACCACAAGTCTTTCATCAAATGGAAGACAGTAGGAAAAAAAGTTTAGAAAATGCCCTTTGGCTGCTCTTTACTGTGTGGTGAAACCTCACAGTATGTCACCTCATATACTATATGGGCCCTAACGGCAGCTGGAAATGTTTAGAAATACGTCTATTTTGGTACATGGCTGCCTCTCTATCTGTTATATCCAGCAGTGTTTCAAGGAAGGGAGATATTTGCTTAAATAAAAAGCCCAGTCCAAAGTGTGAGATGGTAAATGGCGCTCAAGGGTATACAGCAGTCTAAACGGTGCCCTCTGTTAAAGGATTCAGCCACCTGACTGCTCATTAGTTAGCAGTAAATAATGAGGAATAGCTTGAGGCAGGAACTCAGAAGTGCAGATGTCCCAAAATATTCACCCAGTTTGTGGTGTCATGAGATCTGTAGTGTCGTAAGGTAAAATACACTTAATCCCTCTTCTGAGTGAAGTAAAGCATTTTACAGTCTTTGTGGAGTCTAGTAATTTTGTATAATCTTTTCAGTGAGGATATCAAAAAGGAAAAGCAAAAGTCCATGAAATCGGGCTGCTTTCCCCTTCCCTGTCATGTCACACAGTCCAAAGGCTGTTAGCAGTAAGTGGGCACCCTGGAAATTCCCCCATGGGGATGCTGCACCCTTATCCCTCTTAAAAGTAGTAAGTGATGCATTTTAAATCAGACTAATACCAAGTCTGAATTTCTCCAACATATTCTGTTGTTTTAATGGGAAGGCCAGCACCTCAACCAAGAATTACCCTGAAAGGGAGGTGGCAGTGTGGGTGAGGAGGGAGGTGGCAGTGTGGGTGTGGAGGGGGGGCAGTGTGGGTGAGGAGAGGGGGCAGTGGCAAGGCTACGGAAAAAGTCCAGTCATATTTCACAGCAATGGTGTCATTGCAAAGAACTGCAGAAATATAATCAGCAGAAATTAAATGTAAAATCCATGGACAGTTTTTAAGAAGGTTGTATCTTCTGCTTTTAAGGCATTCTTATACATTAGAGACTCCCTTTCTTAGAGAGTTCAATAGCAAGGCTGGTTTTCTTTGCTAAATTTTCAGTTGCTTTGTATTTTGGGTGCTAAGGTCAGAAGCTATTTGTTGTAGAGTTCTTATAAGCATGTAAGTCATAAAGAAGCTTCAGTCCCATTAAATTTGAATGAACTTGGCCCCCTAGGTGCCTACATTTTCCCTTTTAAGAGCATTCCTCCTCATCATCATCCCTTTTTTCTGCTTCTGCCACAGTTTGGGTACAGCTTCCCAGTTGTTCGAGACCACATGAAGTGACAGTCTTAGAAGGATGGTCAGAATAAAGACAAAAGTGAAGGTCTTCTCTCCAGCCCGATACAACACCCCTTGCTCTGGTGAGTAGGAAATACCTCTTGTTTGGGTCTGTCCTTGCTTCTCGCCATCTCCCTGACCCTTCAGCAGCACTTCAGGCCTCTGGATCCAGTAGACCTTGCCCCCTATTGTCTCAGGTGTCATTTTATGTCACCCTCTACAGCTCAGACCAGTACCTACCTCAAGGTTTCTTTGATGTGTCCAGCTTAGTCTCATACCAGACAGCCTCTGCAAAGGTGTCTGCACAGGAGGGTATTCCGGGCAGACTCCAATGCCACGGCTGTTACACGCTTTTCAGTCACTGACTGCTATAATCACTGCCGGGGGGGTTCTGGTTGAGGTTCCTCCTTTTTTGTCTGTGCCCCATTCACAGTAGGTTCCTTAACTCCTCTGTGCAGCAATCTGCCTCTACTTGTGGCCTATTTACTATGCTTTGCATGTTCGTTATCTTAGCAGAGAAGCCAACCTGAGCCCCCACCCTCCCTGCCTTCTTACCTTTCAGCACTGTGTCAAATCCTGTTTGCTGAGAACATTAAACATTTTTTTCACTGCTCTGAAAAATCAAACAAACACTGCTTGAGGGCTACCTAAACCCCGTAACCAAGGGGTTTAAATTAGGAAGTGTTTCGCATAGGAAGAGCTTTAAAATGTGGGCTTAGGCTGCAAGTCTGGGTTCTCTCTTTTGTTCCTCATTTTGCCTCTCATTGATCTCAGGCTGTATCCCAAAGGCAGAGGGGACTTTCACAAACAGATCAGGAGCTGGGCAGTAGTGAGAACTTCCACATGCTGTGGAAAGGAGGAGGGATACCAGTGCTGAGGATGCTCTGCTGGAAAGGTGTAAATCTGGCTGTGTACCACTATTTGTGCCAGGCTGGGGATGCCCTCTCTCTTGGCCTCTTCTCCCCTCCTGATGCCAGGGTGCAATTCCTGTCTTGAGTCCTCCATGTGCTCAAAAGATTTCGTCTGTCTGGAGATCCAAAATCAAAGGTAAAGGGGATCACCACCACATGACCAATAAATGGCAGCAGCCCAGGAAAGGCTGCCCTGTGACTGCTCTGGGGATTTTAATCTGTGAGGCAAACGATCTAACACTTTTTATTACCATTAAGCTTTCAAATTCTTTGTTTTTCTGTCATACTTTTACACGAATAGACATTTAAAAAGAAAGTGCAAGTGGAAAGAGAAGCGGGAAATCCAACCTCAATAAACTTTCCATAAAATCCACAAATTAAGGGCAAGTACATCATGAAAGCATATTAGTCAGAGAGCTATAAATTCCAACAAATTGATTGTCATCTATAATCAAAAGCATGCTATTATATATAATAAGTTGAAATAAATAACACAAACCAACCTTCGGCTGTAAATGTTTAAGATCAGTCCTTCATACCACATATACCTGAGATATAAATAAAGCAAGCAGGAAGGCTTAAAAAAGAAAAAAGGAAAAAAAAAAAAAAAAAAGAAGTGAAAACGGTACGTATCCCCCAAGTGGGGTTTGAAGCAAAAATGTGGTCCTTTGTGTTCCACTTGGAAATTGGCTGCAAATCGTTGGATGGCTTGAAAGGTTTCCACAGAACCAACAAGTTCTGGTTCACTGTTTAACAGTGACCGGTCTCCTCCTCTTGAGATGAGCCCATAGAGAAGCCTGTAGTAATAGTCCTCAAAGAGTGTTTCCTACTCACTGTGTACGGAGGTGACAAATGCAGAGTGTGGCTTTGACACCAGGTTTGCCTTGAGCAGCTGGCATGACTATGCCTTGCCTTGACTGGGAATGGTTGGAGACCAGCAGCTGGGACTACAGGAACCCTGATGGCTACAATATGGCTCTGGCCATGTCCTAGACCTGTCTGTGGTCCCTGGGTGCCCCTTAACACCCACAATAAGCTGCACACTGCTGGGGGCACCTTGGTAAAGAATGACCCCACTCACTGTGATGGGACACCTCCAGGAGTGACCTCATGGTTTGCAGAGCTCACCAGGATCTGCTAAACATTGATGGGTTGACAAGTTTCAGATCACAAGTCAAATTACTGTGGATGCTCTTTTAAAGCAAAATACTCATTTAAACCTTCAAAATTAACATATGGACCTAGTAGCCCAAAGCTGGCAAGAGCCTGTGTTTAATCTAACAGTGTGCAATTGTTTCTACGTGTAATCCGAAGTGACCTGATGAGGATTCCCAGTGTTTAGGCTAGAAGCCCGTTTGTTCTTTATTTAGCGTAGATTCAGTGCCAGTTGCCTAAGGTGCCTTCCTGTCTGCATTATTAATGTGATATAGACCTTTGGATTCCAGTAATATATATGTGGGAAAGCTGTTTAAAAGTTACAGCACTAGGCCTTCTACTTGAAACCTTTGAGCTTAAAACAAGGAATATGTGATGTGGTAACCTACAGCTCTGCCTTCCAGCCAGAGAAACCTCTGTGTTACTAAGGACACTTCTGGCTTAGCCAGCAATTAATTGTGTCAAATGTGAGAGGCAGTGGGTGAAATCATACTGAAGGACAGATGGGGATGGTTGGCAGTGGGAATGGGCAATCTGCAGGATTTCTGGGCTGAAGATGCTACCCCTGGTCCCATGTGGAGTTGTCCCAGCTCATCTGCCTGAATCCATGCCAGGGCAGACACTGACTGGGAAGCAGAAATCTGCTACCAGCCAGGGCTGCAGTTTGGCTGCACAGTACAAATGGAATCTCTGGAGGTGGAGGCTGTTGAAGGGGAGTGCTACCTCACCTGCACCAGCAGCAAGCACCCACTGCACCGTGTTCCCCAACACCGACCTGAGAACATTAGGCAGTTTTCATTCACATGGAGCCTGCATCACACCATGTTTCCTTCTGTCAGTAACTTTTGCCAAAGCTCTTCAAGTGAAGATAGACTTGAGAAGGAAGCTGCCTGAAACTTGATACTTCCTTCCCGGTGGGATTAGAGCCCTGCTGTCAATAGTGTGTCAGTGCAAAATGGGAGCAGTGATGTTTACAAAATTAACAAATGGACTTCAAGTTAAACACTGGGCAATTTGTGAGACAGCTTTTTTTCCTTTTCCAAGCATTGACCAGTCTCCTGAGATTACTTGCAGGTGAATATTCTGTTATTCTTTCTGGACTGACTTATTCTAACATTATGTCATTTTTAATTGCTTTTCTTGAGAAAATATGCTTGCAACTCCATCCTGTTAGCCTCCTTAGAGTGCTCTCAACATTAACCTTTTCCCAAGGCCTCATTCACCGTTCCTAAATCACATGTATAGTTTTACTGACTTGAGATGACTTACTGCAGTTGGGAATGTAAAATTGCATTCTGGATATGGTATGTGTCTATAGTATTAAGCTCTGGACTTGCATATAGGAGCACCACCAGCATCAAGACTTAAATGGCACATGCTTGTTTGTATCAGGCCCCGATTCTGCGAGGATGAGCCCCTACGTTTCTTGAGCAGTCCTGCTGACTTCTCTGGGACTGCAGGCAGGAAGAAGTTCTGCATGGGCCTAAAGCCTCACAGAATTGGGACTACAACATTAATTCCTGCAGCAAGGAGAAGCAGCTGTTATTGCAAGACACCCTCGGGGAGGTGCAAAGTGAAGGGTGGCATCCTATCTGTCAGCCTGGTGTCTGCCTGCCCCGCTTTGCTAGACCCTGATCCTCCCTCAAGCCACCTCAAAGCTGGATGATCCCAGTGCTCATACCCAGATAGTCACCTCTCAGGGGGTTCTTGACTGGGTAAAAAGCCTTGGCAGGAGGAGGTCCCCTCTGCTTATTATCATCACTAGCATTTTGGGATGAAGCACATAAAAAATGTAGTATTTCTAACAAACCCAGCTATACCAGATGCACTGAAAGTACACCACTTGTTTCAACAACTAACAAATATGAAGGAGATGGCAGGAAAATATCCAGAACTGAAATTAATATCCTTGCTTTTCACCAAACTAACAGGACTCCTTGCAACAGGCTGAAAACAACTGTTAGTCAGTTATTTTGAAAAAAAAAAAAAAAAATTGCTGCCAACATTTATGAAGTAGAAACCATGCTAATGCATTATTTTGGTCACTTTTTTTCCTTTCAGTCTGCACCATTACATTTAAAAAGCAGATCTATCAGCATCTAATGTTTCTTCAAAACCCCATGTAGTGTCTAGAAAACTGAACTGTCAGATATGCTTGTCATGTACACATATTTTGCTATTAAATGTGTTCAGGCATGAGTTTTGGCATGATTTCTTCACAACTATCCTGAACTTTCCTTGACACTTTTTATGGCACGTAATACATCTGCAACTCAGGGCTTGGTAAGCCCTTAAATCTTTAATTAAGAGCCTAGAAGCTCCCTTCCTAACTATTGTCCTGTAAGCAACATGTTCTAATTCTCATGCCAAAGCGCAGAAATTCACACTGCAGGTGCTTCACTCTGTTTGGCTGCCTTTTCCTATTTTTTTTTTTTCCTTTCTATGGTGCCAGGGGAGCAGTGTGCACATCACATTCTTGTGTCAGAATGGAGCAGTTTGCAGTCATTTGCTAGGTGACCTGACTGCTATCTAGTGTTTGTCACTTTTTCTAGCATCTTCACACAGTTCATGTCATTTGGACCAGGTTAAATCAGAGATTTCCTTCTGTAAAGGGTTAGGACCTAGCATTGGCATTTTTGTGGTACCAAGGGATGCCAGAAAATTTCTCTTTTAGAGCTGGTGGGACTCATGTAAGTGCTGTAGAAAATAAAAGAAGATTTACATAACTGACGTGTCTAATGCTGAATAAATCCCATTTCACCCTACAGAGAAACTGAGCTGGAAACTGGCTCAGGGTCTTGCCAAAGGCCACAGAGGACATCGGTAACAAAGAATGACCAGACCCTGCAAATCTCGACTCTGTAGCCTCCATGTGATCAGTCTGAAAACTTCATTTTCTTCTATTGGACTGAATTTAAAGAGAATAATAAAAGAGGGAATTCTGCTCTCTTCCATATGGCCTGAGGAAGGAAGCCAGGGAAAAGTTTGACTGATTATATAATTAATTTAATAAAAGAGGAATTACCTACAAAGTTGGTTTTGTGACATTTCTGTAGAGACCATAAATCACGCATATATTTTACTAAATCTTAAGTTAACAAGCAAAGATACAGCAATGTACAAAAGTTTAGAAGACAATTCTATCTTTCCAAAATATTAGGAAGCTACTCATGCATGAATTTATGCACAATTTTATTTAAAGCTAAATATATTTAGGCAAGAATAGGCTCTAACGTTATGTAATACACTGCTAAGTATTTTTCTGTTCCTTTCCGTCTTCATTCAGCATTGTGTATAAAGCTGACCACCTTACTAAAAAAAAGGTTTCAATTCTTCCTTAAATCTGGCTAGTGCAGCCCTGTCTGCCAACAGCATCCTTCTGAAGCCTTTCAGAACATGTACAAATGGCACAAGGTGTTAAGAGATGCAGGCCACGAGGCCAAGAAGTTTAATGATGGATTTATTATTGAAAAGTGTATGCACTTTTCTGAAGTACTAGTTGAACTTCAGGCTCCTCTTGAAGTTGCTGTTTAAAGAGCAGAGTTTAATATTTAAACAGCCCATGCAGTCTCCCCAGAAGAACCCATAGGACCCTCTCTGAATGACAAATTATGGAAAACTTCCAATTCAAGTTGTAAACTTTCTCTCCGTGTAAATTACAATTGTCAGAACCATGTAGCTGTTCTCTAGGTTTATACACTGAAAGAGAGAAATCTTGATCATCAAAATCCAGGCCCAAACAAATTCAGACTTTTGGAATAGTTCATACTTGGATTTGAATTTAATAATTTGGACTGTTTTCTATAGCCAGACTGTTTTTGCAATAGAAGCTTACTTATGGCTGTATTTTCCAGACTGATAATTTTTGATAAAATCTGCGGTTCAAGATCCGCACCACCTGGAATCTTGTTTAAAAAAAAAAATAAAGCCAAGTATTTTCCTACCTCTTCCTATGCAGCTGAGTAATTAGTTTAAGTTTGATGTCTTTGTGTTAAATGGCATTGATTCAAAACCTGTGCATGTCAAACAACAGAAAGCTCAGAGAGTTTGAAAGGTTATCGCTGTTTCTCTTCAAATGCCTGCGTACTGAAACCCTTTGGAGGTGGCTGCCTGCTGCAAATCGTTGTTTGACAGCTTCACTCAACTTCGAGGCTCATCAGCTCAGGGGGGCAATCTGACAGCTCTCAGGCAATAAAGTAAACAAGGGATCTGGAGCATAAGAGAAGGAATGCTTAAAATCATTCCTAATATTTCTCCTGCTCATAACATGTCACCAAGCTGGTGAGGTGTGTGAAGGCAGCAGGTCTCAGCTTCTTAAGCATGCCAGGTGGTGCACACAGGGTGAACGAAGGCTTGGGGGAGCCCTTGCAAGAGGCTTCCACCAGATATCATCCAGATTGGTTCCATTGATGGTGTTCCTGATAATATTGAAATATGAGGCATTATTCTTCAGATGGATGTTTTTTCAGATATTTGATGTACTAGTCTGACTTGAGAGGTGGTTCAGTACCAGTGGAAGAAAAGCCTCCTTTAAGACTTGTTCTTTAGAACCAAGTATGACCAAGTTATAATTTTTCTGTGTAATAACGTAGTTAATACTTCTTTCACAGCAATGAGGAAATCTGCAGACATTTCAGTTGTACAAATTCTCAGGTGCAGAATCTGTAGCAGTGCTGGAACCTGCTGAGGGGTGATCACTACATGAATCTGACAATTTACATACCTGTTTATGGACATAGGACATATTTGCACACAAACTAACAGGTATGCTTTCTGAAGCAGTCCCTTTTATGGGGTCCTACCTTAGTGGAAATTAAATGAGCCACCTTAAAATGTCTTGTTTTCAGATTCCAGTAATCTGATGATGTTAATGCAGAGCCAACTGAATGCTCAAAATTATTAGCAGCTTTTAAAAGTGTAACCTTGTTTTTTGGATATGTTTCTGCATATGTTTCCGTATTCCTATCAGGGAACAGTTTGATAGTATGCTTAACATACAATTTTGTGGGTGTATGTAACAGACAGGTTTTACAGTTCTAGTGAAGAATGCAAAACCAAGTATAGAAAATCTGACCTGATTTTTAGACTGGTGACTATTCCTTTCACATCTATTTTGAGAATTCCTGCTGCTAACACACCTAGAGCTGACCCCTTTGTTAACTGTGTGGCATGTGCATGACAATAAATTACCTGTTGTCGTTACTGAAAATGACTAATGGACTGCTACCCTTTTAGGACGTTATTTAAAAGTAATTTTTCTAAAAGAAGAACTATATTCCCTCTTGAGGTAGTGCTTTTTTTTTTTTTTTTCCCTTTATTTCATTTTAAATAACTCCATTAACTGTTGCTGCTCTGTGCTATTATCAGAGGTTTTCTAATTACCATAGTTTCTGTGCTGTGAAATTGCAGTTACAGCAAAATGGTCTTTTGATTCTTTTTCTAAGAAGGACACCTAACTGGACACCCAGCTTGTGTAAATCTCTGTAGCTGTGTTTTCAAAGGATCTAATCTAATACAGACTAGCTGCAACGTCAAGGGGTAATGTTAAAGATCTTCATTTACTGCAGTATTACAACTCCATTAATTCACATTTTAAACTGAGCCCTGAACAAATGCAATTCAGCAGCCACTTGTGCTTGCTAAAAGATTAAAGGCTCTGAACCATGTGAGGAAAGGAAATCTTTATAGATTGCTAGCTAATGGCTGTTTTCTTTACTGTTGGAGTCAGTGAATTGAATTGTAATGGACTGGTTTGACTCCACATATGGAAATTACAAACAGGATCATTTTTTTACAGATTAATATTTCAGTCACTCTGGAAGTTAGCTATACAATTTAATATGCTGGACTGCAAGAAAATACCTGAAACTCTGATGGTTCTTTTTAGCACAATATTCCTTACTTATTTATCTATTCTGTGCTTTGTATTAGCAGCTTAATAGTTGCTATAAATGTAGTTGATTTGACATCACACACGGAGGTGCATGAAGCACCATGTAAAAGCAACTTGCATTGCACCATGATGGTATGGAATACTTGTGGTTTCCAGCTGACAATGCACAGGAATATTTGGTCAAGGGCTCACACTGATTTCATAGCTGCCAATGTGCAACTTAAGATTGATTAGGGGAGTAAAACTGCAGGCATGTGTTCTTTTGCAGTGTTCCTAAGGCTTATCTAGCCTAAGATGTATTCCCAGGTTTACGTCACTTGCCTATATTGTCACGGCAAACTCAGACACATCATAGCCACACAGACTAAGTGGCAGAGGGGCAAGAAAGTTTCTGCAGCTAAAACTGCTCTTACTGGGCAAAGCTCAACAGAGAGTGATGGGACTTGATCACTTAAACATGAACAGGCAGGATGACTTTGTCATATGAAGCTATCAAGTCACAGCTCTGTTAAACTCTTCAATGTTTTATCATGAGCAGCTGTCAAGCTCTCATATTTTCATTATTAATATATTACAGAATGAATTCTTCCCTTATTCTGTTGCCTGTAGCTTTTTTTAATAACTGGAGGTGGTATTGATCATATTTATTTAACTTGAACAATGATGATTTAAATGTATAAAAAAGCATAGAAAGGAGGAAAGAATTCTTGGGCTTTGATCAATGAATGGGAGGGGACTTCCCCATCCATCCTGCCTTTCATCATGTCCTTTGGCTGAGCAGCAGGGCTGCGAGCAGTATTAAAAACCTCTGTTAAGGCAGATAAACATAATTTTTGGTGCCTGGGCTGTATCTCCCCACAGAAACATCCGTGAATAGTACCACTAGAAACAACTTTAATATCATCTGTTTCCATGGAAAAACAGAATGAGAGTTATTGCTGATTTCTACACAGTCAAATTTGGAGATGAAAGAGCTAATTTAATTGTTGCTAAATCTCTCTCTTAGTGTTTTTTTCATGAAGGCAAAAGTGTGGGTCATTTGCTTTTTCAAGGAATGCCTGGGGCTGCCAATGCAGCGTTATAGAATTTGTAGAGCCCTTGAAGCAAACTAGGTGAAACAAAAAGGCCATTAACCTGCTTGAAACTATGGCCGCTGAGAAACTTCTGGTCTGTCCCAAAAAGGACCCTGCAGTCCCTCCCTGGACGGGCTGAGAGCCTGTGACTCAAGGTGTTTGGAAAGTCTCTGGGTTTCATGTCCAGGTGTTTTACTTGAGCTGAAATTAATGCCTTTAAAAATTACCAGTAAACAGCAGGTATTGCTGGCTGTATTAACCACTGGACTGCTCTTTGCCACAGTAGACTCCTTCCAGGTCAGAATTTCCATCTCGTGGGAGATACTTCAAATCAGCCTGCAGTCCAGGACTTTTTGAACTTCTGGCTCTGTGGATTTGCTTGTTTAAGATTGTTGGTGTTTGCTTTAGGGTTTTAAGAAATAAAATAATCCTAATAATTTTTGAAACCTTTCAAGAAAAGAAAACTACTGCCGAAGTCTATTTCTTTTGGAATTTCTAAAAAGGTTTCTGAGGAGGGCTCCTTCATGACAATATAATTAAGCAATGAGACATGACAGCTCACCCTTTCAGGCTTATTATTGTATGCCTAAGGTGGCATCGCAGGCATGAAGCTGAAGGACAAGTGGCTTTAATCACCCATTAAGTGCAATAATCCCTTTGATATGCACTGTCTGGAGAGACTTACCAAAAAGGAATTTAGGAACAATATTAAGAGGAACAGACAAACTGGTGTATGCACTAGGCGTGAACATTAAGATGGTTATAAACATAACTGACAGACACTCAAAAAGGTCTATTTATGTCAAGTTTTCATCATTAAATACACCCCAAAGGAATGATTTTTAATAAGAAGCAAATTATTACAAGGACTTCTTTGGTATTTTTGCTTTTTTCCTCCTTAAATACTTGTCTTGTATACTTTATGCATAGATCATATGAAGTGGATCAGCTCATCTATGCAGTATAGCTGGATAAAAATGCAGATGGCGGCCAACAATACAGCTCCTCTCCACAGCAGGACTGTCATACCATAAAACCCGTTATTTGGTGATGCACAGTCCTAGCCCTCTCTGGTACCTTTGCCTGCCACTCTGCTCTCAAGGCAGGGAGTTCTGCTGAAGGAGAATATTCCTCCATATAGCATGTGAAGATCAGTGGTGTGGTTTCCACATCTGTTACAGCTGGCGGAGCTGGGAACTGAACCGTGCTTCTCAACAGTGATACAGATAGATGCCAAATCGCCGAGCTACTTCGTTGACCTAGTAAAATATTTTGATTGGTTTTAAAGGAAGGACTTAAAACATGGTTATTTTCATATGAAATGGTTTATGGAAAGATAAAATTTTTCAAAAAAACATAATTGTGTGAATTTCTAAAATGCAAAGTTTTGTTCTAATATGCCACTAAGTGGAGAGGTCTAGTGCCAACATAAATGTTGGTAACATATTAGTCAGATTTATAGGTCTGAAAATGTTCACTTCTCCTTGGTCTTCTCTATGTATATTACTACATTAAAACAATCTTCAAAATGTAAATATGAGAGTTGAAAATATTTGCTTTGATTCAAAATAGAATTGCTCTATGCTGTATAGAAAAAAAATTTTGCTGAACTGGCCCTTGTTTGAACTTAGGTGATGTTTGTGGGGTTTGTGCAGTATACAAAAGGCTTTGCCCTTTATTTGAAGCCTGCTTTGACTGTGTAATTACTGTGCTCCAATTTCCATTTGGACAATCAGACTTCTCCTGTCAGTCTGAGTACACATGGGCTGAACAACAAAAATCTTCCTGTTGTGGGTGCATGGGGTTTGTGGGGATTTTGTTTTCTTTAAGAGGAGGGATACAAAATGTGAAACTGTAAATGAAAACTTATGAGAATGGGACCTTGTGCTTTGTTTACCTTTCAAGAAAATTTATGGAAATGCAGTGTAGCAGGGCTGTTTATGGAAATGCAGTGTAGCAGGGCTGTTGTCACTGGTTCCCTTAAAAGAAAAAAAATCTTAGTACTAAACAAAGTGTTAGTATAGTCTTGCTCAAAGTATTCTTTGAGCAATATTTGAGGAACTAGACTTGAAAAAAAAAAAATCAACAAAATTTCCTCCAATTAAAGGGTTAAAAAGAAATCTGCTAAAGTTTCCCTAGGGACAGGATAGCCCAGTTTTGAAAAAAGTAATTGTTATGCTAGTAATAGGATATGCCTTAAGCTTGTTCTTAAGTCTTATTTTCTTTACTGCAGGTTGAGAAAGTTTCTCTCCAATGTGTTCCATGCAGTTGTTCTGGAAAGGAATGGCAAAGCTGTGCAAGGCTTCACAACAAAAAAACCTTCTTCCTGTAAAGGCAAGACCCTGCCAAAATAAATAGGGACTGCAGCAAATGGTACCGATGGGCATTTCTTTTAAGTGCCTATATGTGTATATGAATGTATGTGAATATACATATATAGCGTACCTCTGTGTGTGTGTGTATTTACATGAATTTGCATGCATATCAATACTTTTAAAAATATACCTTCTGGAGCCTATATAATCAAAGCAAGCTTTCCTGGAAGCTGGGCCCTGAGCACAGCACAGCCCGCCTACAAGATTGTCTTGTAGAATCCTGAGATGAAGATTAACATGCTGGAATACAAAAGCTAATTGCTTAATAACGATTAAGTTACCGCAAGCCATGCAAGTGCTTGATGCTTGAAACAGCCAGATGAAAATGGCGGCATGGTCTAGTGATTAGAAGGTTTTAGTAGGAAATAATACTTTTCTTGTCACTGGGCTGCGTTGGCAGAATGAGTGCAGCAGCTGGAACGCATATGCAGAGTGTTTACTGGAAAGACTCTTACACTTTCAGACAGAAGGAAATCCTGTGCAGGACTGGAAAGCGCAGCGAGCTGTCACCAGGGAATAGGCTGTCTGTGTGTCTCCATGAAATAAAAGCTGTGTGGACCACAGACCCTGCAGTGGGCACTTCCTGCCCCCTTTGCTGCAGCAGTTCAAGATCGCTTTTTCTTTCTGCCCTTTTTTTTTCTTCTTCTTTTTTTTTTCTTCTGGAAGATATAAAATCTGCTGGTATTATCAGCAAAAATGCTGATGAAGCTCAGGATTTACTTTGTATCAAACTTCAAAAATCTGATTAAGGGTGGAGTTTTTTGTTGTTATGTTATTTTGTTGTTGGTTGGCAAAAGGAGAACCTGGAAATTTTGCCATCTCTCAGGTCACATGGATTGATCTTTCTAGGCTAATAAGACATCTGATATTACTTGAGGTCGTTTTTTTCAGTTTGAGTTGTTTTTTTTCCCTCAAAGCTGTGTAGGTTTCTAACTACTGGGAATGCATTTAAACCAGTAGCAAATCCGGGTAACTAAAAGCTGCTAACACAAGGGAGCATTTTATTGTTTGCTGATGTTATAGGGATGACCAGTATCTGCTAATGAGGAAGAAAACACATACATTATCCAAATAAGTTTGAAAATTTTAAATTAATGATGTGTTTACGTGACAGATTTGTGGGAGGGATATCAAATATAATCACCATCAATCTGGCTACAGCCAAAATAAATTTTATGAAAAGTAAAACAAACCGTTGCACAGACAAAGTAGGCCTTTGGGGGCTTGTGGAGTAATCTGTGTTTTCTTATTTAGCTGTGTATAATATTTCTGTTCATTTCTTTTCTAGATAGAATCTCACTATATATAACATTGCTGTTAAAGCTAAGAAGAGCCAACATATGCCACTACCCAAAGGGGAGGGAAGAAAGAAATGTAGGAAATGAATACTTAAAATTTTCATTTCAGTGAACAAGGGGTGCCCAGGTACTGTATTGGGCATGGTGCAATTATGAAGTTGAGCATTAAACATTGAAACTTTAGTTCCAGGATGGGGACTTTTCACAGAAATTTGTGTCTATGTTGGGGTGAATGTTCTGGAAACCCCGGATGGTGCTGTCACTAGTAATAAAATTGTTACAAGGTTCAAACTTTCAGTGACGTTCCTGAGCATGTTCTCTCTTTTACTAAACAGCAATGTCAAATTTAATCAGATGAAAAAGCAAGGTAGGGGCCCCAGCTTCAGAAGCACATAAGCAGGACTTAGGCAGGAGCAAAGAGTCCCGTAGCCCCAGCCAGGGCCATCTGCTCTGCCCTGGGTTCAGTGGCTGCGATGGATGGGGGAAGCAGTGCTGGTGTTCAGCTGATGGTGAACCAGGTCAAAAATGTTGTGTTGGGCTGAGGGCTACTGAGCACAGCAACTGACTCCCAGAAGACCTGCTCCATTAATCGGTATTGTTGACAAGGAGAGGCTTAAATTCCTACTTGCACATTCCAGTAAAAATGCATCGATCATCTTTGCTTGTGTTTTCTTGACAATGTTCTGCAAATATGTTTTAAGGAGATTTTTTGCCTGAGGAAGGACTTTTGGGTTGAGCTGAAGGCATGTCACCATCTTTCATTCACAAGTTCAAATGCATTACATACAGCTGCCAAAAAAAATCTGCTCTTGCATCGTTGTCCAGCTTCCCTGTTCTGGTTATTGGTTTCCAGTCAATGTAATGGGAGTATGTGGCTGTCATTCAAACAGATGAAAATCTTTGCAATTGAAAATATATCAAGGGGTGCCTGTTTTTTAAAGGAAATATACCCATTCCTACTATTGCATGATTTCTTGATCAGATAAAACCCATCTTGTACTAACGTTTAAATTAAATGCACTGCATTCTGACCCAACAATAACAAAATCAAACCCACTCATTGCCAAGTATCATAAGCTCTTAAAATACATTCAGACAGTGCAATGATATTAATAGGGGAGCAGATATCAGGTTTCGGCCAACAAAGCAAACCACACGGTGGAATATGAGAAGTACTGTGCTTACTGACTTCAGAATAAAATGGAAGACAGAAGCCCTATCAAAAATGATACTAATAATCTAATACTGTACATTTATATGGAGACTTGGCCTGGAATATCTCAAAGATGCTTCACAGAGAGAGACACTTTTATCTTATCTGTACATCTAGGTGGCTGAGGTAAAGAGGTTAAGCAATTTTGACTCAGATTTCAGAAAAAGCACTTTCCAATGTGTGTCTCAGCAAAGGCTCTTTAAGAAATTGGGTTGTCTTGCAGCAAAAAGATACAACATCAAACTAGGAAATCACCAAACTGCCAGAATTTTGTATGACATGGGGCAAAGCTTCACTGTGTGCTTGTCCTATTCTTAAATTATCCCATTAAGGATCTCTACTAGATATTTTTAAGGGTATGAGGGGATATTGGGATGGACTTTTGGTGTCATTTACTGTGGCTGCCAGTGATAGTTGGGAAAAAAACTTGGCTGCACTTTTTTGAAGTCTGTAGTTATCATAGATAAACATACATCCACAATACATAACCTGTTGACATATTGATAGTTAAATTTTTAAAAAACCAGCGAGAAATATTGTTCAAACATTATAATATGATTGATAGGAAGGCTGAATTTCCTGGCTCACATGTTGTTTCCCTTATATATCTAGATCATACCTGCTCTGAGAGGGAAGATTATTGAGTTCTATAATGTTTTAACCAAAAGAGTGGACTATGAAAATAAACTCATTCCAGCTGTGGTAGCTGCTTGGTGATTTCTGACAACACAGTTGCAGCTGCATCAGCAGTTTACCCGGCCGTACCTATCATCTTGGAGGGTGTTCTGCACCAGAGGGAGTGCAGGATTCTTTCTGGATCTCAGTGAGAAAGGCACAGCTACAACTAACACAATGAAATTGCTTTAATAAGAAGACAAAAATAAGAAAAGAAATATAGATAGCAAGTCCCTTTGGATGCTGGGTACCTCACCTCTGTGCTGCATGGGACAGATCCTGGGTGAACAGCCACAGAACACTGTGCACAATTCCCTTGCATGGAGACGCTCCCTCGCCCTCCCATACAATGGTGCCTTTTATTCAGTGTAACTAACAAAAAACTGTTTGGCCTGTCTTGACAGGTAGGAGTGTTACATCTTGCTCTCTGTCTACCAGAGTATATCCAGCTGCACATATCCAGGAATGACACCCAGGAACAGTACATGTTCATGTTGGTCCAGCAAGTCCACTGGCACAGTGGTCATTCCTGCCAGCATAAGGATTACAATGTCTAATATGTCTGGCATGGCTTGCACAAGATTATAGAATCATAAAATGGTTTGAGTTGGAAGGGACCTAAAGGATCATCTAGTTCCAGACCCCTTGCCATGGGCAGGAAGATCACTAGCTCCCCAAAGGTAGTATCTTCTGCAAGGCTCCCAACACAAAAGGAAACTTCCTGACTGTAGAACAGTAAAGCAGTTTTCTCACTGATACAGCAGACTTTGCATTCTTTCCCTAATGATGATCATAGTCATTTGCATAGTTATCTTCATTTGCATGGGGAATACACAGGGGCTGAATAAAGGAAGATCCTTTGGATCAGGACGCATCAAATGAATCACAGGTTTGTATATGAGTTTTCTGTGAGATAAAGTTTCTCATATTTGTGTAGTTATGTCATTTGTTCCACCTGGTCAGAAATTGCTCTTCTTTTTAATTAACTTGTTGTAATACCAGACCTCAGCACATGGCCAGAGAGCCTTCTAATGGAAGGCAAACTGGTCTTGACTTCTGTGTTAAATTTGCAAAGTTATCAATAGTATGTACTATGGACATCCAGAATTGTCTGCTTCCTGAAGTCTTCGTTGTAGGCTTATTGATAACAATTGTTGTATAATTGAACTTATAAAAGCTTGAGTATTGGTACCTTGACTGTAATTGTATGCTTGTGATAGGCCTTCAACCAAACTCTGGGAGGTAATGGAAGAATTGCAGACAGCTTAGATGGTTAGGAGTGGTTGGTTCAGCTTTGGTAGTGTAAAGGACATTAGAAAAGAGAGTCAGCTAATTTGTGTGCTACTTACAGGAGGTTCACTCTGAAGAGTTCAGGAATTCTTTGTGTAGAAGCCAAAATCTTTCTCAAAGAACTTCAGGTCTTTCAGGGGATGGATTCCCAAGATGTTGTCTTCAACTTTTTTGATGAACAGTTGTTCATTAAAAAAAACAGAAAAAAACCCAAACCAAAACAAAAACAACAACAACAAAAAACCAACAGGGGGGAAAAAAAGAAAAGAAAAGAAAAAAAGAGTTCTTGGGAGTGTCTAGGATCTATTCAAGTCCATAATACTTGTGCCTTGTTTGAGTGCTTTCTGTTAATGGGCTTAAGTGCTGCTACTATTATGTAAACAGGATTTAAAACACAGGTTGTATAAATACATTGCATTTGAAAAATTGCCTGAATTTGGTTCACTGTAAGTGATTAAATGGCCTCACTGCTTGATATCCACCAACTGTGTGTAGAACCAGCCAAGGATTTGCTTCTGAGATATAACAGGTTGAAGTGTAGAATATTATTCTACATTCTATAGTGCAGAAATTCAACATTTGTGTTCATATCTTTTTTCCAGCAGGGTAGAATGGGGTGAGTTCTACCAATGGGATGTGACCCCATGTCATGTCATCCTGCCTCCAACCAACACGATCTCTACAACAGGGTACTGTATCACAGAGACAAAGAGGTAAGTCTGACATAGTAAGCTGATGTTCTGGAAAAGACAGTTTTGTACACACAGATTATGTGAACTTCAGCTGATTTTTGCACACCCTAGAAAGTAATTTGTGGCACCCCTGAGCTTTGCCCTGAGGATTGTCAATCTTTGGCTAGTGTAAGGCAGTGATCTTGCCATTTGCTACCCGTCACTGGTTAAAGTTTCCTAAGTGTTAACATGCTTGCATTTCAGTATGTCTGTCTAGGGAGATGAGAACAGAAGTGCCAACTTCTATGTCAAATCCTTTATTCCTCTGCACATCCTTTGTTGATAAAAGCTTGTTCTCAAGTATAAAAAGAGAACTGTTTCCAGCATCTTTACTTTTGCAAACAATGCTTCTTCAGCATCATCTTCTTTTGATCCAACCATGAGGACAATCCTCTGTCTGTTGGTCCTCCCTGTGGCTCAATTACCTTTGGAAGAATCTGTATGCCAGTTCCAAAAACACTTTGGGGATACTGAGTTATGCAAAGGTACCCTGGTTCTGCCAAATACTGATGCTGCCTTCACCAAGAGGTCCAGATACCCTCAGTTCTTTCTGCATTTTTCAACCCATCTCATTGAGTTTGAGACACTTAGACTTGAATGAGGTGGGCGGTGGGATGTTTATTAGCTCCTCCCTGTCTTGTCCAGTCTCATTAACCTCAGTTTATGAATAGGTTTTTGCTGAATTTATCATTATTTCTTTTTCTGACATGCAAAGTGGTGGGGTTTGCTAGCTTTTTCACATAAACTGACAAAGGCTGTAATGCTGGTTGAGTAATCTTTAAGGCAGGTCATCTGAACACTCTAAAGACTTGCGAGAAGGGAGTGTGACTTGATTATTTATAGATTATTATGGCTGGCTATAGCCCAGGTTAATAAAATTCAAGACAGGTCAACTTGAGGTCTTTAGAAAAATAGTTCACAAGTATATACACAGTTGAGGAACCTATCTGAACCTGAACATAAGTGAAAGTAGGTGTTTGAAGTTCAAGCTCCAGGAAAACAAAACAAAAATTACCCACTCCTCAAATCCTTTCTGATGGGAAAGAAGACACTGGTGACTCAATGAGAACACATATTTGCATTTTTTAAACTTACACAAGTGGTATTTTCACAAAAACAAAACCAATTAGTATCATGAATAACATTGTCTTTGAAAAATCTCGAGGGTATACCAATTTGTTGCTTAAATACATGGTGACAGCAACAATTGATCCGTTCACCTTCAAAGCACTGTATAAACTTCAGCTGATACCTCTCATTCCTTTTCCACAGCTATTCTGTGAGTTTAAAAAATAGCAGATACTTTCTCAAAAGTGTCTGTGTGTATACATACTTCTGTTGAGAAGAAGCCACATTTGGAGGATCCATCACAGTGGAAGACTCTGCCTACAGGAAATCTATTGTCTTTCCTGGATCATAATCAGTGGTCTTCTTCCTCAAGCAGCCACAAGATTGTCCAAAGAAATTAGGAACAGGAATGCACAGTGCTAATTAACTATTGAGTGAGGCACTTGTTCAATATTTGATTGTGTTGAGCTGAGGTGCAAGTTAAGAAATAGTGAACTTTCACATGATTAGTGTGGAATAATCATACATTTTTTTGTCATGTCTACTAAATAAGGGGGAAAAAAAGAAAAAACAGGCTGTAAAAACAGGATCAAAATGGAAAATTGTTTTATGCAATGAATGGCACACTCTTCAATATGAATGTACAATTTTGCTACTAGAATTAATGATCTCTGCTTTTCTGTGATTGGTAGATATTTAAGGACTCTCAAGGAGTTAAATGACAACAATGATTATATTTTTATCAGCTCGATTTCTTCTTTTTTAGGCATTTACAAAATCCAGCTTATTTTGGTGGAAATATTAGTAGTGCTTTCATTAATTTTGTAAGAAAAAATATTGCAGAACATTTGTTCATAAGGCATGATTTTTGATATATTGTTCCAGATGTGAGTAAGGAAGCTGTATTGTATGTTCTGAGGTTTTCCTATGGAGCATTTCTGAAATTTCAGAAATGAACACTGAGTAGGTCTAAAAGATACAGTATGGGGTGCATGAGAGATGTTTTTGACACAATAGGGTCAGAGAAGTTAAAGACACGTTCTTTGTTGGCAATTTTGGCAGAAATACTAAAACACAATGTGGGAACTGCAAACCTTATGACATTCGGTAAAACGTGAAAGGCTTCACATCTGTAATATATGACTTGATGTCATGTATACGAGTTGGTAGCTTTTGCACGATGTATAATGAGTCTCACTTTTTTGTCTGAAGTTTGAAAAGGTTTTCCCAGTGTAAATAACTCATGCTAGAAGAAGTGCAGTGTGAATTTAAAATCCCCCATTGTCCAAGTATAAAAAAGTTCATTCCGTGATGTTGCAAGTAATTCATTCTATATTATTAGCGTAATGGCTCCTTATAAAAATGTAAACCATTTTGAGAAGCCTTTGGTATCCAAGTGAAGGATGTATGTAAGCAGGGAACCAGTTACCCAGCTGTGTCACTGGAACTTGAAATTCAGATGTACTTCCCTAATACTTTGCTGCCTCTTTTATTTGCTGCTCTTGTGTGGGCTGCAATAAATGTAACACAATGAGACCTTTCTGCTTTTGTTAGCTGAGCTCTCCTGGCTTCCACTGTTGGAATGTAACATTGTGTCTTGGGCAGCACCAACCTTTCAGAGCCATTTCAGAAAAAGGTCTGTCAACCTTTTTTTTTTTTTTTTTTTCCCCTTTTTTTCCTAATTGTATTCACATTGTATTCAACTATATTTGCCCTTAGGGGAATGAGAAGCTCTGATACACTGAGTACTTTTTACCTGAAATGCCCATTTGGCTGTCCAAAACCTAATGTTCTGAATAAGGCAAACCCAGGGATAATTCACCTCTGATAGGTACTGCAGTTCTGGTTTAGGAGCAATATGGCAAAGCTTAATCTGAAACCTTGTCAGAGGAGAGGTGATTAGTGCCACAAAGACGTCTGGGGCATCTGATGTATGAGGAGAAGCTGGGGGAGCTGGGACTGTTCAGCCTGGGGAGGTCTCGGGGATAAGTAAAGTAGGTGGTGCCAGACTCTTCTCAGCAGTACCCACTGAGGACAAGAGGAAGCAATGGGCAGTAGTTGCAACTCAGGACATTCCATTTAAACATAAGAAAACAGTGTTTTACTGTGATGAAGGTTGAACACTGGAACGGGTCACACAGTGAGGTTGTGGAGTCTTCATGCACGGAAGCAATCAAAACCCAACTGCCCGTAGCCCTGAGCAACCTGCTGTAACTGACCCCGTTTCCAGCAGGGGACTAGACTAGGTGATTTCCCAAGGTGCCTTCCATCTTAATGGTGCCGCTACTGTGCAAATCTGTTTTAAAAAAAAACTGTGCTCATTCACAATCCCAATCTCACATTCACATACTCAGAAGCACCACCTTGCAGATGTCAAAATAGTTCTGCCAACCTGAAAGCACCAAGTCCTGGGAACTTGAGCATCTGCTAATCTGGGTGAGGCCAGTGCTTGCAATTCTTATATACCTTTTCCTGCACTACTTCATGGTGCCTCCACACCCAGATATACCTCCTCATTTTCCATTCATCCAGTCTTAGCGTTTCTATTACAAATTTATACACCCCAGCAGTCTTTAGTGTACTCCTAAGGACTTCCTGAGCTAAGATCTGTAACTATAGTTTTAATAACCCTCAGTGAAATTTTATTTTCCTTATTAATTTGTCAGAGTCATTTTTTAATATATGTATAGTTGTGGGCTTTTTCCTTCCACAATATTGGGTGGCAATTAATGTACTATAAATCCTGTAGGGAAAAATGCTTCCTTTTATTTGCTTTACAGCTGCTGCCTGAGAGTTTGCTTTGGCATCCCCTAGGTCCTGTGTTAGGAGAAATAACAAATAATTATTAACCTCCTATTCCAGTCAAGATTTAAAGACTCTAGAATATCTTCCATCAGTCACTTATTTTCTAAGCTGAAGAATTACAAGCCATTGCCTCTATTCTCTTCTCTTCTCTTCTGGAAGTCATTCTATCCTTCTTGCTTTTCTCTGTCCTTTTTCTGCTCTGCCACTTGAGATCTGAAGGTATGCACAACATGGAAGGTACAGAAGAGCCAAGGTTGAACATAATTTTGTGTCACTGCTTTGTTCTCTGTTCCTTTCCTAGTACTTCCTAAAATTTTATTTGCTTATTTTGCCTTTACTGAGCCCTACCATCTCAGGGATGTATCCACAAAAACTCCAAAATCTCTTTCCTGTGTTGTGGTGAGTACTAAACAGTCTGTACATGTAGATGTTTTTCCCTCTACATGGGTTTATTTGCACTTATTAATTTGTAATAGTAGCTTCATTTTACTGCCCAGTTCTTTTGCTATTCTTTACAATCTTGCAAACAGGCATTTTTTGCTGTCACCAACCTTTATGACTTCATTATTTACTTCCTTTTCCAAAACATTTTTATAGATAAGTCAGATACCACAGATATGTGCTGCATTGCTTCCCTCTGCCAAAGGGACCTAGATTGGCCTCCCAGTTAAACAATATATGTATATGTAACTGTTTGTCATCATCCCAAATCTCTTCCTACCAAGTTGCCCAATAAATGTGTCAAACTTCCTGATCTGTACTTTCCCAGGCTGCTCACCTGCCTGCTCTGAACAGCAGTGTCATGTTTACCATCTTCCCTGGCTATGGTACTGACAGAGGCTCAAGCAGTAAGTTGTACCTGCTAATAGTTTAAGAATTTCATAGCTGAGTTTCTTTAGGACTCCTTGCCAATGTCACCTCCTCCAGCCTATTTGCTATTGTTTCAGTGATTTATTTTAAGACTTTTGCTCCTGACTTTTCAATTTGAGACAATTCTTCCAGCTCATTCCCCTGAAAAGAAGGGATTCTCTGTAAGTTTCTCTGTAATGAATCAGAGAGAAGTAGCTCTTTTGCTATAACTGTATCTTCTGCAAGAGCTCCTATTAGGCTGTGATCATCTATCAGCCCTAAAGGCTTTCCAGCAGGCTTTCTGCTTGTGATGTTTTTGAGGAAGATTTTTATTTGTTAGCTTTCACTCCTTTTAAAGTTTTTTTCTCCAAGTCCCTTTTGTCCTTACTTACTCTGGTTTTACTTTTTATGTGCTTTAATTGATACTGTTTTCTGGTTTTCTCTATTGTGTGATCCCCACATTTTGAAACATGCCTCCTTGTTTCTAACATGCCTCTTCACCCTGGTGCTTAGCTCTACCATCTTTTATTTCACTTCCTTTGAAACATCCAGCCAGCCATGTATTTTTACAATCTTGTCTATAAACAACTCTGTGAGTAACTTGTGTTGATTCTTTTTACTTCTATTTACCTAACCTACCGATTAATTATTCCTGGATGAAGTTTTTGGATTCAGCTTTCTAAGACCTCAAAGGAGGTAGATTATGAGTACATCATGGTTCAAATTTTCAAAAGTAATGTTTTGAATCAGAACTTCTGCTGGGTTCAGAAATTAATCAATCAACAGTTTATTTTTTTTGGAGGTTCTCCGATCAGGTGTAGTACTAGAGTACGTAGTTGATGGAGGAAGTGGGAATTGTCCATCTGTGTGAGACCATCAAATTGCCTCACTTCTGTGTGTTTTCTGTGCCTCCAGTGATCCCACTCAGTGTGTCAGCACTGGCAGATTGATATGATTATCATACTGTCTTTTATCAAGCACCAGGAAAGCCTATAGCCCTTGCTGTCAATGTTTAAACCCAAATATTCTCAGTCAATCTTTGCATGATGTTAGACTTCTTGTTCCTGTTTGGAAATAAGTATTTACTTGTGGTCTTCTTTGTTTTGGTGAGCATTACATAAATGAGACTTTATTATTGAGACTGCTGTTGAGATGTCATTGTTTCCTATGAGAATTTTATTGATTTCTGACCTAACTTGTATTTTTTCAAAGGACAGAGAGTTTTTATGACCCCAGGAGAGGATGAGTAATTCCAATCTTTGTGCTCTTTCCACAGCCTTTCATTTTAAAACTCCCCTGACACCTTTCTAACTTTAAGTGCCTATGATGTGATTTCTTTTTCTCTGGTGTAGGCAGAGACTGTCTTTCCTCTGTGGAACTATTACAAAATTGTCCTTGGTTACTGGATAATCCTCTTCCCTAATTAGTCCCTCTTCCCTGGTCAGAGAGAGAGAGAGCTATTAACTGAAGTGCTAATTTATAGGGCATTTCAAGAACTATGTACTGGTTGCCTCGGTTAATGCACGTCTTCTGTTAAAGAAACATCTGTTGCAACTAGCAGGGTGGAATGTGGTCTCTTCTGGAGTGGAAAGGGTTGCACCAGAGTCTGAGTTAGGGCTATCAGCCTGAGTTAGTCATGTTGCTTGCAGCACATCCAGCTTGTTCAGAGATATCTCTGTTATCTCTACAGGACAATGCACTGGTTTATATAATCACACCGTCAATTCCTTATAGAGTACATGAGTAAAGGCAGATATTTAAAATGGTTTTCACAGCCACCGGTGGTTCTATGAGTACTCTCCAAGCAGGAATTTTTGCATAAATTATTCAAAATTATATATGAAAACTGTCTGCAAAATTTCAAACCATTCGAAACTGTTGATGATGACAAAATACACTTTTCTGGCTGAAAATGAAGCTGTGTGTCTTCACCAGAAATAGTCATTGTGAAGATAGATACAATTATTTACACTCAGCATCTCACTGATTCTTAAGAGATTCTGGAATACATGTCATTATGCTAGGGCCTGTATGTTCAGTAAATGACCCAAACCATCTGCAAAATATTTTTTGAGGGAACGAGCAACGTCACTGAATGTTGCAGTGGAGAAAATGAGAATTCATTTCCAGGCTCAACCTGGCTTGCTGCTTCCTTGTAATAAGAGACCATTTCAACACAGGCAGCTTATAAATAAAGTCTTCTCATTGAATGTGGAAAATATTGCACACGTTGTGTAATGTATATGTTAACTGAAAAAGTCTCCCTTGTTGGATTGGCAGCTTGAGGCTGCTCCATTAGCTCAACAGCAGAGTTGTGGGCCCCTTGGCCCCATCTCACCAACCCTAACTTGGCTTGGGAAGTTAATTTTGAATTTGGCATGGGCACAAATTTATTTCAGGCAATGTTTGTTAGGTTCTAGCTGGTGGATGGAAAATATCATATTTGATGCCCAAATTGTGACCTCCCTTGTGGAACTCCAGCAATGACTCAAAGCTAAGAATAGGAGAAAATATAAAGCGTAGGCATAGATGTACTTCAGCAGTTTCAGCTACTGTGGCTTTAGCCAGACCACCAGACAAAATCCTAGGCCTACAAGATATTGTGTGACTGGGTCCTAAAGTTCCTTGTCAGCAAAAGTACTCTGAACTGAATTTACAAAACAAAAAGGGTTAACAGAATAAGATCTTGCTGGATCTAAGTTGCTCCAAATTAATCTTTATTTCCCCTTCAGTCAGACTTAGCTGTCAGGTACTTTCAAGGACTTTTCTTTCAGCATGTGCAATTTTCTTTTCCCTTTTATGAAAAAGAAATTGACTGTGTTTCTGCACTACTAGCTCTATCTACCCTTCAGCAATTTCGCCCTCTTGCCTAGTTCTTTATGTTGCAGATTACTAATATTGTCTCTCCTCATCTTTCTCACCCTCTTCTTGCTTCCAGCTCTCATAAACACTATTATTGCCTTGGTTTCTGTGGCCCACATAGGCTTTGACCAGACTAACAGTGTTGCAGAACCACTCTATCACTGCTGGGGAAGTGAAGGAACTTTAATAACAAGCTCCTTTTATGAGTGAAGGTAATCTTTCTGGGAAAGAACAAATAAACTTGCTCTTTGTTTTGAAATTTCTTCTGTTTATTTTCAGCTCAACCCCATATTTTTCCCATGTTGTTAATGTTTTCAGGTGCCTTTCTTATTTTTTATGGTTGTTATAACCTTAGCATTCATCAAAGCTGAATAGCTAAAATTGATTTGGTTTAGACATAGCAATAGAATGAGTCATGTCAGTAAACTTGTTCAACCATTTACTGAAGTCTGGAGCCTCATATGCATTTGCAATACATATATGCTTGAGAGGAGCCTTGCTTAATGGTTGCCCTAACAAAGACATTCCTTTGGCTCCCTCTCCATTTGTGACTTATTGCTGCTACTGCCCTGCACTTGTGACTTTCCTCTGTTTTTTTGACATCCACAATGACTTGGTGAAAGAGTCCAAAAGTAAAGCTTGGTTTCAGGAGGAGGGGCTATGAGCGACACCCCTGAAGTGAGGGTCAAGTTGGAGAAAAATATGGGTAGCATTCTAGCTAGCAGGTCAGACAAGTGAATTTATTCACATTTCCTTGGAAGAATTACAAGGAAATTTTTGAGTTGTCCCATGAGAAGCCACATTTGTTTGTTAGAGTGCCAGAGATATAGATGCCAAACTTGCATTGTGTCATGCACTATTGCATCATGTGAGCCTTGTTTTTTGAAGATTAAGAAAAAGACAGGCTTAGAAATCATATTTAATTAGCTAAATCACTAGTAACTTGTTTTGAGGTGGAATAACCTATAGCTCTTTGCCTTCAAACAGACAGCAGGAAACCTGAATGCATTTGAATGTGATATGGGTGATGATTTAAAGCTTGATAATGTCTATGATTGGTTGCTACAAATGACTGTATATATATATAGATATATACACAGTATATACGACAAATTACTGTCATATATATTTAATATCAAAATACTTAATAATGTAAAAATATTTTTTAGTACTACAGAGGCACGGATGGGATAGTTATAGTTGTTCTGGAAAGCATATATCTGAATTGCATGAATCTTGCTCATTTCACCATACTTTTCCAGCAAGAAGACACTGTCACTGAGAGTGACTGAGAGTGCTTGACTTTCTCGAGCTCAGTTTTCATAACTACATGTACAAAGAGTTGCAAACAAACTACAAGTCAACTTTAACAGTATTTTATAATAGCCTTTCCTTTGGTGGTCAGTAAATTATAGGAAACGCTCTTCTGCTAATCTTGCCAATACACTTCCCCAAACTTTCTCCCAGTAACCACATTGCTTTTGCTGCCCAAATCACTGTTGTTTCCTGGACTGCATTTCCAAGTGGTTGACTGATGTCTGTTGAAGAATGTCTTTAAATGTAGAGTAACTGAACTGATGAATAAGTGTCAACAATGTGACTAATCCTTGGTGGCAGCAAGTCGATGTGAAGTGCTTGAATTTAAAGACATATGCACAAAAAGGCAACAGTAAACACCATATAAAAACGCTGTAATAAAGGTATGCAGTGAGTGTGGCTTGCATCTTTCTGTTGAGTGATAACAATTTTTTTTGTTGCTCTTAACTGTACGTGTATCTATAAACTTTCATTTGCTGGTGCTCCCATGGAATATGGGGTTTGAGTGTTTTACAGAACATCTGAGATGCAATTTACAAGTATGCTGATATCTTGGAAAATGAGAAGCTTTATGAATATTACACGTGGATCTAGTAAGTAACCTTGAACTCTTATAGCCCTTTTAGCTCAACTGGAATGCAACAATATACAGTATCTGAGCTAAATTACTATCTTGTAATGTGTCTGTCACATGGACAGTGTAACTGAGCTTCTGAATACAAATAATAAATATTAATAGCTGGACCTCAAGGGAACTCTGCTGATTTTTCCAGGCTACCACCTCAGGAGCTGAAATTTAGAAGAGATGCCAATGCAATCTGATGCAAAGTGGAACACCTGAGTTTTGAATACCACTTCTCAGGTACAGGATCCTGAGGTGGGGATCCAATGAAGCAATGATAGCTGTGTAGTGAAACACTTTTAAAAGCAGCCTTAAGCTAGTCTAGCTACTTTTCAGTGTGTGGCACATGTAAAAAAAAAAATATCTTTGGACAGGTTCAGTAGTATTCTTTGGCACAGCAACGTTTTTATAAACTATGTCTTTTGCATTTAATATTTATGTGGAAGCTGTTTGTATGTTAGTGTTTGTGATGGGCCAGCTTCAAAAGGTTTGGAATTCCAGCTTCAGCTAAGCATGTAAAAGTTCAGAGGCTTGTCCAAGGCTTATCCAACCTCTCAAGTATGAAAACCCAGAGTAGAAACAGTCTGATGGGAATAACATATTGCCCTCAAATGGAGCTAGTCTTGTAATCCCTTTTGTTTCTTTTTCTCTCTCACTTCTACCTCCTCCTTTCTGCCTTGTTCCCGAGGTAGGATCCTCCCTTAGGCTCGACCTTGGTGCCCTCTCCAGTCACACTTTTTCTAAGGACCAATTACCTCTAAAAAACCCACTCTAAGGACTGATTACTTGTACAAATCCCACAGATACTGAATCACATCTGCTGTACTCAGGTTTCTGTCCTTTTCCCCAGGACTGTTTTATATCTGCTGAATTATGTGACTTTTTTTTTTTTTGCCATTTTATTATTTTTTGGATAAATGTGTGATTGAAGGAATACTTCTTACTCCTGGAAAGGAAAGCCAATAAGGTTTGTGGCTCCCGCATCCAGCAGGGCTTTTTTGTAGTTCTGTAGAGGCTGCAAAGGAAATTGTGTCTCCTGTCCAAGAAAGTTTGCCCTTACCATAGGCAACTCTATCATTCCTCTCAGGACACACTAAGAAAACACTCTACACTCTCCAGCGTTATTTTGGTGTGGAAGCAAAAAAGAGGGAGAGAACAAATTGATTTATAAAGAAAAAAATCCTTATTTTCTCAGGCTTTTTACTGTTTTTTTTGTATTTTCTTCCTACAGTTAAGGTGGCAATAATGCTGAGAGAGTTTCCTTGGTGCCTTTTCAGTGCTCTTACTTGCAGGTGCTTGTAATAGAGGAATAAATTAATACGTCTTTAAAGACTCCGTTCAGGATTTATACAAGTTTTGTATGAATTTGAAATCCAGATCTGAATACCCTCAGTCTTTGATGAATTTGAAATCTCTCTTTGAAAACCAAATCATTGGCAATAATTTCTCCCTAGAAAAAACAAACAAACAAACAAACAAAAAACCCAAAAAGCAAACAAACAAAAAACCAACAACAAATAAAACCACAAAACAAACAAAAAAAGGCTGACATAAACTGCTTCAGAACAGCAAGGAACAGCAAGGCATTTAGAAACTGATTCAGCAGCTTACCAGCTGAAATGGTGTCCCGGGAGGTCCAAGATTGTGGTGGTGCTACTTGGGATGGGAGTGCTCCTTCTGCTGCCCTCCTTGATGGGGAGAAAACTGCCTATTACCTGCTCTCCTCTTGCTAGCTCTGCCTTGTTTCCTCTTAATTCTCCTGGCAGGGCTACGATGATGATGGGTAGATTTTAGTGCCGATTATTTTCCAGTTGCTTTTTGTCCTAGTTGTTCTTTTTGTCACCCTAAAACTCCTGTCAATTCAGATTGCTGGAAGTAACCTTGTCTGTGAAACCACAGCTACCATGAGAAAACTGCATCAAGTGAAAGCAGCCACCATGTTCTATTTTCTTTACTAAAATGCTTTACTCTATGAGAGCATATAAAAAAATACAGACCCACAAGTTTCATTAATATGTTTGCATGGAAAGTGTAAACAATTAATAAAATTGTTCCTCTGCTTTTATTTTTTTTTTCTCTTTCTGTCTGAGCTGTAGCCTTAAGCCTCCATGAGTTACCATGACAGGGAAGGCCTGCCAAGCTCTCTTTCTGAACAGTACTAAAATACTGGAATCTGTAAAGTACTGGAATCCATTCTGTGTGAGGAAAGCACAGACAGTACCTTTCCTCCAACTCTCACAAACTACTTTGGTACATAAAATATGTGACCACAAAAGGGGGAGGGCGTGTGAAAGGAAAGAAAAAGGGATACAGCAATCAGGCAGACTAACTTAAGGAATGGGCACACACCAATGAGTCCATGATCATCCACAAATGATACCGTATTTTGAAAAGGCTACTTCACTAAAATATTTGTGACAGGAATGTGGGCACCCATAATAGGTGTGGTATGCTGCCAAAAGAATGCATATTCCAAAAAACATACTAAGTAATAGGGAATTTGTGGCCATTTATCTTATAAACCTGTTTCCTGTTTTAGACTCAGTGGGTCAGAAATTCACTGCTGTAAACTCCACAGATTCATCAACTTCTAATTTATAACAACTGAAAACAGGGTCTAAAAAGAGTCTAAGCCAGGTTTGAAAACCTTGCTTCTGTCCTTAATGTTTTTCATACAGGGCAAATAACAAAACAGTATCTGAAACAGGGAATTAACTATGCTAGAGGGCATGGCATTGACCTAAGCAAATTTTCTCCCTGTTACACATGTACACTCTGGAAAGGCTGTTTTGAAAGGGTTTTGTTTTGGGTGGGGTTTTTTTGAGGCAGAGGTGAGAAATCATTTTGGAGATTAGACAACTGTGTTTCCAGATACAACAGCCCCAGCTTTAGCCTCAGGTGGGGGGAGAATTCCATTTCCCTCTCAGCTTATATTAAATTACATTGCTTTCTTGTCATAGGCATAATCCTTTGATGAGAAAACCTTGACAGTATTTCAGAAGAGGAAGAAAATCTGTCTCTGCAGAGACTTTGGCTATTACTAATTGATTCTACATGGAGAGCATGTGGTGGTGACAGCCATCAGTCTGAAACGGTGAGACAAATAGCTTCTGACCTTCTTTGAAGTGCTGTGTGCAGGAGCTCTGGGAAGTTTAAAAAGTCGTTCTTTGCCTACTGAGATCTCCTTTGCCACAGGCCACGTCAGGGCGATTTGTTCTGTGCACGTTGGGAGGGATAAGGATGGGGACAGTGGGGAACGCCTCTAGGTGTGGCACTAAACTCACTGCTTAGGCAGAGGGGAGGTGGCAAGGCCACTCAACCCCCAGATATTCCTCAGTTTTAGAGACATCCTTGCAGTGACTTGCAATGCCCCTTCCCAAGGCCTGGATTTCACATTCCCCTCTGGGGAATGGAGCTGTGGTCTTCTTAATTCATCCTATGTCCCAGGCCTGGGAAGCATGGAGGTCATGGGAGAGCTCCTTCTGGCAGCAGCAAACAGCACAGACGCTGAGGTGGTGGAGGGGAGGACACCAGCAAGGCTGTTGGGGTCGATGCTCCCCAGTGATAGCAGCCTCAGCTGCAACAGCTGGCCCAGGCAGCCTGGTCCCCTGCAGAGGTTGCCCCAGATCTCAGTGATGGTAACCCAGACTTCACAAACAACTGTCTCTGCTAGCAGGATCTTGCCAGTGGGCCCTCAGCTGTCCTCTTCTGCAGCTCTGAGAGGAAAGGTTCCCCAACCCAATGCAGAGTTTGCAGGATCCCTTTAGGTCTGCTCCTGTCCATAAGGTGGAGGGAGGAAGATTTCCATTTGTGTTGCAGGCAATGAAGTCATCCTTCTCTGGGGAAATTATTGCTAACCTACTTGCTGTCTGCTGCAGCCTGGTAGTGTGCAGTAGCAAATCATTTGCCCTCAGGCAGTGTCTCTGCAATCCCTGCTGAATGGACACTGTCCCTGGCAGCAGTGATTTGCCGGAGAGGAGAGCTGAAGACTACAGGTGCAGTGGAAAGTTGTACCACATCTTCCCTAACCTTCTCTGGGTGGCCTAGCCATGCAGCCCCCACAGCTGCATCACCATGAGCGTGTGGGAGGCTGGGGGGAATCCGAGCAGCCTTGCTGCTCCAGAGGAACCATTTGCTGCTCTAATCCAATGTGCTGTGACAGCCCTTTGCTGGGCTAGCAAAGAAAATAAATACTTTTAAGAAACTGCTGCTGATCCAAGAGATGAAACTGAGAAGCTGATAATAGTGAGTGGTTATGAAAGGCAAGTGATGGTAATGCAGTACCCTGGCAGGCTCCTCTCAAAAGAAAATGGGACATTCCAGGCACACCAGGTAACACCTCACTTTAGAGTTACTGCCACAAAGCGCTGATTAACTTCTGAAGCACAACAAATCTCTCTCTGCCACATCCTGAGGACAAGATAGCAAACAATTTCAGGTATCTGGGTACATTTTAACAGGTATTCCTGTAAGTATGAAGAGTGTTATAATTAATGAGGTCTGACCTTTAGCTTTGGTCTTTGCATTTCTTCATTGTACCGGAATTATTCTGTATAGTCAATCTTGAATTCTGTGCTTGTATTTGTAGAACATAAATGTATATTTTAAGATAAATGTCACTGAATGTTGGGAGGCTTATAAAATGGACTCATGCTTGAAAATGGAGTTTGTCAGGAAGTAGTAACTGATTGGACTCAACAGTCTTGCATGATTTCAAATCTAGATTTGAGCCTGTATATTAAAAAAACATTTGCCTTGGACCCATCTTGTGTAGATATTTTTATTTTTATGAATGGCATGATTTAAGAAGTTCTTTCCCAGCCAGTAGACTTCAAATTAACCATGGTGGTCACATCTCAGGAAATTCAGGCTTCAGCTGAAAGGTGTTTTCAGCAATAGTATTTTAAATTATCCATGTTTTGTGATGAGCCAGTTCTGAGCTCTGCCAGCATTATTAAAAATAGCACAGGCTGTGGAAGTTGTGTCATGGATAGAGTAAGTCAATACCCAAGGTTTTCTTGTGTGGTTTTGTGGTTTGAACTTTCAAAAATAATTGAAATAAATAAGTACATAAACATAGCAAGACTGGAAAATAGTAATTACTTCTATCACTCCTAATATTTTCATTTTACCTCTCTACCAGAAAATCCAACCATTTACACAGCTCTAATTCTGATGATGAGAGATTTCTTTTGCAAAGGTATTTGTTTTTTATGGTATTATATTTATTTATGTTAGCCAAAAATTCAAAATACCTTGCCTGAAAGGGAAAATATTTGGATTGGGATTGAAGTCCACTGCTACTCTGTAGACATGAGAGTTGCCCCTGAGGGTAGGCTCTCCTGCAAGAAGGTATTCAATGTGCTCTTCAGCCACAGCCTTTCTAAAGATCCCCTCTGCAAAAGGGGAAACCATTGTACAAGAACTTGTCACATCAAGCTCCCCATGTTTTAAGGAAGAGTATTTTCACAGTATGTTGGACTTCGCTTGAATATTGAAAGTGGTTCTGAAATATTTAGGATTTTTCTTAAAAATAACTGTTTTGGAAAGAACATTTTTTCTAACAAGCTATGATGGAAACCTTCCAACATTTTGTTTGAATTATTTGCAGTTAAGTAGGAAAAGACAATATGGCATCCTTAATAAACCCATAAAATATGCTGCTAATACAGATAGATATCTTAGGAGTAAAATGTAATAATTGACATGCATAAAAATCTGTCTCAGCTAATCAGGTGTGATTTTAAATTATATGTTTTGCTTCCTTCATTTGTCTGCTATGGAAAGCAACTGCTTTTTTAATGTAGAAGAGGATCCACTTTACATTACAAGCCTCCAGCTATTAAGGTGTGCTTGACCATTATGTTTCTGAAAATAACTCCACTTCAGAAACTCAGTGGTCAGTTTTGAGAGCAGGATAAAGCTCCACAGTTCTTGCAGAGCACTTGCAACTAGTTCAGTACAGATTTTTTTTTTTACCTTTTGAGAATGATCTATTATAGCGTTTAGATACGATGACACCATTTCATGTGGTTTCTCAGTAAAAAAAAAAGTCTCTCTGGCTCTGAAGAAGCTTTGCCTTTTGGAGCTAGCACACTTCCAGGGCTTGATTACCCTTCCTTAGTGGATGGGAGGGCTGGTAGAGCCCCATGGGGAGCCCACTGTCTCAGCCTGACAAGGTTGGAGTTGTCACTGAGAGCAGGACTGGGCTTCTTTTTCTCCAACTCATCTAATTTTTTTCCCTTTCTGTAATCTCTTGGGAAAACAGGGAGAAGGAAGGCGGCTGATAAAACGCCCTTTTAAAAAGTCCCTGCATTTCATGCTGGCCTAATTGCATTCATGCTGTTGGGGACTGGGACACAAGGGACATGTTATTCTCTCTCTTTTTTTGCTCTGCAGAACAGTATGAACAAACTACTGAAAAAAAAATTGTGCAAAACATTATTGTTGTTGGCCTAAGTTTATGAAGGATTGTGTTGCTATGGTGTGCTTCCTTGTGGTCCCCCTGGGAAACAAGAAAGAAATCAGTATTTTTTAGTTATTTAGCTGGAAATGGAGCATAAGGTACTGCTTGCAACATGAAAATTACTCCTATTGGGACTTGAGATACCCCTATATTTATCTAAATTGACTGAGCATGACAGACCCTGCTCTCATTCCTTTTTTGGGAGACACTAAAGGCTGGCAGTTGTTTTGTAGAATGGGCAAACTGCTTTCCCTGCTAAAAGCCGAGCCCCGGAGTAGATCCAAGAGCAGCAGCCTACAAAGGGATTGATAGGGAGATACTGGAGCTGCGGTTCTGGGCTTCATTCCTTTGAACAAATAATTCTCAGTTGCTTCCTGAAGTCCAGCCTGGTCTTGGCTCCATCTTCCATTTCTGATTTACTGATTTAGTTCACACAGCCTTTTGGCTCCTCAGCAAACTCCTGCTGATGTTAATGAAAACCCTCCCCTTGGCTTAACGGGACTTTGTGCCGGCCTTCAGAAGCACACGGAATAAAATCATTCTGGATGCCTTCAGGAGAGGGAAAATCTTCCCGTCTCACCTGCCTAGCCTCAGTGGCCTGTTTTTCAGTCGTGTTGGGAAAACAAAAAAAAAACCCACATCATTGGAGATGTGATCTTAGTGTCACTGCTAGAAGTATTTCTGCCATCTTGGAGACATGAGCTGTTTTATATCTTTTGTGGAACCAAGAGAGAACTTCTGTCAACGTATATATTATAAATGGAGCTTGATTATGAGCTGCAGTGCGTCAGAAAACTGGGCCAAGCATAATAGTGCAGAAGTTTTCACTGAAAAATTATCAAAAACTAAAGTTGTAGATAATTTCACTGTAAGTAAGCTTCCCTCAACAGTTTATAATCAAGATAATAACATCATATTATTTTTTTTAAAAAAAAAGCAACTGACTGAGCTCTGACATATGTTTCCCCTCCTAAAATCTTAATCACCAATACTTCACAGAAAAAAGAAACTCATTCTCAGAAGAAGATTTTGAAACCACCTAAAAAAACCCTAAGGTGTATGCCCAAAGCCTCACTTGTCCATGTGATTGATGGTGAAATAACCCAGAATGGCAAGTTTCACTCTAGATTTTTTAGTAAAGCAAGAAAAGTACAAAGACCAGGCTAATTTGCAGATCTGAGTACTTAAACCGCCTTAATGTTTGACAAGTCTTACTTTACCCAAATCTCAACTGACAGGTTTTTGATTTCTACCTGTAGGCTACCAACAGTTTCTTAGGGTAAGAACTAGCAAGTCAGTTCTGCTCTAGTCACTTTAAGAAAGCCAGAGGCATTTGCACCTGTGAGCAGAGGGGAAAGACTCAACTAGAGGTAGAAATCTGGGAATGAAGGCAACTATGCTGACAATGCATTTATGAGTTCTGTTATGAGCTTCAGTCCAACAATTACACAGGCTCGTTGCTCCCCTGTAAAAATCTCAAAGAGTAGAGTTCCCAGTCTCTGTCACTCTCACTCCCACATCTCTTCTGCGTAAACCAATAATCCTTTTACAGCACTGATTTTAGGAGGCAGGCCTTGATCATTCTCTGCTTGCTACCTGACTTGAGCAAATGGGATCTCACACTGCAATAAAGAGTGGGAAATTGCTTCTTTCGGGTCTTAGCTGGCCTTTTATTTTGGGAATCAAGTTTCTATCCATCCCTGTCTTACACTCACAGTTGTATCCCTCAGGGATCACCAATTGTCTCAGTGGTGTCTAAAAGGGGTTCACCTCTGCTGCCTATAAGCCTTGACCACTGGGTGATGGGGGTGGTGGGACTCTACATGGCACAGCTGTTGCCCCTTCCAAGAGCCCCTCTGAGCAGCCATCTAGGGCCACTGGCTGTGCACTTGGGCTGCCCCTTTCTGGAGAGGATGTCCAGGTCCGGATGGCAGAGAAGTGGAGGAGCACTAGGATCATATAGTCTCCTATATTAGGTTGTACAGTCTCCGATCTTCAGCTGCTCCCCAGCTTCCTTTCAGATTCAGGCCTCTGTCCCTCTGTCCCATACAGAGATATGCTTTGATGACAGCAGCCCTTATGAACCAGCACAACTCCTGACCTGCGTCCCAGCCACACACCTCTTCTACCTTCCGGGCCAGCATTGCTTCCTCTGATCCAAACTACAGCAAGTTTTCCTTCTATTTTAGCAGCAACCAAAAAATGGAGAAAGCATCTCTCAAATTACCCACCCCTTGCCTATTAGCATGCCTGTGTCCTTGCAAAGCACAAAGCCAAACCAGAGCTGCTGAAGCTACTCGTTAGAGCTGTCTGCGCCACATCACACGGCAGCTGCGGCATTTGCGGTCAAGTGACTAAGTGGCTTTTGGAACTTGGTAATGGGATGCAGATACTTTGACTTACAGGTTATATTCAAGTAGTCTTAATCAAGAATAGCCAGAAGTTAGTGATTTACAGACACTGTTGTCCACCTAAAGTGATTAGGCAGCCACAGCTCCCTTCCTGAAAGTTCGGCTGTCTCATCTGAAAAGACACACTTCCTCAGACAAACGGTTCCCTTGTTGCCTCACTCAGTAGAGCCTTAGAAATACACTGGGGATCATTTATTATGGATGTATTTAATATTTATTTATTCCTGTTGCGCTAGGGAGCAGATTTCTTTAGAACCATATATGAACCTGAAAAAAGCTGCAGAGAATGGAGTGGTGTTTTATCAAGCAAATCTAACAAATCCCATCTCAAATTCATGTTGCTTTCATTTAGAACCCATTTATTATTAGAGTTTTCAGCCGGGAGTGTCCTTGAGCAGTCTGAGGCAGGTATGAGTGGTAAGTGGAGGAATCCCTGGCACTAGTGCATGGACTGCTTATCTACCCTTCCAGGTTTGTCCCCCAAAAAAAGTTTCAAGAAGTGAAGCAGGGACAAGTCTTAAACCAGGAAGGGGGATTTTGTGGGACTGGTAAAGATGCACTTCCAGTGTTTTGAAGTGCCACACTGTAGTGGTAGCAGAGGGTACCAGCACAGGAGTGGCATTGGTTGTGGCACAGAGACTGCACCAGACTCTTAGGCTTACATGGGCTTAATGCTGTGAGTCAGTCAAAGAGGCTTGCTCTAGAAACAGGTGGTGGGTATGTGATTTAGCATGACCTTAAGGTCAGCCTTTTTCTCTAAATGTGCCCCATGTCTTTGAGTATCTAAGTATTTTTGAAAATCTGAGCATTATTCATTTCCTCATTGAGTTTATAATGCACAGGACTGGTAGGTGCTTGAAGGTTATCAAAAATTACCAGTGTTGAGGGATGTATGGCTGAGGTGACTTCACTTGTAAATACAAGTCCTTCAGCCACAGATACAGTCTTTCACGGTCAAGGTTGATCTAGACTGACAGACAATGCTGAGCTTTACCCTTCTGTGGATAAAGAGAGACTGGCAGGCTTAGAGCTGTCAGTGCAACTCTTTTAATCAATACAAAATTTATTTGAAAGTTTTTAAATGAGAAAAATAATCAAAGGAAAATAAACATTAACAATTCAATCCTAGATGGTTAAGATGTCATTCTCTTTTAATCGGTCACATCTGGGATATTGTGTTCAACTATAAGACCCACTTAACCTGAAATATAATGAAATGCTAGCCAGAGCTCAGAAAACTGTGTTAAAATTAACCTTGGGGAGGAGAGGTAAGATGTGTATGGACAGATAACTGTCTGTAAGGAATAAAAAAGAGTGAACTTCATGAACAGAGGAAGAATATTTAATCTATGAGAGGCAAAAATGTAATAAAGGGGTTTAGGCTGAGCAGCAGAATATAAACACAAGGACTTTCAATTAAAAAAAAAAAAGGTTGTAAGTAACAAACTTGGACTGAAACAAAATTGCAAGTTTTGACACTCTTTCTGTTGTCTCTGATTTATATCAACCATCCAACACAGTAATAACCATATCTCCTCCCTTTGTAAGTCAAAGGTGAAATATGGATGCATTTTCAAACTGCAAAATACGAAGTCAGATAAAAAGAGTAGCTGAATGTGCCTGTATACCTCCTGAATAGAATTTCACAGGCCTCTGATAAACTAACAGCAGCGAAAGTACAAATCTGGGGCTCAGTAAATATTGCACTGGAAACCACACATTTGTGTGTTTCCACAGCTGATGAATAAAAAACATGTAAGAATCTGGAATCCAGGTGTTAGAAGCAAGTATATAAAGATGAGTGATTCCCTCCATTGTGTTGAGTGGTTTGGGGATCTCAGTCTATATTCACCAGAGATGGTCCTAAGGCTGAGATCACCAATCTAATTTCACTTGTCTAGGCATCAGTCTGGAAGGAAGCATGGTCCCTAATGTAAAGACCACTGCTTTATTTAGTAAGCCACGTAATCCTCTTGTGTTACATGAGCAATAATATCACATTACATATGCTGTAACTAACAAATTACCAAGATTGATCTTGTAAATCCATAGAGAAAATGACGATTTACTACCCCCCTGTAAAGCATTTGTATAATCCAAGCTACAGTTCCTAGCACAGAAGTGGGAAAAAAACATAATTGTGCAACTATTACAAACACTGGTTTCATTTCTGCAGCAGTTGTTCTTTTTTCACCTAGTTTTTTAGTCGCAATTTAGCCAAAGACCACTAATAAATGCAAACAGCCTCTTAGAAAAAACTGAAGTGCTAACTTGCTATATAGCTGATAGGAAGACAAAAGCTTTGTGATTTCTAATATATTATTTAATTTTTTTTCTTATTCTTAACATCAACATATTTTGAGTGGGTAATAACGCCTCACAGCATAGACAGAAGAACAATGAACAAAGCCAGCTATATTCCCCACTCTATATTTAAAAGAGATATGTTTCTGACTCATATGGTGGAAAGATGACTCAGGTTTTATATTTTTCCTATTCACAGGGTAGAAACCGATGTTAGTACAAGAGTGTTTGGGAAGATATGCCCTAATAGTATGTTTGAATTCTCAGCTAGGCCCAAAATCAAGATCAATACAGAACACACTGTGGGTAAGAGAAGGAACATTGGCAACCAAAATCAGTATTTTAGACAGAGGTGTGTGCATGCAATTTCACAGCCCTTGGATTACCACAGCCCAACCCTTAACCATCCCACCTACCAGCAGTACTTGCAGTAAGGAAATGTGGGCTGTTGAGTAAGAATCAACACAACATGCCATGCCACTCCCTCAGACTCTTCAATTGCTTCTTTCTTTTCCCTCACAGGAGCACGAAAGTGGTTCTCTACATATTTGGAGCTAAAACATCCCAGAGCTAAGCACTGCAAAAAGGACAGTGAAAGATATTCACAGGCTGTCAGGATTGTGAGATGACCTAGCTAGGCTGTCCCACCTGTGTGGGATGGACCTACGAAGGGAAATTATTGCACGTGTTCCTGTCCTTGCCCAGGTGATAGGAACAAGCATACTACCTACATTTCTGCAGGAGACAATAAGTGCAGCAAAGCCTTTTACTGCTGTGTCCTTCTCAGGAAGCAACAGGAATGGCCAAGATGGTAAGACAACACATCACTTTGCACTACTTGTCAATACGCTTTTATAACCAGAAGTCTCTCATGTACCTTTGCCCTCCTTCTCTTGTTTGAACTGACATAATGCTGCTGATAGGGCAGAATGGGTCTTCAGGACAAAAAATGTACACATTTAGGCTAGACTTTTCCTGTGGAAAATATTGACTCTGTTCTTGATTGTTTCTCAGCAACACTTTTGCAGGTATGCAGGTAAGGATAAATTCAGACACTCTTCAAATTATTTTAAAAAACTAACGACTTCTTTTATTTTTGATAGTAGACTAGAACAACTCCAGAGCAGTAATTTTGCTCATTATTAAATTCTTTTTCACTTCTCTCTGGCTAAGGGACAGCTCCTCTGCACAGTTCAGTTAATAGCCCTCAAATGGGCCTGTGTCGGAGAACAGCCTGTTTTGGAAGAATGAGTGCTGGAGAAGAGAAATCTGGGGTTTGTTTCTGACTCTGTTGGTGAACTCTGGCCAATTAATTTACCTCTCTGTGCCTTGAATCTTTCCTCATCCTTCTTTCTTTTAAAATTTACGTTCTTTAGGATATGGGATTCTGGCTTAGTAGGCAGTAATATGGCCCCCAATGCAATAGTTCCTCACATCTAACAGTAATATGTAGGTAGGAGTAAATCCTGATGCTATTGCAGCTAAATTCCCAGAGGCATGAAGAGGCCAGTTTCATTGCCCCCCTCAGATTTTTAGCTGCTATAAACACCTCTCCTGTACCTACATCTCAGGATGGAGGCAGCAAGTGGTTTCTGTTTTGCTTGCAAGACACAATATATTTTATAATCCTGCACTTGCTCCTCTGGAATTACTGAATTGGTTAGAAGTTTACAAACCTCAAGTGGAACACTTTTAGTATGAAAAAAAGCAAGAAATTGCTCATAAGAGAACTGTGCAAAAGTTCAGACAGAGTGCTGATTTGACAAATCTGATCCCTGTGTGAATTTGCTGTCTAACACCATCCTAGCAACATTGTCACTCCTGTCACTGATAATATAACCAAGGACAAGATGTAGAAAGGCAAAGCACACATTTACTAGGTCTTTAGGCTTAGATAGTTTGTTGGCAGCTGTGTGATCCTGTTAAACTCCACAATGCAAAATACAGTTTGCAAAATTCATTGCCAGCGGCGGTGACAGATGCTTTTTGGAAAGACACCCGATGAGCTGTGAAACTCATGTAGTCAAGTACTTGTCCACTTGTCCCTACATCATGTGTTATGGGAATATGTTTACACTCACCCTGTCTTTAATTTTTTTGTTGGTTTTGTGTTGGGTCTTTTTTTTTTCAGCCAATGAAGTGTTTTACAGATGCAGCATTACACACATTGCAGAAGGTGGTATGTTGAAGTTTGTGCCCACACAGTGAGAAGATCTTCCTCATTTTGTCTGGAGGATCCTTCTCCAAGCTTAACTATTTGTGGGGCATAGTAGATTTAGGTATTAGTTTTATCTTTTTCAGACACTGGTAAGGTAAACATTAAGGAGCTGACATCACTGACCTTGCTCTTCAGACAGACCAGAGTGAACATTTTAGCCACAAAGAAGCTGAAGCTGAGGGAGCAGTTATTTCACTGCACGTGGGTGCATCTTCCACATCCCCTGCTACCAGGGCAGTGACTTCTGGCAGAGGTCTGTGCCCTAAGATGACTTGCTGTGGTAAGGCTCACATCTCTTAAGCAGGATACACCTAGCTGTTGTGTGAAGGTGCAGGCGGCTGCAGGTGGTGGCTGCTGTGGCTCAGCACCGCAAAGCTCCATCTTCCTCGTAGCTCTTTCCCTCAATGCTGGCAGAGATTATGTTTTTCCATTCCATTTTTCTACTCTACTTTAATAATTATTACGACTATTGTGTGATTTTTTTACTCCTTATAGCATTAGGAGAAAACAGATTTCTTTTCCTCTGACTGAAGAATTAAATCCTAAGGTGTCCTGTTACTGTAGAAACGTGCACATTGTGTACTTACTTGTGCTCAATATGGTTTTATTAGACTATGTTTCCTTTAAGGACTAAAAAAAAATCTTTGCAACTTTTCTTCACTGGCTTTTCTCACTCTTTATTGCTTCTTGTGTTGCATTTAAAAAAATATTAAAGAACACTGTAGGGTAGACAAGTGGAGTTGTAGAACAGAGTATGACAGTACTTTACTTCAGTGTATGTTGAATTACTGTGAAGAGTCTCCATAAGGGCCTCAGTTTTCTGTTTTGTGTCTTAAATAAGGATTGAACTCAGAAACTATAGTACCACAGGGAGTTTCCAAATTTCGGGGAACAGAGGCTGCTTCTCTGGTAAATCTGTGATAACTCCTATTCCAAATCCCTCTCAAGCTGACAGAGATAAAAGATAGTCAAGGGAGCCCAGTTCAGCCTCAGACTTTTCTGTAGGCTTCCAGATCTAGGAAAAGCATAGAATCTCATTTTACCTCCTTTCTTTCTGTATCTGTAAAACTGGGGAGACTTTACTATCTCAGAAGTGTAGCATGAGATTGTGCTAATGTTTGTGAAAAGTTCAGATACTAGAAATAGAAAATTTACAAATCACTAAAATGGGCAGATGTTTGTGCCAAGGAATAAAAGAAAATAAATATATGTAGACTTTAGAAAGGAAAACTTATGTACTTTTTCATCGTGGAGATGAATAACAAAAGGTTTGTCTAGATAGGGATTTATTTGCAATTGTTTAGAAAAAAATAAAATTGACAGGTACGATGAACTCAGGAGATGGACTAAATTGTCCCATTCTAGAGAAATTATTTTGTCTTCATAATACATAGTCCAGATATTCTCCAGCTGTCTTTCATCCCACACCTCCTGGCGATCATTTTGTTAGTTTGAAATCTTCACATGGTCCACAAAGATGAAACCTCTGCAGGCAATGGCTCTCCTCGGTGGAAGCATTTATTTTGATTCTTAGTTTGCATTTTGCAGCTCTCTCTTGTGGCATTCTGTGCTACAGTCTCCTTTTTAGCAGTCTAATATTTAAACTGCTCTTGGAAAAAACACCAAAAAACCCACAAAAAAACAACCAAAAAGATCCAAGACAAATGTCACAGCAGGATGTACTGAGGAGATACTAAATTTGAGAGCTGAGCCCACCAGCCTCTCTGTGGGGCTGGACCCAAAGAAAGGAGAAGGTTGGAAGGATGTTGCTGGGGGCAGTTT